>NW_027204159.1:8649437-9249437 GCF_024711535.1 Dipodomys merriami | reverse complement strand
CCAGAGTTTAGGCCACACAACAGACAAAAAAACAAAACAAAACAAAACAAACAAACCTACGTTTTCAATGTTAGGCCTGAGATCAGGGGTAGAACAGGAACTTAGTATGTAAAAGGCCTTTAGTTAATTCTCCAACATTCCCCTCTCCTAAACAAAACAAAACACCCTTCCATTTCTGTCTATGTACAAAGTCTAGTCTTCTACCTATTTGTCTAGGTATAAAAAGATATTGCCAGGCACCAGTGGCTCATACCTATAATCCTAGCTACTGAGGAGGTTGAGATCTGAGGATCAGAGTTCAAAGCCAGCCACTTCAAGAAAGTCTGTGAGATTCTTATCTCTATCCACTAAAAAAGCTAGACATGGCTCAAGAGGTAGAACATTCACCTTGAGCAAAAAAGGGCAGAGACAGCACTCAGGCTCTGAGTTCAAGCCCCAGGACCAGTGCGCGCGCACGCGCGCGCACACACGCACGGGCACACACACACACACACACACACACACACACAGATATCCCTGTTCCCATTGTATCCATCCCTGCCACTCTCTGGTTCTGGCTATAAACCGGAGATATTTTCTGTACCTGAGAACAAGTGTGCTCTTTTATTATTTTCAAAAGGCTAACATACTTTTTATATAGAATAGTAGAGTGGATGCCTGTGCTAAGGATCTAACCCCAAGGCCTTGCTCATACTGCTGTGCTACCCTCACAGCCTTTATAGTCTCTTTTTTTAAAATAACCTTGTGCTTAGCTCCATGTTGAGGGAAGAAATATAGAAATAATAACAAAAATATACCATTAAGAACAAGGTGGGCACCAGTGACTCATACCTGTAATCCTAGGTACTCAGGAGTAATCACTCACAACACTCCCACTGAGGTCAGATATAACCAAAAATCATCCTCAACATTTCCTCATCATTTGTCTGGAATTGGTAAAATAAAATGGATTCAGTGTCTTCCTTTTTCCATCTTTTTTTTTTTTTTTCAGTGCTAGAGTTTGAACTGAGGGCCTCCCGCTTGCTAATCAGGTACTCTACCACTAAAGTATGCCTCCAGCCATTTTTTTGCAATGGTTATTTTGAGATAAGATTTCACTTCCCCTTTGTACCTGGACTACATCAACCTATTTGAGGCTTCTTCACATTGCTGGGTTAAAAAGCATATGCTGGGGTTGGAGGTTATGGCTCAGTTGGTAAAGCGCCAGCCAAGGAACAAAGAATCAGGTATGGAGTTTGAATCCTGGTCCTGCAAAAATAGAAGAAAAAAGAAAAAGGAAAAAAGCACATGTCACCACATCCAGCTTCTTCTTTGAGATGGAGTCCATAAGACATTCTGTTTCGGCTAACCTAGAACCATGATCCTCCTGCTCTCAGCCTTCCACATAGGATGACAGCCAAATGCCACTTCATCTGATGATGAGTTGAGAAGGGATGAACCATTGGTGCTGGGCTCAGACACGGATTTTATTGAGCCTGACTCTCTCATCAGACTTTTAACTTCTTGAGAGCAAAGATCAGATATTGCTGGGTGCTAGTGGTTCATCCCTGTAATCTAAGTACTCAGGAGGCTGAGATGTGAGGGCTGAAGAACCCCAGCTGTCATGGGTGACTGTGGAGAATGGAGTTAATTTGCCCAGGAAGACAAAGAAACCAGCAAAAAGCCCAGAAGTGGAGGTATAGCTCAAGTGTAGCTCAGAATGGCAGCCTCTCATGAGCATAAAAGCTAAATGAAAGCTCAAGGACCTGAGTTCAAGCCCCAGTAACACATTTTAAAAAAAGATTAGATCTTGTTTGTGAAAATGTAGTTGACACATAATGAACATACTGTACCATCAATTAAAAGAATGAGAGAGGTGTCTCCTTCCCATCCAGCCCGTCTGAGACCACTCAATTCGGAGACCACTATGGGTGATAGGTGGTAGGGCCACCACTTGAAAAGGTGGCAGCAATGCTTTTATTCAGCTGCCACTCTGTTTTTCTCTCTTTTAGCTTCTATTCTAATAAAATGATTGTGATTTCCACCCTCTCCCAGAACAGAACTGTGATCGGTTTTCCAGTGTTCATTGCTAATTTCATGCACCGTTAGGTTTGCTGTTCTCTTCTGTTTCTTTGCTTCTCCCCCCTCCCAGGATGTTGAAACACTATGGGAACACAGTATGATGGGATGGCACACTGCAATGGGGCAGGGTGTAACTAACTCCCAAGAACATGTCACTTGGAAGCTGCTACACACACTATGCTTGCTCTCCCAGCTAGGGAAATCCACCACACTCTACTTCCCACAACTGGGGTTCATCACTCCAGCTAAGACTAAGATGATCTTTGGATTTTTCTTAACACTGCCACAGCCTGTGAAACTAATGGCACTATTTGCTACTCCTTCCTGATTTCTTACAATTAAGAAAAAAAAATCTATCCTCCAAACTGTATTACTGTTCAGATCCTTTCTATCACACAAAGCCCTATTCACAGGGCCATCCTGTGAATTTCTTCTAACACCTAAAGTTTGTAAGGTGAAGTGGCTGCTGGACCATCCAAGGAGAAAGAAGATATGTCCAACAACATATAAAAATAAAATTTAGGGGCTGGGAAGGTGGCTCAGTGGTAGAGAGCTTGCCTTGCATGCATGAGGCCCTGGGTTTGATTCCTCAGCACCACATAAGCAAAAACAAAAAAGCCGGAAGTGGCGCTGTGGCTCAAGTGGTAGAGCGCTAGCCTTGAGCTGAAGAGCTGAGGGACAGCGCCCAGGCCCAGAGTTCAGGCCCCACGACCGGACTCAAAAATAAATAAATAAATAAATAAAATTAAAATTTAGCTAATATGGTACCTTAAGTCTATAATCCTAGCTACTTGGAAGGTGAAGATCTATCTGGAGGATTTTTATCATTTTATCAATCACTAGATACCATCTCAATCAATGGCTGGGCAGAGTTGTGTGCACCTGTCATGCCAGTTACTCGGGAGCACAGTAGGAAGACTATGGTTCAGGTCAGCCTCAGGAATAAAGCAAGATATTAGCTCAAAATAGCCAACACAAAAATGGTTGGTAAAGAGGTTCAAGTAGTAGAGTATCTGCATACCAAGTACAGGTCCTGGGTTCAAACCTCAGAGGTTTATCTTAGTACAATGTACGCTTAATATGTATAAACCCAGGTGGGCATTTGTGGCTCACACCTTAATCCTAACTACTTAGGAGGCTGAGATCTAAGGATGGTTGGAAGCTAGCCTGAGCAGGAAAGTTTGTGAGACACTTATCTTCAGTTAACCACCAAAAAGCCAGAAATGGAGCTGTGGTTCAAGTGGTAGATTGCTAGCCTTGAGGAAAAAAAAGAAAGCAAAAAGGAAAAAAAAAAAGCTCAAGGACAGCTCCTAGACCCTGAGTTCAAACCCCAGAACAGCATACATATAAATACACACACACACACACACACACACACACACACACACACACACACACACGCGCGCGCGCGCGCAAAGGTACAAACTTTGTGCTCAATCCTCAGGACCAAAAATAAATAAGTAACATGGAATTTTTTGAAGCATGAATAAATACAGGGAAGAAAACACTTACTGGCCCATATTATTGCTCTGTTTGTTCCTATTGGTATTAGGTAATAATTATATATTGTTCAAATTAACATATAAATAACATACTTAAGCATGTAAGTATAAAATGACTACTGACAGCTTCTATTTCTGCCCTTTCTATAGTAAGTCCTATTAATTAGCAATGGATTCTTACAGATTTGTGTAGAAAAGACATATGTATTCTCAAGTGAAAACTACAGATTGAACAAGGGTCCTATACTGATCCAGACAGATCAGATCAAAAACCAAAATGGAGTCACCATGTTGAAGCTCCACATCACTAAACCAAAACTGTGTTGTTTACCTAACTTCCCAAGAACCCAGAGAAATGAGGGCTATCAGCTAAATTTCCCAAACAGGCTAGTTTAAAATGATAAGAAATTTCCCTCCACAAAGAAGTTTATCTAAAGTAACCTGATCTTAACAAATCAGTTATTTCTCTTGTTCTCTATCCCCAGAACAGAACACTGAAGGAAAGTATGTCTGAAATGATAACCCACTCTGTGGTCTCTGTTCTTTTCCTCAGCCTTTCTCTGTCTATAAAATCAACCTGTTCTCTTTGGATTACTGGAACACTTATTCTATTGTACTCACTGAAGTGTTGCCCCATTCTGAACCAAAAACAAAGCCAAGTAAGATTAAAAAGTCCATGAGTTTGTCCTTTGACAAATCATATACATTCTTTTAAAAGAATTCACCAAAGGGCTGGGCACTAGTGGCTCACACCTGTAATCCTAGTTACTCAGGAGGCTGAGATCTAAGGATTGCTGTTTGAAGCCAGCCTAGGCAGGAAAGTCCATAAGACTATTATCTCCAATTAACCAGCCAAAAAAAAAAAAAAAAAAACCACGAAAGTGGTGCTGTGGTTCAAAGTGGTAGAGCACTAGCCTTGAGCGAAAAAGCTCAAGGACAGGCCCTGAGTTCAAGCCCCATGACTGACAAAAAAAGAAAAAAAAGAATTTACCAAAGAGGGGAAGAGGTTATTCTACAATATGTTCTGTATCTTGCGTGTTTTCTTTTTACTAAATAATACATTCTTTCTTTGTGTTCTCATTTATTCATTACTATGGATTTCTAGCACATGGATGTACCATGATTTATTTAATTAGCGCTCTATTCATTATAAACAAAAACAAAACAAAACATCTTTTAAGGACTTCCATTACTCCCTTGACTTACAATAAGGGAAGCAGAGGTACAATTCATTTATTCTCTCAAAATCTTGATGCTTCCAAAGATAATTCAGCCTGATCCACAATATCTGGGGAATGCAACTACCAAGCAAAAATGAGGGTAGGGGTGGGAGATGACATGAAAAAAAATCACTTTCAATGAACCAAAACAAGGATCATTTGCAGTGAGTAAGAAGGATGAACACTGACAGTTCCAGAAGACTTGGTCATGTGGGGAGGTGAAAGGGCATCACCGTGGGAGCCATCAAGGCAGCTTCATCCAAACTTCAGACTAATGGTGTTTTCCAGAATACTGCTTTATTTTACTCACACTGGGAGTATTCACTAAAACTGCTGAGCTCATAGAGCCAGAGTGTTTTCCTATTCCTAAGATACCTGACAGTAGGCCATCTGTACATATATATTCTTAAAAATTCTCCAAGAAAAGACCTTTACCCTGTCAAATTCTAGTCTGCCAGAGAATTGTGATAGTCAGTTCAGGAAAAAAAAAACCCAACTATATTCATTTGGCCACGTGTTAGTTATGTATTCTGGGGCCTATCACTTAATTATTCTAGACCCATTAAATTGAGATAATGATACTTATTTCATAGGGTTGTTGGGATAAGTAAGTAGGACAATTTACGCCCACAAAAATATGATTCACTTATATATTTAAACATGCATTTATCCGCAAAGAAATATTTAGAAAGACACCTACCAAAATATCAATCTTGATTTTCTCTGGGAGTGAGATTTCTAGATTTTTCCCCTTCATTTCCTTATTGTTTGGGTTTGTTTACTTCATTTTGTTTATACAATGGTTAGGAATAATTTTTAAAAGTATAAACATAAAGCCAGAACCAGGTACTGGTGGCTTACATCTGTATCTTAGCTACTCAGGAGGCTGAGATTTGAGGATTGCAGTTTGAAGACAGCCCAGGCAGGAAAGTCCCTAAGACTTATCTCCTATTAACCACCAGAAAATCAGAAGTAGAGCCGTGGCTCAAAGTGGTAGAGTAATAGCCTTGAGCCCAGGTTCTGAATTCAAATCCTATGACCACTACTACTACCACCAACAAAAATCCCATAAAGCCATTTTGCAAGATGAAGTAATGTATGTATATATATATAAAAAAATCACACACACTAAATGCTCAATCACTCGCAGGTATTATGACTATGAAAAGCTAGCAGGATGTGATGGCTTATTCCATCCCAGAAAAATCATCAAACTATATTTAAGACCCACAAAATCCCAGTCCTTAAGAATATAATACAGGCTTTGGAATTATCTTTGAATTACAGTCATTTTTGTTTTTCCTCATATCTTTTCAGACGCTGTACTTTGAGGAAAACACTCTATAACAATAAGGTATTTTCTCCTCTATCTTACTGCCCTAACTCTATCCAATTGCCCTAATCCTATCCAATTGCCCTAACCCCACACCACACCTCTCAGCTGTCTTGACTACTGACAGGTCTAACCATTCTTCAGAACCACTGCACTTAGTCAAGGCCAACACAGCTCATTCTCTATGCAATATCTATCTTCCCTTGCTCTGTACCAACAGAACTTGGGTTTTATGCAAAGACACAATTTGTCCATTGAAAAATGCCTCCCAGGGGCTGGGAAGGTGGCTCAGTGGTAGAGCGCTTGCCTTGCATGCCTGAGGCCCTGGGTTCGATTCCTCAGCACCACATAAGCAAAAAAAAAAAAGCCGGAAGTGGCACTGTGGCTCAAGTGGTAGAGCGCTCACCTTGAGCTGAAGAGCTGAGGGACAGCGCCCAAGCCCAGAGTTCAGGCCCCATGACCGGACCCAAAAAAAAAAAAAAAAAGAAAAGAAAAATGCCTCCCAGACTTACTTGCAGCTAGGTATGGCCCTATGACCTAGAGATCAATGAAATGTAAAACCATAATTTTGCATTTTATTATTAAGGTACTTCCAAAAAAATTTTTTTGCCAGGCCTGGGGCCTGATCTCAGGACTTGGGCTCTGTTCCTGAGCCCCTCTTTGCTCAAGGCTAACACTCTACCACTTGAGCCACAGTACCACTTCCCAGCCCCCAAAATTTTGTTTTTAACACTAATTAGAAGGAATACATTCAACTGGTAAAAGCACTTTGCCCTCCATTCTTCCAGTCTGAAGTAAGAAAAAGACACCAATAGTAGCAGTTGCCATCTTCACAACTGAGTCCAAGATAAGAGTTCATGATAAGAATGACAAAACAGGAAAGCAGAAGAAACCCAGCCTTTGATGACTTCACAAAGATGTTGTACAAATTCTTCAGCATAGTTCCTCAACTTAAGCTACTGCACACAGCCAAAAGCAGCCCTGAATAAATATACTACCTTCAAAGGTTGCTGTGAAGATTCAGTTACAATAGTGTACCGTTGTTTTGTTTTGTTGTTTCCAGGTGCTGGGATCACCTGGGCCTCTCAAATGCTAAGCACACCGTCTATCATTGAATTATACTATACCTTAAGCCACAATATCAGTTTATCAAACAGTCTGGAAGGTACCTCCAACATAAGGATAGCTTCATAAGTGTGTCTTCATATGTCCCAAATTTCTTCATAAATGGGAATTAGAAATTAACAATTTGTCACAGAGTATAAGCTAAAATAGAAAGTTGGGAACTTTGTTCAATCATCAAGAGCTTAAACTACTTCTCAGCATAAAAGCAGCACACAGGTGCTCCACACATACATATCATCCTAACAATTGTGTCAGGAATACCTCCAATAGGTCAGGCTCCTGTTCTAGAAGCTGGGGCTATTACAGTGAAGAAGGCAAGCTTGGTTCCTGCTCTGATGGTACTTAGGAAAAGAGTAGGAGAAGAAAAATGGTAAGCAAATAAATCAGTAACTAAAAAATTGTCATAAAAATAAAAGAAGATATTGTGATGAGACACAGACATTCACTGTGAGCCCTCTCTGGAAGGCATAGAGATGTCATCTGTGTGTGTGTGTGTGTGTGTGTGTGTGTGTGTGTGTGTGTGTGTATGCGAACGTGCTCACACACACGTACCCCTCTTGGGGCCTGTACTAAGGGCCTAGACACTGTCCCTGAGCTTTTTTGCTCAAAGCTACTTGAGATACAACTCTATTTCTGGCTTTTTGGTTGTTATTTGGAGATAACAGTCTCAAGCCTGTCCAGGCTGGTTTTGAACCTCAATTCTCAGATCTCAGCTAGGATTATAGTCATGAGCCACAGGCATCCAGCTAAGATATCATCTTTTGAGAACTCCTGGAACAAATGACTCTATCCAACACCATTATCCATCCCCATCCCCTGTGCTGGCAAGACCAAACTTTTTTTTTTTCCTGTGGTTCATGGGACCTGAACTCTAGGCTTGGGCGCTGTCCCTCAGCTCTGCAGCTCAAGGCTAGTGCCCTACCACTTGAACCACACCACCACTTCTGGCTTTTTCTGCTTATGTGGTACTGAGGAATCGAACCCAGGGCCTCATGCATGCAAGGCAAGCTCTCTACCACTGAGCCACCTTCCCAGCCCGTGACCAAACTCTTGACTCCAACTGGCCTATGACTTCTTCTGATCCTAGCCCCATTAAAATGCCTGCCTGAGAAAGTACCACACTGCCAAAAGAATATATTGTTTATTTCAACCAAAACCTGACTTGTCTTGGAACAGAGCACTTTTTTCTTTTTTCTTTGATTGAGAGATCAGAGTCTCAAGGTTTTCACAGTGTTCAAAGGCTGGCCTGGAATTCTTAAGCTCCAACCATTCTCTGGCCTCTGTCTCATAAGTAACGGATTGTGTGAGCATTCCTGTACCCAGGCTGAGCTTAGAAAGCTTAGGAAGCTTGCAATTATAAATCCATTCCCTTCCCCTTTGAGATGTAAATCTGCTATCTCCCAGAAATATCTCCTCTAGAATAGTGAAGCCCTCTCTTTGAAATGCTGCCCTCCTGAGAGATCTATCTTCCAGTTCTGAGAGAGCATAAGAAACTAAAGCTCCAGAAGACCAACGATCTTAAAGATAGGAGAGCCAATAAACAACTTCCTGAATGAGCTGGAGATATAGCTCAGTGAAAAGAGTACTTTTAGCACCACCACCAACAGGAATAAAATGCAAAGCAACAACTTCATATAGCAGTGGTTCTTGTCTATAATCCCAACTACTCAGGAGGCTAAAATAGGAGAATCACTTGAGCCTGGTAGTTCAAGGCCAGTTAAAGCAATATACTGAGACCTCCCCACAAAACAACAAAACAAGAAAGGAGCAACTCTTCAAAGATCTGGGGGAAGAATAACAGAGATTCAACAAAAGCAAGCATGTGCTTGGGGTCATGGAGGAATGGTGTCCCTAAAAGCACCAGTTGTTTCTATTTGCAACCACAGGGATGAATGTATATGCAAGGAAAACCTACATTTTGTATGGAGTAGAGTTTGTATAATCTGGGAGACCTCTTTAATAAAACACAAGCCTGGTGCTGGTGGTTCATGCTTATAAGAATAGCTACTCATGGGCTGGGAAGGTGGCTCAGTGGTAGAGTGCTTGCCTTGCATGCATGAGGCCCTGGGTTTGATTCCTCAGCACAACATAAGCAAAAAGAAAAAGGTCAGAAGTGGTGCTGTGGCTCAAGTGGTAGAGCGCTAGCCTTGAGCTGAAGAGCTGAGGGATAGCGC
Organism: Dipodomys merriami; assembly: GCF_024711535.1. NCBI lineage: Eukaryota > Metazoa > Chordata > Mammalia > Rodentia > Heteromyidae > Dipodomys > Dipodomys merriami. Next base: position 9,240,022 of record NW_027204159.1, on the reverse strand, counting down.
CCAGGCCCAGAGTTCAGGCCCCATGACCGGACCCCCCTCCAAAAAAAAAAGAATAGCTACTCACAAGTCTGAGATCTAAGGATCCGGGTTCAAAGTCAACCCAGGCAAACAAACGTGACAAATGATTCTTATCTCTAGTTAACCAGCAGAAGCTGGAAGTGGAGGTGTGGCTCAAGTGGTATAGCTGTGAATGAAAAATACCCAGTGAGAGCATGAGCATGAATCCCTGAGTTTTAGCCCGAGTACCAGTATAGGAAGGAGAGAGAGAGAGAGAGAGAGAGAGAGAGAGAGAGAGAGAGAGAGAGAGAGAGAGAGAGAGAGAGAGAGAGAGAGAGAGTGGAGGGAGGAGGAGAGAGATGTGAGGAGAAAGAAGAGAGGAGAGAGAAGAAAGTGAAGAGAGAGAAAAGAGGAGAGGAGGGCAGAGAGAGGAGGGTGGGAAGAGGAGAGAAAGGAGGGAAAGAAAAAGGAAGAGAGGAGAGAGAAGAGAGAGGAGAGAGGAGAGTGAGGAAAGAGAGAATATGCAATTTAGGTAACTCATAAGATCTATCCCATGAGATCCAAGGATAAGAACTGACTATAATACATATTACAACCAGAGACTCAAACACCTCCAGGACCCTTCACCTTCTATCTCCATGCTTTAAACCTAAATATGTGTTTCATTCTTGTCTCTCTTTGTAAATCAGCTCCATGTGTTTTTCTGAGCCATATACAGAATGTTGCCACTCCAATCACTAGTGCAAATACCAGAGGAAGCACTCTGATTGACAATCTTAAGTCACAAGTCCATTCTTGGGTCAAAAACTAGTACCATGGCAACCAGGAGGCCATCACCATGGCAACCAGGTGCCCAGTTAACCTTATTAGTATTAGAAGAAAGGCAGGCACACCAGTAACTTCAAGGGTGCACACCTAAGAGTTGTCTGCCTTACCTGTCAGCTTCCTACTGTTTATCTGGTTTGCCAAAGAGAAATATGATGTATGCCATTCATGTTACTTTAAAAATTCTGTCAGACAAAGAAGTAGAGACAAGATTAATTTGGGGGGGAGGAGCAGTACTGGGGTCTAAACTCAGGGTCTCATGTTTACTAGGCAGGCTCTATACCTCTTAAGTCACACCTCCAGCCTTTTATATATATATATTTGAGGGCTGGTAAGTTGGCTCAGTGGTAGAGCGCTTGCTTTGCATGAGGCCCTGGGTTTAAATCCTCAGCACCACATAAGCAGAAAAAGCTGGAAGTGGCGCTGTGGCTCAAGTGGTAGAGCATTAGCCTTACGCTGAAGAGCTGAGGGACAGTGTCCAGGCCCAGAGTTCAGCCCCCATGACTGACAAAAAAAAAAAAAAGAAGAACTATATTTAGGATAGGGTCTTGCAATTTCCTAGGCAGGTCTTCCAGTTCTTCTAGTTATGCTTCACAAATAGGTAGAACCATGAGCATGCACCCATGAGGTGAGATTATTACCTTTTCGTGTGCCTGTATTGAAGCTTGAACTCAGGAACACAAACTCTGTTTTTCCTTTTCACTCATGACTGCACTCTAGTACTTGAATCATATTTCCATGTACAGCTTTTTACCAGCACTAATTGGAGATAAGAGTCACAGATTTGTCTTCCTGGATTGGCTCCAAAATGGGATTCTCAGCCTCCTGAATAGCTAAGACTTATAGCCACTGGCATCCAGCATGGTGAGGTTCATTTTAATGACATGTTTTATTATTCCTAACCTATCAAACATATCAGAATTTTAACATCTTCTCAATATAAAACTGAATTGTTTGTTGTTTGAGATGCCATGTGGCCTAGCCTGATCTCAGATTCAATCCTCCTGCTTCAGTCTGGGATTATAGACATAATCTCCATGTTCAGCTCCACAAATTAGATACATTACATTCTTTTTTGTTGTTTACTTTAAAGGCCATGAGTTTTATGCTTGCAACCTAGCTTAGTTTGGGCTAGCCATATTTCAAAGGGTCAGTAGCCATATGTAGCTAGCTGGTGGTTATCATAGTGAATGTGCAGATTCCCTGGCTGGGGTCTGCTTGATACTGCTACCAGTGTGCAGTGATCAAATACAATTCTCTTGCCTAATGCAGTTGTCATTATTGTGTATCTGCTCCTGGGCTCAGATAAATGCACAGGATTTATCATCATTGGCTTTGACACCGCACACAGTAGAAGCACACTTACTGGCAAATTGCAATTACAGACTTCTTCCTTTGATGGACTCAGAGTTAACATGTTTGTACTGCCTTTATCCCAGCAATGAAATTAAAGCCATATACACAAAGCCAATGGAAACCTACAGTTCCATCCACAAATTGTTCAGGCTTGGAGGACAGGTCATTAGAGTGGCTTTATATGGAGCCCATAAAGCACTAGGAAAACATAAATGTCCAAGTACTACTTTCTCAGCTGTACTTCAGCTCTCTCTCCCAAGTGCATTTCTACAAAGTATGTTCTCATTCTCTTCAGTTAGCTGGTTTCAGGCAAATGCATTCTAGGAGACATATTCCTTTCTCATAGCAATAGAGAGAATGTGTGCATAATTACATGTATTTATTTATATATACATGCATATATTCCCCCTGCCTCCAAGTTTGATAGCATGGACATGCACAAGTTAAACCTGCCTATCTCCACTGGGCATGGTGGTGCACACCTGTAATTCCAGAACTCCAGAAATAGAGGTAAAAGGGTCATGAGCTCAAAACCAGCCTGAGCTGCATAACAAAACAACAAAAAATCCATATCTCTCTCATTTTGAGAGTATAAGTCATAGAATACCTATAGATTTTTCAGATGAATTTTATTGCAAAGATCATATGTAACTGGTTTAGAAGCCTCTTCATTTTTCTTCTGCTGGAAAGTTGTAATGATTTCTACTATACATTGTAGTAATAGCTCATATACATTGAGCAACTATTACACCTCAAAATGATACAAAATAATTACACATAGTACATATTTAAATTAACTCTTGCAACAATGTCATAATAAAAAATATTACTAGCACCTCCATTTCACAGAGAAGGAAACTGAAGTTGGCAAAAGATTAAGTGATACATTCCAAATCACATGGCTACTAAGCAACCAAACCAAGATTTGAACCCAAGATTTGTCTGACTTCAAAGCATTATTTGCTGAGGTCTGCATGCAAGTTGGGATAATTTCTGAAATCTAAGACCATCAAGCCTAGCTTTACAGAGCCAGCCATTCCTCTAGTGGGCGTTGGAAGGCGCAAGGTGTCTGAGAAGACAGAGGGAACCAGTTTACCACTGAACAGGACCGGAAGGCAGCAAAATGGGGCTCCTCATCAGAAAATTAAAGATAGATGTTTAAGTACCTGAGAAGGGGAGGGAAGCTGTTGATCAATCCTGGCACAGAAGGGTCTGATAAACCAGCTCTGATATCACTGAGCAGCCTTGAAGCAGCCCTGACTGCCAACACAGTAAAGACTCAGCCAAGCCTCCCAGGGGGCTTGTTTAGACTAACCAGTCAATGGTTATAAACTAGTTTGATAAGCCAAAGGGTCCAATAAAAGCTCTACCTAAACCTTAAACTGAGCCCCTGTTGATTATGAATGATAAATGAATTTCAAACCCTCTTCTCTTTTATTGTTTTCACTGAGCTATTTGGCAATATTAGGGCAGATTAAAAAAAGAATAGCATGCCAGATTAATTAGAGGGAGTACCAGTGAGGTTGTTAGAACCTGAGTTTAATCTTGTTAAATTGTAGCGAATAGCCAATAAATAAGTATTTGTTGAATGGCTAAATGTAAGAATTTGATGTTTGCTTCAGCACTTACTATGTACAAGACTGTGGCACATAGTAGGTGCTTTATTGAGCCACCTCTCTGATCTCAATATCTGAGTAGGAGGCTTGTGGATGCTATAATGTAGCAATGCTACATGTAGATTTTTTTCCACCCAAAAGGGCCCAAGGAACTATAAATCCAACCACCAAATGACCAAACAATTCTGCCTACAACAAACTATACTCCTCAACAACTTCAACAATTGCTGAACAGAATGACCCTTTAAAATAGGAACTTTCATTTGCCAAATGAATAACATTTCTGGGAGATATTCTGATAATGAATATAAATAGAAACGTGTTGCAGAATATTTTCATTTCTTAATGGGGCATATCCAGTCAAGTTTCACAAGCAAGAGTAAGTGAATTACCAGTTAGATGGCAAAGTCATTGCATCGCCTTCCTCCCCACCCCATTCTTAACTGCTTGAAAAATGTGAAATGTGGAGGTTTCTATAGCAATCATGAAGCAATTGTCCAGCTGAATTCAAATATGGCTGAGCCTATTAATCATTAGTGTTTTAGCCCCACAGAAGATAAACAGAAATCCTTTCCAGCCAATGGTATTCTCTTATGTCTTCCATTCCTGTAACTGAAACAAAAGGTGGGTCTACAATGTGCCAGGAATTGTTCTAGGCATTCACTGAAGCATGAAACATGAAAAAAACAAATTATCACCTGCCTTCCTAGAATTTGTATGTGAGTGATTCCTTTCAATTCACCAAGAGAACTACCTCAACTAAGAATGTCTCCCTTTATATCTAGATAAAAAGAAGAAGCTGGGCTGGAGGTGTGATTCAAGAGGTAGATCATCTACCTAGCAAGTTCAAGGTTGTATGTTCAAATTGCAGTATTGCTAAAACATAATTTAAAAACATAAATTTTAAAGGAAATAACCACTTGGGCTAGCTCTTAGACTTAGCTTACATTGTTGATTAATTCTGTCAGGAAGTATTTACTGAATAACTCTTCAGCTATTTTGGAGTAATATGGAGGTGCTAGGTATCATGCACTTGCTATCTAGGTGGGAATATAAGGGAGAGAATGTAGGGGAAGGAAATTCTTTCTCTTCACCCTCCCAGGTTCCTTGGTTCAATGGCAGGAGGCCTTGAATCTGATAAAAGACAGATTAACAGGAGAAAATTAACCCAAAGTTTATTAACATATACCTTGTACATACCTATGGGAATACTAAGTGATGAGGGCCCGGGGAGGGGGAGAGATTCAGAACCTAGGCTTATAGAGTGTCTTTGTTGGGAACAACACTGCAGCTTGACAAGACCTTAAGCTTGCTAGACAAGTGATCTACCTGCCTAGCAAGCTATATCCCCAGTCCTAATAGAAAATCTTAAGGAAAGAACAATATATGTTTTTTTTTAGAAATGACAAGAAAAAGGGAAAGGATTCTGAATTCCTAGGGTAGTAAACTAAAGGCAGGTTAATATAGAGGAACTATGGAAAGAAAAGGCCTAGATAGTAAGATTTATTTTCTTCTTTTCTGGGATAAAGAGCTAGAGCTGTCTCTGGTGACTAATTTCTGTCCCTACTGGTAGAGAGGAGAGGAAGAACCTTTACAAACCTATATCTTGTTTTTAGGCAAAAGGGGTGAACAGAGAGCTGTTCTTGTATCTGCTTTCTTTCAGTAGCCTTCAGAACTCAAAATAACTCTTATGCCAAAGTGGCCTATTTTGGGTATATATTTTGTTATCTTTCAGAAACATAAAGCATTGTGGTGAGATCAAAACCAATCTTGGCCACATAAAAATTTTTTATTTGGAAAAAAAGGAGTAGGAAAGGAGTAGACTTTTTAAAAAATTATTTTACATTAGTTATACAAAGGGACATTTCATTGCTAGATTTCTAAATGTTTACAATGTTTTAATCAGTCTCACTCTATTACTCTCCCTTCTTCCTAGAAAATTGGTTTCACCACATATGGCCACTGAAGAACTAGCTACTAGAATTCTTGTGCTGCTAGTAATGCTGACTGCTTTATTATGGTTCAACAGCAAAGGTCCTATGATTGATTAGTGATGTCTGCCACAGGCTCAGTATGTGATAGTTGATTACCTGCCATTCCTGGGTTAAGATGAGATACTTAAACTTCCCAGGGAGAAATGCTCTACAACACTGGTTTTCAAAGTATTTTAGCAACAAAACCATCTATTTACATGAAATCACACTCAGAATTCCAATGTATGAAAGAGTGCAGCTGTCTTCATTCAAGCAAGAGACTGAGGGACCTAGTGTCTCACCAATTCACCTTCCTCTCCACCACCAGGGACACCACCTGAGAAATCACTGCTTTGTGAGATTGTTGCTTTCCATGTGTCAAGAAGGACAGCATGTGATCCTTCATACATGCTGAATTCCACAAGAGGAAAGATAATCACCATTTTCCAGATGCAGAAACAGGCCCAAAAAGATGAAGCAATGAGCTCTAGACTCATGACAGATGAAAGATAATGTCAAGAACTGTCCTCTGGGTTTCTTGAGCTAGGAAGCCACTGGGCCCTCAGTTCCACAGAGTAATTTACTATATGGCTGAACATAGCCTTCTGAAGAGAGTGAGATGAAATAATTTCAAAGGAAGAAGGAATAGTTCTTCTACCCTTGGGTTTGAATTCTACCTCTGTCTTTCCTAATATCATTTCTAACAAGCTCCATTGTTGTTGAATCAGTAGAGGTCTGTAATCCTGAATGCTCGGGGCTCAAGTTTCCTGCTCCATTTTGGTTTGCTGGATCTGCAGTGACCTGAGCATGACCCTTTCCTTTTTCTTCCTCAGCTCTTCCTAATGAAAGCCTGTCATCTCTACTAGGACTAGAATACAGGGTGGCAAAGCAAAGGACCAACATTGGGAAGAAGGTGGTCACAGTGAATCTACAAGGAAAGGTCCTTTTATTACCTATAACCTTCATCAGTCTAGCCAGACCTGCGTGATAAACCCCTCTGCTCCTTCCTCTCAGCAACTCCAGAATCTTGTGAAGATCCAAGGGCCCTGCCATGTACTACACTGCAGAGAGACCTTTAAATAATGCAGATCTGACCAGGTCACTCTCTCACTAAAAACCTTTCAAGAGCTTTCAGTTGTTTGTAGAATGGGTGGGAAGAGCACTTACTAGTGACAAAGTGTGGGGATGGGGATGGCGGGGGGGGGGGGGGGGGGTGCGGGTGTGTGTTCTCAAAGGACAATGATTTACAGCATTTAAATTGTAATGTGACACTAGAACAAACTCCACTTGCTATATAGCATGCTGTATTTATTTATTTATGCATGCTTATTTAGGTCTGGCTTAGCCACAAAGGAATTGGAGTGGCTGGGTATGTAAGATTATGTTTCCTGGGCAGGCAGCAGTAAGCTTTCTCCCCTACATTTTAGAAAAGTCATTCTTGCCTGGGCACCAGTGGTTCACGCCTGTAATCCTAGCTACTCAGGAGGCTGAGATCTGAGGATCAAGGTTTGAAGCCAGCCCAGGTGGCAAAGTCCATGAGACTCCGATCTCTAAAAAACTACTCAGAAAAAGCTGGAAGTGGCACTGTGGTTCAAGTGGTAGAGGGCTAGCTTTGAACAAAAGAAGCTCAAGGGACAGAGGCCAGACCCAGAGTTCAAGCCTCAGGCAGAAAAAAGAAGGAAAGAAAGAAAGAAAGAAAGAAAGAAAGAAAGAAAGAAAGAAAGAAAGAAAGAAAGAAAGAAAGAAAGAAAGAAAGAAAGAAAGAAAGAAAGAAAGAGAGAGAAAGAAAGAGAGAGAGAGAAAGAAAGAGAGAGAGAGAGAGAGAAAGAAAGAGAAAGAGAGAGAGAGAGAGGGAGGGAGGGAGGGAGGGAGGGAGAAAGGAAGGAAGGAAGGAAGGAAGAAAGAAAGAAAGAAGGGAGGGAGGGAGTAAAGGAAGGAGGGAAGGAAGGGAAAAGAAAAGAAAAATTATTCCTGTAGTCGTGAAATCAGATTTTTTAGACCTCAGGCCCAAACTCCTGGGGTTCTATGTGTCCTGTCCAGCCAATCACCCTATACTCCAAATAAAGAGACAATTGTGAAAGGCAGAAAAAGGAGGGTGGATTACATGTCATGGGCTGTCCCAGGAAGATAGCACTTCAGTACATATTCAGCCATCTTCAGAGTACAGATATGAGCTTTAGTTTGTATAAACAAAGAACTCAGAGCATGGAGAGAGAAATAATGATTAAAGAGTCTCAGTCACAAATGTGGCCTGGTTAACCATTATCTCAGATCTTGTGTCTAGAGGAATACAGGAAAATTTACTGCTTCATCACTTGAGGGGAGAGGGAACAAGTCACTCATTATTGCCTGATCACTGGGGTTTGGAAGATCTGTGATCTGACCTGGGTTTTTGGATGTTCCCTTCCTTTAGGGGCAGGGCAGTTTCATCTTTTTTCGGGGGGTCGGTCATGGGGCCTGAACTCTGGGCCTGGGCACTATCCCTCAGCTCTTCAGCTCAAGACTAATGTTCTACCACTTGAGCCACAGTGCCACTTCCAGCTTTTTCTGCTTATGTGATGCTGAGGAATCAAACCAAGGGCCTAATACATGCAAGGCAAGTGCTCTACCACTGAGACATCTTCCCAGCCCCCAGTTTCATCTTTTGCCGCAAGACAGTAAAAAGGAATTGCCTGTCTGTGGGTCAGTTTGCTTTGTGTCACAACATGGTCACTGGAAAATCCTGTCTTTCTTAAAGCTCAAGGTGATTATAAACTGACTGCAGGAGAGAATGGCTCATAATGGCGCAGATCAAAGGACACAGATGCAAAGGTGAGGGAGGGAGGCGGAGGATGTGCTTCTGACTAGCTTTCATCTTACTCCTAGTTAATTTCTGGACCTAAGTAAGGAGTCACTGTTCTTCCACAAAAAACAGACACCTCTTACGGTATGAACCAACTATAGAGAAATAATAAGTAGGTATCCATCATTCTAAGAGAACTGAACGGAAGCTGAGAGATGAGAGATACCTGCAAGGGTGCTGAGTCACGGCCTAAGGAAGGGTAATTTGTGGATGGTTAAAAGAATATCTCAAGTGAATTCAGCTGGAAAGTAGCTCACTGCATCAGTATCATCCTAGCAGTGCCCCTCCCCTTACTCATGTCAAGGAGATCTTCTGCCAACTATGTATTTATTATTGGTGTTACTAGGGCTTGAACTCGTGGCTTTAAGGTTGCCACGCAGGTAATTTGCTACTTGAGTCACAGAAAGCTTTATGAGTTTTTGTTTGTTTATAGAGTCTCACTTTTTGTCCAGGCTAGCCTGGATTGCCATCCTCCTATTTATACTTCCTGCTTAGCTGGGATGACAGGCGGTATAGCACTGTACCTAACTTCTTTTATTGGATGAAATGGGGTCTCACACTTTTTGTTTAGACTGGCTTTGAACCTCAAGTTTTTGAATCTTAGTCTCTCAAGTAGCTTCTATTACAGTCCTCACCCATCCTGCTTAGTCCAGTCCCATATTTAAAGGGCTCTTTCTGATAGGACTCTTAGAAGAGCAATGCATTAAAAACAAGTTATTTATATTTTTGGCCAAATGCCAGTGGCTCATGTCTGTAATCCTAAATCTTCTGGAGGCTGAGATCTGGAGGATCTAGGTTTGTAGCTAGTCCAGGCAGAAAAGTTTAAGCTAGAAAAGACTCTTCAAAATAATAAGCAAAAAAAAACCCAAAACAAAACAAAACAAAAAACAGGAGCTAAGTAGGGCGCTGGTGGCTCATGCCTAGCTACTCAGGAGGCTGAGATTTGAGGATCACAGTTCAAAACCAGCCAGAGCAGGAAAGTCTGTGAGAATCTTATCTCCAAAAAACCACCAAGAAACCAGAAGTGGTGCAGTGGCTCAAGTGGTAGAGTGCTTGCCTTGAGCTGAAGAGGTGAGGAACAGCGCCCAGGCCCAGAATTCAAGCCTCACAACCAACAAAAACAAACAAAAAAACAAACAAAAAAAACAGGCACTAATGGTAGAGTACCTGCTGTGCAAGTGGGAGGCCACAAGTTCAAGTCCCAGTACTACCAAAAAATGAAAACTAGGTTATTTTACAAATAACAAAAAAGAAAAATGTCACTTGCTCTAGGAAGCACAAGGTATTTCAAGTTTCCAGAGGAACAAGAGTGCCTGTGACAAAGCCTCCTTGCCACCCCAGGGCCCTTTACAGAGCCATCACTGTTACTACTTTCTGAAAATGGCCTGTGCATACACAGACCTGATGCCTGTGGTTTTTATTTTTATTCTGGTGTGGGATTCTATTCACAATGTAGCTCAAAATTTTTCCACCTTGTTCCTTCACTAGGCAGTTCATTCAGAGGCCCAGTTTTGTTCGTCATTACTGTTGTGTAAACTAAGGTAGAGTAGTGTGTGTATGTGTATGTGTGTATGTGTTTAGGGGTGAGTGTGTTTGTGTGGCAGTATATTATGTTTGTGTGTGAGAGAGAAATTTTGTTTTTAAAGCACTGAAGGACTTTCTAAATGGAAACAACCTGACTCAGGCTAGAACTATATCTACTCAGGTTGAGCAGGAGCCAGCAGCAGAAGGCAGGCAGGATAGGGTAGGTAGGTCAGTACCAGCCTTCTTGAGTACATTTCTCAGGGATACTTACTTATTTTCAGAGCTTAATAACTTTTTTTAGCCAAGAGTGGTGGGCTTATGTCAGGGTATCATTATCCAGTGACTCAAGAGGCTGAGATTAGAGCACCATGGTTTGAGGCTAACTTAAGCAAAATGTCCCTATCTCAAAACAAGCTAGAGGGTATAGGGAGAGATGCATTATACTCATAATGACATGTTGAATTGAAACCCCTTTGTACAACTATTTAAAAATAATAAAAAATAAAAGATTAAAAAGTTCTTTGTTAAAACAAAACAAAAAAAAAATGCCATGAACTAGGCATGATGATGAGTATCTGTAATCCCAACTATGCAAGAGATGTAGGACATGTACATTCTTGCTACCCAAGAATGGTTGGGCAAATTCAAACCTATAGGAAAAGTAAGTGAAAGCAAAAAGAGCTGGAGGCATGATTCAAGTAGTAGAGTACTTGTCTAGCAAGCACAAGGCTTTGCATTCAAACTCCAGATACAGAAAAAAAATTTTCATTACAGAGGAAATATTCAAACGTATTCTTGCTGGATAAATGATTAAACAATAAAGTAAAATTCTACTTGCATATCCAAACTACTCTCTACTTCAAACATTGACTATAGCCAATTTGGTATTTGGTGTGTTTTGAACCTTTTGTTTTATAGGGATATTGTTTTTGTTCTGTTTTTCTACATAGGAGCACCATTATATATACTCTACAAATTGTTTTCTTCATTTAACATTTTGTCTCGGCCTTATCCACTCAACATATGTAGATCTACTTAGTTCTTCATGTCCTCCTTCTTTCTATATTTCTAGTCTAGTTCATGGATGTACTATTTTAAGGATTTTCCTCTTGGTGGATATTTTGGTTGCTTCTAACTTTTGTTATTACATACAATATTCTCTCTCTCTCTCTCTCTCTCTCTCTCTCTGTGTGTGTGTGTGTGTGTGTGTGTGTGTGTGTGTGTGTAAAACTATGCAAAGATAATTTTTGTAAAATAAAGGATTTTGAGGTAAAAGGTATGCACACTTAAAATTGTAAGAAAATGATTCTCCAAAAAAGACAGTTCCAGGGTCCCCAATAGGCATGAACATAGTAAATTATAAAGGACTATGATCTTGCCTTTGAAAATTGTGATTTAAAAACCCCCCACATAACTGATGTCAGTATTCACAAGGCTAGGGAAGCCTAAAGATGCAGAGGGTAATGGCAGGCTCTAAACAATAAATAAGGCACCATCTCTGCTGTGGTCAGGGGTTAAGGGGGCAAAGAATAGAGCCCAAAGAGTAGTAGTCCAGAGAATAGGTCCCTCCTCACTTGGGATTTATAAAAAGCTTCCAGGATTTGTAAAAAGCTCTCACATACTCTTTATAAATCTACTTAACAAGACTGTAGATAGGAATTGTGGTGGAGCAATGCTATACAAAAGTGGATATTTGCTCTACTGGACTCCAGGAGGCTGCCATCTCTGGTAAACTGCTAATGGTTAATTATAGACTTGGACAGACAGGCTCATCCCATTGAGAGTCATTTGAGATGCTCTGCCCCTTGATTTGTGATGTAATAAAACCAAAAGTAACTTGATTTCCTCAAGTCCTCCAGCCTTGGAAAACTACCCTTTCTTTCTACATTCAAACAAAAGAGTGTCTTTCTCCACTTCACCAGACCAGTAAGACCAGCATTTCTATGACCCCAGAATTGTGTCCTGGTCACTGCTGGCCACTACTTCTTGCCCTTGAAACTGAGTATTGGCATCTTTGTTTTCTTGCCACCATTCCTTGCTAATTGTGCTAAATACTGATGGTTTGTTACCAGAAGTTTGGCTCAGATAATCAACCTCAATCCTAGCATCCAGCAGGTAAAAAATTCAAGTAAGATGAAACCATGGTAAAAAGGATAGGAAAGTTTTATCAGAAATATGGTGGAAAAAGATGACATGTGGCCTAGATGTGCTTTGGGAAGATGGCACTTCAGCCCATGTCAGCCATTTCCACATTCCCCCTTTCCTGTCATCAGGATTACAAACACTGGCCTTATGTTAAATAGAGAGAGTTGGGGGCAGGGAAAGAGAATGCATGTATAGTTAAAACACTTGTAAGTCACTGGCAGGTTCAGAGGTCTCATGTCCATGGTCTCAGATTGGTCAGGTGGGGTTTTATTATAATGAGTCACTGATGCATGGCAGCCAGCATCCAGCCCTTCCTAGATTCCAAGATGGCTGCCTAGTGACTGCAGGAGAGAATGGCTCTGTAACATTAAGTCCCTTTCCAGGACCAACACATAGGGTAGTCACTGTCCCAGGGATGGGGAGGTTTACTGAGTTAACATTTGACTTATATGCCACAGTTTTACTGGCAAAGGTAAGTAAGCTAAACATCTTTTGCTTTAAAAACTATTTGTTCACCCACCTTAGGCTGGAATGAAGCCTATCATTAATCCTTGAGGTGGATGGAATAGTAAAAAAAAAAAAGCATTTTGTGACATTTTATGACATTTAGGCTGGCCAGTCTCTTGTAAGTTGAGAAGCTCTCTCTGTGTGATAGTTGTGTGTGTGTGTGTGTGTGTGTGTGTGTGTGTGTGTGTATGTGTGTGTGTGTGTGTGTGTTGTGTGTGTGTGTGTGTGTGTGTGTGTGCTTGCTGGCACATGCACGCATATCTGAACTGGGGCTTGAACTCAGGGCCTTGAACTTGTTCTACTTTCTCACTCTATCACTTGAATTACAGCTCTACTTCCAGCCTTTTGCTGATTAACTAGATATGAGTCTCTCAGACTTGTCTGTCTAAGCTGGCTTTGAACCTCAGATCTTAGCCTGCTAAAAGTAACTAGGACTACAGGTGCAAGCTGCCAGCATCTGGCTTATCCCTTTCACCTTATCCTCCATCTTAGGTGCCCTCTGCATTTCACATCACTCATGGCTAAGTACTGCCTATCAGTTTCATGAGGTTTGTAGAAAAAGAAGGGGCAGTGGCAAGTCCTGGCCTGTGACAGCCTACTAGATTGCCACCTCCCATCTCCTCCATTTCCCAGTGAGCAGTTCCTAAATTCCTATGGCTTTATTTGATCCAGCAATTGAACTGCAGAGTTCTGAACAAGTTCCATCTGTTTAAGTTTGGGGCTCAGCTGCTTGCTGCTTGTGTGACCTTTGAAAGTGAACCTCCCTCAGCTCCAGTTTTTACCATGTAACAGAGATTATGTTTGAGCATTGAGCACAGGACCTGGCAGACAGTAATGTAAAAGGCAACCCCAAGCAATGCTTTTCCTTGGCCTTGTGAATTAACTAAAATCTGGACACACTCCCCCACTCTTGCCACTTGGTATCTGTGCTCTCTGATCTGGGTTATTCTCTGCTACAGTCACTTTACAACCACCATGGGCTCCAGGAAAAACAGGATAAGCATCTTGTAATGGGGAAAACCACCCCTCAAACAAGCAATGCTATATATTTATAGTCTTAAAAAAAACCAAAACTCAGAAACCACCTGCTAGACAACCTGTTCCTATTCATTTCCAGTGGTAAAAATGATAACTTCTCTGAAATTCCTCTGTAGACAAAGACTGAGCTAATACTCAACCAGCCCATACCTTTGGCTTGAGACTTTCAATGATGCATACTTTTCTCACTCCCTACCCCTAATTTCCCCTATTTAACGTGAAGCCAATGTCTGTATCCCCAGAAGACATATATTGAAGTGCTGTCTTCCCATGGCTGCTATGGAAAAAAAAAACCTCCTTTCTCTGCATTTCATCAAGTCTCTTTATTTGGCATATAGGGATGAGTGTCTAGACCTAACTTGTAATTCCCAAACTTAGGTCCTGGGGACTAAAACCATGATTTCAGTAAGTTAGGTCTTATGTCTTAGAGATCTCTACTTTCACCTTAGGAAATGATGCATCAAAGTGGTCATCTAAGAGGTGCCCTAAGAGGGTCCTGCCATCACCTGACAGGGATGGGAATGGCCTTTAGACCTTGGCAATTCAATAGTGGACTTGAAATTCAATAACCTGGGAGCTTTTATCATAGCAACATAAATATAAATACCAACTAATATCACATGCCAAATGGCCCTTGGAAGAATAAAGGCTCCCTGCCCCTATGCCTAGGCAATCCAGCAACTCTCATTCTTTCATCCTTTTCTCCCTTCCCTACTCCCTCCCTCCTTTCCTTCCTTGATTCCTTCCTTCCTTCCTTCCTTCCTTCCTTCCTTCCTTCCTTCCTTCCTTCCTTCCTTCCTTCCTTCCTTCTTTCCCTGTTTATTTACTTACAGAACTCACTATGTAGCCCAAGCTGGCCTCAAATTCATCAGCCTCCTGCCTCAGCCTCCGAAGTGCTGGGATTTGCAGATATGAACTACATGTTCATGGAAACTTCCTTTTGGTTCAACTCTTTAGACATGGTGCTTGACTCTTTAGAATGAGACCAGTTCTCAGAGGTTCCCTGGTGAACATGAAGAGGCTCTTGGCCAACTAAAAGTGTTTCTTCAAGCCGGAGCTGATAGGCAGTATAAGTAAACCCTCTTGGAATACAGCTTGCCCGCCCTTCACAGGAGGCACTTCCACCTACACAAAGTTCAAATCAAACACTTGGGAATCATCCTTTCCCTTATCCACCACATACAGGCCCACAGCAAGCCTGCGGGGTGTATTTGCAAATTCTCTATGATTTGGAGAGTCTTAGAATTTTGCCAGACTCCAAGGCAAGGCTGCCAAAGCTCTCCAGGTCTCACCCTTGATTCTCTAGATCCAGCTTCTGCTGCCCTCAATGTGCCTCCTCATCCCCTACATGTAACAAGCAGTACTCTGTCCTTTACATTGCTCTTCCCCATCACTCCTCACCTGCCGTCGCTGCCATCCTCAGGACATTCCCTGGCCGCCCATCCAAATTGGCTTAACACTCTCTCCAGGTTCTCCAGCCCTGTGTGTTTTCTTCAGACTTTATGGATTTATTCATTTACTGCCTTCTCCCCCACAAGACTTTATGCACAAGCCTTGTCTGTCTCACTCAGTGCTCTGAGCCAGCACCTTGCACCATATATACCTACTTAATGAGTGAGGAAAAAAGAAAAGACTTGAGTCAATGAGGAAAATGAAGGGCAAACCCCAAGTGAACATGGCATCTGAAGATATACTCCAACATGGGGGTCCCAAAGCACTTCCTCTGGACAGAAGTCTATTTCCTCATTGTGAATGGGATGTAGATCTGAGCCAGGAACCAAGAAGGCCCTGAAACCCAGGGACTTTCTGCATTGACTCCTGAGATGTCAAAGGGATACCTCCCCTCCCCTCAGGCCTACTCCTTTCAGAAATCCTTTGATGGGCCCTGCACTAGTGGCTCACACCAGTAATCCTAGCTACTCTGGAGGCAGGAAAGTCCATGAGACTCTTATCTACAATTAATCACAGAAAAAGCCAGAAGTGGTGCTGTAGCACAAGTGGTAGTACTAGCTTTGAGCTAAAGGAGCTTAGGGACAGCGCCCAAGCCCAGAGTTTCAAGGCCCAGGACCAGAAAAAAGAAAAAGAAAAAAGAAATGCTATGGTGGCCACAGCAAAGGGCAGAGCTGCTGCCTCCTACCCAGCTGATTTCTACCCAGCTGCTGCCGCCTTCTGCCCACCACACAGCCCACTGAGTTGCCATAGCAACAGAGGACTGCACCAGAGTCCAAATAGAGATGTCTGTATCTCTTGGTACTTCTGACTGGGGAGGGTGAGAGTGACCAGTCCACAGCTGTGCCCTCTGTGCTGTCTGCTGCTGGCCTGTCCTAGTTGTTAAGGGCTCTCCTTTGCCCTTCCACCCTTATCTCACTTCCTCCTTGAACACCTGAGGAAACATTTCCTCTGTTTTGCTCTCCCACTATGGAAGAAGAGGGAAGGTATGGCTTCATCTCTGTATTCTGTCCAGGACCACCAACAGAGTAGAAGAATAAAAGGAGTCTCTGATCTATCACAGCTCTCAAGACAGCCTTAGACTAGTTTCTTTTTAGATTTCACTTCATTAGTCTCACTCTTTACTTCTTGGGAGCTTTTGAGCCTCTGTGAACTACCGTTTTTGGTGCCTCTAAAGAAGCAAAATCTGGCTCCCCCACCCCCCCAGAAGCCAAGAACACTTGGGACAACTACTGTCATTTGTCAAAATTATGGCAACAGCATCTACTCCATGAAAGTGAGTGTATAGCATGCATCCTTTCTGTCGATTCTTCTATCCACCACACTAAAGAGATATTACTAATGACTCCTAATGTGTGAAGAAACAGGCTTGATCATTCCTCAGGTCACACAGCTAAGAGACCCAGCTATAATCTGAACCCTGCACATGTCTATGCTAAAACCCAAGCGATCAGCCACCGCATAAATTAGCTACCTAGAACGACATATGTAGGTTCTCCACCTCCAGCCCCAGCCAGTGCCCTGGGTCCTCATGTGGCTTCTTCTCAGCCACAGTGACCAGTAGCTATTGGCTCTGTCCCCAAACTGCATTACCCCCACAGGGATTTGATGGCAACTTGCTCAAAGTGGGAACAAAGGCAGCATTTTTAGCCCCTTCTTTAGAAACCTTTACTCCTTGCCACAAGAGCAGTCCCACTGATTGGCTGTTACCATGGCAACTAGCAGCTGGTCTCTGTCCAATTACCTTAGCCCTGCACTGCAGGACCTCCATCCTCATTTCCTGCTTACCCTCCCCATCCCAGCTCACCCAGCGCCTCTGACCTCAGGCAGCTCTGAATGCCGATGTTTTCTAATTACTGCTGCCTCTCAATTCTCTGCTTCTTTCTCAAACCATTGTGCTCTGTACTGAACTTCTCCCAACAGCCTGATAGTCACCCTGACCTCTGGCTCTCTTTATCTGTGGTTTCTGAAGCATGAATTGTGCATCCAGCTCTGCACTCAGCTCACCCACACGCTCCACTGGGCAGACAGCTTAGACACACAAATTTCTTACATCTCGCACTCAGTGTCCAGCACTGAGACGTTTCTGTAACAATACAACAGAATGGAACTTTCCGTTTTCTTGGAGATTACAGACTGATGAAAGCCATCAGGCATTGAAGCAATAAACAAATGGAACTTTGGCTTCTGGTAAGAGTGGTAAAGGCAAAGAAGCTGAGGAGTTCCAACCCCAGAACAAACATTTTCTTTTTACCTTGCTTAAACAATCCCCTTCTAGCCTGTAGGGCACAACATATGAGGGGTAGGAGGAAGGGGAACGAGGTGTCTGTTGGGCATATTTAGATGCAAGTGTCAGAGACATAACTTCAATAGGCTTAGGGGAAAAAATGTTCTGGTCAGGGATGCAGCTGAGGCTCTGAGGCCTGAAAGTCACAGGGCTCCATCACTGATTCTCCTGATATCAGCTTCCTCCTGCCTCCTCACCGTGGCTTTTCCCACAAGACAGAAGCATGGTTGCTGGTAGATCCTGGGAATCTTACTTTTCAGTCTTGGAATATAGCTTGACCTCAAGAAGTCTGCAATTCTAAGACCAACATATCTAAGGAAGAGACTCATTCATACAAGTCAGAAATTCCCATCACTGGACTCTCAGCTGAGGCCAAGAATGGGGTCATAGGGACCAGACAAGGAAGCTCCCTAGTTCCTGAGCAGCTGTCTTTGGTGGGTAAAACCAACAGTCTAGAGCATTTTACAAAGTGAAACCCGTGCTAGTGTGTGTTCTCAGCAACTTTACCTCACCCTGACTCCTGCTTCTGTACGTAACAGTCTCACTTTTGTCTCCAAGTGGCCACCCTGAAGCATGGGCCCAAGCTCAGGCCCAACCCTGAAGGTCCTCTGTATTACCCTCACATAGAGTTCCATCTACTCCATGAGTGTACCCAAGTCACCATTATCAGTGGGCTGCTGGGTAAGGAGACTTTAATGAAGGTCTGGGATGACAAATGGGAAACACCTCATAACTCACAAGACCAATTTAGGCTCCATCTACAGAGTCATTTCTTACCAGCTTCCACTGTTTGCGCTCAGACTAAGGATATTACATTTGTTTGAACTCTCCCCAGAATACCTTAGCATGGACATCCTCCCACCTCAACCTATTCCATTACTTTTAGTCTCTACCCAAATCAAGTACCTGAGCCTATGTGAGCATACATATCCTAAAAAACACAGTATGGTGCCATGTTAAACAAAACACTCCTCAATCTGAAGCACGTGAAAGTCAAGGGAAGCCTTGGAACTATAGGGCTCCTAACCAGTGTTTAAGACAGGCCATCGGTATCCTAGCTACTCAGGAGGCTTCAGTATAACTGGCTTCAGTATAACTGGCTTCAGTATAACTAAGAAACACATTTAATGTGTAGTTTCTCTCCAATGCACTAAACACATACTATTTTAATCAAGTTCACATGTGTGACCACACGGAATGTCCACCCCTTGGCAAACACTGCATTTGAGGATAACTTCAGCTTCCAAATGTCTCCACTTCTGCTGTGAACTATAATGTCTCCAAAAGGGAATAAAACTTCAGAACAGAAATATATGTATAATTCCTACACCACAAGTTAGCATGAGCCTTGGAGCACAATGGCTGTCTTTTGATAGCTTATTCTCTTTCCTCTCTCTCATAGTTACAGACTCCCAACTCCATGTCCTGAGCCTGAATTGGGCCTTGCTCACTACTCTACCTTCAGGGGCCCCACACGGTACTTATGTGTCATCTACCTAAAACGCCCATCCAAACTGTGCCAAGCCTAGCTTTGGAGGTCATGGGAAAAGGCCTCTAAGAGGGTTATCCTCTTCCTCCTTCATGTGCAATCTCAAAGTTAAGCAAGCCTGCTGAGGTTGGCAGCCTCCTCTGGTTCTCTTTACCCCTGCTGGTTCCTAGACCTGTTTGCATGATGTGAGCTAAGAGACTCATGGGATCCTCAGCTGGGAACTCTCTTCTCTGGTAAGAATTTGGCAATCAAGAGAGGAAAGCTGGATTCCTCAGCTGAAGCAGTAGTGAGCAGAAGGAATCTTCCTAGTGGAAGTACTTGTCTCTGATGCCTGCAAGTGAAACAATCATCCAGCAAATCCTTGATGCAGTCATCAAGGCAGACCTTTCACTACCTCAGGAATCCCTGAAACTGGCTGGTTATCAGAACATTTGAAGGGTTTCAAAAATAATTTGACAGAAGCCAGGCATAGTGGCTAATTCCTGTAGTCCCTGCTACTCAAGAGGCTGAAGCAGGAGGATTTGCTTCCACTAGTAGGTATTTACTAGTAAGAAATGACAACTACTTACAGTTGCTTTCTTCATAATGCCCAAAACAACCTTCCAACGTTCATGTACATAAGCAAGTTAATTTGTAATCCTATGAAAGAATACTATTTGGCAATAAAAAGAAATGAATTAAAGCCTATAATTTCAAGAGTCAGAAGGATCACTCACACTACATAGACCTTTATGCTCCCTGTTCCTTGCCTCAAAACAAAACAAAGGCCAGATATAGCTCATGAGGGATCATGATGGTAATAATCCTATCTACTCAGGAGTTGGAATCTGGAGGATTGAAATTCTAGGCTAGCCCTGGGAAAAAAATTAGCAAGACTCTCCATCTCACCAAATTGCTGGGCACCAAAAAGTTGTACGTGGTAATGCACACCTGTAACCCTAGCTACATGAGAGTTACAAGTATCTTGGTTCAAGGTCAGCCCCAAGCAAAGCAAGAGATCATATAAAAAAAGGAACAAGTAGAAAAGGGCAGGGAGCAGGCATGGCTGAAGTGGCAGAGTGTCTGTTTAGCCAAGTGGGAGCCCCTGTGTTCAAACCCTAACAACACCAGACACATATATGAATGAATTGTTGATATGATACATGAGACCATGTGGATGAATCCCAAAACAGCATGAACAGCAAAAGAAGCCAGGCACATAGAACTGTGCACAGTATATGATTTAAATGGCACAATGCTTGAGAACAAACAAATCTAATCTGTGGTGCAGGAAGGGGGATGAAAGAAGGGAAATATTCTGTACAGGAGTGGGGGATGGGGGACGTGGAGGGGAGATGGGATTCATGTTCTACATCCTGCCTGGAGTGAAGGATAGACAAGAGCATACTTTGTCAAAATTCATCCAGCTTTACTCTGAAGGGTACTAATTTTATACTCAATTGAAAAACAAAACTAAAAAAACATTCTACATTCCTATCCTGCTGAAATTCTACTGAGTCAGAGTCCCTAGAAGGAAAAACTAGAAATGTATATTTTCAAAAGCCTCCCAGGGGTTCTAGTACACAGCCACGTTTGAGAACATTGCTCCCAAGGAAGCTTTGGCCTACTCAGTCACAGTAAGCTGCACAGCTGAAACTAGGCAGGAAGACTTTAGCTCTCACTTCCTGTACTTACTACAGTCTCAAATTCTCTCCCCAGGCCAGCAAAGCAAGTGGTGCTTAATCTATGTTTTACAGAGAAGCTGAGGGCACATTCCAGATACCCCTTGGCCAAACTACTTAGCTCAACTAACTCTCCCTTGCTACAAGTAACTCATTCTCACAATCATTCACTCATTCATGCGTGCATGCATGTAACAATTAAAAACAAATGAATTACTTTTTGCATAGCTATCATTAAATACCTGACATAAGCAACTGGAAGGAAGATTTATTTTGGCTCCCAGTTTCAGAGGGTTCAATCCATGGTTGCTTGGCTCTCCCTATGTGCTTGGGCAGAGCATCATGGAAGGAAGACTATGAGGTGGGCAAGATTCACATCTTGAGGCAGACAGCAAGTAAGACAAAAAGCTAGGAAGGAGACAAGGGAAGATTCCTCCAGAGACCCTGCTCTCTCAGTTACCTACTTCCTCCAGCTAAGTCCCACCTCCTGGTTTCCAGAACCTTCCCAAATGGCTCTACCAGCTGGGGATCAAGCACGTAAAATATGAGGCTGTGGGGGATGATTCACGTTCAAACCAGAACACTATAGCATAGCCTTCTCAGCTGGAAACAGACCACACCCACTCCCCTAGCAGACCAGACTAGAGATGGATGAGTGAACTGAAGTCCTCAAGTACTTGGTAATTACGGGCTCATACCTGTAAACTGTAAGTGCTTAAGAGACTGAGATCTGAGGATAGAGGTTCAAAGCCAACTTGGGCAGAAAAGTCTGTGCAATTCTTATCTCCAATTAGCCAGCAAAAAGCCAAAGCAGAGGTGTAGTTCAAGTGGTAGAGCACCAGCCATGAGTAAAAAACCAAGTGATGGTGCAAGACTCAGAGTTTAAGGCCTAATATCAGCATTAACACACACACACACACACACACACACACACACACACACACACACACACACACACACACACACACACACACACACACACACACACACACACACACTAAAACAGAACAACAACAAAAAGCAGCTTTTACCTACCTCTACCTAAACTCCGCTTTACTGGAGGAAGAAATGGTACCCCACGGCTTCCTTGATTTTGATTATTCAAGTGATTTGGGAACCAGGCCGGAAGGTTATGGTTATATAAGCATGGAAAAGGAAACCTCTATCTTGCTTACTTTGGGAACTTTCCAGAAGCTAACATCAATAGCAGGTCGTGTTAAAAATGGGTTAAAATCATTACCAGATTATGAATAATTCACAGGCACCCCTGTTACCCATTACATTTTGTTCTCCATAATTGCTTCCTGGAAGTCAGCTCCCAGTGCAGGGAATTGGGACCATCCATGAAATTGAGTATTTCTGCCTGTGATAAGTAAATTTAAACAAAATTGTGAATTAGTTTCAGTCTACTGCTGCCTGTCCTCTTTGAGTTGGTAAGACTGGATTTTAGCAAAATAACCCAAGCAAGTTAAAAAAAAAAAAAAAGCCAGCCCCGGGGCAGTGGCTCACACCTGTAATCCTAGCTATTCAGGGGGCTGAGCTCTGAGGATCACAGTTCAAAGCCAGCCCAGTCAGGAAAGTATTTGAGACTCCTATCTCCAATAAACCACTGAGAAAACCAGAAGTGGCACTGTGGCTCTAGTGGTAGCCATGAGCTCAAGAGCTGAGGGACAGCACCTAGGCCCAGAGTACAAACCCCATAAACAACAACAACAACAAAAACAACAACAACAAAAGCCTAGTTCCTCTGTAAGGCAAATCTGTCCCCATTCCTATTTATACCAGGCAGTGACCCCATGGATTCTAAGGATTTTGGAAGCCTCAGGGTAGAATGGGGTAAAGAGCTAAAAGACAGATGTCAGAGGGAGAATCAGAGTTAAACCACAAAATGTATTCATATATAAACATAAAATGACCAGGATTACAAGCAACTTATGACCTAAGAAAACTGATCTGGGGCAGAAGGTGAACAAATGCAGTCATGGTACTCAGTAGACACTATGTGGAAAATAATGCAACTTGTGGGCAGCAATGGAAGGGGGAAACTGAGGAATAGCGAAAGAAGGTGTGATTAATTGTCCACAAAGAAACATACTCATTACCTGACTTACGAAACTGTAACCCCTCTATACATCACCCTTATGATAACAATAAAAACATTTTAAATGGAATCATGCAAAGTGTTGTCATTTGTGACTGGCTCCTTTTGTTCAGATAATACCAGCAAGATTAACCATATTGTAGTATTTATCAGTATTTATTCAATCTTATTGCTGAATAATATTACATGGTATAGATACATCATTGGTTGTTTCTCCATTCATCAGTTACTGATTAATTGGGTTATTTTCACTTGGTTATGATGAAAAATGTTGCTCTGAATATTCATGCACAGATTTTTGTGTGAACATATGTTTTTAGTCTTCTTGGAAAGATACCTAAGAAGTAAAATGGCTGGCTCATGTGGTAAACATGTGTCTCCCTGACAGGAACGATGGGACTATTTCTCACTATGACTATACCATCTTATATTCCCACCAAGAATGTACAAAAGGAGGGTCCTACCCTTCTCTGGCAATACTGGGGTTTGAACTCAGGGCCTCTTTCTTGGTTGACTGGCACTCTAACTTTGAGCCATTCTACCAGCATAGATTTCTGCCAGTTAATTGGAGGTAGAGTCCTTTTGGAGTTTTGTAGTAGGGATGATTTCAAATTATGATGTTCCAGCTCTCACGTAACTAGAATTGCAGGCATGAGCTATCAGTGCTTGGCTAATATGTCCTTTCTTTAGCAATACCCTTACTTTCTTTTCTTTTTTTATTTTACATTTTATATACATATTAGTTGTATAAGGGGATTTTGTTGTTATTATAACCTTACTTTATTTTCTTTGTCAAAACCTATCTGTTCTAAGTACCTCTCTCAGCTTATGTGAAAACCTACTCATTATCACTGGTTCCATGTGCCATTCTTTCAGGATAAATATTTTAACAAGAGTTTCCTAGAGGGCTGGGAATGTATGCGCGAAGCCCTGGGTTCGATTCCTCAGTACCACATAAACAGAAAAACTAGAAGTGGCGCTGTGGCTCAAGTGGTAGTGCACTAGCCTTGAACAAAAGCAGCTCAGGGACAATGCCCAGGCTCTGAGTTCAAGCTATTTACTTATGTAGCCAGGAAGACAGTGGGGTAACATAAATTCTAAGGGGGTAGTTACAGGAATGAAAATTTTAGGAAGAACAATTTCTTTTGTTTCTCTTTCTGTGTGTCTGGGATAAGTTCTCAGACTCACCTCTTCCTAGCTTAATAAAAGCAAGACCAGGCCCCATCTCCCAACATACCTCAAATATCATCCTCATCCCTGGATCAAATAGGTAGGGTGTCCAGGAAAATGAAGTCTAATGCTTGCCCCACACCTCCCTGGCCCATATTGGTGCCCAAATCAGAAAAAAGGCAGTGGGTATTCTGGACCTATGGTGAGAGGCACATGGTGGGTAATCAAAAATAGTTGCTGGCAAAGTCTTTAATTCAAAGGCAATGCACCAGTGTGAGAAAGTTCATACTCTGTGGCTGACAGGTAGAAGGATATTTTGGGACCAGAGGAACCTGAAATTAACCCCTAGCTTTCTCATTTTGTATCTGGAGTCAGCCTGCTCAGCACAGTCTCCAGGGGAAACAGGAGGCAGAGCCCTGGGAAACCTGACAGGCTCTTTTTGAATTGAAGAGCAATGGACATTAATATAGCAAAACCAGAGCCTGGGCAGGCCACCACTTTCCCGGTGGCTTTCACCATTTCATGGTGTGCCATTGTACTTTCTCCAAGTAAGCAGAGCAGAATCCGTTTTAGAATACAGAGAAATGGCTTCAGTAATTGGAAATACTTGCTTTATTCTCTGTGGGTTACAAAATCTGAGAAGGGCTCTTCAGGGGCTTCAAAACACTTTTCAAATAAAGTTAAAATAGGTATTTGAGCCCACACGTTAAAAAGAGGAAATGAGCTGAATCCTGGAATGTCAGAGCTAGAGGAGCCCAAGGGGAGCACATAGTTCTCCCACTTGTTTTGCACCAGGGGAAATTGAGGCTCAGGCTGCAAGGGCCCTCTGTGATCCAGTGGCCCAGCTAGCTGTAAATTCAGATATTCCAGCTAGGTGTACTCTCCTCTCCCTTGTAAGTGCAGACCCAGAGGAAACCCAGCTCCAGATACATTGGAAAGGCCTGAGAATGGTGCTTCCTTAAGGCTAGCATTAATTCCCAGATTGGGCATTGCCAGAACACCTTCAATGCCTTGGGGAGATCTCATGCTGAGATCAGCCAGAACTGCCAGAGCCCTGGCCCTGTGGTAACTCAGCCTGCACAGGAAGCATCTTAATGAGATGGCTGGGTGTTAGGGAAGCAGGGCCCTGGGCGTGAGCAACCCAGAGAGGGGCACTTTTGGAAGTGACTTCAGGAGCTGAAATCCACATTCAATCTGCATGCTGGGCACACATGATGGTCTGTGAGCAGCACCAAGATATTGTAACTGCATGATCAGCCTGAAACCCTGTTATTCAGAGATACTGCTGGGATGTTTTGAAGTTTTTAGTTTTTCTTGTCTCATAAAATTTTAAAAGCTCTTTACTTATAGATTTAGTTCTTGTCTATTTTACAAGTGGCAGAGGGCCAGCTATGGGCAAAGAAATCAAGCACGTATAAGGCTCTGAATTCGAGTCCCAGTAACAAACAACAGCAGTTAAAACAGTGGTAGTGTAGCCATGTAAAAGTCTGAGCTTAGAAAGTCTGGAGGACAGGTTAAGTTTTGTTTCATGAGGTAGTCCTAACCCTGGATGGATGCTTTCTTTCTTGTGGTAGCATTTCCAAGAGCTATGCTAGGTAAGTAAATACAATGGTCTGGGGGTATCTCTGGAACACAATGCCTTGAGTTTAATTCCTAGCACATACATGAATGAATGAAAGATAAAATGAACAAACAAATAAAACGTCAATTCTTAAACTCTGTGCCAGTAGCCTGTAATCCTAGACTCTAAGGAGGCTAAGATCTGAGGATTACAGTTCAAAGCTAGCCTGGGCAGGAAAGGTCTGTGAGACTCTTCAATTAAGCAGCCAAAAATAAAAAGCCAGAAGTGAGGCTGTGGCTCAAGTGATAGTGCACAGCTTTGAACAAAAGCTAAGGGTTAGGGCATGAGTCAAGCCCTAGAACTGGAACAAAAAAAACCAATAACAACTGATTAGCTATATTTTAAGTGTTACACATGGCTAGAAGTTAGTACACTGGAAGCGCAGGTCTGCATTATTTCCATCATCATTCTATCTTACAGGGTTATCCACATTGAAGGTACAAAAAATTTCAGCTTATATTGTTTTGGATGTCGCTTGCCTCCCCCACAAGATTCAGGATCTAGAATCCTGGTCCCAGTGTAGCAATGTTGAAAGGTGAGAGAATCTTTCATAGGTGGGGCCTAGTACAAGATAATTAGGTCAGGAGCTTCACCACTAGAAGGAATTAATGCAGTTACTAAGGAGTGAGTGAGTTAACTCTCATGAGACCAGGTTGCATAATAAAGCTACCCTACATATTTAGCCCCTTCTCCATGTAGCTCATTTTCTTTCTTTTTTGGGGGGGGTCCAGTCGTGGAACCTGGGCGCTGTCCCTCAGCTCTTCAGCTAAAGGCTAGCACTCTACCACTTGAGCCACAGCACCACTTCTGGCTTTTTTCTTTTTGCTTATGTGGTGCTGAGGAATCGAACCCAGGGCCTCAGGCATGCAAGGCAAGCGCTCTACCACTGAGCCACCTTCCCAGCCCTGTAGCTTGTTTTCTTTCTGTTTCTCTTCCCTTGTTTGTGTTCAGTATGTGTATGTGTGTGTGTACGCGCGTGCACACGCGCGCATACACCAATAATGGACCTTGAACTCAGCCTTGAATTCCCAGTTGGCTGTTTTGCTCAAGGCTGATGCTTTACCATTTGAGCTATACCTCCACTTCTTGTCCTTTGTGTTTTACTGAAGTCAGGTGACCCTCCCCAGAGGTCTTATGTAGGCTACCCAGTCTATGTTACTTGTGCCCTTGAACAGCTCTACTTTGTCCCGAATCATAAGTTGTCCTATCAATTGCTCACCATGGCCCCTCTGTCTATAGAAAGCTTAAGTCTATTATTCTAAAAGAGTGGGGAAATCTTTCCTCTTATTTTAAAGTATCACCTCTCCCTCCCATTGAGGAAAACTTCCCATATATGTGGAAGGAGACCAATGAAAGCTACAGTGGACAAGAAATACCAGAACTAACAACTGCCAAGCTATATTGCTTGAGTATTTCCTGATCTCTTTGCGTAGAGCTGAATTGACCAGATACACTTGGTTAGCATTTGACATTAGTTAGCTCACAGATCTACATTCCCTTTGCTTAGTTCAGGAAGAATCTCTTTGAGAAGGCCAGCAGCTTCTTGTCTGCCCAAAGAAAACTACCAGTGGCTTGTGTATTTGCATTAGAGATGACTAAGCAGTCTCAAGGATCTTGTCTCCTGCACTTAGGATCCAGTCAAGGAGCAATCCTGTATTCTAGAGGGAATTCTCTTGCTCTCCCCTATTTCAAGGTTGAGAAGGGAGTTGCCTGGGGTGGGAAAGCAGCTGGCAGCCTTTAAATCAGGTGAACCATCCTCTGAATAAGCAATCCTCTGTTGGCAAAATTTAAGGGCATGAGCTAAGATTTAATGGCCAAGGCACTCATTACAAATAATATTGTTTATGATAGTGGAAAATTGGCAATAGCTCCAGACCCAGGGGAATTGATTAAATGATGTCACATTCATACAATGGAACATTATCTGGCTTTTAAAAGTTACGTGCTACATGAATATTCATAGACATGGAAAGATGGTCAAAGTAAAATTGTTAGGAAAAATATAACTCTGATGCCATTTAAATCAATATACACATGATAAATGTATGGATGGGTATATATCAAATCTTCACAGAAGTTGACTTAAGATGAGGAGTATTTTAAAATCTTTTTTGCTTATGTGTATGTTCTTTGTGGATGGACACCTGTTACTTTGTAAAGAGAAGAAAATGATAGAAATTAGTTTCCATTCTAAGCGAGGCAATCTCCTTACTGGACTAACCAAAACTCAAAAGGACTCACAATGTCCAAATGTATAAGGATGTAGAACAGCCAGGACTTTGTCCCATGGCTGATAGAAGGTTATGCTGTAATGACTACCTTAGGAAACTTTTTGCTAAGGCAAAAACACACATTAGTCCCACGACCCAGCAATTCCTTTCTGGAGACATGCCAACAAAAACATGTGCTGTGCCAGAAGCTCTTTGCCTTGTGACAGGATTGCATCCCTACAAACATACACTGTAAAGTGAAAATACTCTAAGTTTAAAATGCATTTCATACACCTAACCTCAACATTGTAGCTTAGCAACACAATTCACTGTAGAATACCAGCTATTTTCTTTCATGACTACGTGGCTGGCTGGTTGCTGTAGCTGGCTAGTGTTACCTCACATCATGAGCGAGTACAGAAACACATACCCACCAGCTTGGGAAAGTTCAAAATTCAAAGTACTGAACGTACATCACATTTACACCATAATACAGTTAAAAACCATTGTCGTGGATTGTCTATACATCAAGGCAAATGCACAACATTGTTCATTTTTAGCATTATTAATTACACCCCTAAGCCAGGCACCAGTGGCTCTTGCCTGTATTCCTAGTTACTCAGAAGCCTGAAATCTGAGGACCGTGATTCAAAGATAGCCCATACAAAAAAGTTCATGAGACTCTTATCTCCACTTAACCAGCAAAAATTCACAAATGGAGTTATGGCTCAAGTGGTAGATCCCCACCCTTGAGCAAAAATACTAAAGGACCTGACCCAGGCTCCAAGTTTAAACCCCAGGGCCAGCCTCCCCCATAGAAATTGTACCCAGCTGGAAACACCACCAATGTTAATCAGCAACTGAGCATGTAAAAGACACTACCTGTTCATTACACAGAATATTACAGAATAGTGAAGAAGCAAACTTCTACAACATGAATTAATTTCACAGATTCAATGTTGAGAGAAAACTATCTGATCCAGAAGAAAGGTAAGAGCAGCACAAGTGCATCAAGGATAATACAGGTGAAGGTTTACCTTTAGAGTTGGCACTGATGAAGAAGGAACCTGAGTTCTAGGGTGCTGGGACAGCTCTACATCAGGGCTGTACAAAACAAAAATGGGGTTACATATATAATTTAAAATGTTCTATAGTTGTATTTTAAAAGATAGAAATTGGACGTTAATTTCAATGATTTTTCTGTGTGTATGTGTGTGATTTTGGAGGTTATGTTTTTAAGGCAAATGCTACCACTGAACTACATGCTCACTCATACTGTTTTTGGTACTAAGTTGTCAAAGTGTATTTTATACTTACAGTACATCTCAACTACAATTAGCTACCCTTAATACCTACACAAGGGTGATGGCCATTGTATTGAACAGTGCAGGACAATATCATCATCTGGGTGGTGGCATGATGAATATATACTTAAATAAAAATTAAGCTATACATTCAATATACAAAACTCACACCTCAATAAAATGAATAAAAATTTTAAAAAATAGTTTGATGCAGTGGCTCATGCCTCTACGCCTAGTACTTGTCAGACAGAAATCTTGGAACTGTGATTCAAGGTCAGTCTGAGCAAAAAAGTTTTCAAGACTTCAAGGGACACTAACGGCAATTGTAGTGGTGCATGCCTGTCATACTTGTGAAAGGAAAACACAAAATAGGAGGATTGCAGTTCAGGCCCAACTGGGCATAAAGTGAGAGCATATCTTTTTTTTTTTTTTTTTTTTAATTTGTGGGGCCTGAACTCTGGACCTCTACACTGTTCATCAGCTCTTCAGCTCAAGGCTAGCACTCTACCACTTGAGCCACAGTGCCACTTCTAGCTTTTTCTGCTTATGTGGTGCTGAGGAATTGAACCCAGGGCCTCACACATGCAAGGCAAGCACTCTACCACTTAGCTACCTTCCCAGCCATGAGAGCATATATTAAAAATAACAAACACACAAAGGGACTGGCAGAGTGGCTCAAGTGGTAGACTGTCTTCCTAACAATCCTCAGTATTGCCAAAAAATTGCCAAAAATATGTTTTAGAAAAGCATAAAAAGATCCTAGTAAGGAGACTGGGTCTATACTTCCCCTATATAAATAGCCCTTGATTTCCCCTGATTGTTTCTGTAGATGGTTTGCTTTTCTATTAGGTTTAAGTGTCCTTATCTGGTTTGTTTTGCTCATGTATAACACTTGGGTTTGATTCCACATACCTTGTGAGGTTTAGACCTATATAAGCTTTGTGCTAGCTGCATTCCAGGCTGCTGGTCTTTGAGACAAGAGTCTACCAGCAGTCCTCCGACCCTTCAATAAAGACTCATGATTTGGCCTTTGAAGTGGTGGCTTCTCTGAGTTTCCTTACAACACTAGCTACTTAGAAGGCTGAGATCTGAGGATCACAGTTTGAAGCCAGCCCAGATAGGAAAGTTTGTGAGACTCTTATCTCCAATAAACTACTAAAAAGACTGAAGTGAAATTGTGGCTCAAGCTGGTAGAGCGCTAGCCTTGAGCAAAAGTTCAGCAACAGAGCCGAGGTCCTGAGCCAGGACCAACATACACACACAAAAAGCATAGAGGCTTTTAAAAAACATAAAAAAACATTTTTTAGAAAGCATAAAAGCAATCTAAGCCCACTCGGCTTAGCTGATTAGCCCTTTTTGGGACCAAGGACACAGTTCAATAATTCAAGGGCAACTTCTCAAGTCAGCTGATTTGTCTGCCCTGTAGAAATATGACCCAGGGTGTGACAAGGTGAAAGTAGCTCCACTAAAACAAGAAAGATCAGAAACTTGGGAAGAATGCCCAGATGCAAACACGGTTATGGAGGGATTCTAACAGTTTGTACACTGTACCTTTTAACTGTCTAGTTTGTACACTGCACCTTTTAACTGTCCTGAGTTGAACAGAATGCTTCAGGAATATGGTATGGGATCATGCAGGAGAGGGTAAGCAAGAGCTCACATTCATTGGCCAGAAAGGTTCTCATAGAGCTAGTTCTTGGTCCACTCAAGCATGAAAGAATCTACCTATATCAATCTACTGAGCACCATAATCTATTCCTGAGGTGAGGTACACATACAAGATGATTTTAGTGGTATATCATAAATTTTATTTTTAATAGTTATGTTTTTATTTAAAGATATATGTAGGGCTGGGAGTATAACTCTGTGGTAGAGTATTTGCCTAGCATGTACATGGCCCAAGTTTCAATCGTCAGCAAAGAAAAAAGAAAAAAAAAAGAAACAAAAAGATGTGGGTCTATAAGTATACATCTGTGTATAATGAAATATAAAATTCATGGATGTAATAACTGATTAGCAAAATGGTAAATTTTAAAGAATGACTTCAAAGAAAATATTAAAATAATAACACACAGTACATGAGATAGCAAAACTAAATTGTGAATTAATACATGAATGTTTGAAGTTTTAAAAAATGGTAGTTTTTACTACTCCTCTTCTATAAACTGATTCTGGACATAGGTTTTGAGGGGTGGGGAAAAAGGAGATTCATAAACACAAGAACCATAGAGATAAATCAGGAGGAAAGCAAAATCAGCAATGTATTTAGAGTCTCTCTAAGAACCAACAGAAACTGTTTGGTTAGAAGATATTTCCTAGGGGCTAGGAAGGTGGCTCAGTGGTAGAGTGCTTGCCTTGCATGCTTGAGGCCCTGGGTTCGATTCCTCAGCACCACATAAGCAAAAGGAAAAAAGCTGGAAGTTATGCTGGGGCTCAAGTGGTAGAGTGCTAGCCTTGAGCTAAAGAGCTGAGGGACAGCGCCCAGGCCCAGAGTTCAGGCCCCACGACCGGACCCAAAAAAAAAAAAAAAAAAAAGAAGATATTTCCTAGAAAAATCACAACTTTAAACAATGGTGTCAATTTGTCAAGAAACTCACTGTAGTCAAAACAGAGTTCTGTCCTGGAGTAAAGGTCCTCATTCCTAACAAAAGTGATATCCTCAGAGCATGGACCGCCTAGTTGTCTTGTCACTTGGGTATTTCCTGTTAGTCTTGTCTGCAAACAAAATGGCTGTCTGCAGAACTGACCAAGGGCCCAGGCATCTGACAAGCTGGTAGCCTGATAAAAGGTAAGAAAATCATGGGTAAGTGACCATCTATGAATACTGAATTTGACAGAAAAACATAGAACAGTAGCCTATCTTTGATTGCCTGCTCTCTTTCTCATCTTATCTGTTGTTGCATTTTAAGAATTTCTTTTTCTGATCAGTATCCTTAACGCTTTTCTTCCAATTTCTGACTGAAATGCTTCCTAACTTGGATAAAACCACCTTTAGATACACAGCTAGCAGTCAAGTTTATGTAGATCAGCCACAAGGGCGGGCTTTGTCCCAAGGCTTGAGTTTCCTTAGGAACCTTAGAATCCAGCAAGATTCCCTCACCCAACACCTGTCACCTGTAACTGGCACACCTGGGGACAGTGGGCAGGCCCCCAGGCTCATCCTCTGAGGTCACTTCTTCCTATACTTCAGCCACACTTCTTCCCTGCCCTCCCCCATATAATCTTTCTCCATAAATTCACCCCCTTCTCACCTCCATCTGATGCAGACTCTGCATATAAACATCTGGTGCAGGCCAGAGGTTTGTTTTTCCAAACAAACTCTCCTTTGCCTGAACAACCATGTAGAGGTCTCCTTTCTCCAACCCTTACATCCCTGAGGTTTTTGTGTTTTGCTTTTTTTTTTTTTTCTTTTTCCCCTTAGGCTAGCTTTCTACCACTTGAGCCATAGCTCCACTCTGGATTTTTGGCAGATAACTAAAGATAAAAATCTCACAGACTTTTCCTGCCTTGTCACGACCACCTCGACCAGCAAGGAAGACGCAACACTGAGCTCTTCTCTCAGCAGTTTATTCAGGACCTTTGAGCAATCTTCTGACCCCGGGGAGAATCCCACACAGCCTTAAGTACTCGCTGGGTAGCCAACCCTGATACGCCACGTAGGAGCCATCAATAGGTCCAGGTGCACGGAAGCAAGCCAGATTCTATGCCTTAGCCATATAAGGAGTTGTTTACCACAGAGAGCGCTGGCCATCGGGAAGGCGGAGGGCGGAAGCCGGCGCCATCTTTAAGGTGCGGCTGCACGCAGCTCTCTACACTGCCTAGGCTGGCTTTGAACCACAATCCTTTTATCTCAGTCTCCCAAGTAGCTAGGATTACAGATGTGAGCCATAGGCACCCACTTTCTATCTTCAATTTTTAAAATATAATTTTATTATTACTATTATCATTATTATTATTATTGAGTTGTATGCTGGGTTAAAGTTCCATAAGTCAGATAATGAGTACAATTCTTCTTGGACCATGTCACCCCTTCCTTCTTTTTCCTTCCTATACTTGCCCACAAGTTGCATAGTTCATTTTTTACGTAGTGTATATTGAACATCATGACTGCGTTTGTTCACCTTCCTCTCTCCATTTCTATTTCCCTCTTCTGCCTCCCCTAAAAAGACAAAAAAAAACCCCACAAAACAGTAACACCAATAACAAAAATAAATTTAGATTCCATGTGCAAATATACTAAGACATTTAAATAGCTTGCTTGGAAGCCATTTGCCTGTGGTGATAAATAACACATGCATGGTAGAATACTCACTACAGTGGGCCATGGTAACCTTTGCTTTATTGTAATAATAACAATCAAATCCCAAGGAGAAAATTTCCTATTATTATGAGATTTGATGCATAGAGAAAAATGACAAGGGAAAGCACAGGCACAAATGACACTCCACCTCTGCATGTGGCTGTGTTGAAAAACCAGGTGCTACCCACCTGGGAAAGTCCACAGAACCTTCATTCTTCCCCTGTTTGAGTCACCCACATGATAGCTCCCTAGCTTGAGCATAAGATAAAGAATCTTGTCCCTGGTAACTGTGTCTGTCTGATTCTTCTGATACAGAGTATAAGAACCCACAGGCACTGAAATTGCCATATTTCCAATCCCTACCAATAACGCAACAAGAGTCTGATTTTTGCTAGCCTGGGGAGAAAAGTCTGTGACACTCATCTCCAGTTAAACACCAAAAAAGCTGGAAGTGGAGCTGTGGCTCAAGGGGTAGAATGTTAGTCTTGAGCAAAAAGCTCAAGGACAGCGCCCAGACTCTTGAGTTAGGCCCCAGGATGGGCACAAGAAAAAAGAAGAAAGAAAGAAAGCAGAGGTTAGTTTAGGAGTGGGTGTTATCATGAAGCTAGAGGCCCAAGTAGTTGGTTACTCTGGTAACAAAAGGAAAGCAAAGCTCTTTGCTTTTGTCTACTATCATAGTTAATAGGGCAGTCAGTAGCCACTCAGAGGCTCTGAGAGCAATTCACAGCTGTGCCTCACTTTAGAGTGTGTTTGTGTGTGGTGTGCTTTAAGCCCTTCAGTGCAGAAGTAAATTTTGCTTTGTGGAGTTCAAGGAGTGTCCCTATTTTTTTTTTCTAACAGGAACTCCGAGACTGTATACTAAGTCTAACTACAGTAAGGTAGCAGCCTTGGCCCACTTGCCTTTACCTGGGTCAGAGAGCCACTAGGCTCTGGCAGTCCTGGGTGGGAGAAAGATGGAGCAGCTCATATGAGGCACAGCCCCCAAAAGAGACTTAGCTGTACTGCCTGGGCTCTTCTGGGTTCCTCTGAAAATAATTTAGCTCTTACTCCTTCTTTCCCTAGTCATCCTTTTTAACCAATCCAATCAGTTTCTGTTGCAAACCCCGAATAATGTTCTCTCTGTAGACCCTCTCTTGAGTGCTGGGATAAACAGAAATAATATGTAGGTCCATGTGAGACTACATTCTACCTAGTCTCATGATAATAGGTTTCTTCCAAGCTGGGAATGTAGCTCAGGGGCAGAGGTAGAATATTTGGCTGGCATGTTTGGGAGCCTGGATTCAATTCTCAATACAGGGAGAGAGAAAGATAGAGACAGTGGCAGAGAGATACTTTCATTTGGTTATGTGAAATTTACCTCAATAATAAAGAATCTTAAAGCTACTCAACTATATGCTTTACAGTTATCAAAATGATAAAATTTGGGCCAGGAGCTACCTTGGCAGTCAGGAACACAACAGTTGCTCAATGATGTTTGATGATTTTAGTTGCTATGTGAAACTTTTTGTTGCTGTTGTTTGGTGGAAGGGTTTTGTTTTGTTGTTGTTGTTTGTTTTTGGCGCTACTGAAGTTTGAACTCAGGACTTCACATTTGCTAGGCCAACACTCTACTAACTTGAGCCACGTCCCAGTCATTTCTTGTTTTTCACTCCAGTGAGAGGGGCTTAACAGTTATCCACCCTTGGGATTTTTTTTTTTTGCAAACATTTTTTTGGTGTCCAAGAGTCACTTTTTTCAAGCATCATATCCTTGCTCAGTTCCCAGACAAAACTAATTATTTGGGCAAGCAGACAGAATCAGAAGAAGAGAGCTGTTCTTTCACCCTTCACCCTCTTTTTTCTTTTTACAAAATTTTGTGATTTATGAGGGATCGTAAGGTTTAAAGGGGGAAAAGAGGTGTGCTATTCTTTAATACAGGGTTTAACTCTAAATTCCTGGTTCCAGTTTCCCATGCCTTATTTTCCCTAATCTAACCTGCTTCAAATCCACAATCCTCTAATCTCTGCCTCTGGAGAAGCTGGGATTATAGGCATGAGCCATTATGCCTAGCCTTAACTGTTTTAAAGGTAGTGCTAAAGAAGCCTTCTTTTGGTTGAAAGCAGAGAATTACAGAGAGCGTGGATTCAAATCCCAGACTAACCACCTTTGTATCCCTTTCTGTGTAGGTCTTGTTCAAAGTACTTTAGAGTAACCATGCCTCTCATAGGGTTGTTTCTAAGGTCCAAGTGTGTGAAGTACCTGGAATGGTCTTTAGGACACAGGAAGTACTCAACAAATATCAGCTGCTATAATGAGGGTAGTAATCTACTCCCAACTTGGCCATTTTCACCAATATTTACCACACTAGCTTTCTGTCTCACCTCTTGTGCTGCAGATACCGGGTTTTGATAGGAATCGAGCCACTGTCTTTAGATCAGGCTGATGTCCAAATGAGAAAGTTTGCTGGGGAAATAATTCAGTGGTAGAAGGCTAGTATGTGCAAGGGCCAGGGTTCAATTCTCAACCCTGCAATTACAAAAACAAAAAATTAGAAACATAAAATGAGGAAGCTGCTTGTGAAATTCTAAGGAAGCTCCAGCAACATCTTTTTTGACTTTTATCACTATCAAAAGCAAAGTTCCCAGGGAATAGATGCTATACAAAATAATTAGAATAGTTTCTGTTCTCTTTGGCTGCTTGTACAATTTAGCACATTTATTATAAGCTCTCTTTCTCAGTTATCCCATGCAAGACGATGGGTCTGTCCTGCCCCTCCCCTACCAGCAAGACATCAGTATTCTATGATGTGCTAGAGACTTGGAAATAGGGGAAACATCCCATGCACAGCTGCCCTAAGCTCACAGATCTACCCTGTAGAGAAGTCATGAGGTTTAGGAAACATCTCACCCACATCTCTAAACCTATCTCCTGCCCATGCTTAGGCTACACCTTTGATTTTTTAAAAATCATTGTTATAAAATAATTAAAATTATTTAGTATGATAGTGCATCCCAAAGGACAGGAAAACAAATGGTATCAAAAGAATATGCCATGACAAGAAAAACTTCTATGCTCCCGCTTTCAGATCCCTGTTGTCAAGGAAAGAAGCACCGTCCTTCCCCTTTTATCCTTCTGTGCAGATAGGCATGTGTTTTTATTCTTACTGCCTCTCTTATGCATATTTTAGCAAAAATTATTGCAACTATACCATATAGGGAGCTCTGCATCTTGCTTTTTTTCTTTTACTTAATTATTGTGATAATCTTCATAGATGTTTTATGGGACTGTGTTCTTTTTCATGGCTACATTTTATTCTGTTTTATAGGCCTAAAAACCTATCCGTTTCTGATGGGCATTTCTGGTTCCAATGTTGTTGTTTTTAACAAGCAAAGTCACAATGAATGGCTTTTCAGAAGGAAATAAGAACTCCACCCAGGTGCAGGTGGCTCATGCCTGTAATCCCAGCCACTCAGGAGGCTGAGATCTGAGTACTGCAGTTTGAAAGCCAGCCCTGGTAAGAAAGTCTGTGAGATGCTTATCTCCAATTAGCCACAAAAGCCAGAAGTAGAGCTGTGACTCAAGTGGTAGAGCACTAATCTTGAACACAAAAGCTCTGGGACACTGTCCAGGCCCAGAGTTCAAGCCCCAGGACTGGCCAAAAAATTTTAAAAAGGAATTTCGTTTCCAAAACATGTTTTGGGGAGTGTGGGGACACAGAAATGGAGGAAGAGTGAGCAAATGTAGTCGTTATAGTCAATGTATATTATGTAAAAAATTGACTATGCAACTTAAGGGTAGAGATGGGAGGGAGAAAGTAGGGAAGAATGAAGGAAAAGGTGACATTGACCAAGTAGCATCATATTCATAACCTGATTTATGGGAATTGTAACTCCTTTGTACAACTACTTAATAATAACAATAATAATGATATGGTGGAGGAACTAAAAATGGAATATAATATTTGACTTGGATTATGTAAAATGGATAATGAATGATTTTAAGGATAAGCCTTCCCTGGTAACTAGCTATTTTAGCTAGTAACTGTAATTGTAACTCTGTAACTCCGTAACTCTGTAATTCTGTAACTCCACTTCTGCTGTTTTCTGAGCAATGAGAGCCCTAACCCAGCTGAACCATCACCACCCTTTGTTCTAGTCCCCTGCTTCCCGACAGCAAAACCTTGGTGGGAAACTTAAGGTGCAGATTTCTTGTAACAATCATTGGCTAAAACCAACACCCAGCCTCCCCCTTTCTCTGCCCTAGCCCAAAATGCTTAAAAGCTGATGTAGGCTGGCAGTAGGGGCCATTTCCTGGGATTCCCAACTCCAGGTGCAGTCCAGGCACATTAGCACTTTTTGCTCAATAAAATCTTTTACATTTTCACTGCAGACTGAGTGGTCTCATTGTCCCTCCCCACTACAATAATAATTTTAAAAGAAAATCATTGCTACCTTAAGACAACAAATAATAGTGTCAGTAATATATCTTATATGAAAGAGAAATTTAACACTCTTAAATGTAACTAAAATTTGAATACCTTTGAAAACTTTATTTGTATTGTAACTGAGTATTGTTATTGGAAAAATTCTCTCTGCTAGTTCTATCTTCCATATTAAATGCTTGTAAAGGTTTCCTAATCATACAAAGGAAAAGGAAACCCCAAAATAAGGATATACAAAAAAAGATTAACTTTTGCTTTACCTTAAAATGCATATATTTTAGAAAGGTTTTTAATTTATATGAAATGAAAAATTCAGCAACATTTAAAGAGAAAAGCATTTACACACAAAAATAACAGATAGCCTAACATTCTTCTTCAAGTATATTATCCCTTGATGTGATAAATTTCATTAAAAATGGGTGTAATGAAAGTAATCTTTAAAATTAAGTAGATTGGGGGGACGGGAAGAATTCAATTTTCTTTGGTGAAAATTGGGCTTCCTCTCCCTTCCCTTCCCACTTTACCCCAGAGTTGCTCATATATGTAAGACATATCTTAGATTTTTTTCCTGTGACTTGTATTGATTTTTTTCAGGATACTCTAAAGGTCTTGTGTGCAGCTATTTTCAGTACATTCAAAATTTTGTCAGAGCAAATTTTCTTCCAAGGTAATTATAATGAATACTTAAGTCACTTACATAGCATTTTGTTAAAAGTGCTGCCAAGTTAGGATGTGACCAATCTCTGATGGTCTGCTGCAAGGTGGGCTTTGAAGGAACAGCTAGAGAGACCGAGAATGAAAGGTACCCATCTTCCTACTCAGGAAAGTTTTTCTTGGCACAAGTCCTAAGTCATGAATTAGAAAATTTAACACTCAGTACACATGTTCTGAAAAACAGCCAATCAGCAAAAACCTCACCCCAGTAACTAGGCTGCAGAGTCAGAAAGACAGCCAATCCATGGCAGACCTGCTATATGGCAGCCAATCAGCAAGTGTCTAGCTGGTGCTGGAATTTCCAAAAGGGAGTCAAAGGCAGCTTTACTCCTGTGTGGTGTTTACAGCTGGAAGTCCTTAAATCCCTCAACACTTCCTCTTCTGAAACCCCACCAGCTGCTAAAAGTAAAAAGTCAGTTTTAGGGTGTTGTGAAGATTTTGCTATAAAGTACAGTTTCTCTTAAAGGGAAATAGGAATTTTTCTTCTTTTACACCACATGCTACATTCAATTTAGTGCAACACTTCTAACATCTGGATTCTTCCTCCCCTACATACATCATTTATGATTTGTTATGAGTCCAGACTTGGGAGAGACAGATGCAAGAAGGGGCTGTGAATTTAGCACATTATCTTTTATTCTTGCCGTGGTTTCTGTTATCTATGTTTATTTGTGTATATATAAATCTCCAAATGCCAAAAGAACAGGTGTGAATTTTCTAATGAATATTTATTAAATGAAGAAAAATTCATTTCAAAGTTCTTTGTGGTTTAATGGAATTTTTAATATAAAAATGGTGGGAAGTAAACTAGCACGTAAATTTAATCATAAACGAAATGTATGAGTTCCTCAACTAGTATGAAAGGAACTGGTAAGTTCATCATCTTTTACAGAAATTCAGTCTAAATTTTTTTTCAGACTGGTATAGTGGTACAAATCTACTTGTCCCAGCACTTGGGAGGATAAGGCAGGAGGATTGCAAGTCCTGGTCAGACTGGGATAGTACATAGCAAGGCTGTGTGTCTCAAAAAGAGAGAGGGGGCTGGGAATAGGAAGAAAAACAAGAAAGAGAAAGGGGAAGAAAAACTGTAGGAGAAATAGTTATAACGGCTTTCCACACCGTATATTGTCATGAGTCTTTCAGCTAAAATAAATGTTTGGATGTACTATCAGCAACATTTTCTTACTACAAAATTGCAAGTCCATCTTCAGATGCTAGGATAAAAATCTACTGTCAAAAAATGGCAATAGCCAAGCACCGGTGGCTCACACCTGTAATCTTAGCTACTCAGGAGGCTGAGAACTAAGGATCACAGTTCAAAGCCAGCCTGGACAGGAAAGTCTGTGAGACTCTTATCTCTAATTAACCACCAGAAAACCAGAAGTGGTGCTGTGGCTCAAGTGGTAGAGCACTAGCCTTGAGCTGAAGAGCTGAGGGACAGTACCCAGGCCCAGAGTTTAAGCCCCACGACTGACAAAATAAAATAAAATAAACAGCAACAGTTCCATTATTAAATATCTAAACCCCTTATTTTATATCATAGCCACAAATATAGAAACACCTTTTAATAACAAAAAATTCCCTTAATGTAGTGTTTATCTCCTGAAAAAGACTTATTTATAAGGCTTATAAATAGAATCCTTTCCAGATGACCCTTCATTAGCAAATTTTTGCAGACATTTTCATTGTGTTAGCAGTTAATGAGACAATTATACGGCTTTTGTTGGATGTAATACAAGTAAACCTTTGGTGCATGCTTGCATAAAGGTACAAACAATGCTTTCTTAAAATTGAAGCAAAGTGGAAGGGCTGCGGGGGGGGGGAGGAAGGAGTATAGTTGAGGAGGTGGTAGGGAAGGGATGGTAGGAGAAAAAACAAAGGAGGAAGCAACAGTGCTTGGTAAGAAATGTACTTATTACCTTGTTCATGTAACTGTAACACCTCTGTACAGTATTTTCACAATAAAAAACTTATTTAAGAAAAAGTTAATAAATCAAAAAAGAATCATTAGTTGTGATAAAATGATGATGAGTCTGAGGATCGAGGTTCAAAGCTAGCCCAGGCAGGAAAGTCCCTGAAACTCTTATCTCCAATAAACCACCAGAAAACCGGAAGTGGTGCTATAGCTCAAGTGGTAGAGCACTAGCCTTGAGCTAAAGAGCTAAGGGACAGAGCTCAGGCCCAGAGTTCAAGGCCCATGACCAACCAAAAAAAAAAAAAAAATGATGATGAGGAAACAACTAATGTGATAAATTATTTGTAATCATTTGAAAACAAATCTAATAAAGATTTGTGTATACAGTCTAAAAAATTGAAGCAAAACATGAATGATTTTATGAAAGATGCCAGCAGTCTTGCCATATTCCCCACAATGTCACACAAATAGCACTGAATGCCTTCCATGAAATTGTTTGCATTTATGGTATTCTAACTGAAAAACTGCAAGGTTTTTATGTTTTCATTGGCATTAAGAAGTTTTCATTTTTCATTCAAAAACCCGTTGGCAAAATGTTATTAAACTGGGGCTTGGAATGTGGCTTAGTGGTAGAGTGCTTGCCTAGCATGCATGAAGCCCTGGATTCCATTCCTCAGTACTACATAAACAGAAAAGGCTGGAACTGGCTCTGAGGCTCAAGTGTTAGAGTACTAGCCTTGAGCAAAAGAAACTCAGGGACACTGCCCAGGCCCTGAGTTCAAGCCCCAGGACTAGCAAAAGAAAAAGTTATCAAACTAAAATTCTAAAAATGAAGAGCTCAGTTGCCAAGATAAAATAATCAAAAGCCCAGCTAAACAGAAGTTGAAAAGAGGACATCAAGAGCTGAAGAAAGTGAGGGAAGGGGTGACATTGTCCAAAAAGAAATTTATTCATTCCCTGATTCATGTAACATCACCTTTATAACAACATTTTTTTGTCAGCGTGGGGCCTGAACTCTGGGCCTGGGCGCTGTCCCTCAGCTCTTCAGCTCAAGGCTAGCACTCTACCACTTGAGCCAAAGTGCCACTTCCAGCTTTTTCTGCTTATGTGGTGCTGAGGAATCAAACCCAGGGCCTCATGCATGCAAGGCAAGGACCCTATCACTGAGCCACCTTCCCAGCCCTAAATTAAATTTTTTAAAAAGTTGAAGTTAAGCCCTGCATAGATGGTTCATGCCTGTGATCCTCATTACTCAGGAGGCTGAGGAAGATGGTTCAAAGCCAGCCCAGACAGGAAAGACTGTGAGG
Source organism: Dipodomys merriami (assembly GCF_024711535.1). Taxonomy (NCBI): domain Eukaryota; kingdom Metazoa; phylum Chordata; class Mammalia; order Rodentia; family Heteromyidae; genus Dipodomys; species Dipodomys merriami. The sequence goes on along the minus strand of NW_027204159.1, from coordinate 9,198,251 downwards.
GTTATCTCCAATTAATCACCAATAAGCCAGAAGTGAAGCTGTGGCTTAAGTGGTAGAGTGCTAGCTAGCCTTAACTACTTAGGGACAGTGTCTAGGCCCTGAGTTCAAGGTCCAGACCACCACAGACAAAAAGAAAAACAGTTGGAGATAAAGCAGAGGAATTTCATCCAGTCAAAACCATTTAGAGCCAGGTACTGGTGGCTCACACCTGTAATCCTAGCTACTCCGGAGGCTGAGATTCGAGAATGGCACATTTTGAAGCCAGCCTGGGCAGGAAAGTCTGTGAGACTCTGATCTCCAATTAACCACCAGAAAACTGGAAGTAGCTCGTGGTTCAAAGTTGTAGAGCACTAGCCTTGAGCAAAAAGAGCTCAGAGACAGTACCCAGGCCCAGAGTTCAAGCCCCATGAACCACCCCCTGCAAAAACAAAACAAAACTACTTAGAAAATGCCAAGAAAGGGAAAAAGATGGACCTAGAACAAATCATGTTAAGTGAGGTAAGCCAAGCTCAGAAAGACAAATTGCGTATGTTTTCTCTAAGAAAGCTCAATCTAAAATACACTAGGACATGTTAAATAATACAGGAGTCTAGGCAATCACACACAGTGAGACCAAAGGAAGATATTCTCAGGGGAGGAACACAAAGGCCTCTGGTCACATAAAATAGCATTTGTCAAAATTAACTCCTGGAAATAGAAAAAAAGGATTTTTACTTTGTTGTTTTTGTTTTCTTTTCTTGTCATGTTTGTTTATTTATCTGTCTTTGGTAGGGTAAGTGGGGGGCACAGAAATGGAAGGACAAAGGATTAACAAATGAAGCAATGTGCTGAAAATGAACTATACAACTTGTGGATGGGGATGTGAGGGAAAAACTGGGAGAGCACTAGAGAAGGAGTGATACTGTCCAAAAGGAAACATGCTCTTTCTCTGACTTACATAGCTATAGCCCCTCTGTACATCACCTTTATAATAATTTTAAAAACATTTACAAAAACAAAGTATCAAGAGGACTTACAGGACCTCTCAGGTGCCATCCATCAAAAGAAGAAATAAAAATTAAAGGCATTAGGAGCCTAGTCAATAAAGTAATTTAAAACTTCTTTAATCTCAAGAAAGTCATCCTAGTGACAGAACACCAAACAGGCAAGTTCAGAGAAGAAACACTCCTAGATGCATTATAGTTAAAACACTAAATATACAGAGTAAAGAGAGAATATTGAAATCACAAAAGAGGAGACAAGTAACTTACAGTGATAAGCCCATTAGAATAACAGCAGATTTCTCAGAACAAACACTAAACACTAAGAGGACATGGACAAACATGATTCAAACCCTGAGAGACAACTGCCAATCTAGACTATTGTACCCAGAAAAGTAACCTTCATAACTTATGAAGAAATCAAAATGTACCAGGATAAATAAAAGCTAGAGAAATTGCACTGCAACCAACACTTAAAGGAATCAATTTTAAAGGGTGCCAAATGCTTGACTTTTAAAACAATCTCCTGAATGAAGCCTACTTATTTCTTTTGTATTTTCAATGTCAATTTAATAACAAGATTGTCTAAACTGAAAAAAAAAAGAATGCCATCTGAGTACACAACTGCTAAAAGAATAAAAGTTGAATGGCATCACTCCTTTTTGTCAGTGGGCAAAAGTTATTGATCAGAATACTCACTGTAACCCTGAAGAATAGGAAAGCAAATTATGCCAGGAAAGATGGAATTATGTACTTTAACTGGTCAAATATAAAGAGCAATTATCACAGTTGTATTGAGTATATGTTCCAGTATATAGGCTCATAATGCTAACCTGAGTGTGATTTCTCATTAAAGACTATTCAAGCCCAAAGAACAAAGTAAGTTGGATGAGACCACTGCAGAATCCAATTAAATGTAAATGGAACAGACTATGACTGCAAGGGATTTTATAAGCAAATTCTGTAAAATAATGAAGATGAATCTAGAAAAACTAAATAAATCTAAAAAGAGAGGTATGTGATTTGTTTGCGATTTATTTCAGATAAATAATGAATTTGTTTGTAATGTCCCAGAGAAGGTAATCCCAGAGAGAGCAGAAGAAAGCTTTCATATCTTTAAAGTGACCCATCCCAGAAGATACATTCATCATTTCCACTATGTTCTACTGGCCGCACTCGTTGTCCCCAGCCATTGTGGGCTGGGACTATCTAAGAGGGTAAGACATTAGAGGCCAACTTCAGAGGCTGGCTATCACACCTAATTACTAAAATTCATTAAAAAAGTTAATTTCCAGAGCTTAGAGATCTGTGAGAATATGTATGAGATGTTTACTGTTATTGCTTTAGAAGCTCAAACAGTATAGGAACATTCTTTTCTTTATTTCCTTCTTTCTCTTTTTCTTATCTTGTCTTTATTGGATCTCTTGTTGCAACACCAGGGGGCAGCAATAGAGAATTTTCCTGGCTGCTTACCAATGCCTTCTTACATAGCCAGAAAGGGGGTGTCACAAGAGTGTGTACACCGAGGGTAGTCCCTTTGTACAAATGAAATGCTGTGTCTGTACCAGTCACGAGACTTCTGCTGAACCATCACAAAGTGCTCCATTTTGGGTCTGGGTGGAAATGCTTCAGCATCATCTAGAGTTCAGAGAGGCTTAAGTTGTACTTTATAAAGGCAGTTATATTTAATCAACTCCTGACATAGAGATATGGGAACTATGTTCTTTTGTAAACCTGGGTAGGGGTTTGTGATCTCACCAACCCATAAAGCTTAGCAGAATTGGTGCTACGTAACTTCTCAGACTAGGTCATAAAGCCATTTTTGTCTCTCTGTATGTTTGCTTTTGGACCCCAGGCACCATTTATGAGAAAGCCCAGGACATAAAAAGAGGCCAGTTGGTGAACACCAATTGCCAGATGTGAGGGTCAATGAGCTTTCCTATCAGTTCAGTTCTAGACTTTGAGTCTTTATTTAAAGCTCCAGACATACATACTTTGCCCTGTTTTTTTCTTTTTTCTTTTTTTGCCGGTTGTGGGGCCTGAACTCTGGGCCTGGGCACTGTCCTTCAGCTCTTCAGTTGTAGACCAGCGCTCTACCACCTGAGCCTCAGCCCCACTTCCGGCTTTTTCTGCTTATGTGGTGCTGAGGAATCGAACTGAGGGCCTCATGCATGCAAAGCAAGCGCTCTACCACTGAGCCACCTTCCCAGCCCCTTGCCCTGGTTTTTTCTTTCTTTCTTTCTTTTTCTTTCTTTCTTTTCTTTCTTTCTTGCTTTCTCATTCCTTCCTTCCTTCCCTCACTCTCTTTCTTGCTCTTCTTCCTTCCTTTTTCTTTCTTTCTCTTTCATTCATTCTTTTTTTTTGTTAGATAAGGTGTCACCATGTGGCCTGAGCAGGCCCAAAACTCAAGATCCTCAGCCTTCTGATTGTTGAAATTACAGGTGTGACCACTCATGCCTCTTTAAGCCATCTGAATTTCTAGCTCACAAAAATGATGGAGACAGAGCAAGTTTACCTAAAAGTGAAAGGAAAGCCACAAAAGTATTTAGACTCTCCATTCTGAGAGGGGCCACAAATATATATATATATATATATATATATATATATATATATATACACACACACATATATGCATATATACTCATATACACATATAAACATATATATACATATACATAATATATATAAATATACATAGTATGCGTGTGTATTTTGGTACTGGGGTTTGAATTCAGGGTCAAGGCACTGTTTCTTAGCTTTTTCAATAAAGGCTGGAGCTCTGCCACTTGAGTCACAGCTCACAGCTTTTAAAAAATTTATTTTCCTGCTCACATTGGCTTTGAACCATGATCCTCAGATTTCAGCCTCCTGAGCAGTTTAGAATTACAGGTGTGAACCACTGGTTCCTAACCAGTCTAGGAGATTCATATGGACACCCAAATATATATCCTTTTGGGTTAGTTACACAGTTGGGTGAATAATGAATACATTAACATATTTTGTTCTCTTTGTAGTTAGAGGAAATCTTGGAAGGATATTTTATTAACTATCACTTTGTAACAGATTATCCCCAAACTTAGTGGCTTACAACAATCATAATTTATAGGGATGCTCAGATGTGTCACAATGACCCATATTTAATAAACAGACCAGCCCCAATATTTCTGGGATTAATTAATACAACATTGCAACAGCAAGGATGATTAAATGTACACCATGCGAAAATAAGCTGTCCTTTTCCTAAAGTCAATTTAAGCCAAGCCCAACCCATTCTTTCACTATAAATACCCCTGATGTTAGAGCACTACTTATTGTACCTGTTATCAGATTTGCCCATACCCATGTTTGAGTTGTGTAATGTCCTTTCCTTGCTTTTTTGTTATTGATAAACTTCTTTGGTCTCTACCTTGATGTGTGTGTTTGGTGTGCACATGAGCTGGTCCTTGGGTTGGAACTCAGGGCTTGGGCATTGTTCCTGAGAATTTTTGCTCCAAAGCTAGTGCTCTAGGTGCTTAATTGGAGATAAAGAGTCTCCCTGACTTGTCTGCTTGGGCTGGTTTTGAACCTCAATTTTTAGATTTCAGTCCCCTGAGTAGCTAGGATTGTAAGCATGAGCTTTTTTTTTTTTTTTTTTTGGTCACAAATTTGGTATTCCAAGTAGGGAGGCCCCTTCCCTGGAACCTCATTGGTTCCATTAAGACCTTAAATCTCAACTCCATAAACCCCATTCTCTGCATGTATAAAATAATCACAGCTGCCAACAGCACCAAAGCTCCAGGTAAAGCCCTGTATAATGCAAGGTGTTACTGGTGACCACTCAAGTCTTTGCAACCATAAGAACTGATGGCTGGCTCCCAAATGTCCTCGCCTAACTGTTGATTTGGAAGAGAAAGATGGTCCATTTGTTGATAGTGTCCCAAACCACATCATAGCAGATGGGAGGTAACGCAGGTGATAGGTAAAACTATGGTTTTGACTTGGTATAGATGAAGTGATGAGTGAAGTATAACTGAAGCCATTTGTACTCTTAGTCATATTTATTTCTCTAAGCCTCAGTTTCCCAGACCAATAAAAATAATATAAAGTGGACTGGTGGCTCAAGTGGCAAAGTGCCAAATCCCTTTGTTCAGACCCCAGTAACACACACACACACACACACACACACACACAAATAAGAGAGTAATAGAAAAGTAACCCCACCTCGCTGAGATTTAATATGTTTGGTGATATAGGAAAGGTCAAATGTGTGACCTTTGGTGCACAACAGTGTCTCTCCACTTCTGTAAAGGAACAGCCCAGCATACTCACAGAAAACACAAGTTAGCACGTCCTCTACATTGTGAGCAATGGCGTCTTCGGATGTGTGCACAGAGGCCTGCCTTTCTCTCTAGTATATACTGCTGCAAAATGTGCTCTTTCACACAAAGACCCCAGTGAGGGAAGTGGAGGTGTGACCCGAGTGAAGAGCGCCAGCCGTGCGTGCGTGCGTGCGTGCGTGCGTGCGCCAGGCCGTGCGTGCACGCTGGCCACACACCAGCAAAAATCCATTGCACTTCGATAACTGCACACCTACATCCATAAGCGGCATTTAAACCAGCAAGCTTGGGGGGGGCGGGGGGGCAGGCCCGGAGCCTCACAGAGCCGTTCTGCCCTCGCCATGGCCCCAGGCCAGGAGACTTCTTTCCTTCCTCCAAACGCTCTGGCCCTTCGCGTCGCCCTCCACGGCACAGCAACAGCCTCCGACCCCGCCTCCCGCGGGCCAGGGCCCGGCGCGGCCGGTTCCCTCTCGCCCTCTCGGGGCGGGAGGAGGTGGAGGCTGCCGGAGACGACCGGCCGACGCCGGCGGGGGCCCAGGCCGCTGAGTCAGCCCGGGGAGGCGGCGTGCGCACCGCGTGACTCGCGGCCACGTGATCCGTGGTCACGTGACCTGTGCGGGGTGGGGCGGGGCCGCCGGCGCTTTCGCTGTTGCAGCTGCCGAAGGCGTTCGCGTAAGTGAGGAGCGGAGCGGGAGACTGGGGGGTGTCCCGGACGGCGTCCCCGGGCCCCGGCACCCCAGGACTGGACCCCGGCAGTCCGCTCTCGCCCCTCCCTGGGCGGGTGCTAGGGTGGATGTGATCATAATCGGGGTGAGGGAAACGCCGGACCCCCCCCCCCCCCCGACGGCCGCGCAGGCCGCCTCCGCTCTGGGCCTCCCACCCTTGGCGACCACAGTGCTGTGGGTCCGGACGCCCACCTCCTGGAGCGAGCACCCTTTCTCTTGGTTGTGCTTTGGAGGAAACTGAAAATCCGAAAGGATTCGCCTAGCCGAGCAGGCGGTGAGATCACCCCATTCTAATACCGGGAGAGGACACACCTCCCCAGGCAGAGCTGTCCCTCCTACCTGCTTCTGCGGCCCGAGACGGCCCTGGGGCTCCTCCACTCTGAGGGGTGGAAGGGGTGAAGGGTGCGGGGAGCCCATACTCACAGCCGTTAGTAAACCGTTTGGTTTACGTGCATTCTTCACTGTACCCCCGAGTTAGACCGGGGAGATAGTACTGTCCCCCCTTTGACATAGGAGGAAACCGGCCAAGAGGGTCCCAGAGAACTCTGGTGCTCTTGAGGTCCTCGAGCTTGTAAATGGGGATGCTGAGATTACCACCCAGGTCTGTTCCACAGTAGTGCCTCCTGGTGGTGATGGGGCCTCTCGGCCTCAGTTCTTAGTTCCTCTGTGAGCTGAAAGACAAGGCCTTTCCCTTGTCCATTTGGGAAAGAGATTGTTGCTGCCCCTCCTTACCATTGATTCCTTTTGTCAGGACAAGATGAAGCTCATCATCCTGGAAAACTATTTGCAGGCCAGCGAGTGGGCAGCCAAATACATCAGGAACCGCATTATCCAGTTTCATCCAGGGCCAGACAAGTACTTCACCCTGGGTCTCCCCACTGGTATGTCGTGGTGTGGAGGGGGTGCTGTGAATAGGAGTAGAGAGAATAGGCATAAGTGGAGTTTAAGGGGCTAAGGAGATTTGAAAGAAGGGTTTCAGGTACTAGGAGACAACAGCAGGGTCCTTCCTGGGAAGGAACTAGGCTTCTTTTATGTGTTGGTTTAGTTGCTGCCTATTCCACTGGAATCATGGAACAGATGGAATCTTGGTTAGACAGGAAAAATTGATTTTTAGGTTATATCTCTGGCCTCATCATCCAGAGTTTCTTAAAAGAATTAGCCTTGTGCCTTAAAATACTCATTTTGTGAAATCAATTATTCTCTCCTCATTGTGTATTTTGAGGAATACTTGCTAAGCACTATTCTTGGAAGACTTGAGGTAGACAGTCACTCAAATAATTTTCTATATGGTTTAATTAGGCACAAAAAATAAATGAAAAAACAGCCCCAGTTTCCTCTGGAAAAGGGCAGAATGTTGCATTTATAGGAGCATGTTTTGGACCTAGTGTCTCCTGGTAAATGTTCTGAATAAATTCACAGGTGGACGGATTTGCACCAGTGATCTTAACTGTCCCATCCACTACAGACTTGACCTTTTTTCAGTAAGTGATTAAACAGTAAATGTTTTATGCCTCACTGCTACAACTCCTCAACTCTGCTTTTGTAGCAGTGAAAGTAACTACAGATAAAACTTAATTTACGGACACCAGAGTTTGAACTCACATGCAAGTTTTATTTCATAAAATATTCTTTTGATTTTTAAAAATTAAAGTTGTAAAACTAAACAACTCATGAGCTTTACAGAAACCAGTAATAGGCTCCATTTATAGCCAAAGTTTGTTTAGATCTGTACCAGAAAAAGCTTGCAGGAGCATTGTCTTCCTGTACTTGTAAATCCACCAGTGTCTCGGCTGCATAAACAGAGTTTCTCCTAACTAGAGCCACCCAGCTTTCACCATGTCAGAGTTGGGTTCTACTGTAACTACTCCTTACTTCCCATTGGCAGAATCAGATACAAGCTCCTCAGAGAGGCTCTTCAAGACCCAGCTTCTCCCTGTCACTCAAGCTTCAGCCTGCAGAGCTAGAATTGTTTGCTTCTGTTAGATGTAGCACCAGGGAATAGGAACATGGTTCTGGGTAGAAAGCACAGAAACCAACCAGCTGAGTTAAGCAGAAAAGTAGTTCATTGTGGGGAGCTCACAGAATTTGTGGGAAAGCTGTTCGGGAAATGGAAGAAAAGGAGTAAATTGTCCAGCTTAGGCATGGCTAGGGTCTCATCACAGGGACTGGCTGTTTTTTTGTGTGTGTGGGTGGGGGGGGGAGAGTGGCACTACCTACCACCTTCACACATTCAATAGAGATTTATTAAGTGATGTCTGTAAGCTATACAGTTATTGACTTTGGAGATAAAGCAACAAACAAAGGGTATAAATCCTGCCTTCAAAAGCTTCAATTACATTGGGAGTGACATAATAAACAAGATGATTGATAAAAATCTGAGTATGTTAGATGGTTGTAAGATAGAAAAGGAAACATGAATCAGGAAAGAAGGTAAGAAGGTTGCACTATTTGATATGTTGGTGTCAGGGAAAGTCTCTCCGAAAATGATACTTAAAGTAAGACCTGAGAGGTGAGTTGGACACTTAAAGGAAGAAGATTACTGATAGAGAGGAAAAACAGGTGCAAAAGCCCTGAGATGAAGTGCCCAGTGCAAGATAAGGAGAGCAGAGGGGTAGTCAGAGACCCAATTACAGGGTGTATCACTAAGGACTGGTTATTAGAGAATGAAATGAAAAGTTCTTGATAGGTTTTGAAAAGAGGAGTGACATGGTCTTACTTGAGCAGGTTTGTTTGTTTTTTCCTTCCATTAAAAAATGTATATTTGAGGGCTGGGAAAGTGGCTCAGTGGTAGAGCACTTGCCTTGCATGCATGAGGCTCTGGGTTCAATTCCTCAGCACCACATAAACAAAAAGCAAAAAGCCAGAAGTGGTGCTGTGGCTCAAGTGGTAGAGTGCTAGCCTTGAGCTGAAAAGCTGAGGGACAGCGCCCAGGCCCAGAGTTCAGGCCCCATGACCGGACCCACCCCCAAAAAAATGTATATTTGGAAAAATTGAACTAACGGTGTAGTACCATTCACCTAGATTTACCAATTTTTTCTATGGTTTTCTTTTTCTCTGATTCATAGGCTATCTGTACATGCATAATTTTTTTTAAACCACTGAAAAGTTCTGACATTTTTACCTCTCTATATATCTTTCAACACTTATCTCCTGAGAATGAAAGCATTGTCTAACCATCATAGACCTAAGAATAGGTATACCATCTCCTTCTACAATACCATCTATAAGCTATATTCAAAAATTTTCCTGCAGGGTACCACTGGCTCACACCTGTAATCCTAGCTACTCAGGAGGCTGAGATCTGAGGATCACGGTTCAAAGCCAGCCTGGGCAGGAAAGTTCATGAGACTCTTATCTCCAATTAACCACCAGAAAACTGGAAGTGATGCTGTGGCTCAAATGGTAGAGTGCTACCCTTGAGCTGAAGAGCTCAGAAACAGCGCTCAGTTCACAGTTCAAGCCCCATGACCAACAAAAAAAAAATGTCCTTATTCCCCACATTTATCATTTATGGATAGTTACTTTTTAAGCTAATCCAATATCCAGTCAGTCAGGGTCCTTGCATCTTGAACTTTTTGTTTTGTTTTGTTGTGTTAGGGCCCTGTGAATGCTAGACAGGTACTTTACCACTAATACCCACCTCCATCTTTTTTTTGGGGGGGGGGAGGAGGTTTATGGGGCTTGACCTCAGGGCCTGAACACTGTCCCTGAGCACTTTTTTTTTTTTGCTCAAGGCTGCACTCTACCACTTTGAGCTACAGTTGTACTTCTGTTTTTGTGCGGGGGGGGGGGGTTGTTTTGTTTTTTGTTTTTTGTTTTTGTTTTTGTTTTTGTTTTTTTTTTGGGGTCCGGTTGTGGGGCCTGAACTCTGGGCCTGGGCACTGTCCCTCAGCTCTTCAGCTCAAGGCTAGCGCTCTACCACTTGAGCCACAGTGCCACTTCCGGCTTTTTGCTTATGTGGTGCTGAGGAATCGAACCCAGGGCCTCATGCATGCAAGGCAAGCACTCTACCACTGGGCCACCTTCCCAGCCCTTGTTTTTTGTTTTTAAGGTAGGTAGTTGGAGATAAGAGTCTCAGGGCCTTTCCTGCCCAGGTTGGCTTCAAACCAAGATCCTCATTTCTCAGCCTCCTAAGTAGATAGGATTGCAGGCATGAGCCATCAGCGCCCAGCTAGTCTTTTAATCTACTGTGATGCCTTTTGTATGTCCTATGGTATTCAATTGCTAAGGGACTCACCTCAGGAATTGGATTGGGATGTCTTTCCTGATCCCTGAAGTATAGGGTAATTCCATAATTGGGGATAGTCTTGCTCTTTGTCCCCATTTCTAGACAACAGTACCTTCTAGGGTGACTGCTATCTCTCTTCTGAACCCCCATCCATGGCCTTGTGCCCTAGCACTTTGTTGCTCAAAGAATATCATGTCAGTAGGTAAGTCTGATGTTCATTCACATACTGATCAGAGTGATTTCAGTCATCAGTATGTCAAGCATTGGGGAATTGGCAGCAAGACAGACACAGCCCTGCTCTTGGGCATAGGTAAATAGTCTGGGACATAGTAGATATTGTACAAGCAAGTAGCAGATGAGTGTCAGTTGGAATTGAAGTATGGGGAAGGACTGCAGGCCTGGCAAGTTCTCTGTGTGGAGCAGCCCCAACTTACTCCTGGCATTACAGAAGCTTGGTGCTAAAGAGGCATTCGTGGCTGTGGTGGTGTTTATAGCTAAGGTCTCTCTTACAGGGAGCACCCCACTTGGCTGCTACAAGAAACTAATTGAGTACTATAAGAATGGAGACCTGTCCTTTAAATATGTGAAGACCTTCAATATGGACGAGTATGTGGGTGAGTATCTTGAGTCTAGCTGTCAAGCTTTGCCTGTTACAGGCCTAGCTCTGGAGAGGAATGGATATGTCACAGAGAGCCAGTGATCGGTGGTGATAGGCTCAGTTATCAATACCTATCTCTTCCAGCCTTGGTTCATAGAGTTGTAAGATAGGGCTAATAAAACTGTCCTCATGGATTGTAAGCATTAAATGAGATGGACCTGAGAGCATTTTGTAACTAATGAACCTTTAATGAATCTAAGGTACCTCCTTCCCCTCTGCCTGCCCAGCTCACCAAATTTTTTTCCCTGATACAAAGTTTTGAACTCAGGGGCCCTCACACTTGCTCACGTTGGCTGCTTGGCTTGCTTAGACGGTGCTCTACGGCTTGAGTCATGCCTCTGGCCCAACTTTTTTGCTGGTTAATTGGAAATAAAGTCTTTTGGACTTCTCTACATAGCTGGCCTCAAACCCATCCCCTGGATCTCAGTTTCCTGAGTAGCTAAAATCACAAATATGGGCCCCCAGTTCCCTGCTTCCATTTCTTTCTGGTTCATATTCTTATAAATGGAGCTCTCCCTAGGTGTGTCTTCAGGATCTGGGTCTGAATTTTCTCTCCAGTATGCATCCGTTAGCTCTACTTTTTGCCATGTATACTTGGAGGGGCACTGAGACTCCTAGACTTTCTACTGCTGAAATTCTAGCTTTCTGTCACTTCATTCTGTCCCCCAATCATTTTTAATGGCCTCAGTTTTAACATACATTTCTCAAAATTGTTGTAAAATACATATAAATATCAGATTTACTAAATCAAAGGGTGTGGTTTGTGAGGTACTCAAGAAGCTGAGGCAGGAGGATCACTTAAACCAGGTGATCAAGGCCAGCTTGAACAACATAACAAAACTTGTGGCTCAAAGAAAAAAAAAGACCCATTTTTATATATACAGCTCATTAATGTTAGGTACATTCATTCACATTGTTGTACTAGCTAAGCTGCAGAATTTTCATCTTGTAAAGACTATAAACATCAACCCACAGCTCCTATCTTTTCTTCCTGGGCTCTGGAAACTACCATTTTATGTTTCCATGAATTTGACTCCTCTCTGTATCTCATAAAAGTGGAATCATGAAGTATTTAACTTTTTGTGACCACTTAATATAATGACTTCTGGGGCTGGGAAGTTGGCTCAGTGGTAGAGTGCTTGCCTTGCATGCATGAAGCCCTGGGTTCGATTCCTCAGCACCACATAAGCAGAAAAAGCTGGAAGTGGTGCTGTGGCTCCAGTGGTAGAGCACTAGTCTTGAGCTGAAGAGCTGAGGGACAGTGCTAGGCCCAGAGTTCTGGCCCCACAACCCAAAAAAAAAAAAAAAAAAGACTTCAGGGTGCATGCATATTGTAATATTTGTCAGAATTTCATTTTAAGACTGGTTTTAAATTTTCTGAGTATTTACTATTAACATTCTTTTTCTTTGTGCCTGAAAAGTCCATTGATAAATACTGAGATAGTTGTTCTCAGCCACCTAATATTTTAAGCTGGGGTTCAGCTTGAGTGCAGTACAACTGTAAGTGAATGGTGAGATGAGAGGCACCCACATCTCTCATCAGTTAATGCATATAGTCCACTGAGTCAGCTATATTAGCCCCATTGTATTAGCTACTTTCCCCGAAGGGTCTGGTGTTACCCCAAGTGGCCAGGCTACCTCCAAAAGCCAAGAGTGGGCCAAGCCTCCAGCCTGTGGTCATTCCCTTGTGAGGAGGTGATAGAATGAGACTTCCAGGCTCTAGGGGTTAGCTCTTCCAGCCCAGCTCTGTGGTAACAGAGTGGCTGTAACTGATTAGACACTCATTGATACCATCTCAGCCTACCTTACATAGTTAGGGGTCAGATGGCTAGTGCCTAAAGATCCCTGATGTCAGTCCCCTGATTGTCCTTGTGGGTTGGCTTGGTGTCCTACTTGTGAAATGGGCTCTAGCTCAGCTTTGATTTGACTGAGTGTCCTATGGCCTCTAGGTCTTCCTCGAGAACACCCAGAGAGCTACCACTCCTTCATGTGGAACAACTTCTTCAAGCACATTGACATCCAACCAGAAAACACACACATTCTGGATGGGAATGCTGCAGACTTGCAGGCCGAATGTGATGCCTTTGAGAAGAAGATCAATGCTGCAGGGGGCATTGAGCTGTTTGTTGGAGGTGAGCTTGGTGCTGTCCTGCATATGACCAGGACAAGACTTGAGGACAGGCATGCATTGGAAGAACAAGACACTACCATGTCTGCATGTGCCCTCTGCTCCTGACACTGGGGTCATCTAACACCATGTGGGGGCAGGGAAGGCAGAGAGACTGGGTGCTCTGGGTTCCTATCCTGGCCCTGCAGCTCAGGAACTATAAGTGTGGACATCTCTTTCTGAACTTTAATACTTTGTGGATTTGAACTCTTGAGATTCTATACTCTCTACTCTTAAGGCTTTACCGATTAGTCAATATAACATCTAAAACATTTTAAATCATGGACCTCATGTCATTCCAGAAGGTTCTATACAGCCTCTTGCATGCTATCAGTAGCCAGCTGAAGCACAGTTTCTCTGTATTATGACTCTCCAAGATCATCTAGCCAGGAGCAGTGGTGAGTAGTCAGGAACCCATAGTGTTGACTTCTCAGATTTAGGCTGCCAGCTCTGGGTTTGTTGCTGCCTGGGGAGCCACCCATGGAGGTATTTAGTTGGATAACCTTTCTTTTTTGTTTGTTTTTTGGTGCCAGTTCTGGGGCTTGAAACTCAGGGCCTGGGTGCTATCCCTGATTTTTTTTCCTCAAGGCTAGCATTCTACCACTTGAGCCACAGCTCAACTTACAGGTATTTCCTGGTTAATTAGAGATGTCTCCGGACTTTCCTGCTTCAAACTACTATATTCAATCTCAGCCTCCTGAGTAGCTAGAATTACAAGCATGAGGGACTGGTGCCCAGCACACTAGGGCAAAGGAGTGTAGGAACTTGCATAGTCTAAGATCATATAAACATGGCAGCCTCTGCCTTGGTATTTGTGTGTGTTTTATTCATTGCAACTCTATCCCAAGAATAGGATCCCAACTCCAAGTTTGAAAGACAAAAAACTTATACTTCCCAACAGACTAGGGAGGCAGAAACAGCTTGAGTGCTCCTTGGGTTTTTGAGTGATAGCAAGTTAACAATATCAGGTAGCAGCAGTTGGGAGGGGGCAGATCATGTGCTGAAGGTGTAACTATCTTCGAGTACAAAAGAGAAAAGACCATTTTTAGGATTTTTTTTTCTTCAACATTAGTTGGAAAGATGTTCTCTTATAAATTTCACATGGCTGCTCTGCCTGTCTCTCTGCAGGTATCGGGCCCGATGGACACATTGCCTTCAATGAACCGGGCTCCAGTCTGGTGTCTAGGACTCGTGTGAAGACACTGGCCATGGACACCATCCTGGCCAATGCTAGGTTCTTTGATGGTGATCTTGCCAAGGTGCCCACTATGGCCCTGACAGTGGGTGTGGGCACTGTCATGGATGCTAGAGAGGTAAGAGTATGAGGGTATTAGCCTTTATGAAGTTGGGGATGGGTGTCTTTTGTTTGTAATTTTAATTATGAAGTTGGGGATGGGTGTCTTTTGTTTGTAATTTTAATTATACAGGTACCTCCTAAAGTACATTCTTACTGAAAATGGAGAAACTGTAAGAAAGGCTAAAATTCCAGCAAGTTGTACCATACAAGCCTTCTGCTTTGGGAAATAACCATTATTTCTAGGGTGAGGTAAATCTTCTACACAATTTTCCACTGCAGTCTCTCTGTCCTCTGCTATGTGCCAGAGAGCAGCACAGCACCACTAATGTGAATTTATATATTGGGAGGTGCCCTCTATCTTTATAGGTGGTCACTATTTGAAAGGATGCCCTACCTACAACCCAGAGATGCTGTGGTTACCATCCTTGTGCCCAAGGGTGGTAAATGTGGTGAGGTGTGGTTGTATTAGGTCTTAATTTGAACTTAGGGAATTGTCACCTAGAAAAATGGATATCATTTCAATATAAGTTTTTTGTAGCTCCAGTGTCTTTACTCCTTCTGCTTAAATTTTAGAAGCATTTTCTTCTTGCTTTCTGAGGCATATTCAGGTATTTTACCTTCATATTTCTTTGCTTAAGTCTGTAAATAAGTATCTAAATCAGGGAAAAGTTCTTTATTTATAAAGGGAGCTTTTGTGAAATGAGCACTGGCACCCAGATTTCCATTAGGTAACCTTGAATCAGTACCTTAGAGGCTGCTCTACTTGTTGTTTGTAAAGACAATGGTTTAGGAACCATCTTTATCTGGGGAGGTAAAGGAAACTTTCCAACATGAGCTCTGATTTGTTGAGACATTCTGACCTAATAATAGTAGAAATGTTTTTTTAGGCTCACTCTCCAGCAGTTAACATCCTTGATACTTTAACTGTTAGAGAAAACTCTGCTTTTGGTTTATGGAAACAGAAAACCACACCAAGGCACTTTAACACATTAAATGCTCTGAACTGACAGGGTTTACCTTAACTGGCAGCCTTGCTGAGATTTAGCCTTAGAGATTCACAGATAACAACCACATTGCTTCTGAAGACTGCTGAAGGCTCCCCTGCCTCCCAGACTGAAGTGAGTACTTAGCTGTTGGGAGAAAAGGTTTGGCTTGGAAGCAGGGTTACTGTTAGGAGACCCCATTTCCTTGTCCCAAAACTTTGGGGAAATGATGCTATTTACCTCTGGTTATTTGTGTGATAAAGTATATGGAACAAACACCAAACACAGGATGTTGCAGGATAACCACTTATGTGACACTAAAACAATAATCTGTACCACCATGTGGTATGCCTGTACTAGAATTGAAGTAAGGACTTTTCCTTTATGGGCTTGTTTTCTGATCCACAGGTGATGATCCTCATCACAGGTGCTCACAAGGCATTTGCTCTATACAAGGCCATTGAGGAGGGAGTGAACCATATGTGGACTGTGTCTGCCTTCCAGCAGCATCCCCGCTCTGTGTTTGTATGTGATGAGGATGCCACCTTGGAGCTAAAAGTGAAGACTGTCAAGTATTTCAAAGGTGAGGGGGCAGGGATGGCATGTTCAGGTGTTCTAGGAGGAGTGACTTGTTTTGAGACAGGGTATCTCTATGTAGCCCTGGCTGGCCTTAACCTCAAAATCCTCCTACCATAGCCTCCCAAGTGCTAGAATTAACAGGTGATAGAAGCAGTCTATCACTGTAGCCACAACCCCAGCCACTGGATGTTACTGTTGAGAATGGCAAAACTCTTTCCCTTACATTAACTACTTTTGGTATCTTCTTTTTTTTTTAGGTTTAATGCTTGTTCATAATAAATTGGTGGACCCTCTGTACAGTATCAAGGAGAAAGAAATTGAGAAAAGCCAGCCTTCTAAGAAACTGTACAGCGATTAGCCTGCATTGGAAACTAGTATCAAGTACCTCATAGGGACAGGCAGGTTCTTCTGAAAATTGTCTTTCAAATGGAATTCTTAATTCAGAATGTTTTCCACAGATAAATACATGACCTTATGGTTCTTGTCTGTGAGACGTGGAGCCTAGTCAGGGAGTTTAGCTATAGTGAAAATGACTTGTTTGTAACTTAATTAGAAAAAAAAATCTATGAAAAGTGTATACTATCATGTTAGTGTCTGCCACACCTAAGTTAGTTTTTTTAGCTTTTGATCTGCCTCAGCCAGTTTTCACAAGTACAACACACTCCCATCAGGAATTTCTTTCTACATGTGCACTTGTGGGCAGGATTCAGGGGCTTGTGTATTTTGGAGTAAGTTCTTTGAAGAACTGTGAGTGCTCCTCTTGAGCAGGCCTGCTCTTTAGTTAAGATTTATTCCAGATTAAGGAACAAACTCTTTCAGTACCCTAATTGTATACAAGGAAGCTGTTCCTCCGGTGAGTACCCAGTACTGCAGGAAGAATGTTGTTCCTTGTTCCCTTTCCCTGGCTGGTTCTGTTCTGCTCTCACAGCTGGCCTTCCCACAATCTAGGAGGCCTCCGTGGGGAGGATTTGGGTGGGTGAGGAGAAGCCTTCAAGGTACCCAACCATCACACCAAACAGTTTTCTTCCTATGGATCCTGGGACCCTTTCCCCACAGTTTTGTGTTTTGTTAAAGGTCTCCTTTGTAGTTATCAGTAAGAGGAGATGCAATGGAGCAACACACTGCCACGGTTTCAGTGTTCAGCCAGGGTGACAGGCTGGCAAGCAGTTGGCTGAACACAAGTGCCATGCTCGCCTTTCCTGCTTCCTATAGAGTTGAGTGCCAAGGCCACACTCCAAATGCTTCTATTATTGTTTCTCCACTTAAAGTATCCCATTCCTGCAGCCTTTTCAGGTCCATATTGTGTGGACCTTTCTGAATGTCAGGAAATACAACCTTCCTTCAGCCCTTGTTCCTAACATGGTCCACTGCTCTGCCTTCCTTTTACCCTGTAAGTCTTTGTGGAGTGGTTGCTGCCTCCTCTCTGTTCTTGTGCCTGTTTGAAGCTACTGCTGCCTATTTCTAGAAAAGGTTTTTCCAGGCCTCTCTAAGTACTGTTTGGTACCAGCATTTTGTCGTTAGCTTTTATACACAATTGTGATGTTCTGTGTTAAACTAATGGTTTCAATGAGTTTGTTTACAAGGTGAAATTTTGTATTAAATTCAGTATTTTCAAATGAAATGTCATGTGTGGGTTCCCACTCTCAGAGTGTGGAAGACTATCTTCTTAAAACATCTATTTTGGAAATAGCCAGTTAGAAAAGCTTCACACTCCATCCTTAAAAGACCTTGCAAGAAGGTGACAGGGATACCAACCATCTGTTGATCTCTCCTTCAAGCATCAGGATAAAAAAAGACTTTCTACAAAAGAAGCACCTATGTGGAAAAAGGTGGGAATGAACAGATGAGCAATCAATTGTGATGTTTTGGCTATACTTGTAATCTGAACAGGGATATAGCTGTGCAAAGAATAAGGCAAGGTGTGGGCATGTAGCTCAGTGGTAGAGTGCTTGCCTAGTATTCACAAGGCCTGGTTGTCTCCCCAGCGTTGTAATAATACCAGTAATAATAACTGCAAAGTATGGGAAAAGTTTTTCAGTTGTTTAAAATCAATGCAGTAGAGTATCTTGAGTCAAAATAACCAATTATAAGGTACAAGTAAGGAGATGGGAAAATTTAACTTTTAACTTTTTAATTTTTAAAATAATTATTTTGTTGGTGGTGGTGATGGTGGTGGTCATCATGGGGCCTGAACTCAGCCTGGGCGCTGTCCCTCAGCTCTTCAGCTCAAAGCTAGCGCTCTACCACTTGAGCCACAGCGCCACTTCCAGCTTTTTCTGCTTAAGTGGTGCTGAGGAATCGAACCCAGGGCCTCATCCATGCAAGGCAAGCACTCTACCACTGAGCTACCTTCCCAGCCCCAAATTTTAACTTTTATTGAGGTACAATATATATGCCCATGAAATCTACCCATTTTAAATGGAAATGTAATGATTTTTTTAAGTTTATGGAGCTGTGACTCCTTCCTGTCCATTTCTACCACTTCAAAAAGTTCCTGGGTTCTACACCAGCCCCATGTAATCACTGACTTGTTTCCATTTTTTTCATAGTCTATAGATTCCTTCCTTTGACTTTTTTGTTTTGGGGAAGTGTTTGCTTGAGATTAAACCTAAGATCTTGCACATGCTAATCACATGCCATAACATGAACTTACACCCTCACTCCCAACTAGACATTTCATATAGTGGGATTATGTGACCTCTCTAGTGTCTGGCTTCTTTCATTAAGCCTGTCTTTGCTCATCCACATAGCAGTAGAGAGAGAGAGAGAGAGAGAGAGAGAGAGAGAGAGAGAGAGAGAGAGTGTGTGTGTGTGTACTCTTTTGCTCAAGTCTGGTGCTCTACCATTTGAATCACAGCTCTACTTCTGGATTTTTGGTGTTGAGATAAGAATCTCATGAGCTTTCCTGCCTGGGCTGGCTTCAAACTGTGATCCTCAGATCTCAGCCTTCTGAGAAGCTAGGATTTTAGGTGTGAGCCACCAGTATCCAATAGTCCATTCCTTTGCTTGCTTAGTATTCCACTGTGTGATTAAATTTTGTTTGTCTGCTCAAGAAGGGTTTCAATTTTAAGGTGGTCTATTATGAAAAAAACATTAGAATGAAATGAAATAGGATTTAGTGAACTAAAGTAGAGACTATGAACTTGGAACCTTGAAAAGATCTGATTCCTCAGGTCTGTTTTCCTTGTAGCCCAACAGCAGTGTACTTCTGCAGATCAAGGTTGGGGTATCTACCTGGGCTTTTGGATCTGTATACATTTTGGGACAGGGCTCACAGGTGGTTGGTTCTAAAACATTGTTGTTAGAAGAATGTTTTCCAAGATGTCTAAGACTGTTGAGAACACAAAGCAGCCAGTTCAATGAATTTTCCCTGGCCAGGCTATGACAATTTGGGCAAAAGAGTCAGCCATAGCTGACTTTGTGAAACAATCTTGATAGAAATGAAAAGGTAGGGACTGGGAAGGTGGCTCAGTGGTAGAGTGCTTGCCTTGCATGCATGAGGCCCTGGGTTCGATTCCTCAGCACCACGTAAGCAAAAAGAAAAGAGCCGGAAATGGCGCTGTGGCTCAAGTGGTAGAGTGCTAGCCTTGAGCTGAAGAGCTGAGGGACAGCGCCCAGGCCCAGAGTTCAGGCCCCACGACTGGACCCAAAAAAAAAAAAAAAAAAAGAAAAGAAAAGGTAATATAAATGTATTCAGAGTTTATTTCAGGAAGAGTAGAAGAAACAAAGTTCTACATTCAGTAAAAAGTGGCAATATACACAAATGGTTTGCTAAATTCTGCCCAATCCTACCTTATAACAGTGCATCAAAAAACCTCACTACTTGTTGAGTGATAAGCCAGATCATTCTCCCCAAGGGAGATAACCAAGGAAAAATAGCAGCATATTATATGATGAATTACTTTAGCCTATAGAGGAGATCTAACTTTGTGAAGTTCATGCCTGTTTCCTAGGAGCCAATATCGTTGAGGTGATGAAGTGAAGCCACGTTCTAACTCTGTATACTTTGAGAGATCTTTAAGTTACAAAAGGCAAGCAAAATAGAATACAACATAGTCACCTGCACCTCAAAGAAGCCTGACACCAGTGGCAATCATACCAAACCATTAATCACAGCTAGTCCATTTACTGTCTTCAAAAGCCTCAAGGCTGAAATGCCTCCACCTCAGCATTTCCCTTGGCTGAACCTTGAAAATGAAAACAATTAGAAAAGAATGTGGCTGGGGGTGTGGCTTAGTGGTAGAGTGCCTAACATGCACAAAGACCTTGAATTCAATGTCCAGTGCCATCACACAAACTGCGCCAGCTCAGCTCTCACACTACCGTCATCACCTGCCCTTTGGCTGAGCCCTCTACCTCCCATCCTCTCTTGCTCCAGAGTACTGCTCCAGCAAGTCTTCCCCTCTGACATGCAGCATCAAACTGCCCATCAAACCACTCCCATCAGCATACTAGCGTTCCCCCTACACATCGCAAAGTGTGTGTGTGTGTGTGTGTGTGTGTGTGTTACTGGGGGTTGAACTCAAGGCCTCATGCTTGTCAGATGGCACTCATTACCTAAGCCACTCTCTAGCCATTTTTTGCATTAGTTATCTTAGGGCCTTGACTTTACCAGACCCCAAATGAAAAATAATTTGTCAGTCCAATAACTCCCAAATCTTATCATCTGAGTCTGGTTCTGATGCTTGCTTTGTATCATGCCTTGCACTTTTTAAAATGGAAAGCGGACCCAGGCACTGGTGGCTCACACCTGTAATCCTAACTACTCAGGAGGCTGAGATCTGAGGATCCCAGTTTGAAACCAGCCCAGGCAGGAAATTCTGTGACATACTCTTTTTGTTGTTGTTGGTGGTGGTGGTCATGGGGCCTGAACTTTGGGCCTGAGTGCTGTCCCTCAACTCTTCAGCTCAAGGTGAGTGCTCTACTACTTCAGCCACAGCACCACTTCCAGTTTCCTGAGAGCCCAAGCCCAGAGTTCAAGCCCCAGGACTGGCAAAAAAAAAAAAAAAAAAAAAAAAAAAACACAAAACAACAACAACAACAACAAAACAAAACCTTTATTGTAAATGTTTACCTGACAACAATCAGGGTGTGTTTAATGTTTGCTGTAGCAGTGTTAGAGAGCTCACTTTTCTTGTTTTGGTCTCCCCTATTGTTTTGGGGTTTCCCTAGAAACTCCTTAAAATACAGTCTGTGTCTTGCAGCTCCCTCAGTGGAAATCCACTGTTATTCATGAGACCTACTGATGGTAAGTATTGGGGAGGGGAAGCATTCTAAAATCTCATGATTAAATCTGTTGTCTTTCCCCACCCCAGATGGTGAGTCCCTTGGGCTTGGGACCATCCGAATTAAATTTCCATGTTTTTTGTTTCCCTGATGCAAGACAGGATCAGAGGCCTAGAGCCATTCAATTGCCTTTCCAGTAGAACAAAAAAGGATTTAGGAAATAATTTTCCCCAAGTATGGACCCTTCTACCTTGAGAACAGGAAGTCTGGGGTTACTTTCTAATTTTCCTTCTTCCTGTCCAGAGTACAGAGGTGTTATTGTTTTGTTTTGTTTTCCCATCTCCACAGTGAGAACTTGCTGGGGTTCCTGGAGGTAGTCTATGAAAGTGTGAGGGTCCCTTAAGACCCTAGGGTTTTGAGGTTTTTTTGTTTGTTTTGTGTGTGCAGGTACTGTAGTTTGAACTCAGATTTTTTTTTACATCATGAATGGAACTCTACCTTTTGAGCTATACCTCCACTTCTGGCCTTTTGATGGGTAATTGGAGATAAGAATCTTAAAGATTTCTCTTCCCTGGCTGGCTTTGAACCACAACATCAGATCTCAGACTACTAAGTAGCAAGGATTATAGGCATATGCCACTAGTATCTGGCTCAGCCCCATTTCACACTCAGTCCCTAACAGTTGGTTTAAATTGTAGTTACTGGCTCCAATAGTATCTTCTTTAGATAAGCTGCTATGTGTCTCTTTCTGTCCATTTAGTTTTTTCTGGTCATTAACCTATGACCTCAACTCTCTAACGGATCTAAAAAAAATTGCTAATTTTGTTTGCTCAGCATTTTTCCCTCCCATTATAAGGGAATATACAATTGTTTCTCAAACACATGCCAGATTTTTCATCTCCCTTCCATTCAGGCAGCACTTGTCAAAGCCTCCAGTGACCTTAACATTGAATGTTTAGGGCTACTGTTAGAACTCCAATTATTGACCTATATGCAAGCACTGGACAAAGACTACTCCTTCAAAGTTGGTTTGGATTTTATACCATACATCACTGGTTTTCTTAACTTATTAGCTCTTCCTGTCTACTTTGCCGGTTCCTCTCATCTCCTTGGCCTCTTAGCTTTTGGAGTAAAGAGACCCAACATTCCTCAATCCTTGGACCTTTCTCTACATACACAAAGATGAGGTTTATGCCTTTGATATTGTCATCTAATTTCACGGCTTTAAAGGCTATCTATATATTGTCTTCCATACTCCAAAGAAATAAGATCCAGGCATCTCAAACTTACATCTGTCCATGCTTATGTCCATCTCAAATGCTCTGATAAAAACATCCAGAAATCCTGTTTTTTTCTCTCATTTGAACCCAAAGCCTCATGCTTACCAGTCAGGTTCCTAACCACTAGAGCCACTCTACTAGTCCCATTTTTGCATTGGTTATTTTTGAGTCTTGGTTTACACACAGACCAGCCTTGACTTCTGTACTCCTATTTGTGTTTCCCTTTGTCATGGGAGGACAAGTGTGTCCCACTGCTCCCAGTCATTGTGCTTCCCTTAGGATGACAGGCATGTACACTCACTCACTGTACCATAACCCCAGCCATTGGGGTTGCAGTGGAGTCCCTCTCCATTGGGCTACTAAAAATACCAAAAGAATAAGACCCTACCACTCTTCTGCACAGAACTCTAAATCTCAAAACAGAAGCCGAAGTTTATACAAGGCCTGGACAGTCCTACCCTCTCACATTCCATCTCTTCTTATTCTCTTGAGCTCAGTCTGCTTTGGCCTTTACAGGCTACCAACCTTTTCCTGGAGCCCTCTAACATGTTCCTAATTCCAAAGGTCTTCACCTCGGCTGTCCCTCTGCCAGAATCCTTTCCTCCCAGGATCACTCCTACCATGCCAAACCTTTGATAAGTGTAAGCATAATGAAATTTCCCCCCCTCTTTAAAACTGTAGTACTACTCTGCACCCTCCCCACCACAACTCCCTATTTCTTCCCCTGACTTCTCCCCATGACACATTATCTACTAGTGATGCATAGAGTTTGCTTAGTATTTGTCTCTTTCCATCAGAATTTAAGTCCAAAAGGGCAAGAAGATCATGTCTGTTAAATTCATTGCTAGTCTCAGCACCTAGAAAAATAGTAAGAACTACTGCAAGTTGCTTGTTAAATATTTCTTGTATGAGTAAGCTCTATTCAAGTACAATAAGTTTCAAAAAGTAGAAGAGGGTTAAGGGTAAGATACATCACTTTAAAAATTACTATGCAGAGCTAGGTGCTGGTGGCTTACGCCTGTAATCTTAGCTACTCTGAGATCTGAGGATCACAGTTCAAAGCCAGCCTGGGCAGGAAAGTCCATAAGACTCTCCAATAAACCACTAGAAAACCGGAAGTAGTGCTGTGGCTCATGCAGTAGATAGAGTACTTGTCTGGAGCTGAAGAGCACAGGGACAACGCCCAAGCCCAGAGTTCAAGCCCCACGACAGACAAAAAAAAAAAAAAAATTACTATGCAAGCCGGGCGCTAGTGGCTCACACCTTAATCCTAGCTACTCAGGAGGCTGAGATCTGAGGATCACAGTTCAAAGGCCATGAAATTCTTACCTCCAATAAACCACCAGAAAACTGGAAGTGGTGTGATGGTTCATGTGGTAGAGAACTCAACCTTGAGCCGAAGAGCTCAGAGACAGCTCCCAGGCCCAGAGTTCAAGTCCCATGACCAACAAAAAAAATTACTATGCAACTATGCAGAGCCAGTGGCTCCTGTCTATATATAATCCTAGTTACTCAGGAGGCTGAGACCTGGAAGACTGAAATTTACAGCCAGCCCAGGCAGAAAAGTCCAATCAGCCAGCAAAAACCTGAGTTGGAGGAATGGGTTCAAGTGGTAGAATGTTAGCTAAGCATGCAAGCACAATTATTAGTATAGTCCCTCCCCATTGCTTTGTATTTATGTTGTACAAATTTATTTTCTTGTTTTCTTCCAAGCAAAGAGAGTGGCTGTGCTGGCTTTGGATTCAGTGAAGCTCTGAGGCCAAAGCACTAAGTTTTCAATGTATCTAATTAACCAAAGCCTCCTCCGGCTTGGGAGAACTTTGGAGATCCTTGGGGTAGTAAATCTTCAGGCCAGTAGAATAAGTACAAAGTCTAGACTATGGGTGCTAATGGGTTAAGAACATCCTTAATATCTGCTTTCTGACCACACACCCTCAGCCTGACCTGCTAGCTAACGTTTACTCAACCAAGTTTTTTGTTTTGTCAGTTGTGGGGCTTGAACTCTTGGCCTGGGCACTGTCCTGAGCTCTTCAGCTTAAGGCTGAGTGTTCAGCTCAAGGCTGAGTGCTCTACCATTTGAACCACAGCTTCCGATTTTCTGGTGGTTAATTGGAGATAAGTGTATCATGGCCTTTCCTGCCCATGCTGGCTTTGAACTGTGATCCTCAGATCTTCGTCTCCTGAGTAACTAGGATTACAGGCGTGAGCCACTGGCGCCTGACTTCAAAGTGAAGTTTAAGGAACAGATTGTTGACTATTATTGCCATTATTGGTGGCATAATAGCATTCCAATTCCTTGGCTCTACTTAGGAGCTTCATATATAACTCAATTAGTCAGTGGCTAAAGATCAATCCAGCTATCAGGTGTGGCACTTTGCTATGCAACAATTGCATAAGCCATCAACTATGATCAAATATACTTTTAAATAGCCTTAAAAGCTTTGTTAACACTGCTGTTCCTACTTGCTAATATTGTTATATTCTGTTTATCAAGGTGTAAGAGACTGTAATGAAATACAGAGAGGAAAAATTAAATCCCAGGATTAAATCAGGTTCTGTAACAAAATGCTATTCCTGGCTTAACTAGTATTTTTTGTTTCTTAAGACAGAGTTTTGCTGTATCATTCAGGCTGGTCTGGAACTACTGGTCATACACCAGACCTCTTGTCTCAGTTTCCAGAGTGTGGAGATTTAGTTTTCATAACATGGGAACTGCTGCCACCTGCTGGTGATGTTATGACAGCTCCAAATGCAAAAAAAAATTGAAATGACTTTGTGAACAGCTTCATGATTCCCCAATATGGTAGTGTTGGAATTTAAACTCAAGAGAGTTTTGTGCTTGCTAGGCAAGTCCTCTATCATTTGAGTCGCACCTCTAGCCTTTAAGACCTGGTTAACTAGGTTTTGCCAATATCAGGCTAGGCCACAAGTCCTATTTATGCCTGTTACTGTAGCTGAGATATGACAGATGTGTATCACCATTCCCAGGAACACTTTGTTATTGACTGAGATGAGGATCGCAGACTTTCCCCAGAGCTGGTTTAGAAGTAAAGGCATGAGCCATCACACACAGCTTAATTATAGAAGAAAAAAGAAAAACTAGACAGAAAAAATAATTATGATAGACTCCTCTCCTAAAAAATGACCTTACTGAACATGCTTAAAGGTCTGGGAAGATAACTTCCAAGTCTTCTATCTGCCATCTCAGGATTTAATGGGGGGTGGGTCCTACTGACCCAAGAAGATAGTCTGTATAGTCTGATCATGGGTTGGAGATGTGGCCAGTGAGTAAAAGCAAGAATCAGCAAGTTGGGCTGGGAAGTTGGCTCAGTGGTAGAGCGCTTGCCTTGCATGCCTGAGGCCCTGGGTTCGATTCCTCAACACCACATAAGCAAAAAGAAAAGAGCCGGAAGTGGCGCTGTGGCTCAAGTGGTAGAGTGCTAACCTTGAGCTGAAGAGCTGAGGGACAGTGCCCAGGCCCAGAGTTTAGGCCCCACGACCGGACCCAAAAAAAAAAAAAAAAAAAGAATCAGCAAGTTAAGAGTCCTCATCTCAGACCAAAAAAATAAAAAGTTTGATCAACTTGTCCAGTGTTTGATGTTTCAATTTTCATGGGCTAGAAAATAACTCAGGTAAACAGCCTAAAACTGCATAGGCAGTAAGCGAAGTGTCCTGAAAAATATATGATTTACTAAAGTTACAGAAAAACTTCAAAAATAATTTCAAGCCAGACATCAGTGGCTCAAACCTATAATCCTAGCTACTCAAGAGGCTGTGAGATCTACAGGTCTTGGTTAGAAGCCAGAACAGGCAGTATAGTCCATGAGACTCTTACCCCCAATTAACCACCAAAAAGCTAGAAGCGCAGCAGTGGGCTCATCATAGAGCACTAGGCTTGGGCACAAAATTTCAGGGACTACCCGCACCAAGATCAATCACCAGGACCAGCACACACACACACACAACCACCACCACCACCCACCACCACCACCACCCTCACACCCACCACCACCCCCACCACCACCCTCACCACCCCCACCAGTAGTCAATCATTGATTTGCTGGGCATACTGGGATTCACACACACCACCACCACCACCAGTCAATCAATCATTGATTTGCTGTGCATACTGGGATTATCTTGACAAGTTTTTTGGCTCCCAGACAATTCAGTCTATCAAGATGCAATACATATTACAAACATTACCAAAAATGGATGGCTCACACCTGTAATTCTAGTTACCTGGGAGATTTGAGATCTCAGAATCTCAGTTCAGAGTTAGCCTGGGCAGACAAACTTGAGACTATTTCCAAAAAACCAACCAAAAGCCAGGAGTAGAGGCCTGACTCAAGAGGTAGAATACCAGCCTTGAGTGGAAAAAAAGAAAAAACAAAAGATTACAAGATCTTGAGTTCATGCTGGAAAAATAATGGATTAGACAACAGAGACAGGAATTCAGGAGACATAACTAAATGTAATAATGTGGTATCCTGGAATAGAGATAGGAAAAAGGAAAAAACTAAGGAAATCTGAATAAAATATGGACTGGGGCTGATAAATGTGTTGGTTCATGAGTGTGAAAACTGGGTGTGGGATGTTGAGGAACTGCTTTATCTTTGCAGTTTTGCACTGTCTAAAATTTAGATTCTTTTTAAACACGATACATTTCAAATGACAAATGCAGTCCCTTAAATTATAGCAAACACAAACCTTCAAAGTCACAGAGCTTTTATTTTGATTTAAGGGGGAAAAAGTTACTGGAAGTTTATCTCACTTATTAGTTTTAGACCCACAAATCTGTTATAAAAATCAAGACATGTCCTCTTTAAATGATTACCAAAGGACCCATGAGGTTCATGTCAATTTGCGTCAAATCTAAGCTCATATATAAAGTAGACTCTCAAGAAATTAAGCTGGTTACAGAACTGTTGATTACATCTGGTACTTTTTTGACACAGCAACCTCATGTACTGCAAAGGATAGTTAGGGTTACTCAAATATTCCCTTTTACCCAGAGACAAAACTGTGCCATCTTAAAATTAGCCCAAGTCTTAAAAACAATGTTTTACAAGCCCCATTGTCCCTGATAAAAGGATGAACAATTTGTACCTAAGAAAGAAAGAAACAGGCAAATAAGCAAGTCTTTTAAACTTATCCCCTTGTTGGGTTTTTTAAAATGTTAAGTGGAAAAAAATCCCTCCTACTTATTTTGAAATACTTTATTACAGAGGTTTCTTCTTATTTCTATGACATCATCATCATCGTTATCATTATCATCATCTGTAACAGCTAAAATAAAATCTTGGCCACTATTAGAAAAAAAATCCAAAACAAAGTTCTGTTCAAGCACAAATGTCACTCTCCTTAAGTATTTTTAATTCTTATCAACTTATTACTTAAATTAACTTCAGATCTTATATAAATATGATCAATGGAAGCCCATGAAACTAAGTTGTTTAAAAAGAATGTGAACCCTAAAATCTAAGCTCAGTCACAAGCCCAGGTAATAATGATACATAATGTGAAAAATGCACCAGACTAGTTAGAACAATATTAATAATGCTCATCTAGCCATTTTTTAAGTTATATGGCTGGGAATGTAGCTCAGCACAAAAAAAAAAAAAAAGCACATGCTCATATTGCTTGAGGCCCTGGGTTCAATCCCCAGCTCCCCCCAAAAGTTAGTTTTAAAAATGTTATAGGTTGTCCTGGTGACGGAACAAATAAATAGCAGCAACTCTGTTCTAATCATAAGATGGTTTTAAAAATCACTTTTATTTTTAAGATTAATTGTCCTCATTGACAATCCAGAAACACAATCCTTGCTGACAGTTAAAAAGGATTCCTTAATTTTCAATGTTAGGTTGAAAAAAACATGTTCACAAGGTGCAGTTGAATTCTTCTGTCCTCTTTTTCAAAATTATTGACCAAGTGGCTAGCAAGCCACTTGCTAAACCATGAGGAAAAGACAATTTTCCAAAAAGCCAACCAAACCAGAAAACAAGAATCTAGGTATCAAGCTAAAATTATCACCCAAAATACTGTGGTTGCAAGAAACAGTAAGAAGCCAAATTCCCACAAGCCATTAAAGATCTTTAAAAAGCATTCAGAAAGTTAGGACTAGAACTATAGTGCTGTGTACAGGTTCAAACCCAGGTACTGAAAGAACATATAATTTATTCAGCTTGGTTTGGAAATACTAGGCTTTCTCCTGTTTCAGCAGAGGAAATAAAAACGTGCTGCTGTCCTTTCCAACAAGGCAGGTTGGGGAAAGGGAGAAAATGTGGAATGAGGTAACAAAGACACATTTTTAGTCTAAGCTCTATTATTCAGGAAAGTGGGAAAGGGCTAAAATTCTTCTGAGCCAGTTTCACTAATTTCTAGAATTGGCTCACAATCCATGGACTATGTATACCACTCATGAATAATCTAGTGAGCTAGTGTTTGTGATATTAAAAACATTTTTAAAACCATTATAAATATTTGGAAAAGGAGATTGAAATGACACCAGGCCATCCAATCAATTAGAGAGTAGATGGTTTCATCCAAAGAGATTATTACAGAAACTGGGGTTGGAAGGAATGTGAGTAGCATGAATGAGAGGGAGCTCTTGGTACAATGTTCTCAAGGCTTATCCACCTTAGTTGTGAGGAGTGAGCCCTAACAGAATGTCTCAGAGGGATGCTTTCCTGAGACTGGTCTAAGTTTGACCCTTCTCCCTACCTAAGGCTTGGGAAAGAAAATAAATACTTTTTAACTATTCAGAGCTCTGGGCACATTATAATATTTAATATCCTATAGTTTTTCACTTTCTGAACCTTTGGCTTATAATTTTATCAATTTATGTTACATGGAAAAATGTATGAATGTGCCTTAATCAGTAGTATCAATGAAAATATAAACCTTGTTCTTTCTTATCTTCTTCACAGGAGTGAATGTATGGCACCCTAAATATCCTGCAAGGTTACTTTGTATACTTGACAGAAGATTAGGGCAAACCATTCCACTTCCATATCATAAGCAGAAGTGAACTAGTCTTCAATCTCATCTTCCCATACATCTCCATTAACATCTACAGCATGGAATAACCTAGAAGTAAAAAATACAGTATAAATTTATGAATTTGGACAAAACTAAAGATAATCTGCCTTTCTTTCTCTCAAAAAAACACTTTCTGTACTCTTCTGATAATATCTTCATGTATCTTTTAATCATTCCATTGAAGAGGGCTGAAATTTGAGTCCCTCTGAATAAGCTACCTTAAAATATATAAGAACATTCCTTTTAGGATCCAGACAAATTATTTAGAGCCAAGGATAAACAATATGGAGAATGAGTATTACAAAATTGATACCCAATATATACAATGTATGGAATAAGCCAAGACTGAGGAGTCCGGTATGGGAGAAGAAGCTGAACACTTTCAAGACACTAACTCTATTCCATACTAATCCTTCCATTATCTTCACAGTCTTTGTAGCCTCACTGGTAGAATCTCTTGTGGTTGCCAATTTGTCTTTCTTCCCCTATACTACCTAAAATGTATATAATTTCCAACACTGGGAAAAGCTTATTCAAGGGTAGGGATTACTTCTCTAACAGGAGCCTATCAACTGATGGTAAAATTAGAGCACTGTTAAGGAACAGAATATCTACACTGTATCAAGGAATCATTCCACAGATTTTACTTACTAATAACAAAGGGAACACTTCCCTTTGAAGCAAATGATAGAACAAAAAGAGACAGATAGGCTTCCAATCATCCCTTAAGTATTCTTGTCAAACATGGTACTCTACATCTAATCAAACTTCATTGAAACCTAACTTCCAGTTGAAAGCAAATAGAAACAAGCTAAAACACATCACAAAGGAACAGAACACTCTAGAAAGCATGATATCATACGGATTCTTCAAAAAGCCCAATGTTCACCTCAATAAATAAGGTAGCCCCAAATTTTTCTGTATCATGAGACAAGAGACAGAACCAATTATATTGACTGGACTTGGTTAGCTCTTGGCTCAATAAAATGACCTTAAATAGGAATTTTGACAGATAACTGGGAAGTTTTAAATATGATATTTATTAGATGATAGCATCATGAATTATCATTAATCTTTTTTAAGTATTATCATGGGCTGAGCATATGGCTCAAGGGGTAGAGCATCTGGCTCTCTGTTCACACCTAGTATAACAAAAAGTATTGTCATTATATAGAAGCATTTTTTTTTTTTGAAGGAATGGGGAAGAAGGAAGGCCCTGGAGACTGAACCCATCCCTTGCATATGCTAATAAGCACACATACTATAGTGAGTTCTATTAGCCCTTAGTAATATATTATCTCAGGAGACACATATGGAAGTATTAAGGGTTGAAGTATTATCCTAACTCCAATTTATCTTCAGGTAGATCAGCCAAAATGTTGGGGGAAAAAAAGACTTTTGTTTACAAATCAGATATTAAAATTTTGCTGCAGAGTCTAAGAAGTCTATTTATACATACCTGTTGAAACATGGGGAATCAGGATCAGTGAAGTGTTTGTAAGGGTTTGCCCTGGACAGAGAACCCATGCAAATCCAGCAGAAATACTGCATACAGCCAGTACACGTCATCTTGTTACACCCATCTAGTTTCTGATAGGAGAGAGAAAAAAAGATTTCAAGGATGTGAAAGTAGAAGTGAAACACACAAACCAAAAGATTCAGTATAATAGTCTCAATCTTCTCCCTTATTTTTCTTTGGGTTGGTCCTGGGGCTTGAACTCAGGGCCTACCCACTGTCCCTGAGCTGCTTTGGCTCAAGGCTAGCATTATACCACTTGAGTCATAGCTCCACTCGTGGCTTTTTTGGTGCTTAATTAGAGATAAGAATCTCATGGACTTTCCTACCCAAACTGGTTTCCAACCTCAAATCTCAGCCTCCTGAGTAGCCACAGCACTCAGCTTCCCCTTTCTCATGAAAAATTGAAGCATGCATGAGGCATACTGAAAAGTAATGCTTAATATTTTATATTACTAATAAAATACAGAAAAAATATGAAATTCCTACAACTAGATGATACCCAGCAAAATCTTTTCTGATAAATAGTGGATACAACTCAAACATTGATGACTGGAACATGTAGTTTAGCTTAGTACTAAATTTTTTACATAAATCTAAATATTTGGTATCAAGTCTCAGAGCTAAGCCATGTCATCAGTAAATTAAAGTCAGAGCTGAGTGTTGGTGGCTCACACATCTAATCCTAGCTATACAGAATGCTGAGCTCTGAAAACACCTTTAAATCCAGTCAAGTCTGTGAGATTATTTCCAATTAACGAGAAAAAAGAAATGGAGGCATCGCTGAAGTGCTAAGAGTTAGCCATGAGTGAAAAAGCCAAGCAAGAATGAGAAGCCTTGAGTCCAAGTAAATAAGTAAACATTTTTTAAAAATAAATGAATGGGGGGGGAGGAAGGATTGGGGGGGAGGACTGAGGGGGGCAGAGGGAGGCTGGGAAGGAATGGGAAGGGTAAACAAAGGAGGAGGCTACAATCCTTGATAAGAAATGTATTCACTATCTTGCCCATGTAATTGTAACCCCTCTGTACAGTATTTTCACAATATAAATAAATAAATGAATAAAATAAATGAATGTACACAATACTAAGGTAACAGGAATCAGTTCAGTTCAGACACAAAGGATCAGAAAGGTAGAATCAAATGCAAAGATACATTCTAATTCTAAAACGTTAAAATTTTGGGAACAAGCAATAGATGTGTCTAATTACTTTCTACAAATCAATGAAAAACATGACTCTACTTCTTGAGTGTATTGGTTAAACAGATGTGCTGTCTTCCAGGATAAATACTTCTAGGAAGTCAGATACACTTTTTGTTAATCACATAGAAGAGTTCAGAGTTGATTGCAGCTTTGGGATGCTCCCCTATAACCTGCTATAGTTTGAATCCTCAGAAACTCTTGTTAAGAATTTAATTCTCCTCATGAGATATTAAAAAGGTTGAAATGTTATCCAACTATGGTTTTTAGAAGTAGGACCTTTGGGATGAGATTAGGATTAGATAGTCATGGTATAGGGGGAGCTTTGACTGGATAGTGATGGCTTATTAAGGAAAGAGGGAGAAGGAGGGAGGGAGGGAGGGGGAGAGGGAAAGGGAGAGAGAGGGACAGTAGAGTGGCAGGGGAAGAGGGGAGGGGAAGAGGGGAGAGGGGTGGGAGAGAGAGGGGAGGGGAGGGAGAGAAAGAGAGAGCAGACCAAGATCACACTCACTCTCCTGTCTCTCACCATGTAATATTCTGTACTGCCTCAGACCTGCCAGCAAGGCTATCACCATGGTGACAATACCAAATGGTGCCCTTCAACCTTGGACCATAACATGGCTGAAAGAATTGTTTTTATCCTTGTAACTTAACCAGTCTATGTCTATTATTGCTTTTTTAGCAATAGAAATAGGCTAAAGAATAATCCTCTCCATTTTGAGGTGGATATAATGTGAAGACAATTGCTTCCATACAAAAGCACTTTGAAAAAGAAGTCTATGTACATTAAAGGTCAATAATAATATTTAGTTGTGAACTTTGCATATTCCAAGTAGGAAGGTTTAGTAAATATTAAAATGCATGTCATAAGACTGACTACTAGATTTCCTAAAGTAATCATCACATGCTTTCAAATGTGTTTGCTTCCAAGTGTGTTCCAAAGCATTCACCTCTATGGGAGTCCCACAGCAGGGGCAGCTCTTTGAGTTCTTTTCCAGCCATTCCTTACTTTCCATCTCTTCCAGAGCCTTCTGAATCACCCTCTTACCATACCTCTGTTCTAAAAATCTTTTATTGGCTTCATCTGCTTGCAGGTATTCATTTCGTAAGTCTATTAGTTTCTCTAGAAAGTTGAAATAGAAAAGTAACTTTCATGTAACTTTGCAATGCTAAAAGTCATTAAAATGATCATAATCTTTGTTCAATGTTATTCTTGGTCTTTAGCAGAAGAACACAGCCTAAAGTCATTTACATGGAGATGCATTTAACACATT
Organism: Dipodomys merriami; assembly: GCF_024711535.1. NCBI lineage: Eukaryota > Metazoa > Chordata > Mammalia > Rodentia > Heteromyidae > Dipodomys > Dipodomys merriami. Next base: position 9,164,782 of record NW_027204159.1, on the reverse strand, counting down.
TCCAAGGAAATAATTCATCAAAAGTCATTTGATGACGTAATATTTAGTTATTAGAAACTTATAATTAGGATACCTACTACCCTGACTCAAACTTCATTACAGAATCCAGAAAAAAAAAACTTACAACTACATGAAAATTTTACACATGTACAAATGACAAAGGAGGGGAAACAATTCCCCAATTAGTTGCTAATGCCAATAGAAGGTTCTTTCCTTTGATTTCTTAGTGTTGATAATGTTTATGCAACTGGTAGCACAGATAAAAGACATAGAGGGCCTTTTGATGTATTACAGTGACAAAGAATTTGCCTAGTGTGTAGAAGGCCCTATATTCAACCCCTGCACCACACCAGAAAATAAACAGATAGACACAAAAACCTGGACACTGATTTTTCACTAAGTCAAAAATTTGGACACTGATTTTTCACTAAGTCACCTTTATTCACCATTTGATAATGAACAAATTTTACCAATACAAGGTAACTTTGGATTAGGGTAAAGACTGACTAAACTGTTCAATTCTGTACATAATCAGTAAATCATATTTATTACCCTCATATTTATTACTATGCTTGTTACACGTGTTAAAAAGTTCTTCCTGGAAGCTTTTCACCAGGCTTCTAGTGCTCTACCACCTAACTGAAATGGAAAAGGCAACCTTTTATTTCTGAAACACCATAGGAAGGGAGATTCCATGGCCTCTCTGGGCTCAATGAGAAAACATTTGATTACTGATCACACATACATGCAGAGGAAATAAGAGGTAAGATTCCCAACATTTGTTATCAAGGATCTACATTATTCTGTGTTCACAGGTAGAAATTACCTTACCATTTCTTTTTCTGGAATGCCATCCTGAATGTCTTCATGTTTTTCCTTGCTTCCTTCAAATTTTTGTGTTTTTTTTTTCTTTTTTTTTTCTTTTTGGTCAGTCTATGTGGCTTGAACTCAGAGCCTAGGCATTGTCCCTGAGCTTTTACCTCTAAAGCTAGTGCTCTACCACTTTGAGCCATAGCTCTACTTCTGGTATAGGGGTGGAGATGAGTCTCACAGACCTTTCTGTCCAGGTTGGCTTCAAACAGATCCTCAGATCTCAGTCTCCTGTATAGCTAGGATTACAGGCATGAGACACCAATGTCTGGCTTCCTTCAAGTTTTTAAACCATTCTGCCGTGGGGTTTCTCCTGATTTGCCTAAGTAAAAGCCCAAGTCCTCTCTCCCTTCGAATTTCACATCTTGTCCCTGTGCTTGCCTACATTTCCTCCTTAGCACCTACTACCACCTAATAATCTACGTTTACTTTGCTTGACTGTTACCATCATAAGATTAAGTCCCACGGGGCAAAAATTTTGTCTCTTCTGGTGACTACAATATCCCCAGAACCCAGTATAAAAACTAACACAGAAATACCTGTTGAATGATGAGTACTTCTAAATTTATAAACTGAAGTCCTAAGCATTTATGAGGAGGGATAGATAATGGATACTGCTGAAATTCATGTGATTAAAACATACCTGCAGTCACCTTACATGGAGAAACACCATGGTAGGTCAATCTACACAAGGTACAGAAGGCAAAATTGCAGCTGGAGCAGATAGCCATGGTACAGCCAGGCTCCTGCATCACAGGTAGCTGGCAACAAGGGCGGGGGCAGTACACCACATCTGCCATCAGGTCCAACGTAGATTGGAGAAGAAGACGGTCATAACGAGCAAATAACTCTGCTTCCACTAGTTCTTTGACCTGGAGGGAAATATAAAACAGCATAGGTTTGAGTTTCCCTAACCATTTCCAATCCTAAAGAGATTCTTAGGAGGATGGTGTAAAATAGATGATCACAGAAATTAAAACTCATCTCATTTCAGAATCAAACCAAATATTACAATAGTCTGTTATCCTGACAAGTAGTGATTACATGAATCTACACATCTGTCAAATATAAACTGTGTAATTTAAGTGGGTTCAGTGAATTTTATGTTGTATCTTAATAAAGTTAACTTTAAAAAAGAAGTAAAGGAGGAGTCCAAAAGTGTAACTCTTCTGAAGAATTTAGTGAATACTAAGAAGTGGAAACATGTTGTAGAGGGAGGGCAAAGAGGGAGAAACAAATGAAGGGTGAGCAAATGCAGTCATTGAATTATATAACTTGAGGATAGGAATGGGAGGCAGAAAACAAGAGAGAATGAAGAAAAAAGGGTGACACTGATCAAGAAGCATCGCACTCATAATCTGATTTAAGGAATAGTACCCTCTTTGTATAATTATTTAATAAAAACAAGTACATTGTAGTTATAGTAACATCTGTGAATGATGCATTTAATTATTCCAAGGGCCATCCCTTTCAGGTCCCAACCTCACACCAAGAAAGACTTACGATTTGCCAGGGCTGATGGATTCCTAGCAGACAGAATATACCCTCAGGATTAATTATTACTTTTTTTTTTTAATCAGTCTAAGACTGCTCAGTCCAAAGCTAGCAAACAGTCACATTTGTTTGAATGGTAGAATAAGACCATAGCATTCTGAATGGATACAGTAAAAACCTTGGGGACTGGTTCCAGAGCTTTAGATTACCCCATGGATCCCTATCAAGGATGATCTTGAGATCCTGGTGGTAGAACACTTGTCTAGCATGTGAGGCCCCAGATTTGAACCCCCAGCACTGCAATCAATCAGCAAATATTTTTAAATTCTTGTGATGAGCATTGCAGTGGATGTTTGCAATCCAAGCACTTGAGAATCAGAGACAGGATAATCAGACGTTTAAGGCCAGCTTGTTTCCCAAGCACACGCATGTGCACTCAAATACACACACACACACACACACACACACACACACACACACACACCACACACACACACACACACACACACACACACACCATGAAGTTCCTGAGAAGATGACTCCTTTTGTGAAAGAAAACTGAGAAACTACCATTAACAGAAGAGTTACCTGACCAGGAGTGGCCACTGAAGGGCACTTTGGTTCTGGGCAGTTGAGGCATTGAACTTGGCCATCTTTGATCTGGATTTCAAAGTAGTCCTTCAGACAGGCTTTGCAATACACATGCCTGCATTCCAGAAAGTACATGCATTCACTACCCAGTTTCTCACAGAAACAGATATTGCACAGGAATAATTTACTATTGAAGCATTTCATCTGCTGAGCTTGATCAAAGTCCAAGATTTCCTGGATAAGACTTGACAATGATTCAACATCCTGAACAGCTCTCTCATCTACAGCTTCCTCTTGGTTTACATCAGATCCTGTGGCTCCTCCAAAATCTAGCTCTGTGTTGGAAGAGGCCTGAGCCATCCTTCTCTGTACTTTTTTCTGAGGATCCATCTTGAGTTCAAAAGGAGAAACAATATTCAGATACGCTAGGGTCTCTTCCTTAAGAAACTGCATCCAAGCAAACAGGACCACGCTGCCTCGGTGTTCTTCCCACAGGTTGTCTAAGTGCTTGCAGAGAGCAGAGAGCTAGGAGAAAGCACATAAGGATGCTGTGAGTCTGGAAAGATGACAACACCAACTCCTGATATTCCTTGAGTCTTTTTAAATGCATAAGTTAGGCCATTATACTTCCTTTTTTTATTGTAGTTATTCCATTGTAGGGCTTGAACTCAGGGCAATGTCCCTGAGCTCCTGCTCAAAGCTAGCACTTTACCACTTTACTACTTTGAGCCACAGCACCACTTCTACTTCCTGACATTTTTTTTTTACTGTGATAACCTACACTACAAAACAGTATCAAAGTTCAATGTTCTTACTAAAGTACTTCTTTTTTGTTGTTGTTGTTGTTGTTGTTGTTTTTGGTTGGTGGTGGGGTCTGAACTCTACACCTGGGCACTGTCCCTCAGCTCTTCAGCTCAAGGCTAGTGCTCTACCACTTGAGCCACAGAGCCACTTCCCACCTTTTCTGTTTATGTGGTGCTGATGAATCAAACCCATGGCCTCGGGCATGCAAGGCAAGCACTCTACCGCTGAGCCACCTTCCCAGACCTAATTCTTTTCTTTCTTTCTTTTTCTTTTTTTTGCCAGTCCTGATGCTTGAACTCAGGGCCTAGGCATTATGCCCTGAGCTTATTTTGCTCAAGGCTAGCATTCTACTACTTGAGCCAAATACCACTTCCAGCACTTTTTCCCCCTGTATGTGGTACTCAGGAATCAAACCTAGGGCTTCATGCATGCTAGGCAAGAACTCTACCACTAAGCCACATTCCCAGCTACCTCTAAAGTACTTCTTAAGGTATTTAGCAACAGCAGCCAGAATAAAACTCAAGCTCAGACACTAGAAGTTCCACAATGACAGGAGAAATGGCAAAACTCCCTAAACTGTTTTAACTAGATTTGCATTGGAGCTGCTTTCAGGGCTTTGTTCTGTATCTTGTTTTAGCATTGTTCTATTTCTCATGTATGAGAAAGACACCTAGTTCTAAAATGAACTATTACTTTTTTTTCCTTTCAAAGTCCTAGACCTGCAGATACCGTGGAATAATGGTTAGAAAAAAAATAGTTTAAAATACCATCTAGTGATAGAACTCAGTGGTAGGGTGCTTTCTACCATGCATAAAGCCATGAGTTTGATCCCTAACACTTTGAGAAAAACAAAAGAACACCCAAGAAAGGACAAGTCAGTCTTTTCAATATATGGTACTGTGAAGTTGTACATCCACAAGCAGAAGAATGAAGTTAGACCCCTGTCTTTCACCAGTTACAAAAATAAACAGAATGAATTAAAAGACTTTAATGTAACACCTGAAATTATGAAACTACTAGAAGAAAGCACAAGAGAAATGCTTTGAACATTGGAATGGACACAGATTTTTGTACACCATCCCAAAGGCATAGGAAACAGAAGCAAAAATAGACAAATGGTGTTACATCTTACTAAGTCGTCTGCACTGCAGAGTAAACAACCAAGTATAGAAACCATCTACAGAATGGGCAAAGTATTTACAATGTATACATCTGGTAAGAGGTTAAAAATTCAGATAATAAGGAACCCAAAACTCAGTAGCAACCCCCACTCCATATAATCTTGACTTTAAAATAAGCAACAAGGGGTTGGAAGTACAATTCAGTGGGAATGCTTGTTTAACATACAAAAAGCCTTGGGTTCAATCCCCAGTACCCTCTATCCCCCCAAAAGGAGCAATAAACCTAAAAGACATTTCTCAAAAGAAGACATACAAATAGCTAACAAGACACATGAGAAAATGCTCAATATTACTTATCAGGGAAATGCTATATCAAAACTACCTCATCCCACTAAGAATGGCTATAATAAAAGCCTAAATGCTGGCAAAGATATGGAGAAAAGGGAACACTTACATAGTGTTGGTAGGAATGTATATATAGGTCAATATATCCACTATGGGAAACACTTCAAAAAGTTAAAACAAACTGGGTGCCAGTGGCTCACATGCAATCTTAGCTACTCAGGAGGCTGAGATCTGAGAATTGTAGTCAAAGCAAGCCTGGGCAGGAAAGTTCATGAGACTCTTATCTCCAATTAACCACCAGAAAACCAGAAGTGGAACTGTGGCTCAAAGTGGTAAAGCTCAGGGAACTGATAGCACCCAGGCCCTGAGTTCAAGCCCCACAACTGACAAAAATGAAAATTAAAAATTAAAAACAGAACCACAATATAACCTAGCTTTTACCCTACTGTGTGTGTGTGTATTGTATGTGTGTGTATGTGTGTGTGTGTGTGTGTTTATCTTCAATCCCGTGTTTATTGTAGCACTATTCATTATTGCCAAGAAGTGAAACAACCTAAATTTCCATCAAAAGGAAAGAATAATGAGGTACCTGCACATGATGCATATTGATTAAAAAAAAACAAACCAGGCACAAAAAGACAAGTATTACATGATCATACTAATATATGTAATATTAAAAAGTTAATCTCAGGCTGAGGTTGGTGGAATGTTTCTGAAATCCCAGTTATGTAAGAGGCAGAACAGAATGTTCAAGGTTTGAGGCCAGCCCAGACAAAATGTTAGTGAGTCTCTAATCTCATCAGCCAATCTGGTTGTGATAGCATGCTCCTATAATCTCAGCTAGGGCCTGTCCCTGGGAATAGCATAAGAATCCATCTAAAAAATAAACTAAAGCGAAAAATGACAAGAGGTATGGCTCAGATGACAGAATGCTTTGCCTAGCTAATATAAAGCCCTGAGTTTAAAACCCAGTACCACCAAAAATCAAAATTAAAAATTTTTTAAATCAAGTGGATACAAGTTGGGAGTAGAATGGTGGTTGCCAAAACCTGGGGAGAGTAGGAGAGAGAACAGAATAAGAAAAAGTTGGTGAGTACATATTAAGTGACAGTTAGTTAAGAGCAAGAAGTTCTGGTGTATGATTGCAGAGTAGAGTGCCTATAAAAACAATAATGTATTATTAGCTGAGAACCCAGCTCATGTTTTAGCCTGTACTTCTAGTTACTCAGGGGTCTGATAATTGAGGATCACAGTTCAAAGCCAGCCCAAACAGAAAAAAAAATCAGTTAAACACTTCAATCCAGTTAACTAGTTAAAAGCCAGAACTGGAGGCATGGCTCAAGTGGTAGAGTGCCAACCTTGAGTGGAAAAAGCCAAACAAGAGCACATGGCCCTGAATTCAAGCCCCAGTACTGGTCCCAAACAAATAACAACAAAACAAAACCAAAAAAACTAATAATGAACTATACATTTCAAAAAGCTTGAAGGGGGGGGAGCCAGAAGAAAAGTTTTTGAATGTTTTCACCATAAAAAAAGGTAAAATGTCTGAAGAGTGAGGTATGCTTACCCTGATGGTAAAAAAGCATTTGTTGTCCAGTCCTAAACACTGCACAGTGTACACAGACAATGCATACCCTATTTACCTCCAGAAAGATGTAAACATCAAAGTTTTAGAATTAATTTTAACTTTCAGTCTCATCAAAGACTTAACTGAAGGAATCACTAGCTGAATTTAACCTCAAGAGTCCTTGTTATTCAGATTTACAAGCTATTTTTTTACTGTGAATATGGGTTTACATCAGATTACATTACATCTGGGAAGCAGACTGAAATCAACTCTCACATAAGTACCAGCCCTCCTGGTTTGGCTGCCACTGAGAAAGTACACTTCTCTAAACTAAACAACCAAAGTTAAATTATTTTGATTTTTTTTCTTTTAAAGTGCTCTGTTTCATTTGAAAGACAAACATAAGAGGATTTTCCATTAGAAATGTAAAATATTTGTAAGTAGAGCACAAGAATTATAAGCTGCTTTTCCTTTTAGGTAAATAACCAAAAATAAGCCTGCCAGCTGGAAATAAATTTTGTAAATTTAAATAGCAAGTGAAAACCAACCATATTTTTCTGAAGTCCCTTGCTCTGTGTAGTGCTATTGACTAAGCCCTGCACAGACACTAATTTAGATACTTACTGATTAACAACTCATGCCTTTTCACACTTGCTTAAAGATGCTTATCAACCATACTTTAGAGTATGCTTAAAACCTGAAAAATGTAATAAATACTTAAAGAGAAGTTCTGCTTATTCGTGTAAGCACCAAGTCCAATGATAAAATCCATTCTCTTCCATCCTTACTTCTCTACTCCCTTTCTTCCCCAAAGAGGCAGCAGGGTTCAAGTAAACATGAATGGAGAGTTGGAGAGGAAAACAGCAAAGGTTACTGGGTTTGTATACTGGGGAAGAAAATAGAAAATACTGGAAAATTGAAACTGCTCCTAAATCCTATTTACTTACCCTAGTTCAGTGAATGACAGGTTCATGTGTCAATTTTACTATCAACAATGAAATTCATAAAGCCATGAAGTCAGGGTGTAGCATCCAACAAGAATTGGACCAAGGAGGAATATAAGAGACTAATTAAAATGTAGATTATATGTGTAAAAACTTGATATAAAGAGTCTTACTGTAGAGTCTTTAAGTTCTATTTCCTGCATGGGAAGTAGAAAATGTTTTTCTCTTTCATTTCTCCCTACTCTGCCCGTTATACTAGAATAAATCCTTGCTAAAACTTCAAAAAGAAAGAAAAGAGAGAAAGAAAGAAAGGAAGGAAGGAAGGAAGGAAGAAAGGAAGGAAGGAAGGAAGGAAGAAACCTACTGTAAGTTTAGCTGTAAAACATAAAATAATGAATCTTCACCAACAGCCTACTAAAGACCAGGATTAAGTAGATGCTATAAAGTACAACCACATATCCAGTTAATCTGAACCTTTTTTGTGCATGTATGGGTACATACACACATGCATGGGTCATGAGTTTTACAGAGAGGAAAGGGTGACACTGATCAAGATGCATTGTATTCATAAACTAACATGCTAAATTTAAGCCTCTTTGTACAACTATCTAAAGATAATGAAAATATACATAAATACATTTTTAAAAATCGGTGGTTTCACTGTAAAACACTCTTGATATTCCTGGGCAATGAATTAGTTGCTTTGCATCTGTTGTTTCAGGTACAGATGCTACAAGGTAAAGGAACATTTTTGGTCAGTCATAGGGCTTGAACTCTAGGTCTGGGCACTGTCCTTGAGCTCTTCAGTTCAAGGCTAGCGCTCTACCACTTGAGCCACAGTGCCAATTCCAGCCTTTTCTGTTTATGTGGTGCTGAGGAATCGAATCCAGCGCCTCATGCATGAGGGGCAAGCACTCTACCGCTGAGCCACCTTCCCAGTCCCGACCATTCCTTTCTCTATAGGTGTTATCCTTTCTTTAGTTTAATATTCTTTAAAACTCACAATCTCAATTTCACAAAATAATATATCTAAAAGGCAGGGAAATAAAAACTGTATGATCAAGCCAGATCTGCAGCTAATTTCTATACATATTAGTTGTAATCCCAAGACTTGGAAAACTTAGAAGGATCTCAAGTTCAATGCCAGCTTGGGCAATACAGCAAGACCTGTCTCTAAAAGATTACAACTATATAACACCAGACAACAATTATTTGTTACTAATGTAGACATTACCATGAAGAAAAGCACTTAATACATTTACACAGGGAATTTGTAACTATCTTAGCTCAATTTTCAGTTCTAATTCCAATTAAATCTTTCACTTACAGAATGGGTAAGACACAAGACAAAATATTGGAAATGAACTTTACAACTTGTGGGGGGAAGGAGTGAGGGTGGGGGAGGGAAGGGATAGTGGGAGAACAACAAGGGAGAGGGTTAACAATGCTCGACAAGAAATGTACTCATTGCCTTACTCATGTAACGGTAACCCTTCTGTACAGCATCTTTACAATAAAATTAAATAAAAAAAAAAAGAATGGGTAAGAAACTAAGAAAAAGAGTAATATCAACATCTAAGGAAAATGAAGACCTGATAGTCTCCATTATGAAACAGATTAAATGGAAAAGCAGAAGGAAAAGCAAAGAAACAGACTTGATTAAAAATTACTGCTACTGCAATTCATAGTGATTAAGCATTTCAGTCACTGCCTTTACTGTGTCAAGCATTTTCAGTTCATTAATATTAAGATTTATGAAGGCAAAGGGAAAAATTACAAAATCAAAGCCATTTATTCTTCATGCACTAAATTTAAGATCACCAAGTTAGTCTTCAATTACAGGTGATTCTGTAAGCTGCTACAAATGGATAGGAGAAAGTAAGTTTCAGGTCTACCTGAGTTGGTGACAGCCATTTGCCACTAAGTGTGAATGAAGGTGGGGAGGAAGATGGATAATCTGGTGGCAGTTCAAAGTTCAGCACAAGTGGAGGCAGAAAGCAAATGGTGTATTCAAAGCCACTATTCGGGAGACACTCATTTGAATTGCCTGAACCAAAAACAAAAATTAGAAAGGATCAACAATTGAGTGTCTGTTATTGTTGAGCAGTGCTCAAGAAAGACTTAATGCTTTAGGGGAAGGCATAAAACCCTCCCCCAAAGCATTTTCTACTCCCTAATATTAACTTCGTAGCCACCACCTTAAAAAAAAAATCTTGTAAGCTCTTGAAAAATCTATCAAGCACCATGAAATGTTTGAGAAGACAGACAACTTATTTTTGTATACCCTTCTCAGTACAAGTCCTAACAATCTATTGTTAGGAATACACAATGTTTTGTCTTGTTGTTGGCTTAGAGTAGATGATCAAAGACATAATTTAGAGAAAAAGATGTTTCTTTTTATCAAACAACCATTACTGACTTAAACTAGTATGTTCCAGTACCTATGAATGCCAAATGGATTCATATCATGCAGATATGATACAGCACATAACATGATCAAGGTTTCATCTGAATGGCCAGTTCTTTGCTCAATGCCTCTATAGAACACACTTTTTTAACTAGCTTGTTATTATTCTATGGCATGCAAAAATGAATGTGTGAGAAATAGTGTTTGGTGCTTTATAGCTATACAGTATTAACAATTTGAGAACATGTGCACTGAAGTCTTAATTATATAAAAAGAAGTTTTGTTTCTCTGAAGCAAAAGGTCAGAGTAATAACATATGCCATCTGTTTATGGTAGCTGAAATGATTCTGTATTACACTGTATATCCATTTCATTTTCTCTTTGGTTTTTTTTTTTTAACTACTAATGACCCATGCCAATAAACTGCTAATTAGAAGAGTAGCTGCATGAAATATCTAAGATAATATCCTAATTTTGTGGGCAAAAGTCAGAATCAAATTACCAATTGTTTACTTTGATTCTAACATTCTTTTAAAACTGGCACTAACTTTGCAATACTATCCTGTAATACTATTATCTATAAATGCAAAATGACCAAGAGTTTAGAATATACTAGAAAACTGCGAATAGTTTTCTCTTAGAAAAATCTCTGTAAGAGAATATTGTTAACTAACCGCTCACAAATATCTTGAAATTCTGTGGCAAATCCAAATAGATCCTGGTTTCTCCACCTTGGACAGACTCTGCTTTTCTGAATTCATCTCCATCATAAATGCTTGCCAGAGCCAGCAATTCATCCTCCTGAGCTTCTCGATCTTCTGACGACATTTAACTTTCTAAGAAATTGAAGACAATAATTCAAATCAGTTAAGAGTACAAAGGGCAGATTTGGGGGAAGTTTAATGGTACTGCTGCAAGGTACTAGTCAATACTGTCACTTCTGTGCTATACTATACTAAAAAATGACAGTTCTATCTAGCATACTATTAGCTTTGGATTAAGACACCTTCACAATTAAAAATCTTTTTTTGAGACACTGTCTCATCTAAAGCCCAGGATGATCTAGAACTTACTTATAGAGTAGGCTGGCCTCTAACTCACAATCCTCCTGCCTAAGCCAACCAAGTGTTGGGATTACATGCACAAATCACATTCTAAATGATGCTACAGGCACAGATGTTATATGTAAGAAAGTTAGATAAAGTGTAAGCAGTAATTTTAAATGTCATCAGATATAAGATGTTATCAACTTTAAGATGATTATTTTCAATAGCACTAAGAATAAAAACATGGCTGAGCACTAGTGGCTCATGCCTGTAATCCTAGCTACCCAGGAGGCTGAGTTGTGAGAACTGCAGTTTGAAGCCAGCCTCAGTGGGAAAGTCCATGAAACTGTTATCACCAATTAGTCACCAAAAAGCTCAGAGTAAAGCTGAGGCTCAAGTGGTAGGGTGCTAGCTTTGAGCAGTAAAGCTCAGGGACAGCATCAGGACCTGAGTTCAAGCCCCAGGACAAGCAAAACAAAAGTGGGGGGTCAAAAAAAGAAAAGAATGAAAACATGATATAATAAAAATATGAATGCTTTTGTAACTGCAGAGACTGAAAAAAATACAATTTCATCATTTAAAGAGATAACATAGCCGGGCGCTGGTGGCTCACACCTGTAATCCTAGCTACTCAGGAGGCTGAGATCTGAGGATCACGGTTCAAAGCCATGGGCAGGAAAGACTGTGAGACTCCTATCTCCAATAAACCACCAGAAAACCGGAAGTGGCTCTGTAGCTCAAGTGGTAGAGTATTCTCCTTGAGCTGAAGAGCTGAAGGATAGCGCCCAGGCCCAGAGTTCAAGCCTCACGATCGACCAAAAAAAAAAGAGATAACATATACATGAAAATCTATGAAACCTACCTTAATAAAACAAAAATATAGTTTAGCATGGTAGCACATGCCTGTAACCCCAAAACTTGTAGTGCTTCCCTAAAATAGATGAAGGCCTGGGTTCGATTCCTCAGTACCACATAAAGTGAAAAAACCACAAGTGTTACTGTGGTTCAAATGCAAGCCTTGAGCAAAAAGAAGCTCAGGAACAGTGCCCAGGCCCTGAGTTCAAGCCCAGGCCAAAAAAAGGATAGAAAGTTCAAGACCATCCTGTGCTACAGAACTAGACCCTGTATTTAATTTTTTTTTAATCACTCTGTTAATTAAAATGTTGAGACTGTAACTACAGTTGTTCCTCACAATTATCAACTTTAAAGACTTGAAATGCACAGCTAGGTGTGCCTATAATCCTAGCTATTCAGCAAGATTGGAGAAATGAGGTTTGGAGTTAGCTGGGGCAGATAAAGCTGAGCTGTATCCCCATTAACTAGCAAAAAGCCAAAGGTTGAGGCATGGCTCAAGTGGTAGAGCCAGTAGAAAGGGAGAGTTGAAGGCCTAGAGTCCAAATGTACAAAATTCAAAGTTTAGGGTATAGTTTTTCACATTATATAATTTAAACAAATCCATTTAAGATGATTCCACATTCAAGGATGTGAGGGCGATCCGGCTGCAACATCTGTCACCTCATTGATGACCAGGGTTGATTCAGCTGCTCTGGCTGGCTAGGTGGGTGTCCCTTTCCTCCCTTACCACTCCACACGCATCCCTCCAGCAGCTGCACTACCGGTCAAAGAGGACAACCATCCCTGATAGAAGAGGACGGGTCTTCAGTCAAGGGTATACGAGTAGCTGCACTCCCCTACTAAAACCTCCAGACAAGCTCTCAAAAAGATGATTCCACAGTCAGAAAATATATTTTCCCAGCACAAGTAAATGTCCCATTTTATGCTGCATGCCTGAGACACAGTAACATGTTCTACTTAAGGTCAGTTAGTACCTGTTAATAACAACCAGAAGAAAAAGATATCAACACTGCAGTTCCGTTTGCAATTTGTACAAATCCCATTTATTCTCCAGCCTGTGGAGCTGAGACTGCTGAAGCTGGAGAAGAGGCCAAGATATGAGACTCATATTAGATACACTATGGAAATCCCACCATCTGCAGAGAAAAAACATGAAAAGTGGTGTTAGGACTCTCTCCAAATGTAAATTCTGAATTGCCGTTCTACCACACCCTAACATATGGCTAATCTTAATCTACAGCTACATGTGTCTCCCCTAAGACAGTCTGAGTCATGATTCAGAGTCATAGCTCTAGGTCAGAGACTGGCATGTTCCCAGCCATGATGGAGGCCTTCTTATCTGACAGTCTGCAGCCCTAGAACAGAGGAGCACCAAGGTCACAGGGAGGGCAGGACACCACACCCCAAAATAAACATCTCAGTTTTCTTCTTTTCCTCTTCTTTTTTTTGGGGGGAGGGGGGTGTCCAGTCAGGGGGCCTGAACTCTGGGCCTGGGCACTGTCCCTCAGCAATTCAGCTCAAGGCTAGCCCTCTACCACTTGAGCCACAGCGCCACTTCCGGCTTTTTTTCTTTTTGCTTATGTGGTGCTGAGGAATCGAACCCAGGGCCTCAGGCATGCAAGGCAAGCACTCTACCACTAAGCCACCTTCCCAGCCCTCCTCTTCTGTTTCTTTTACTCCTTCATTTCCTACTTCCCTCCAGTTCTTACTTTTGTTCATAAATTAACCTAACCTGAGACACTCAAGGTTAGGTTAACTTTGATGACCGAATATTTTAAAGCAAAACAAACTTTTAAGTTTGATTCTAAAAGCTTTAGAGCCAGATTTCTACATTGGCATTTATGAGAAGGGGAAGTACGGAGGGTTGTGGAGTAATTATATACAAAACTATTGTATTCAATCATAAACTGCAAACTAGATTCTCACATTTGTGATTCTTAAATAAGCTAATAATAAGTAAATATGCAAAATCAATGCATATTTATTGAGTACCTACTGTGTACTGTAGTAGGTCCTTTCCCATTTACCTTCCTGAATTTTCAATCATTTTAACAAGTGGTAGTAGGTAGTGATAAAAGGATTAAGTTTTGCTGGGCAGTGGTGAGTCACACCTGTAATTAATCATAGCTACTCAGGAGGCTGAGATTTGATTTTTTTTTTTTTTTTTGTCGGTCATGGGACTTGAACTCTGGGCTTGGGACCTATCCCTGCTCTCTTCAACTACCTTTCGAGCCACAGCACCACTTCCGGTTTTCTAGTGGTTAATTGGAGATAAGAGTGTCTCAGACTTTTCTGCCCAGGTGGCTTTGAACTGTGACCCTCAGATCTCAGCCTCCTCAGTAGCTAGGATTATAGGCGAGAGCTACTGGCGCCTGGCTAGGATGCTGAGATTTGAGAATGGAGGTTCAAAGCCAGCTGGGACAGGAAAGTCTATGAGACTCTTATCTCAATTAACCACCAAAAAAAGTAGAATGGAGCTGTGGCTCTAGTGGTAGAGTACAAGTCTTGAGCAAAAAAGCACAGGAACAGGATTCAGGCCTTGAGTTCAAACAGGCACAAACACAATTAATTTTCTGTGTTAAAACAGTTGCAGACAGTATGAGAGTTAACGGCTTTAAGTTAGCTATCTCCAAATTGTCTGAATACTGGATCTCCCAAGGAGCTACTTTTTTAAGATCCTAATTCCTACCTCACATCCCAAGCAATTGTTTTTCAAGCTCTCCAGATCATTTTACTCTGTATCCAATATCTATACCAATCAATGTCTCCCTTGAACAGCCCTTCAAAACGATCTGGCTTCTGAAGCTGCCAGTGAGTTTAGTTTCCAGGTTGCACTTAGCTAGTATCTAGGTCCTTCTGATTCTACCCACTCAACAGCCTTCTAAATCCATTCCATAGACCCTACTCCAGACAACACTTTCCTATTAGACATCATGTCATTAAATTCCAGCCCAATTTTCCTAGTACACTTGCCATCTTGAATTGGGTTATGAAATTTGCGCTTTCTATCCTGCTAGCCTACAAGTTTCTCAAGGGTGAGGGACTAATGAGTCTTTTTCCATCTGCTTACTGTTCTCAGCATCTGGCTGCACCTTGCCCTTGACACCTGGAAATATTGTAACTGAGCCGGGGTGAAATGCAGTGCGCTGGAACACGCTGGAAGGAGGGGCCAGGCAGGTGCACAGTGTTCAGTAACCAGTCGCTATATAGGATCAGAAGCCGGACGTTGGGTAGGTTGTCACAGTAACAGTAAGAACAGTAACAATTAGCTCTTACCCAGGGTCAGACATGGTGCTAAGCCCTTTCCATGCACGAGACGAGGCTAAACATGCATTTACCACGCCCGGTTTCTTCATCCGTGCCACGGGAACAAGAATACAGCCTGACATGACTACAGAAGACGTTCAAATGTAATCTTAGCAGCTGCACACCGGAAGCCGCGCCCGCAGCGGGGGAAGGCCCTCCCGGCCGGGAAGAGCCTGCTCCCGCTGCCCCGCCACCCCGGCGTGGACTCCGCCCTGGACTCCCCGCACGCCAGGGCGGTCGGCCTGGCCCGGAGCCGCACGGCGTGCGGCTCACCGCACCCCGCGCGGGCCCAAGTCCCGCTACCCGCCCGGCGCCGGCACCGTGGGCGCCCAGCGGGGCTTGGACCGCCCTCTTTCCCCGGCGCGCCAGGAGGAACCGGGCCGGGCTGCCGGCTCCGGGTGGGGGGGGGACCGAGGGTCCACGGACCGACCAGGCTTGGTCCGGCCGACCCTCTCGGCCTCGCGCGCCCACAGCGCTATAACGCTGCCCCCACTGTACCTTCCGGCCGTCCCGCCGGGCTGGGTCCTAAAGTTCCGCTCTCTGCGCCTGTCCGGAGCCCCGCACCAACACTAGCCCGCCAGGCCTAGAGACTCCAGACTCAAATCCGTGCACCGCCTCTTCCGTTCCAACAGCTGTCAGCTGAGAGGGGCGGATGCTGAGGGGCCGCCCCTGGGGCTGGGTAGCGCTATGCGCAGCCGCAGTGGCCATCATCTGGTCTCCATGCGCCCTCTGCAGGCCATACGTGGAACCGTATGTGCGGCTCACCCTCACCGCTGCGAGGCGATGTACCCTTCTAGAGAATTTGATGCAAATGCAGGCTCTGGAGCACTGTGCCCAGGAGAGTATCTGGAGTCCCAAGCTTGGGGGAAGCACAACGGATGCGTGCAGTGGTACACGTCTGTAATCCCGTTGACAAAGGGAAACACAAAAAGAAGGATGGCAGCCCCTGCTGGCCCCAAGCATACAACAAGACACTATCTCAAAAAATAACCCACATAAGGGGTTGGCAGAGTTCACGGAAGGAAGGAAGGATGGAGGGAACGAAGGGAGGGAGGGAGGGTTGCATATCTATGTTTATGCCAAACAATAGAATCAACTGAAGTGTCCAGCAACAAATTAATGGATAAAGAGAATGTGATATATGTGTATTCTATAATATATTTTATTATATATTTCATTATATTACACAATATACACATTCCGATTGTGTAAGTGGAAAGATGGATATAATGAAATACAACCATAATGAAAAGTGGAATCGTGGCATTTGCAGGAAAATGTATGCAGTTAGAGGACATCATATTGAGTGGAAAAGCCAAGATCAAAAAACAAAATACTGTATGTTTTCATTCATACGTGGAAGCTAGACCTAAAAGATATACATACTAGTGGACATGTACATTGGTGTATAAATACATACATATATACTTATTTATATGGTTAAACATAGAACATGAATTAAACTAAGAGACCATTTAGGAGAAAGGAGGGGTATGTACGAGGGCAGCATAGAAAAACTCAAGCCAGGCACCAGTGGCTCCCACCTGTAATCCTAGTTACTCAGGAGGCTGAGCTCTGAGAATCGAGGTTCAAAGCCATCCCAGGCAGGAAAGTCTGATCTCCAATTAATCACCACAAAACTGGAAGTGGTGCTTTGGCTCAAAGTGGTAGAATGCTAGTCTTGAATGAAAAAGCTCAGGGACAGTTCCCAGGCCCTGAGTTCAAGCCCCATGACTGACAAAAACAAACAAACAAAAAACAACTAAATGAAAGCTGTTGACTATAGAGAGATGGAAGATGGGGGAAAGAGAGTCTTCTATTGGTGGGTAGGTACTAGGGGGAGGGGGCTGGTCTGGTAGAAAGAATAAAGAAGGTTGAGCACTATTGAAACAAATTATTTACAACTGTGAAAATAGAATAACAAAACATGTTGGGGATGTTTTAGGGGGTGATGGGGAAAAGTAGAGTGATAGAGATAGTGAGTGACTGAAATACAGTATAAACTGGATTGGGCGTGTAGCTCAGTGGAAAAGTGCTTGCTTGCTGAGCACTTGGGGTCCTGAGTTTAGTCCCCAGCACCACAAAAAAAAAAAAAGAAAGAAAGAAAGAAAGAAAGAAAGAAAGAAATATAGTGTAAATATGTGGATATGTAACAAAAAAAACCACCCCCTGTATAACTAACATAAGCTTTAAAGCTGTGTGCCAGTGGCTCACGCCTGTAATCCTAGCTACTCAGGAGGCTGAGATCTGAGGATTGTGGTTCAAAGCCAGCCTGGGCAGGAAAGTCCATGAAACTCATCTCCAATAAACCACCAGAAAACCAGAAGTGGTGCTGTAGCTCAAGTGGTGGAGCGCTAGCCTTGAGCTGAAGAGCTGACGGACAGTGGTCAGGTCCAGAGTTCAAGCCCCACAATCGACAAAAAAAAAAAAAAAAAAAATTCAACCTTTGGAGACAGGAATAGGAAGCTGATGGTTTAAGGCCGACCTGAGCAAAAGTTAGCAAGACTCTGTCTCAACAATGAGCCAAATGTGGTAGTGCATGTCTATAATCCTACTTATTCAAGAAGCAGAAGTCAAAACATTTCTGCCAGAATCAAGATCTCAGCTAAAAAATACAACTAAAATTAAAAGGACTAGGGGCATAGCTCAAGTGGTAGAGTGCTTGCTACTAAGCACAAGATCCTGAATTCAATCTCCAGTATCTCCCACCTTCCCCCACCAAAATAGGGAGATGTAGAGAAATTGGTACCTTCATATACAGCTGACTAGAATTTAAAGTGCTAGAGCCATTTTGGTTTTTTTTTTTTGTTTTTTTTTTTTGTCGGTCGTGGGGCTTAATCTCTGGGCCTGGGCGCTGTCCCTCAGCTCTTCAGCTCAAGGCGAGCGCTCTACCACTTGAGCTACAGCGCCACTTCCGGTTTTCTGGTGGTTTATTGGAGATAGGAGTCTCACGGTCTCACGGCCTCTCCTGCCCGGGCTGGCTTTGAACCGCGATCGTCAGATCTCAGCCTCCTGAGTAGCTAGGATTACAGGCGTGAGCCACCAGCGCCCGGCTGCCATTTTGGTTTTTGTTGTTGTTGTTGTTGTTGTTTGTTTTGTTTTGTGTCAGTACTGGGGCTTGAACTCAGGGCCTCATACTCTTGTTTGGCTTTTTTTGTTCAAGTTGGTGCTTTACCACTTGAGCCACACTTCCACTTCTGGCTTTTTGCTGGACAATTGGAGATAAGAGTCTCCACTTTCCTGCACAGGCTGGCTTTGAATCACAACCCTCATATCTCAGCCTCCTGAGTAGCTAGGATTACAGGCGTGAGCTACCAGCGCCTGGGTCTCCCATCCCCTCACTCTAATAGTTAATGGTTCTTCAACAAGTTCAATGTAGATTTACAATAATATTCAGCAATTCTACTCCTAGGTACATACCCAACAGAATTGATGTTCTCATGGAACATATGCCGCACAAAAAGCTTGTATATGAATATTCCTAGCAGCAATACGTGCAAGAGCCCCAAAAGGGAAAAAGATCAAATCTCTACTAATGAACAGATAAACAGAACGCTATATCTAACAGTGGAGTATTATTCAATAATAAAAAAGATGATGCATTTTCCAACATGGACGAACCTTAAAAACATTATGTCAAGTGAAAGATATTAAGACATACAAGGCCACATGGTATATTTTGCATTTATATTAAACATCCAGAATAGGGAAGTTCATAGCAACAGTGAGTAGATTAGTGGTTGGCAGGGGGCTGAGGCAGGGGCTGTTAATGGGTATTGTGTGTGTGTGTGTGTGTGTGTGTGTGTGTGTGTGTGTGTGTGTGTGTATGTATGTCCTGGGGCTTGAACTCAGGGCCCAGTTGCTGTTTCTGAACATTTTTGGTGAAGGCTAACACTCAGCTACTTGAGCCATAGCTCCATTTCTGGATTTTTCTTTTGGTAGTTAACTGTAAGTAAGAGTCTCATGGGCTTTCTTTCCTGGTCTGACTTCAAATTTTGATCCTCAGATATCAGCCACTTGAGTATCTAGGATTACAGGTATGAGCCACCAACACCTAGCTTTGTAAGTGGATGAAAACATTGTGGAATTATAGAGGTGATAGTTGAATTATTTTAAGAAGGTACTTTGAAAACCCATTGGATTGTATACTTTGTGTGTGTATGCGCATGCTCACACACACACACACACACACACACAGATACTCTGACATGAACCAGGCCCTCACACTCTTGCTTATCTTTTTTGTTCAAGGCTGGCTCTTTACCACTTGAGCCACACCTCTACTTCCAGCTTTTTGCTGGTTAGTTGGAAGTAAGAATCTCTTGGATTTGTCTGCCCAGGCTGGCTTTGATTCTCATATTTCAGACTGCTAAGTAGCTAGGATTACAGGTGTTAACTCACCAGCATCCAACCCTGCATTGTATACTTCTAAAGGGTTGCTTTTATCATATGTGAGTTATATCAATTCAGTTGGAAGGGGATACAAAGCATTGTTCTCAGAACTTGAATGGAATATAGAAACATTCCTATTTCTGGAAGCCTCAAACTGAAGGGCCTCTAACATTCTAAATTAGCTCCTGTGTCCTCCTCATCCTGTATTTCTTGTCCCAAAAATATAAGGTACAAAGCTTTAACTCCAACCCAAACCGATAGGATTCTAGAGTTCTTATCTACCTGCCTTCAGGCAGGACTAGCTTCACAGGCCAGCAACCTGTGCAGTCACATAGAAGAGCCACATGCTTAGAAGGGCTCTGCTTTTGATTGATGTTGTGCTGTCGCCATCTTGAAGTTCTTCATAATTTATGAGCATGACACTCTGCATTTTTATTTTACCCTAGCAGCTGCAAATTATTTAAGCCAGTATTTACCTGGCTGCTGCAGAGAGACAACCTGAAAACCTAATCATCGCTCCTAATTTTCTATACTATAAATCTATTGTCATTGAAGAGAAAGGTAACTAGCCCTGAAACAGAAAGCAAAACCAGAAACATGCCCCTTAAAAATGCAAAGGGAGGAAGAAGAATCTCCAAAGCCATTCACCAATATTGGTATTCCTATTCAGCCAAAGGAATAAAACCGAGACCATAATGCCCGGCAACCCTACCTCAGGTGCTCAGAGAGCTGAGACCAGACATCTCCCAGAGACCTCTCAGATGCAAAAGTTGTGGGGGCCAGGGGACTCATGAAGCAGCTCAAGAAAGTCTCACAAAGTTGAAAGCAGAAAGTGAATTGTGACATCATGTCATGACCTCATGGCAGAGGTCACAGGAAAGAAAGAAAAGAAGAAGGCATTTCAAAGCAGTATTAATAACTTAGAGGATGTTAAAGGTGAATTAAAATTTGTCTGGTTTTAAGGAAATAATTGGCTACAAAGAGTCCTTTTTTAAATAAATTTTGTCTTTAAATGGTGAACAAATGCAGCAGTGGTACACACTAATAAATTTTGCCTTTAGACTCTGAAAATTGCAGACCTTTATGTCTTTGGAGTTTTCTGTGTGTGTGTGTGAGAGAGAGAGAGAGAGACAGACAGACAGAGAGACAGAGACAGAGATAGAGAGGCAGAGAGAGACAGAGACAGAGATAGAGAGAAAAAATGTGTGTGAGAGAGCATGTGTGCCTGGATAGTCTTTTTTTTCTTTTTTGGGGTCCGGTCATGGGGCCTGAACTCTGGGCCTGGGCGCTGTCCCTCAGCTCTTCAGCTCAAGGCTAGCGCTCTACCACTTGAGCTACAGCACCACTTCCAGTTTTTTTCTTATGTGGTGCTGAGGAATCAAACCCAAGGCCTCAGGCATGCAAGGCAAGCGCTCTACCACTGAGCCACCTTCTCAGCCCTGGATAGTCTTTTAAGTTGAGCTTTTCTCTTGTGTCCACCCTCTACTACATAAGCATTATCTCATTTATGCCCGGGACCCCATGACTTTGATAATATTTGACAGAGGAAGAAACTGAAGCATGACAAAGTGATATGAGCCAGGAATTAGTAGGATCAATTTCTCATAAGTCTGACCCTCTGCAGTAGCTTGTAAAAGAATTATAGTTTGCAGCAGCAAATACACACAGAGAAAAACAGTTCTGGCCTGGATAATTAAAAGAACCTAAGGGAATGACTATAAGGTTTAAGACATAGACAGGTTATAATGTGAATAAACAGAGAGAAAGAGACCAAATTCATCCCTTGTCCCCAGATAACAGGGCCTAATGCAAGAAGAGGATGACGTGTGTGCTACACCAGAAGTGAGGAAATCAGTCCGTGGATTAGAGAATAGAAACAAGGCACAAAGTAGGGCTTGTTAGTACAGAGGTCAACAGACCTTCCACTTTTCCCTGTCACAGGCACCCAGCAAGTATCCAGAGTCTACTGAGCTTATCCTGTGTTCCCTGTGGGCACAGCCTCCTTTTCAGTGGTCATCATTCACAAGTACCCCTAAGCTAAGCCCAAAGATACATAGAGTAACAGCAGTATGGAGAGGAGAGCCCTGCCAAACTCTTAATATTCTGTATAGCGGTGAGTCCACCCAGCACAGAACTACCAGTGATTCTTGTAGGTCACTTGCCATGATGCGTTTGTCTTCCCAAGTAGATCTTAAAAGTTGCTGGGCACCAGTAGCTCATGCCTGTAATCTTAGCTAATCAGGAAGTTGAAATATGAGGATTGCAATTCAAAGCCAGCCTTGGCAGAAACTCTTATCATCAACTAACCAGCAAAAAGCTGGAAGTAGAGGTGTGGCTCAAGTGGTAAAACCTCAGCCTTAAGCAGAAAAAGCTAAGCAAGAGTGTGAGGTCCTGAGTTCAAGAACCAATACTGGCACGGATACACACAAAATGTCTATTGTCATGTGGAAATCTGAAAACTCAGTGGATTGTTTAAATGGAGGTTTCATTCTACAAATGAAGCTTGCCAAGCTATGACACTAAAAGCCCAATTATAAATAATATGTATGGTAGCCGGGCGCTGGTGGCTCACGCCTGTAATCCTAGCTACTCAGGAGGCTGAGATCTGAGGATCGCGGTTCAAAGCCAGCCTGGGCAGGAGAGACCGTGAGACTCCTATCTCCAATAAACCACCAGAAAACCGGAAGTGGCGCTGTAGCTCAAGTGGTAGAGCACTCGCCTTGAGCTGAAGAGCTGAGGGACAGCGCCCAGGCCCAGAGTTCAAGCCCCACTACCGACAAAATAATAATAATAATATGTATGGTGCTAGCCGTGTCGCTTTGGAACTAAATGTTGTGTTTCCACTAAGTTAAACCTTACAGAAACCTTACAGTCATCATCTTCATCATCATTATCCTGGTCACCATCACACTTATTTTAAAGCTACACTAACTGGTCATAAAGAACTAATACTGGCTTGTCATTGTCTCACAGATTTTAAATTACAGAGCCAAGTTTTAAACCCAGGCCATCAGTGTGCCCCTACCATTAATTGCAATGCTATCCTGGGACCAAGTCAACACTTTTCTCCTGGTAAGTGATCAATTAGTTGCATTCATAAGAAGGGAACAGACAGACCATTGGTGGGACCAGCTTCTCTGGTCAGTGCAGCCCAAACAACACTACAGGTCATCCCAGGGTGATGTAAAGAGAGACCTTTACAAAGGCTGGAGGTGGCTGGCAGCCTAAAAACATTCTCTGTGCTTCTGATGTGAGGTAAAATTTGATTTACAATAATAGGCACAGAATGATCATGTTTATACTTGCAACCTGGCATTTTATTATTATTCCCCTGAATAACAGTGAAAAGAGTTTTGTAACCCCAAGGTAACATGGTTCTGTAGGAAGGCAAGAGTGTGAGATTTAGCAATAGCTGCCATCATAAATCAGTGCACGGCTTTTCTCTCAGAGCTCGAGGCTCAACTCCTGGCTGTCATAAACTTGTGAAGGGAAGTCCCATGAGAATTTATGTAACGGTGGGAAGACTCATTTTCCTTCCTGCAAGAGCCTTTCTGAAGCAAGAAGAGAATTAGGCTGATTTGATTCTATAGGAAGAAAAAAAGACAAAACAAAAAAGAAAAGAAACCCAAACCCATGGTTTAGAGGAAGGGAAAAATGTGGGTCAACTTGAGCTTACTTCCCTTGCCAGAAAATGTTGACCTTGTAAACAGTGAACATGCTGAATTCCACCAAATAAATGAGTGATTGGATGATGGAATGATTTAATGACTGAGTGTGATGCAGGCTTCCTCTGGGGCGGTTCTTTCAGTGTGAGAACAATTCAATACTGGAATGACCCAGAAATGCTGAGTATATAACAAGGCCAATCAACAGAGGCAGCTTCTGAATATTCATGCACAGATGATGCGCCCAGTCAATATGTTTGATTTTGGTGTTTACTGATACATTTTCAACTTCACTGTGTAAACCAAAGTTTAGGCAGAGGTGGTGGGGGTGGGGAAAGAAGCGAATTGAGAGCATATGTTATTTCTGAATGCCACAAGGAAGATTTATTGTTTATGAGGAATTCTAACTTAACTGGACACCCTGTATTATTATGTATTAAGTCTAAAGGCCTATATTTGAGCCAATAACACATTTTTCCCTTCCTCTAAACTATGTATTTGGGTTTCCTTTTTTTTTGCCCTTTTTTTCTTCCTATAAAATCAAATCAGCCTAATTCTCTTCTTGCTTCAGAAAGGCAAGATTGAGGACATTTATCTAGGGGATATGCTTGTAGCCAGGAGTCAGAAGGAAGGAGAGTTCATGCCTTGCAATCTAGCTATTCGGGAGGCTGAGATATGAGAATACCTGTTCAAAGCCAGCCTGGGAAGAAAAGTCTGTGAGATTCCAATCTGCAATGAGCTAGTAAAATGCTGGAAATGGAGGGTGACTCAAGTTTAGAGTGCCAACCTTGAGGAGAAAAAGCAAGCAAGAGCATGAGGTTCTGAGTTCAAAACTTACTATTGGACAGAGAAAAAGGAAGGAAAGCAAAGGATGAGTCTAAAAAGTAGATAGAGGAGTATGCACAAATATGGGAAGAGAACTAGGTGAATACTCAAGGGTGTTGCAAGAGATGTGTTTATAATCCAGATCTGGTGATGTCCATTTTGGGGACTGATATGATGACCAAAGCCCAAAATAACCTTTAAAAATAACATCAAACTATTTTTTTGAATGCAGAACTTCAGGCTTTCCAGACAAGTGTTCTACCACTTGAGCTATAAACCACAGCCCTAAAATAATACCACATACTTCATGACTTACTCATTCATTCTGGGGGAGACTTGGTGGGGGTGCTGGTCCTGGGGCTTAAACTCAGGGTATGGATGCTGTTCCTGAGGCTTACTGCTCAAAGCTAGTGCTATACCACATGAGCTACAGCTCTGCTTTCTCAACAGTTCATCACTAGCCACCTTTCTTTGCAGCCTCTATTTTCTCTAGAATAGCCCTCTTCATAATTTCTTCAACTTTTAGCAACTCCCCTCCTTTCATCTATTTTTTTCTTTTGTCAGTACTGGAGTTTTAAAATCAGGCCTAACACTTGTTAGGCAAGTGACCTACCATTAAGCCATGCTTCCAACCCTTCATCTTTTAAAAAAAAAAATTTATTGTCTAGATCAATTTAGCAGCTCTTTCCTGCCAAAAGCTCCAACCAACTTCTCCAAACCTGCCCCAAATGATCTAAAAGATGAGGGCTTTCAGAAGGGAGGAAAATTGAGCTGGAAATTGGGGAATAGTCTTTAGTAGGCTGGGAAAGAAAAAATGATGAAATTACCTTATCCCCTGGTAATTTACAAAACTTTCCCAATGATGCTGATAGCCCCTTTTGAGAATGATTGTGATTAATCAAGACAGAAAGCCTTTTCATTTCTTGAAAAGTCCTATTTTTTATGGAAAGTTCCTCACAAAATGCATTCTTCTTTCTGCATCACACTCAGAAAGCAGTGTTTGTAGAAGTGGCCATCTCCTGTCCCAACTAAGTTCACCAATGGCTGTACCAGAAGCAGATGACCCAGAACATTGAGCTAAATACCCTGTGAAGATTCCTGGCTAGATTGGCTCTAACTTCAACAAGGCAAGGCTGAAGAAGGATGGGAAATGTGAATGTTCTGGACACCTTCCCAAAAAGAATGCCCTTGAGGATGTTGTTTCTCAGCCTTGGTGGTGCTATGGCAGCTGCTGGGCAGATCCAGAAAGACCCAGCCCAGAAGACCCATGATTTGGGTTGTACACCCATCCTAGCAAGACATTGGTAGTATATTATCTTAGCTTTCATCCAGCTGGCCTGTGAATCTCCCAAGGGGCAGAGTTGCAGTCTGATGTTCTTAGTCCCAATGGTTCCTCAAGATTTTAAACAGTTTGCCTGGACACCAATAGCTCACACTTGTAATCCTTAGCTACTCATGAGGCTGAGTTTTGAGGACTGCTATTCAAAACTAGTCTGGACAGAATAGTCGAAAAGACTCAACTCCAATTAGCTAGCAAAAAGGTCAGAACGGAAGGTGTGGCTTGAGTGGTAGACACCAGCTGAGAGTAGAAAAAGCCAGCCAGAGTGTGAGATCCTAAATTCAAGCCCCAATACTGTCACTCACACACACACACACACACACACACACACACACACACACACACACACACACACACACACACACACACACACACACACACACACACACACACACACACACACACACACCAAGCATTTTGTTTTGTTTTGTTTTTGACAGCACTGGGGCTTGAACTCAGGTCCTCAAGTTTGATGGGCAAGTACTCTACTACTTGAGCTGTGCTCCCAACCCTGATTCCAAGTATTTTGAGGAGATTCTCTCAACTCTCACCCTCCTTACCTCACCTCTATGGCCAGAGATTCACCTCAAGCTTGAAATTAAGCAAAGCTCAAGCAACAATCCTAATCTACCCTCTTTTTAACATATCTTGCACTTTTAGGGAGGAGGTGCATTTGCTCCTCCAAACCTGTTTTCAAAACTGAGGAAAATAACAAACTCGAGTGATAGCCCCATTCACCCTTGACATTTGTTTGCTAATGGTCAGCTGATGACTATAGCCCAAAGGGGAGAGAGAAAATGACTAAGTCTAGTGCCTTGTTTGCTAGTTTTGAAGTTTTGAAAGAGTGGCTTAGCTTCATGCCCCAATATGAATGAAACAAACACAACAACACAAAAATTCTACACATGAAAAGTTAGGCTCGGTGGGGGCATACTTGTAATCCCAGTGTTTGAAGACTAAGGAAGGAAGATCCAAAATTGACTGGGATGATTCCTGGATTGACTGGAAAACATAGAGACCTTGTTTCAAAAATGAAACCCACATTCACAATCCAAATTTAAACGGTCTCATGACCTGTTCCCGTTTGTTTGTATCCACAGTCTTAACACACATGTGTGTACCTACACATACATTATTTTATTATGCATAATTATTATATGTATTATATATCCCATAACGGGTTATACCTATACCTTCATTACATATACATGTAATGTCTTTTCAAGAATATAAACATCACAGGTAAAATCATCAACTCTATTTGTCCCTTCTGGGGCATTAGTCCACATTAGATTTTCAACTAAAAGGTACTGTTTGTCACGTGAGTATAACTTCTTTCTTTGTGTTCTTTGGTGCATCACTGTTTTA
This sequence comes from Dipodomys merriami, assembly GCF_024711535.1. NCBI lineage: Eukaryota > Metazoa > Chordata > Mammalia > Rodentia > Heteromyidae > Dipodomys > Dipodomys merriami. The sequence continues at coordinate 9,137,843 of NW_027204159.1, read as the reverse complement.
TGAATTTTCCTGTCCTGGTAGCTAGCCCCTGCTCGGTGCATCTGTGTCATTTTCTCTGCCTTTGGCCACCAGATGGCATTCTGGAAACATTCCCACCACTAGTGTTTTCTGCACCCAAGCTCCTTTGCAGGACTCTCAGCTGCCCCCCTCCCTTCTCTCTGCTCCCTTCCAGTTCATTTAACAGAATGAAGCCCAAAGGGCTTTCCAGAGAACAACTCTGCCTGATCTTGGTCCAGTTTCCCAACTCTTTCCTGCTCAGCTTCTTCAGTGACACAAGAGAACATGGGAAAGCATGCAGGACAAGTCCTGGCATGTCACTGCTGTGAGCCTTTCTAAAGGTCCTCAGGGCAGGCATCAAATCCTTATCTAGTGTTCCTCCACATCTGATGACCCCTGCTTTGTTCCCAGTCCCATCTTCCTCCTTCCCACTTTACCACATGGGTCCTCCTGAAGTATTGCAAGGAGCCAGCTTGCTTACCTCAGAGCCTTTGACCACTCTGCTCCTTCCACCTGCTTTGCCTCTTCCCTATAGCTAACTCTCCTATCCATTGTGATTCAGAAAGCACCATCATGAGGTGCTCCCCTAACACCCCAGGCCTACAGCAATAGGCTCATTCCTTTCATTTCCCCAACCCTGCCTTAGATCACAAGCTCCCTGCTAAGCAACATACCAGGACTGATGAAAGCCAGTATGGGGTCATTTGGGTGGATTTTGTTGTTGTTGTTGTTGTTTATTGTGGTTTCCTTTGGAGAAGCAGGTTGGTGAAAGAATTTATGAAGACAAGAGAATAGAAGAAACAAAGGTTAATCATTAGGATGATATTATAGAAAAATGGCAGGCAGATAAATAAAGGAGCATAGTGCTGCTGCTGCTACATCAATATGAGTCTGGGGACAAGCTTTTATGGGGTCATTGGGACTTTACTGATTGGTTATCTTCCTTCTCATGGCCCATTGAAAGGCTTTTCTCTCTCTCTCTCTCTTTTTTTTTTTTTTTTTTTTTTGAGCATGATTTGAACATCTTACGTGCGAGAACATCTTGAAAGCTCAGTCTTCACGTCTACATTCATTCTGGTCCATTTTGCACATCTGACTTATTTATGCCTCTCAATGGCCTGTTTTTTGGTTTTCTGTTTTTCTTTTCATTTTCAGCTTGGATCACCTCCACACTCCTCTTAACCCTTGATCTTCTTAAATGGGGTCTTCTCCAGAGCTGTTACATGGGTTGGCTGTCATCAGAAGGTAAGGTGTCCCTATTATGTCCCTGAACTCTGAGCGATCCCTTGGCTCTCTTTTGGGGTGCAGCAGCAGCTTTTCCACTTTGATCTGAGGTAAAGTAAGCATCATTCCTGGTCAAGGAATCAGAGGAAAAAGTGCAGACAAATAAATGCACACCATCTTCACAATCACATTTGAGACATAAAACCTGGAAGTCACTGAAAGGGAAAACCTTATCTCCCTGGGCTGAGCAGTATCTCCAGGTCCTGCACTGAAGCCTTAATACACATCATCTCATTTGTCATCACCATAACCTCATGATAGGAGTGGCAGCATGTTCTCAGAGAGGAACATTGAGGTTCTGAGAGGTAAGACATCTATGTAATCTCTCAGAGTTTCAGGATCTGGTATCCCCCAAGTTGTGCCATAGAAAATGACCCCATACATTCAGCTCTCTTGCTATGGCTTACTCATTAAATGAGATGGCTATGGAACTAAGAAGACAGTTGGAAGGCAGGATGTTAGCAAAAGTAAGATTAATAGACTTGGCCAGAGAACCACTCAGACATCCAGGTAAATAGAACAAAGAAAGGTTTATTGCCAGGAGAGGGGGGCCGGCAAGACTCCTCACAAGGGAGGCATGAGAAGAAGCAACAGCTATTGTCTGGGGTGACCTATATAACCTAGGAGGTTTAGGAGGGGCTAGAAGGGGCTAGGAGGCGGAGAACCTGGTGTGGGCCAAGGGTTTCATTATGGCGGACTAGGATTTATGGCTGCCATCCAAGTAGTAGATAAGGTTCCTGCAGCTGTCCAGACCAGAAGGTTGCTTTATATGGTGATAGCTGTCCCAGAGAAGTGCCATCCCAAGGTAAAGAGGGCTGAAAGTTGATTATTTACTGCCTTTTCTACATGGGCCTGGTATTGTCTAGAAAGAGGGCAAGCTAAGCTGTGGAGAAGGGAAGGAGAGGACTAAGCTAGAGGAAGGGACTCATTTCGCTAACAGAGGAATTTACATGGCTGTGCCTTGGCCATCTTAGTCCTATAGCAGTGGGCTTCCATCCCAACTAGCCCTGACTGGTGTCACTTGTGTCCAAATGGGGCACCTCTGGTCCCAAGGACTCAGCTACAAATACTCAGACAGGAGAAGCTGACCTTAATTCCTATCACTTCAAGTGCTTGACACATCTCTAGAATCCCCTTGAGGTGGAGTAAAAGACTGGAAAACTATTAAGGGCAATATGTTTAAGAGGAAAATGAAAAACAGCAAGGCTTCTGGTGAAAAACCACAAGGCTGCTGGTGCTGGTGGCTCACATCTATAATCCTAGCTACTCAGGAAGGTAAGATTTGAGGATTTTGGTTCAAAGCCAGCCTGAGCAAGAAAGTCTGTAAGACTCTATTTCCAAATGACCAGAAAAAAACCACAAGTGGAACTGTGGCTCCAGTGGTAGAGCACCAGCCCCGAGCAAAAAAACTGGAGTTCAAACCCCAAGAATGGAAGAGGAAGAGAGAGAGAAAGGGAGAGGGAGAGAGAGAGAGGGAGAGGGGGGGAGAGAGAGAGAGAGAGAGAGAGAGAGAGAGAGAGGAGAAGGAAAGAGAACAAGAGAAAAGAAATGAAAAGAAAAGAAAAGGTAACAGGGCCAATTCAAAGGCCGCCCCAGCAAACTGTTACTTGCCTCCTTCTTGGAGTTCACCTATGTGAGGAGGTGGATGGGAGGAAGAACACACCTGAAAATAGGGGCAGGGTGGAGGGGCAGCAAGGGAGAGCTGTTGTTTGTAGGATTCCACAAACAGAAGTGGGGAGAGACAAGAATTGCAGGAAGGGAGGGAAAGACAGATGAAAGGGAGAGGAAGATGTAGGAGAAGGAAATGCACAGTCTCCTAGACCGAGGAGCAGAGGCTGGGGATTCCCCAGACAGGGACTCAGGCTAGACCAGATGCAGAGAACAATGGACCCCAAGGATGGAGCCAGAAGGGGAGGGGCAGGGGAGCCACACAGTCCTTGAAGTTGGCAAAGGCTACTGCACCCTTCTGGGTCAAGGTGGCCCATATGCTAATGTAAAAGCCAAGACAGCCCCATACAGAACACTCCCCAACACTGGGGTTAAATGCTTATGATTCAGCATCATTTTATTTCATCCTCTCCATTTCCTGCAGAGAGGGCTGATCCTAGCTCTCACTGAGGAGGTAAGGGAAGCAGATTGAGTGACTGGTCCCAGATGACTAGCTAGTAAGTTACCCAGTAAGGATTTGAAGCCAGGTAGTTTAACTCTGATTGCTTTCATTACAGCTGCTTCCCAGTGAGACAAACAGATGTGACCAAAGTAGAGCGAAGACTAAGAGGCAAATAGCATTAAAAAAAAAGTCAGAACTAGGAGGAAGAAGAATGGAAATATGGGGGGGGGGCAGGAAGAGAGGGGGTGGGAGACAGGGAAGGGGAGAGAGTCTAGGAACCTGACTTGCTTAGAGGGACATCAGTCCAGGTGTGGGAAGGCAGAGGTTCAAGTTCTCAGCTCCCAGAGGCTCCCTCCCCTCCAGGGCTTCTCTCTTGGCTGCTTTGCTCTGTGGACAGCACCTTCCCTTCCGGCCTGTCCCTAGAGCCTTGTCCCCTGAGTAGCAAGCCCCTGGGCCTCACAGGAAATGCTCTTTCCCTAATTGGCATTGAAATTCACAGCCCTCCCTTTTCCTGTAGGTGGGGTTTCCATAGGAAAAAGCTGCTTCTCTGTTTCCCCAGCCTTAACTGTTTAGAAGTCAGATCCCCACATCCTGCTTTACTAGGTCAAGTCTCTCTTGGGCCAGGGCTAGTCTTGTCATTGCAGCTGGTGCTGCTGGGCGGGAAAGCTCTTCTGGCAATTGTAATTCATCGGTACTCAAGACCTCTCAGATCACTTCTAACCAACATGGCCTTGCTTGGGAATTCTGCTTCTTTCAGTATCTTCTAACTATGGGACAAGGTTGTGCCAGCACGTCGGGGGACAAGAGAACAGGGCTAATCAAGCCATCCAGGAAACATTGGAGGACTTATTCAGCTTTGGAAGCACTCCATTGGTTCCTGAAACTCACCCACTCTGGTGGTAAGCACGATGTTACTTCTGCAACTTCTGCTGGGGCTCTTGGGGTCAGGTGGGTACTTATTCCTTTCAGGGGATTGTCAAGAGGTGAGCACTCTCACGGTGAAATACCAAGTGATGGAGGAAGTGCCATCTGGCACAGTGATAGGGAGGCTGTCCCAGGAGCTGGGCTGGGATGAGAGGCGTGGGCAGACTGGGGCTGCCTTCCAGGTCTTGCAGCTGCCTAAAGTGCTCCCCATTCAGGTGGATGCTGAGGATGGCTTGCTCAGCATAGGGAGGCGGCTGGATCGGGAGCAGCTATGCCAACAGCGAGATCCTTGCTTGGTTTCCTTTGATGTGCTTGCCACGGGGGATCTGGCTCTCATCCATGTAGAAATCCACGTGCTGGATATCAATGACCACCAGCCACAGTTTCCCAAAAGCAAACAAGAGCTGGAAATCTCTGAGAGTGCTTCTCTGCACACGCGGATCCCCCTAGACAGAGCTCTTGACCCAGACACCGGCCCAAATAGCCTCCACTCCTATACACTGTCTCCCAGTGATCACTTTGCCCTTGATGTCATTGTGGGGCCTGATGAGACAAAGCATGCAGAACTGGTGGTGGTGAAGGAGCTGGACAGGGAGGTCCACTCATTTTTTGACCTGGTATTGACTGCCTATGATAATGGAAGCCCTCCCAAGTCAGGCACCAGCTTGGTCAAGGTTAATGTCCTGGATTCCAATGACAACAGTCCTGTATTTGCTGAGAGCTCACTGGCACTAGAAATCCAAGAAGACGCTGCCCCTGGCACCCTCCTCATAAACTTGACAGCCACAGACCCTGACCAAGGCCCCAATGGGGAAGTAGAGTTCTTCTTCAGCAAGCACGTGCCCCCAGAGGTGCTACATACCTTCAGTGTAGATACCAAGACTGGCCAGGTCATTCTGCGCCAACCTCTAGACTATGAGAAGAACCCTGCCTATGAAGTGGATGTCCAGGCGAGGGACCTGGGTCCCAATCCCATCCCCGCCCATTGCAAAGTCCTCATCAAAGTACTAGATGTCAATGACAACACCCCAAGCATCCACGTCACGTGGGCCTCCCAGCCATCACTGGTGTCAGAAGCTCTTCCCAAGGACAGTTTCATTGCTCTTGTTTCAGTGGATGACTTAGACTCAGGAAACAATGGTCTGGTCTATTGTTGGCTGAGTCAGGATTTGGGCCACTTTAGGCTGAAAAGGACTAATGGCAACATCTACATGTTGCTAACCAATGCCACGCTAGACAGAGAGCAGTGGCCTGAATATACCCTCACTCTGCTAGCCCAAGACCAAGGAGTCCAATCCCTATCAGCCAAGAAACAGCTCAACATTCAGATCAGTGATGTCAATGACAATGCACCTGTGTTTGAAAAGAGCCGGTATGAGGTCTCCACTCAGGAAAATAATCCACCTTCTCTTCACCTCATCACCATCCAGGCTCATGATGCAGACTTGGGCATTAATGGAAAAGTTTCATATCGCATCCAGGATTCTCCAGTGTCTCACTTCATAGCTATTGATTCTGAAACAGGAGAGGTCACTGTGCAGAGGTCACTGGACTATGAAGAAATGGCCAACTTTGAGTTCTGGGTCATAGCAGAGGACGAGGGGCAACCCCAGCTTGCATCCAGCATCTCTGTGTGGGTCAGCCTCTTGGATGCCAATGATAATGCCCCAGAAGTGATTCAGCCTGTGCTCAGCCATGGAAGAGCCACCCTCTCTGTGCTTGTTAATGCCTCCACGGGTCACCTCCTGGTGCCCATTGAGATTCCTAATGGTGTGGGTCCAGCAGAGACCGGAACACTGTCACTGGCCCCACACAGCTCTCGGCCATTCCTTTTGGTGACTGTTGTTGCAAGAGACGCAGACTCGGGAACAAATGGAAAGCTCCTGTATCACATTATACGTGGGAATGAAGGCCACCTCTTTGTCCTCAGCCCTGACCTGGGACAGCTGTTCATCAACGTCACCAACGCCAGCAGCCTCATTGGGAGTGAGAGGGAGCTGGAGATTGTCGTGGAGGACCAGGGCAGCCCCCCCTTGCAGACTCGAGCCTTGTTGAGAGTCGTGTTCATCACCAGTGTAGACCACCTGAGAGACTCTGCCAATGAGCCTAGGATCTTGAGCACATCGGTGCTGACCATGATTTGCCTGGCTGTACTGCTTGCCATCTTTGGTTTGCCCTTAGCTCTGTTCATGTTTATCTGCCGGACGGAGAAGAAAGACAATAGGGCCTACAACTGTCGGGAAGCGGAGTCTACCTACCGCCACCAGCCCAAGAGGCCCCAGAAACACATTCAGAAGGCGGATATCCATCTGGTTCCTGTGCTCAGGGAGCAGGTGAGTGAGGTTGATGAAGTTGGGCAGTCCCACAAAGATGTAGGCAAAGAAGCAATGGTGGAAGCAGGCTGGGACCACTGCCTGCAGGCCCCCTTCCATCTCACACCTACCCTGTACAGGACCCTGCGTAACCAGGGCAACCAGGGAGTACAGGCAGAGAGCCAAGAGGTGCTGCAGGATACTGTCAACCTCCTTTTCAATCATCCCAGGCAGAGGAATGCCTCCCGGGAGAACTTGAACCTTCCTGAGTCCCCACCTGCCCCAGGCCAGCCCCGTACACGACCCCTAAAGGTTCCTGGCAGCCCCATAGGAAGGCAGGCTGGAGACCAGAGCTTCGAGGAGGCCTCACTGAGCCCACCAGCATCTTCTGCAACCCTGAGGAGGCAACGGAATCTCAATGGCAAAGTGTCCCCTGAGAAGGAATCGGGCCCCCACCAGATCCTGAGAAGCCTGGTCCGACTGTCTGTGGCTGCCTTTGCGGAGCGAAATCCTGTGGAGGAGCTCACTGTGGATTCTCCACCTGTTCAGGTATCTCAGCTCTAGCCCACCTCTAGGCTGACATTAATAGCATCAGCACCCTCCCCCCATTGTGTTCCCCACATTCCTTACATTCATTCTTAGACTCAACTTCCTGGAGTAACAATGGTTTCAGGGACAGCACTAGGGTCAGTAGATGTGAGTTGTGTGACCCTGGGCTAGTAACTTACTGTCTCTGAGCTTTAGTTTCCTTAAAGGTAAAATTGAAGCAATAGTAAGAATATCTGACCCATAGGGTTGTCTTGAATGTTTGATCTGTTCATACTTATCAGTGACCCACAGGAAAGTCATTCTGCTTCTCTGTTGAAGGTGTCTACCTTCCAAATTTGCTTAAGAGAAAATAAGGCAAGATCAAGGCTAGCAAGATCCTGTCTAAAGAAAAAAAGATAAAATGAGTCATTGTACTAAATCATGTAGAGGAGCGTGTGGCACACAGTGCTGGTCTAACTATCCTTTTTGTAAAGTACTTCTCTGTCCCTTCACTCCACCTACTCTCATCTCAGCTAGGCAACCTCCCTGTAAAACATACCAGCCTTGACATCACTGTCCCCAAGTTCAGGGGCCCTACTAACATGCCTGAGACCTCAAAGCTTATTGGCTAGGATGGGACAGCAGAAACAATCTTAGAAAAGGACAGTTAGGCAGAACAGAGTTCAAATGTCAACACAGCCATTAGGAGCCAGGAGACCTTAAGCAGGTCCTTTAACAACTGAGCCTAACTGTATTTTCATCTACAAAGTGAGGTTACAATAAGAAACTCACCTTGCATCTACTTCCCTGGGGAGGAGGGGTGAAGATTCAATGGGATGATGAATGATGACAAACTGTCTATTGATTCAGGATTGGCTAGACAGCAATGGGGCATCTTAGGGATGATGGCTGACTTTACATCTCTATCTGCTTCTCTGAATTGCAAGTGATTTTGCTGTGTCCATTTACCCACTCGAGGCACATTTCTGTTTGGCTAGATCATCAGTTCGGTTTTCCTGTGGAGCAAGGAGACAGCTTCCCTCTCCTGCTTCACAGGAAGCCACCTGGAGATGGCCCAGATGTTCTCCTGCCCCAGGGCTCCCTGTAAACCTGGGGGCTGCCCGGAACCAAATATCCATTCATTCAGCCATCCATTCATTCATCAAATGCCTTTTGGGTAAACATTTCTTACCAAACACTGCTGGCTGCTTGTGGACAGGACAGCAGGAAATATGGATGGCATTACTAGAAGGATGGAAGGAAAGGTGCCCTTTGGAATCAGCTTTAGGATACGAGAATAAAATGTCCAATGCTTGTATCTTCCCAGCTGTACAAAACCCCTGTGAAATCAGATCTGAGTTCAAGTTCCAGCCCTAATTGTTGAGTAGCCTTGTTGAGACTCAGATTCCACCCCTGCAAAATGAGTGTGATGGGGGCCGGGACTGTGGCTTAGTGGTAGAGTGCTTGCCTAGCATGCATAAAGCCCTGGGCTCAATTCCTCGGTACCACATAAGCAAAAAAAAAAAAAAAAGCCAGAAGAAGCTTAAGTGGTAGAATATTAGCCTTGAGCAAAAGCAGCTCAGGGACAGAGCACAGACCCTGAGTTCACGTCCCAAAACTGGTAAAATAAAAAATGGGTATGATGGTATCTCCTTCTTTGGGTCACTCTAATAATTGAGTGAGATGATATAACACTAGACCCTTATTATTTCGCATGAATTCTTTTTCTAAGTGACTTATATACATCAGCTCATTTAAACTTCATATCATGTTCTGGGTATTATTATTGTTATTATCATTACTATTATTTTGTAGAACTAGAGGATGAGCCCAGGACCACCCATATACTAAGCAAACATTGAGCTATATCCTCAGACCATTATTCCCTTTTTTTACTATTAGGGAACTAAGACTGCTTAAGTAATTCTTCAGGTCCACAAAAATGGGGAAAAGGACAGGAGCAGATTTAGAATGTGAATCTGAGTCTGACTCCAGAGTCTTGGCTCTCTCTGTGAAGTGGCCCTGCATGACGACACATAGTACAGGGTCTAGAGAACAGGATGTGTGGGCTGAGTATCACTTGGACAAAGGGCAGCAGATGCCATATGAGTCTGGGCTGGGTAGTGGGATCTGCCTTAATGCAGGTCATGAGGCCCTGACCCACCTAAAGGACTGGAGTCACAGGGAAACCCCACCCAGTCCTGGCTACCTCCTCTTCTAGCTTTCCTGTGAAAATGGCACCTCTGAGCCTCTCAGAAATTGGAAGCAGCCTTCCTAGGAGTAACAAGCCAATCTCCTTGCATTTGCAGAGGACTTAAAATCTTTCCAAAGCATTTAATGAATGTGACAAAGCTATGAAGAAGATTAGCCTCACTTTAGAGAAGAGCAATTACAGAACCGAGGTCTGAATAGCTCTAAAGCCTGCCTGATGTTGTCCAACCAAGTAGAAATGATCATAAACTAGAATTCAGCTTCCCAAGATGGCTGCTTCTCCTTCAAGTCCCCACAGTTCTGATTCTGACCTCTCACCTGCCCCTTTTTCCCCTTCTCCATGCTTTCTGAAACTCTGCCATCTTCCCAATTTTTCAGTGCCTCTGCCTGAAAAATTTGCCCAGACCCTCCCTCTCTGGCTGAACTTTGGAGCCACTAGGTCTCAGTAGAGGTGCCTGGCAGGTAGTGGGAATTTTTAAAAATGTGTTAAAATATATGAAAGCTGGGTGAAGTGGTACCTGTCTGTAGTTACAGCTACTTGGAAGCTGAAGTAGGATTGTCTGAGTCCAAGAATCTGAGGCCAGCCTGGGCAATATAGCAAAATCCTATCTTAAAAGAAAATAGAGGGCTGGGAAGTTGGCTCAGTGGTAGAGCACTTGCCTTGCATGCTTGAGGCCCTGGGTTTGATTCCTCAGCACCACATAAGCAAAAAGAAAAAAGCCGGAAGTGGCGCTGTGGTTCAAGTGCTAGAGCACTAGCCTTGAGCACAAAAGTTCAACGACAGTGCCTAGGCCTTGAATTCAAGCTCCAGGATAGGCACAACACACACACACACACACACACACACACACACACACACACACACACACACACACACACACACACACACACACACAGGCACAACACACACACACACACACACACACACAGGCACAACACACACACACACACACACACACACACACACACACACACACACACACACACACACACACACCCCTACACACCTGTAAACAGAAATGTGGTTCAGTAGTAGAATACTTGCCTTGAGCAAAAAAAGCTAAGGGATAGTGTCCAGGCCCTGCATTCAAGCTCCAGTTCTGGCACAAACAAAAAAATAAAATTAAGTAAATAAAGAGATTTTTCAATATCTTCCTGCTTGAGCTGGGTTGGAGACCTTACTTCCTATTGACTCCATCCTCGGATGCCAGCACCTCTCTGAGGATGGGGTCAATAGGAAGAGTTTGAGGAACACTCAGATGTAGTCTTTCTGTCAAACCACTCTTCCCAGCCTTCCTGATAATCCATGAGCTGAGAAAGTTCTCCTTCTCACTCCTAGTCCCACAGCAAGTGCCATACCCAGCACAAGCAAACAATTTGTTATAAGCTTGCTGGTTGAAAGCAAGGGTGAATGAATGAATAAGTGACACTATCACCTTCTCTACAATGCAGTCTTATATCTAGCCCACCCAAATTGGCCAGACTGTCTGAATATTGCTAAAAGGAGAAGGCAATCCTTATCAAAATAATAATGACTGTAGGATCAGGAAATTCCTTTTTCACCTTGCCCTACAAGACCAGGAGCAGATCACTCGGGGCTGGAGGGGATGAACTTGAGGGGATGGGCTCATGGGTTTTCATGCTCTTCCTCAGACACTTGGGGACAGGGGTGACAAAACAGGGAAGCCGCCTCCCCTCAACCAGGTCCCTGTCTCCATCACAAGGGACCATCCCCCAGTGGATCACACACAAACATCTGAAGGCAAAGGAAAGACTATAAAAAGAAAGCACCGGCATTGAGAGAAACATCCGGCGAGGAAGTGTGCTGGGCCGGAATTGTGTGGAGTCAACAGATTTTTCCTGTCTTGTAGCAAATCTCCCAGCTGCTGTCCTTGCTGCACCAGGGCCAATTCCAGCCCAAACCAAACCACCGGGGAAATAAGTACTTGGCCAAGCCAGCCGGCGTCAGGTAAGCAGCAAGGATTCCCCCTCCCCCCCCCCCCACGGTCTTCTCCAGGGCCCTACAGGCTGTCCCCTCAGTGAGGGGAGGAGAGAATGAGTGAGCACACCCTAGACACTGGTCCCCAGTGAGTGCAGCAGACGGCATCCCACCCTGAGAGGGAGGCTCTGTCCGGGGGTGGCTATATTTATGGTATTTACAGGACCCAGAATGACTAAGGAAATGACTTCATCCCAGAGCTCTATCTGTCCCCTGATTACAGAGGTGCTGTAAATCGCCTTTCAATCTGTACCTTTCACCTTTCTTTCTCTTGACCCATAAACATAATATATAAGGATACAGATGTGTCAGGGTGGCATTTTGAGTGGTTCTAGAATTGAGGAGACTTCAAGAGGACACTTAACTCTATTCCCTGCTACACATGAGCCCTCAAAAGGGCATCTAATCAAATTCCTGTATACACATGGAGAAAATGAGGCTCCAACCAGCTATGAACAACAATGAACAACTCAGATGTTCTCTCAGGAACTCAGATTCTGAATTAAAATGGAAGTCATAACACTGCCATTGCAATGTTGCCATCATTGTGTTAAGGATTTAATGAGCCAACATTTTCTAAGATCATAGCCCCGGAGTCTGGTATGCAGGAGGTATATGTGAATTGTTCTGTCCTTTCTCCATACCATGACTTTGCTCAAGGTCACACAGCTGGGACTAGCTCTCAGAGCTCCTGACTCTCCTAGATTGGTGTTCTGGCCCTGACAACTTGCAGCTTCTCTTTTGTAAGGTTGGTGAGAGGTGGTATAGAACAGGGTGTGTTCTATAGGGAAGCTCAACATTTCTCTCTCAAGGTTCCATATTTGCTTTTGCTGAAATAAACAGGAACGAAGTCATAACAAACTTTTTTGTTGTTGGTCATGTGGCTTGAACTCAGAGCCTGGGTGCTGTCCCTGAGCTTTGTTTTTTGGTTCAAGTTAGTGCTCTACCACTTTGAGTCATGGCACCGTTTCTGGCTTTCTGGTGGTTAATTGGAGATAAGAGTCTCATGGACTTTCCTGCCTGGGTTGGCTTCAAACCATGATCCTCAGAGCTCAGCCTCCTGAGTAGCTAGAATTATAGAAGTGAACCACCAGTGCCCAGTAATAACAAACTTAATTGATCAGTTTAGGTTCAATGTGGATAAGATGGCACACAAAGAGGTCTGAACTAACAGAAATATTTTGGGGGAAAAACTCACTTAACAAGTCCTGTTCAGATTCTTCTTGACCTTTCTATGCAGCATTCCTTTCTTCCAGATATGGGGCAAGACCTCTTTTGGAATGGAGATCTTATGACCTAAAATCAGGTTAGGTCAGAAAATTTCCTTATGACCAACCCTTACGAGAAAGGGAGGTGGAAGTATGGCTAAGTAGTGAGCATGAAGTAGGAAGCATGAAGGAAGGATCTGAGTTCAAACTCCAGACCCTGCTTAGTAAGCACCTGAGTTCAAACTCCAGTATCATCAAAAAAAAAAAAAAAAAAGGGAAAACAAATTATCAGTAGTGTTTTTGAGCTAAGTGCTGGTGGCTCATAACCTGTAATCCTCGCTACTCAGGATGCTAAAATCTGGAAGACTGTGCTTTGAGGCCAGCCTGGGTAGCAAAGTTCACTGGATTTTATCTCTGAAATAGCCAGCAAAAAAAAAAAAAAAAATAGCCAGCAAAAAACAGGATTGGGGTTATGGCTTAAGTGATTGAGTACGAGCCTTGCCCAAGATCCCAAAAGTACCTTAAAAAAGTACTTTAAAAAAAAAGTGAAAGAGGGCTGGGAAGTTGGCTCAGTGGTAGAGCACTTGCCTCGCATGCATGAGGCCCTGGGTTCAATTCCTCAGCACCATACAAGCAGAAAAAACCGGAAGTGGCGCTGTGGCTTAAGTGGTAAAGTGCTAGCCTTGAGCTGAAGAGCTGAGGAACAGTGCCCAGGCCCAGAGTCCAGGCCCCACGACCGGACCCAAAAAAAAAAAAAAAAAAAAGTGAAAGAAATTAAATATGTTCAGGTTTTATGGCTGGCTTTGGAGAAAAGGAATTCTGATTTCTATGAACCTTCTTTGGGAAAGAGGGATTCTAGTTTCTACAACTCGTCTAGAAGGAGGATGGTGTGGGGGGGAGGATGGGTGGTTGGGTAGGTGGGTGAGTGGGTGTGGGTGTGCTTGAGAGAGACAGAGACAGAGAGAGATAAGGGTATGTATGATAGGTTAAAAACTAGAGAATAGGCAGAAAGCTAGCTTCTGAGGCCTTCATTTTGGTGTATGTTTCTGAGTGTTAACAGCACACACATTCCCCTGAGGGTTGAATTCTTATTACTTAATCCATAGGGTCCTTGGGCAATCTGCAAATCTTGGTCGAGTTTTTCTCCTTTGTAAAACGGGGAAGAGAGGCAGAGAACCCTTTAAAGGCATGAAAAGGTCCCATTGAGAGAAAATGAGTATCTTGCACAGCTCTGGGCCTGATTCTTCCATTGATCAGTAAACACTGATCATTATCTTTATCTCCCTCTAACTTACCACCAGCCTACTGATCTCTAAATAGCAAGAGAAAGAAACCTGTAGGAGAAAGGACTTCTAAGCCTTAAAGACTCTCAGGGAGCTGGGTGCTGATGGTTTGAGCCTATAATCCTCGCTACTCAAAAAATTTTGGTTCAAAGCCAGCCCCAATAGACAAATTCTTGAGATTCTTAGCTCTAATTAACCAACAAGCCAGAACTGGAAGCCAAGTGGCTCACATCTATCATCCTGGCCACTCAGGAGGCTGAGATCTGAGGATCACAATTTGAAGCCAGGCTAGAAAGTCTGTGAGACTCTTATCTCCAATTAACCACCCCAAAAAGCCAAAAGTGGAGGTGTAGCTCAAGTGGTAGAGTGCTAGCCTGGAGTAAGAGGTTATGGACAGTGCCCAAGCCCAGAGTTCAAGCCCCAGGACTGGCGCACGCGCACACACACACACACACACACACACACACAAGATCTGAAGGTATGGCTCCTGTAAGTACCTCAGAAAAGTCATATTCTGAGCACTTGGCAGGAGGATAAGAAATGAGAAAGACAAATATCCCGGCTTGGCTAGTGCATTGGTTCTGTAGGTTCATTAAATACCTCTGTATCTTGAAAAACAAGGGAGGGCCAATGGTGAGCCATATCATCAAGGAAGGAAGGTTCCAGGCACTTATGCTGAGCTCTACCTACAACATCTCATGTCATGAGCATCCTTTGTTACTCCCATTTCACAAATAAGGAAACAGCATAAGCAGGAAGGCTTTGAACACAGAACCCAGGCTGCTCTGAGTTAAAAGGCCAGGCTCTGTAACAAGTTCCCTACACAGATGAATGAATGCTGGTGTGAAATGGACAAAGCCCTGTGGGAATTCCTGACAAGTGAACTGGTTGTCTCCTCTGCAGGAGTACAGTCCTCGACACTGATGGCTCAGGTGCCAAGTCTGTCATCCAGGCTGAACCAGACCCGGAGGAAGGGCCCTTAGACCCTGAAGAAGACCTCTCTGTGAAGCGATTGCTAGAAGAAGAGCTGTCCAGCCTGCTGGACCCACACACAGGTGGGGACTCCCCAGGGCCACCCCAATGCTACCTCTATCCTCATGGTTCCCTGTGTATCCAGGCTTCAGTTATGTTCCAGCCTATTGCAAGGAAACAACTTCTGTTTTTTTCTTTTCTTTGCTCTTTAAAGAGTAAAAGGAAATTTCTTATCAATTTGTTTTTCCCCATATTTAACAAAATTAGCATTAATTAGGGAGATAGCTATTTTATTTCTAGGGAGGAACATCATTGACATTTTACCTCCCACTGAGCTGCAGACAGTATCCCTTTGTTCAAAGACCAGGTTTCTCCTTTATTAATTTTAAACATCATAAGAATAGTGAGCAATTATTGAGTTCTTGGAATATGCTAGGTATTATTATACACATTATTTCAGGTAAGCCTATAAACAGTCCTCTGCGATGCATACTGTTAGTTCCAACTTACAGATGAGGGTCAGAGAGAAAAAGCAGCCTGTGCAGAGTCATCCAGTTCGTCAGTGATTGAAGGAAAACCCAAACTTGGGTTGTTTTGGTGATGCTAGGGTTTGAAGGACTTTGTGTAGGCAACAAGGTAGGCACTCAACCACTTAAGCCACCCCTTCCAGCCCTAAAACTGGATTAGTCTCAACTAGTAAACAGCAGTATTTTTCAGTGTGTCTAAATATCCTTTCACCATGAGAATTTAGTCAACTTTTTAATGTGCTAACCCTTTTAATTGAATCAAAAAATGGTTTTGGTAAAGAAACAATCCATTTTCCCAATAAATACATAATGTAAACTTTAATTCAAGTTTCTGATATCTACAGGAACATCCCCCCTCACCTTCCCACATACACCTTACACACATAAAGGACAATGTTCAACCTCCTTTTGGTAACATACCTTGTGTCTGACTATCCCTACACTGTGGTCTTCTGTTTTTGTAATCAATCTATTTCTCATGTGCTCCATCTGGCTGCAAATATGACAAAGGCATCTCAAGGACTGCCCTTTCTTTCCTTGATTAAAAAAACTCCAAAAAAACATAACTAACATGATAATACTTACTGAACACTTTTTATGTGCTAGTCCTTGTTCTAAGTTCCTCCTGAGAAAAACTTTAAGAGAGTAGGCTATTCATTATCCCCATTTCATAAAAGAAAAAAAAGAAAAGAACCACTGAGGGTCAAGGGTGTTTTAATAATTTGCCCAAGGTTATGCAACTGATAGTTATTAACACAGACATCATAGCTCTAAATTTTAGAGTTGTGCTATTCAATATGGTAGCCACTGGCCACATGTGGCCATTTAAATGTAAATGAATTAAAATTAAATGAACTATTCAATTCCTCAGTCATGCCAGCCATATTTTAAGGACTCAGTATGCACACAGGATTGGTGGAGACAATGGAGACAGCTTTGGATTCAGTCTCCATTGACCATCCTTGGCTGGAACTTGTGGATTTAGTGCCCCAATGCCACAGAGGGCACTGGGGATATGATGGGGGGTGTGGGGTGAGGAAGTTAGAAGGTCTAGGAAAGCCTTTGCTACTTGAAGGGCTGGACTGTCCCAGGGGCTGCTGTGCCCAACACCTGAGGATATGGTGCTGACAATATTTTTCTGATTGCATAAGCTCATTGAATTTTCACACTTAGGAAAAGGAGACTCACTGAGACATTTTCCCAAGGTCACACTGCTTCTAAGAGACAATGTGGGCAAGTTAAACCCATGTGGGACCAATGACTACTGTAGCTGGATCTGGTGGTAGTACAGAGCAGATTCACCCTCACTTCTCAGGCATTTTCATACATCCCAGTGATTTCTTTTTCAGTTGTAAAGCTGACCCTTGAGGAAAAGTCTTATTCTATACCACCAAGAGTTCTGGATCTTACTGCCTCAAGGATCTAACATTTACAGTTCCCAAATGTCAAGGTTCAATACTTATGTTCATTAATCACTCCATAGACACTAAGTCCCAGGAATGAGGCCAGACCCAGGATCCAGTAGGGCAGTGGCCTAATCCTGTCTTACAGCTTGTACAGCCCAGAAACTAAGACAAGAATCAGGAGATGATTAACCAATATAAAAAAAAATATTAGCTGTACTTTGGCATAAGTGTTTCAATTTGCCCAAATAGCATTTGGTTAATGTAGAAAAACCATAAACAAATAAAAAGAGAATAAGTCATCTTTCCCCAGGAGTAATTTTGGTTAACACTTTGCCCTTCCAGTCTTTTATTCTTGAACAGATTTTAAAGGCCCTCATCTGAAGCAAACATTATATACTATTAAAGTTAATATATTCCCTTATTTTTAAAACACTCTTGTTTCTTAACCAGGAGACTTACACCTTTTTAAAAAAAATTACCTCTGGCCAGGCACTGGTGGTTCACACCTGTAATCCTAGCTACTCAGGAAGCTGAGCTCTGAGGATCATGGTTCAAAACCAGCCCATGCAGGAAAGTCTGTGAGACTCTTTTTTTTTTTTGTCCGTCCTGAGGCTTGAACTCTGGGCCTGAATGCTGTCCCTCAGCTCTTCAGCTCAAGGCTAGCAGCACTCTACCACTTGAGCTACAGCACCACTTCCAGTTTTCTAGTGGTTTATTGGAGGTAAGAGTCTCCAATAAACTTTCCTACCCAGGCTGGCTTTTGAACCGTGATCCTCAGATCTCAGCCTCCTGAGTAGCTAGGATTACAGGCGTGAGACACCGGCGGGCCCTGCCTCTGTGAGATTCTTATCTCCAATTAACCACCAGAAAACTGGAAGTGGTGCTGTGGTTCAAGTGCTAGATTGTTTGCCTTGAACTCAAGCACTCAGGCCAGTGCCCAGGGCCAGAGTTCAAGCCCCACAACCGACAAATAAAAACAGAAATAAAAAAATTTCCTCTGGCTTGGCCTTTGCTATCAGGGCTGAACCTAGTTTTTTGAGACAAGATTTTTCTGAAGAAGAAATGGGAAAAGGAGTTTTGATGATAGCACTGGGAATCTAGGAAATTTTTTTTTAATTCCCAGCCACTAGGTTTTGTTGTCACTGCCTCCTCTGCTCCTTTCCTTTCTGGCTCTAGCTAGGGAGGGGTTCCTAGAGCTAGAGGAGCAAAGGTGTGACGAGAGTTGAGGCTGGAGCCAGGTTGTAACCATGCAGACATTGGCTAGCTTGGGAATTCCAGAGGTGGGCACGTAAGTGTGCTGGGGCAGGAAGAGCCAGCTCTTCAGAGAGTGAGTAGGGTGACACAGTCCCAAGAACTTTATAGGCATCAGACCTATGGGCAAATCTTTTTAGGTTCTGTTTCCTTATCTTTAACTTGGAGATAAGGCTGTTGGTCTCAAAGTCTGTATAAAGTTAGGTGAGATAGTTAATGTAAATTGCTTGGCATGTATGTACCTAATAAGAGACTACTGTTAAACTGGATGCTGGTGGCTCATGTCTGTAATCCTAGCTACTCAGGAGGTTGAGATCTGAGGATCAAGGTTCAAAAGCCAGTCTGTGCAGAAAAAACTGTGTGCCTCTTATCTCCAACTAGCCAGCAAAAAGTGAGAAGGAGGGAAGTGGCGCTGTAGCTCAAGTGATAGAGCGCTCGCCTTGAGCTGAAGAGCTGAGGGACAGCGCCCAGGCCCAGAGTTCAAGCCCCACGACCAACCAAAAAAAAAAAAAAAAGTGAGAAGGAGCTTAAGTAGTAGAGTCAGCCTTGAGCCACAAAGCTAAGGGATAGTATCCAAGCCCTGAGTTCAAACTCCAGAACCAGTGTGCACTTGTGTGTGCGTGTGCACACACACACACACCAAAGAAATTAATCAATTAAATAAAATAAACTATAAAAATTAAAATAAGAGGTCACTGTTAGGATGAATATGAAGAGAACTGGAACTCAGCCTGGCCTAAGAATAGAAATTCCCTGCCACCCTGGCCCCTTCAGCTGGTGGTGCCCTTAGGGAAGCCTCCCTGAGGGGTGAAAATTCTGGCTGCACAGAATAGAAGACACTTGGACCTGAAACATGCCAACCGCAGGGACATTCTTTAGACACAGGCTGACTTCTAACTCTAGGTTCTCTTCCTCCTCCTCCCCACATGCTTCAGCACACAGCCTTCCTGCCTAGAGCTTCCCTGTCAGGGCCTCTTCCTTCCCATCCCCCTCTGGCCACCCTGTCTGTCCCCTGCCATTTCCCTTCCCTCCTTTGTCCACTGCCCTAGCCATTCCCAGCACCTTCCCCCCCCCTCAACCTCCTGCCCCTCACCATGTCCCCTCCTCCCCCTGCAGGTCTGGCCCTGGACAGGCTGAGTGCCCCTGACCCGGCCTGGATGGCAAGGCTGTCCCTGCCTCTCACCACCAACTACCGAGATAACGTGTGCTCCCCGGATGCCGAGGCCTTGGAGGAGCCAAGAACCTTCCAGACGTTTGGCAAGGCCGGGCCGGAGCTGAGCCCAGCAGGCACGAGGCTGGCCAGCACCTTCCTCTCAGAGATGAGCTCGCTGTTGGAGATGCTTCTGGAGCAGCGCTCGGGTGTGCCCATGGAGGCGGCCTCCGAGGCCCTGCGGAGACTCTCCGTGTGCGGGAGGACCCTCAGTCTAGGCCTGGCCACCGGCGGGGCTGCAGGCGTGGAGGGGCCCGGGGGGAAAACTGACTGAGAGCACATGGCTGAAACCTGTGAACACACCTTGGAGGCTTTTGGACCCAAGAACCAGGTGGCCTGGTTGACGTTAGGGGGCCACAGACCCTAAGGATGGGAAGAAATGAGCTCTGGTTAGTAAAACTCGTCAACCAGAGGAGGCCCCAGAAATTTAGGGTGACTGATGCTGCACCCACAGAGGAGGCTGACCCAAGCAGCCTCTAGAAAGAGGTTCTACCTGTAAGCTTTTTTTTTTTTTTAAAGACTGGGACAGTTGGTGGCTGAGGTGTTTGCTGGAAAAACACGTGGTGGGACAGTCTGTCCTTAGGCTGAACAGATGCCACCAAGTGTCACAAGCAGGGAAGGCAGCCTTGTTGGAGACTGGAGGCCGAGGGCTGGAGCCTGGGGTACCAAGGTAATGCGCTCTGAGCTACTAATAAAGGAAAAGCTGCAGTTCATTCTCCTGTTTGCATTCATCTCAGGCGAGAAGGGGAAAAGGACTGCATCTAATCCTGGCAACAGTCCTGCTGAGACTCAGAGGTGAGGCAGCTGGTGCAGTGACAGGTACATGTGCTCTTGACCTCACTCCACTGTTATCAAATAATCTGGAAAATTAGAACTAAGAACAGCAGGAATATACTAGAGAATTTATATGAATCAGGTACCAGGCTTTACAATAGGACCTAATTTGATTTTCCCACAAACCTGAAGAGATATTATCCTCCATCTCACAAAGATACCATGCTTGGAAAAGTTGAATGTCTTTCCCAGGATTAAGGCAGGAATTGAGCCTGGGCTAGTACAACACCAAAACCCATGTTCTCAATCTTGGCACTAGAACAGCAACCAAGGAACAGAAAAGGGAAGTCCCTGAGGTAAAGACTTGCAGAGCACCCTACCAGGAGCTGTGGAAAGGGTTATGTGTAAAGTCATCCAGAACTATACAACTCTACATTGTATAAGCACAGGGTGAAAGCAACTTGCCCTGATTTGAGTGGCATAAGTGTGAATAAGTCTTCTTATCTACTCTCAGCCAGTAACCCTCCATCATTGCAGGCTCAGGACTTTGAGCTCAGGCACCAGAGGGCAGCAGGTGAATTTGGGTCTATAAAATCAACACTGGAGAGCAGCCATTGGGGGGAGGGAAGAGTGAAGGCACAGCAAGTATTTCCTAAGTCTCATCTTTAAACTCTTCCTGGAAATTTCCAAGCAATCACGGATAGTTTACCATAACTTGGGGTTCTAAACACTGAAAGCAAAAGTTCTATTGGCTCCTCCTTTTGCTTAGTGGAGCTTAATGCTCAAGTCTATTGTCCATAGAAATGGGCCAATCATGTTCCCAACTGGGGAAAAAGAGAATCGTATGTATTTGGAGTGTAGTGTGGCATTACTATTCCGTTTTACAGTCAAGGAAGATGATGCCCCCAAACATTAAGCACTTCAGGGATATCTAGGTCTCTGATCCCCTCACTCAAAGATCAGCATGCTCTCCTTCCAAGATTTGTGATTTTCAGGCAGGTTCTCAGAGATGCTGTGTTTTGCAGATCATGGAGATGGGCCAGGAAAATTAAGCAGGCAGCGGCTCCAGCTTATCCAATCATGTGTCTGGCACAGAGTGACTCTTGATTACTTGTTGAATGATGTATGAATGAATGGATAGGTAAACAAACACTTTAGATAAAACAATAAAGACAAGAGTCCCCCTTATCTATATTGGAGCTCCAGGCAGAATTATATTATGAAAAAGTAGTTCTATTATACACATTCAAAGTCTGGAAGGTAGAGCATAAAAGTAGATCATGTACATTCCCTGCACACCAGCTACTAGTGGATTTATAGGGAAGAAATAATGTTGAGAGGGTTAAGAGAAAGGAGAGATGGCCTAAGGAAGTTGAAATTATGGCTGCGACTGGTCTTGAATACATTGCACTACTGTATCCCCACCCAATGCCTAAAACCAGTCAGTCTCCAAATACCAGGCAAAACTTTCGGTCTAGGCATTTCCAAGGCAGAAAACAGAAAGTTCTCACCAAATTCCCAAAGGAATATGTGACCTATAAAAGGTTATGTAGCACTGATCTAAAGCACTGTCTAAAATGCCACCAACATAGGCTTAGTCACAGGAAATCTGAACTTCAGTGCTTTCATTTTGTAGCCAAGGATATAGAAAGACATAGAAGTGACTTGCCTGAGTTTATATGGCAGGCTTGTGTCCAAGCCAGGTTCTGGATCTGAGATTTAGGTTAGTGTTCTAATATGTGAAAGACTTTTAACCTGGTCCGCTGTGGGGCTTACGGATCTATAAACCTGCTGAGTTGCATGCAAAATCAAGAGGACATGTTTTTCTTTGGGAAAGAATGGGTGCTTTTATCGGATTCCCAAAGGGGTCTCTGACCTAAATAAAATTCAGGACCATGGCAGTCCTCTAGCTCTGTCCCTGCGTAGCACAGAGAACTCTTGGGAAGAGCTGCTCTCTGGTCAAGAGAGAAGAGTAATGTGAGGCTGGTGCTACATATCCCTTCCTAGCACGCTGACACCAGCATTTTCCGAATAACAGGCTGAGCATGAGACAGTGCATATGGTGACAGAACTGGGTGTGCTGAACAGGAAGGTTACAGAAACTTCTTGACATCAGCCAAGATGTCAAAGCTGAGACTTTGGGCATGTTCAAAACAGTTTCCACCAAGATGGGCTCTGTCCCCTGGGAGATGAAGAAGCAGGCGAGCCAGCAAGCACTCAGTTAAATGTCGTCTTAATTTGGAAGCACAGAGGGACTTTTTTTTTTTTTTTTTTTTTATCAATAGTCAGCACCAAGAGTGTAATGCAGTGTTCACTTGGAGCCTGGGGGCAGCTCAGAGATTGACAGGCAGTCTTCTCATCTGTCATCCAACTTTAGCCTGGCAGCTCACTGACCCTACCTCTCCTCTGGCTGAACTAACAATGAGATGGCAACTGCCACCCTTGGGATTCTGGAGAGAGCCAAATCCTAAGAAGAAGATAGGAGGAGGGGCGGGGGTAGGGGGAAGGCTCAGAGCACCTGGCACATAATGTGCACCTAGAAAATAGCTCAGTGTTTTATAGCCCCTACTAACTACTGGGCACAATGTAATAGGATTACACACATAAACATTCACTCAACGAACATGTTGCATGTGCTGGACAATATCTTAAGTGCTAGTAGCACAAGGACCAACAGTAGGGGAACATTCATTCGACATTTACTTATGTGCTGTGATTTGGGTGGAGGGAGATGCACACATCATTCTCATTTATTAAACAAATTTTCACTCAACATCTACTAAGTGCCCACAAGGGATTCACACTGAAGATCTAATGAACCAAATGGCTTTGCTTCCCTCATAGTGTCAGCTTCATGGGAAAAACATTCCAGAGAGGGAAACCAAAGCAGCAGAGCTTTGGTCAAAGGTCTCACAGCTGAGGACATAAGGCCCAAACTTTGGATCTCCAGCATCCGGAGCCGGCTGACCCTGCTTTGGGGCCATCTCCTTGTCCTCTCTCAGTTTCCTCTGCGGGTACTGATGATGAGTCATTAATACCAGAATTTTAATGGCAGAGACACAGTAGTTGCTAGATCTACCCATGAAGCTGTCCCCTGGGGCTGTATGGAGCCTGAAGTGACTGCACAGCCATGGAGTTTTGGTCCCCTGACATTTCTCATGACTTCTCTTCCCTCTCCATAAGCAGAAGCTCTTCTTTTTTTAGGCTGGAAAACTTAGAAACATCCAACTTTACCTCAGGCACCCCAAACTGAGTCCACGTTTCACTCAGCAGTGGCTGGACAGGAGGGAGAGCAGTTCATCACCACAGAACACCCAGCTCTGCTGTCTGAACCATGCTGGACCCTGGGCATGGAAAGGGAACCCACAATGATACAGAAGCAGTAAGAAGCCCAGAAAGGCTCACAGACCACCTGCAGGGGGCAGGCTCCATGCTCACCTCAGCAAGGAACTCACAGGGTTAACCATGTTACTGCAGGACTTCTTGGAATCTGGCATAGCTGATGTACTATGAATCTATAAAAAGGGGATGCCAGAGCAGTGTTTACCAAATTTATTTGACCACAGAAGCTTTTTTCTTTTCTTTTCTTTTCTTTTTTTTTCCAGAGAGATTAGTGCACTGCATAGCTTACAACTGCATACTGAGCTTCTGTCCTGTACAGAGCAGTGTGCTAAGTGCTGGGACATTGGAATACAAAACCAAGGAGCACTGTCTGTGGGAGATTCAATAGGGGTGAGGTCAGTGTACAGGGTAGTCATAGGGAGATTCTACAGCCCCACTGGTGAGGGGGATGCTAGAGAGGGTGACAGGGACTACTTGAGAGAGTGGTGAAAGGTGGAAGTGGGCAACAGAGAGTGAAATGAAGACATTTCCCCCTAATTTTCCCACCTCTGACCCACCACTCTGGCTAGTCCTTCCTACTTAGTCAGCTAGACAGGGGGTATGTGCGGCTGCTCCTCAGTCCCTCCCACCCCCATCTTCAACCACATCTATGCTATTGAACTTGGGCTAACATCCAGAAGCCAGAGAACAGCTATTCACAAATTCAGTTATTGGGAGTCATTAGTGTTGCCTCAGAAATCATTTTTTTCCCTAAGTCTCTCTCTTAGAGAAGCTTTTAAGACCCTTTAAATTGGTTAATGGAGAGTTTAGAGATGAGGATGGAGCCTTGGCTTTCAGCTCTCCCTGCTCATCTCCCTATCTCTCCCCAACACACTCAAGGGCAAGAGTGATGAGATAATCCACTCTGCTTTATTAAACACTCATACATTTCTGGCTCACCTTTCCCAAATGAAGACTCACAATCTACACTCTCTGGCTCCAAGACTCCAGGAGCCTGGCCTCCATTTATTCCCTCATATCAGCAGGACAATAACAATGGTTTCACAGACAATGACTGTGAACTGGCAGATCAGAAGCCTGGGCAAGGGAGTCAGGAAGCCCACGTCCTTATCCTGGTTTAGTGACTCATACAGGTATGACCAGGGGCATCACCTGCTTCAGGGGCCAAAGTAAACAATGAGGTCTATCACAGTGAGCCACCCTACCTCAGTCCTATAGATGTGAGGGCACATACCACTGTCCTTGATCTACAGTTAAGGAAGC
Organism: Dipodomys merriami; assembly: GCF_024711535.1. Taxonomy (NCBI): domain Eukaryota; kingdom Metazoa; phylum Chordata; class Mammalia; order Rodentia; family Heteromyidae; genus Dipodomys; species Dipodomys merriami. The sequence goes on along the minus strand of NW_027204159.1, from coordinate 9,113,242 downwards.
AATAAATCAGTCAGATCATGGCTTTACTGCCAGGTATTTAGCAGAACCAGAACTGCATTTTCGCATACTTCTTTTCTTTATGGTGTTGAGGAGGTGCTCCAGGTGTAAGGGAAGGTGAGTGGATAACTGGCCTCTTCTTTGGAACTCCAAGAATATACCGGCTGAGGAGGTTTGAAAAAGTCATGCAGACACATCCAAGCATTCAGGCAAGAAACTCCTTCCAGATCAAAGGTGAAATGAAAACAGCCATCAATCTACTGGGGATGAACAGCCTTTTAGGGTGAATGTGGGAGCTGCTCTCAGGGTGACCCAACTCAGTGTTTCTAAAGTTTCAGCCACTCTGGAATCACCTCATGATTTTTGTCACTTCTCCCGATCTATTCTTCCCTTTACTAGATGTTTTTCTTTAAAATGACTCCCCCTTCCTTTCTTTCTTTCTCTTTTCTTTCTCTTTTTTTCTTTCTTTCTTTCTTTCCTCCCTTTCTCCCTCCTTCCCTCCCTCCCTCTTTTTTGGTACCTGTTCTGGGGCTTGAACTCAGGGTTTCATGTTCTCACTTAACATTTTTGCTCATGGCTGACACTCTAGCACTTGAGTGACACCTCTATTTCTGGCTTTTTGCTGGTTAATTGGAGATAATTAATGTTCAGGTTTGTCTGCTAGGGCTGGCTTCAAATTAAGATTCTGAGATATCAGCCTCCAAAGTGGCTAGAATTATAGACATGAGCCACTAACACCTGGCCCTATTTTTTTTTAAGCTAATTTTGCAAACATCTGCAAAAACTATAGGTCAGAATGCTAGTCATATTTAATAGACTATTAAAATTGCTAAACTGCATTTATAAATCTTGTGATTTATCAGAGGTATACCGATGGGGTATTGGCAAATGACAGTGCAATCTAAATGTAGGGAAACTGAGGCAGGGAGACATAGAAGGTAAAGTAATTTGTTCAAAGATAAGGCAAGATGAAGAATAGGGTCTTTGGACTTGCCAGAATTCTGAAGTCAATACATGAATTTTTTTGGTACATAGACCAGAAATGGCTGATAAAGCATCTAAGGATCAGCTATCAGCCTACCAAGTTGGGGGAAGAAGGTCAAAGTCATTGATTATGCACTTGAGCTGGGTGGACACCTGAGCTCTTGGTGGAGTTTCTACCCTGGGAAGACATAATAACCAATCTCCTGTCTCCTGCCTCTGAGAAGTACCAGTACCTGTGCTTTATCTCACCTTAGCCAAAACCCAGTCTTACTAGACTGTTTTCCAAGGAAGGGAATGCCCTGTCAGGAGCTCCGGGACTGGTGCCAAGATGTCCTCTTCTGCATAGGAGACCCAGGTTTCCTGTGCTTGATGCGTGAGGGAGGCCTGATGTACCTGCCAGCAGGGTGTTCAGGCTGCACAGGGATGGACTGGAGAAAGACTTTGGTCCTGTCACTGTCAGGTGGCGGGGCCTTGGGGCTACAAAAAGGGATGAGAGCAACATGCATGCTTACTTGTAGGGCATTTTCAGACTCCAACTTTATAATAGGGATTTCTTAAAATACCTGGTTCCCCCTGGCCTTGTCAATCCAGTCTGGCCCAGAGACTCAGGGGTGAGCAGAGTTCTCAGAGCCCTAAAAATGGTGGACACTGACAGCCTCAGAGCACTGACTCTCCTAAAGAGTCATAGAGCATCAGGCTAGCCATTTGTTGAGTATCTCTTGAGCTATCCCTCCAGCCCCGTTTTTGTTATGTTTTTCAGATAGATTTTCACCATTGTTACTGCTTTCTAAATAGTTGGGAGTTGCAGGCATGTGCTACCATGCTGGGCCTAAACTTTTATTTTTTTACTTACTACTTGAGATAGGTTTTTTTTGGGGGGGGGTGGGGGGGTCTGGTCATGGGGCCTGAACTCTGGGCCTGGGCGCTGTCCCTCAGCTCTTCGGCTCAAGGCTAACGCTCTTCCACTTGAGCCACAGTGCCACTTTCGGCTTTTTTCTTTATGTGGTGCTGAGGAATCGAACCCAGGGCCTCAGGCATGCAAGGCAAGTGCTCTACCACTGAGCCACCTTCCCAGCCCCTTGAGATAGGTTTTTGCTATGTAGTTGAGGCTGTCTTTGAAGTCATGATCCTTCTGCCTTACTTCCTAAGTGCTGAGATTAGATATGTATATCCTTCTCTCCCTCCTTACACCAAGGCGATGAGTTAGAAAGAACTGTTATCCTTATTTTTAGAGGTGAAGAAATTGATACTTGGATTGAGTAAAGTTAAAGGAGTTAAAACTCGGGTTTCTCTCACTTGAAAAACTGCTACTAGGACAGCTAGAAATGACAAGGAGACTAGAAACTGCTACACTTCCCCCTCACAGAATGGTGTCACAGAATGGTGATTTCAGGAAGTCTGCCAAGGGTTTGTTGTGCATTTGTACCTGCTGCCTCCACGGAAAAGAGAGTCCGAAGCCTCTGCTGGGCGGGTTCATTTCCGAGAGCCGCTGACTGCTGGTAACATCTCACAGCCTCTCCCAGATTCCTCTGCACACCAAGGCCCTTCTCATAGCAAATTCCCAAGTGGTACCTGCTCTGTGAATCCTGAAGGAGAAAATACACATACAGACACACAGGACTAAGAACCTGAAATGCTTAGTCAGGAGGAAGATGGAGTTAGGCATGCTGGGGCTTCATTCATGCAGGATCAAGACCAGCCTGGGTCTGCCCCATTATGAAATATCAGAAGCCTGGTACTTGCCCAACCCCAAGGAGATGCCAACTAGAGTGGGGTGGCAGCTTCTCTCATTCATTGAAGCTGGCTGAAAGAAAGCTGCAGGAAGACTCAGCCCAGTATGTGAAACCTGGAAGTTGAGCTCCTGCCTTCTCTTGAAACAGTAGGGGACAGGGTGACTGGCAGCCACCCAAAGGTTCTGTATGCCTTCCTGAGTCTGCATGAGGGGACTACGAAGCAGAATGGACAGAGTAAGGGCTATGCTCTGGGTCCTTTCTTCTCTCACTGAGAACACAGTTTCTTCTCCTTCTGAGTGCCTGCAGGGTGAGGCATGAGAAGTCATGTCTCCACAGCCAGCCTGACTGGGCTCCAACCTTCATGTTACCCCTTACTAGCCAGGTAACCTCTCTGTGTCTCAATTTCTCAATAAAATGGTGACAATAATAGTACTGCCTATACTGTGTTACCATGTGAAAAGTGCTTAGATGACTGTTATTGTTAGTATAATCCCCTGTGGCTGCCTGCACCACTGGGCTCCTCTTTTTTTTTTTTTTTGTCAGTGGGGCTTGAACTCTGAGGCCTGGGCACTATCCCTCAGCTCTTCAGCTTAAGGCGAGCGCTCTACCACTTGAGCCACAGCACCACTTCCGGTTTTCTAGTGGCTTATTGGAGATAAGAGTCTCACGGACTTTCCTGCCCAGGCTGGCTTTGAACCGTGATCCTTATCTCAGCCTCCTGAGTAGCTAGGATTACAGGTGTAAGCCACCAGCACCCGGCTGGGCTCTCCCTTTTTACTGGAACATTTTCATCATATCCTACCTCTCAACTTAAAAAAAAAACAAAAAAAAAAAACAAGCAAAAAACAGGCCAGACACTGGTGGTTCATTCCTGTAATCCTAACTACTCAGGAGGCTGAGATCTGAGGATCATGGTTTGAAGACAGCCTGGGCAGGAAAGTTCATGAGACTTTTATCTCCAATTAACTGGGGCTCAAAGTGGTAGAGCACTATGGGGCTGGGAAGGTGGCTCAGTGGTAGAGCACTTGCCTTGCATGCCTGAGGCCCTGGGTTCAATTCCTCAGCACCACATAAGCAAAAAAGAAAAAACCGGAAGTGGCACTGTGGCTCAAGTGGTAGAGCGCTAGCCTTGAGCTGAAGAGCTGAGGGACAGCACCCAGGCCCAGAGTTCAGGCCCCATGACTGGACCCCCCCCCCCCAAAAAAAAAGAAGTGGTAGAGCACTAGCTTTGAGCAAAAAAAAAAAAAAAAAAAAAAGCTCAGGGATAGCATCCAAGCTCTGAGTGCAAGCCTCATAAACTGCTAAACAACAACAACAAAAACCAACAACATTCTGTGGACTGCAAACCATGGTCCCATTTCCCCTTGGAATCAAATTTCTGCTACACATTCTGTCCTCATTTCTGTGATAGGCAGGCCAATGTCTCTGCAAGAAATACAGTAGACTTAAAAGGCTACAGGACTCCACAGTGGACATATGTAAGGGTAGCAATACACTCCTGTAACACTGTTCAGAACTCACCCAGGAAGACACAGCTCTTTGTAGGATGAAAGTGTGAGGTCTGGGTTTCAACACAATACTCCACAACAGGTGACAGACATCTCTGAGCGCACTTCTCTTCTCAGCATGCTGGCCTGACCCCAATAGGCTGCCCATCCTGAGGAAGGCTTTGGGGTTCTTTCAAGGAAAAGCAGGCTACAGATGGCAATATCCTCTGCTCCCTTTTTTGTGCTGGTATTGGAGCTTGAACTCAGGGCCTAGACTCTGTCCCTTAGCTTTTGTGCTCAAGGCTGGTGCTTTACCACTTAGCCACAGCTCTACTTCGGACTTTTTAGTGGTTAACTGGAGATAAGAGTCTCATAGACTTTCCTGCTCAGACTAGTTTTGAACAGAGATCTCTCGAGTAGTAGCTAGGATTACAGGTGTGAGCTACTGACACCTGGTATCTGACCCCTTTTGACAGTGGGTATGGATACTTCAGGCAACACAGAACGGATAAGGAAAAGTATCCTGATACAGGGCAATCAATGAACATATGCTGCTTGCTCTAATCCAGGCCAGAATTACTTCCAAGTGCAACCGAAGCTACCTAGTGGTGTAACATACATGAGAGTCCAGCAAACCATGGAGCATGTTCTTGGTGCTACATGATGACATAAGCACAAACCATTTTGGCACTAACCTGCACTAACCATTTCTTCCCCTCATACTACTCACATACATCCCATGAAACTAATTTTCAGTGGAACAAACGTTCAAGTTCAACACCCCTGTTCACAGACAAATAAACATCTGTCTTTCCACAAACTGTTCAGTGTGTCCACCTTATGAATCTGACTTCCAGCCACCACTAGTAACGATGCACCAATCATGAGTATAGCTTACAGTGTAGGTTCATGAAAGTTATCTCAGTTACATTCTGAACCTCCCAACAACTGTGAAGTGATAGATGGGTAAAGTAGAATTATTCTGTGCATTTGAAAGATGAGACAGAAACTTGAATGACAAAGTAGCCACCCAGCATTGCAATAGGAAATGTTTAAGGTGGCTGAATGGGTAGGAGCCCTACTTTGTAGCCCTTAGCAATTCTGAAACAAATATTCCCAATACAGCTGATTTTAAACATCAGCATACCATGGAACCTGCCCAAGATCACGCGGTAAGTCGGAGGACTTAAGGCTTCCTTCTACCTCATGCTGTCCTATTAAACACAGAACTCAGAATAGGTTCCCAAGTCTGTTCTGTCAGACTCCATCCCAATGTGCCTGATATCAGAGTGCTCATACCCCATTATTGGCTGCAAGCCAAAGATATTTCACAGCATTCTGCTCGTCCAGGTATGGCTCCTTGGTGAAAAGCACTCCGAGGAAAGCTTGGGCCTGTAGTCAAGGAGGAGAAAAATGCATCTTGGTCACTTTCAAGCTCCATGTGCCCCAGACACCTAGGGCTGACACCAGCAATGGCACATACCTCTCTCAAGCCTGAGTCTGCAGCCTGCACCAGCATGGACACTGCCCTCTGCTGCTCAGGGTGCCACGAGGAGGTGGGGTCTTGCAGCAAGCACCTGGCATAGCGGTACTGAGCCAGTCGATGACCCTGTTTAGCAGCCAGTTGGTAATACAGAATCGCCTGAGGCAAAGGGAGAAATACCCAGTCTTCTGGTAAGGGCCTTTGTAAAGCAATTTTTTTTAAAAAAACGAACAATTTTAATTAAATAATATGTAATCATTATAGATTAATCTGATAAGCCGGGCTGGGAAGGTGGCTCAGTGGTAGAGCGCTTGCCTTGCATGCCTGAGGCCCCGGGTTCGATTCCTCAGCACCACATAAGCAAAAAGAAAAAAGCCGGAAGTGGCACTGTGGCTCAAGTGGTAGAGCGCTAGCCTTGAGCTGAAGAGCTGAGGGACAGCGCCCACGCCCAGAGTTCAGGCCCCATGACCGGACCCAAAAAAAAAAAATCTGAAAAGCCAAAATTTACAAAGTTAACTGTTTAAGACTGGATGTTGAAATGTACAAGAAACCTTTGGACTCAGGAGGGTGTGGCAGGAGGACCATAAGTCTGATGCCAGCTTGCACTACACAACAAGATCTTATCTCAAAAAGCAACCTTACCCAAAAAGAGCTACAAAAAAGAAACGAGCCAGGCACCAGTGGCTCATGTCTGTAATTATAGCTATGCAGGAGGCTGCAATCTGAGGATTTGAAGCCAGCTTAGGCCAGAAAGTCTGTCTTCAATAAACAACCAAAATAGCTGGAAGTAGAGATGTGGCTCAAGTAGTAAGTGCTAGCATTGAGCAAAAGAAATTCAAGGACAGTGCCCAGGCCCTCAGTTCAAACCCTAGGACCTGCACAAAAAAAAAAAAAAAAAAAAAGGGTGGAGGAGAGAGAAATGAAAGAATACAAACAAAAAAATTCCAACAAATTCTGCCTCCTGAAGATCATTCCCTATTAAAATTTTAGTGTACATTTTGCAAAGTTTCCCATCCGTATCCATGTTACATATATACATTGTATATACATTCATTGGCACACTGTATACATATTGACACATATATATTATAAACACTATATACACATTTACAAACTTTATATATTGTATAGACATTATATACACAAATATAAACATTTACAAACATGTTTTATGCCTTACATACAGGTATATACACATACATACACACATATAAGAGATTTGGATTATAGTACTCTTATATTGTAACCATTTTCTTTTTAGCTTAATATACCATGAATATCTTCCCTGCCAATAAATAGTACATACTCAGCACATAATTTCTAAGGCCATGTAGATGTAATAAACCAATTCTCTACTGAAAGGACTTTAACTTGCTTTCCTTTTTTTTGCCTTTGTCTACAACTTGAAGAAACATATCCCTGTGTAAGGCATCTTTGTGCACTTATCTTACCCTTTTACAATTAATTGAAAGTGCTGTTCTTGGCTGTGAAGTTACTGCTGTAAAGAAGAAAGGCAAGATCCTGCCCTCCCTGGGTATGCGTGTGTGAACAAAGGCACACATGCCAGCATTGGGAATTGAACTTAGGGCCTTCTCATTCTTTTCTTTGTTCAAGGTTGGCATTCCAACACTTAAGCTATGCCTCCACTTCTGTTTTTCTGCAGGCTAACTGGAGTTAAGAGTTGCCTCCCCAGGCTGGCTATGAACCCAGGTCTTTAGATCTCAGCCTCCTGAGTAGTTAGGATTACAGGCATGAGCCACTGACATATAGCTGTGTGTGTGTGTGTGTGTGTCATATATCTGTGTGTGTGTGTGATTTCATAACCTAAGCTAGCCTTGAACTCACAAGCCTTCTGAGAGCTGGAATTACAGGTGTGGACCACCAGGCCCAGCAGGTGCTTCTTTCTTATGTTTCCCTCTCAGCTGGGTTGCAACCAAGTTAGAGAGTGTAGAGACTTTCCCCTGTCCCTGACCAGTGCTCATTTCTGAAGGTCACTGGGCAGCTCACTCCAGAGTAAGGTCCTAGGGAAGAAGGATCAATACCTTGCTGAGGTCCCTAGACGTGCCTCTGCCATGCTCATGACACAAGCCCATGTTGTATTGTGCTTTGCTGTATCCACGGTCTGCAGCTTTTTGGAAGTAAGTAAAGGCTGCCATGTAGTCCCCATTCTTCATGTTCTCTGTTCCTGTAAAAAAAAAAAAAAAAAAAAGCACAGGGTACAAAACTCCCAGCTCTCTATCTGATGTGAACTTCCATACCCTCAGACAGGCACTCACAGGCTCCCTATTTCACCCCAGGTTTCTCCTATCTTCTTTGTGCTGGACACTGGCATGTATTTCATCCTCCACAGCTGCCTGGTGGCTGTGGACTGACAATTCAGGGGACTCTGACTGGTATAAACCAGTCCTCTGGGCAGTAGCTCTCCTTCTGATCTTTGGGAAAACCCCTCCTTGTGCTGCCATTCAATGTCCTGTGTTTCTCCCAACCAATCAGACTTTTCAGGAGTCTGAACAGTGATCAGGTTGGGACAAGAAGAGAAAATGGCTCTTGTAAATTTATTCCGACAGCAGCAGTCTGGAGACAGTGTCTGCTAGTTGCTGCTCCCAGGTCTCTAGAGCTTCCCTGATTCCAGTCCTTTTGAGACTTGACAGGTCAAGAGATAACAACATATCCTTTTAGGCTTTTAGCTAAGTAGGTTTAGGATGCCTATAACTAACAAACTCTGACATAGTGATACTGTTTATCTTGTCTTGAGGAAACCAAAGGCGGCACCAAATAGAAACTTGAATGCAAGTGTGACTGACTCCAGGCTCTTGACACTGCCCAAACAAAAAGGAAAAAGGAAAGGTACCAAGCTGTCAATTCTCAACTTTTCTCAGATTAGCTCTTCCTAGGACTCTTCTTTCTACCTCTAGCACTATAGCCCCTCAATCCAGTTACTGCTCTAGAATCTTCAGGCCACACTCAAACTCTGCAATGTTTCTGATACTTTCTTAATATACCATGCCTTTGTCTATGAACTAAGCTGTTTCAAAAGTACAAGTCCTCAATTAGACAGTAAAATCCCAGAGGCAAGGCAGAAAAAGAATGTGAGAGAAGTAACTTTGCATAGGGTGAAAGCTCTATACAAATGCAAAATATGATCATAGCTTATGCTGCCTTTGTGTTCTGCCACAGCACTTAACACTTGCTGAATAAATGAATATATGAATGAAGGAATGGCCAAGAAAAATCTGAGAAGAGCCTGCCCGTCAACATCACAGAAAGCTAATGAGGAAGCAGCCAGGTTTCATTCAACTAGCAATGAATTACAGCTGCCTCCCTGCTGCCTGAAGCTCACTGTCCAGGGTTCATAGCGCCCTCTGTTCTTGGGAGACAAAGATAAGAAAAGCATTCTAGCTCATCCCCAGCTCCCATTCTGGCTCTACCAGTAAACCCACCCCTCTCTTCTCTTGGTCTCCTCTTCTACCCTCGATCAACCATCATCATGTTTTGCTTAGCTGTCAGTAAAACCCTATCTTGTCCCCTATTTCCCCTCTGGCTCCCTACAGTCCACATCAGCCTATACAACAGTCAGAGATAACTTTGACAAAGCAAATCAGATCATGTGACTACTAAACCTTTTCCTGCTTCAGTGGCTCTCTGTCACACTCAGGAAATCCATATTCTACTACAGGCCAGAAGGCCTCACTGAATATGGCCCTAGCCTGCTTCTCTGACTTCACTACCTTTTACTTCTCCTGTGACCTCTAAGTCTAGCCACTCACCTTTTTTAATGGTCTCATAATACTACCTTAGGACCTTTGCATTTGCTATTTCCCCTGCTCAGAAAGCTCTGGCTCCAGATGGAACATTAAGTAGCTTGTCTTTGTCAGTTGTCTTTCTTTCAGTAAAGACTTCCAAATGCAAACTTGTTCCCTGCTGAATGAAGTAGAATCTATCTATCTATCTATCGTATTTACTCCCATTTGAAATTGTTTGTCACTTTTCTGTTTTTGTTTTCTTCAACTCCTATGTGAATATCATGAGAGTGAGGACAATGACTACAGGATTGCTGTTCCCCAGCACCTTTTCTAAGGCCAAGTAAATAGGGATTGTTCAGTGTTTTCTGAATGAATACCACCAACCTGCTCACTCAACCCTCGCAGATGCTGTTGGGAATCTGGCACCTGCAATATGAGCCAAATCACTGCCGAGCCAGGACCAACAATAGTGGCATGCGGAGTTTCTAGGCAGAAGTAAAATTCCCACTCACGTACCTGAGGGCCTGCTCCAAACCTCCCAAGCCTACTCATTCTTGAGTGTGATGGAGAATGCCAATTGTGCCCTCATATGTACTCTCTCCTACTCACACAGTATCAGGACTTGCCAATAAGTCTATGGTCATGCATTTCTCAGTCTCCCTCCAGCTTCTGTAACTCCTCAGAAGTACAACTTCCAGGTCACAACCTTAGAAGGATGGGGTAGTTCTTTAGCTTCCCAGCTGATGAGACCTCAACATGATAGTCTGAAGAAGAGCTGAACACTCAGATGCCATTGAGCCATCATGCTAGATTCAGTCTTCCTACTTGGGAAAAAAATTTTTTTTCACTACTGGGAATTCTGAACTTAGGACTTCAGACACTCTACAACTTGAGTTGCTCCAGCAGACCTTTTTTGCTTCAGCTATATTTTTGGATAGGGTTTCTCATTTTTTCCCAGGGCTAGCCTCAGACTTCAGTCCTCCTACCTCTTCTTCCCCAGTGGCTAGTATTACAAGTGTGCAACATCACTCCCAGTTAAACTTGAAATCTGTCTTGCTTAAATGTTTTCCCATTCTGTCTATATTCTACCCCTACATCCTTTCCATTTTCCCATCCTCCTGACTTGAGTCAAGACTCCCAGTTACCCAAGAAGTTGAAAGCGATGGAAACGCTGAGTTGGAAGAGTTGCTGAATGGAAGTCATGGCCTCTTCCAGGGGAAGGGCTTTTGATTTATCTTGTTCCTGGGGAAGATGAACAGGATAGGCAGGATAAAATGAAGGATGTCTGATCAGGATCACCACTTGCCCCAGGAAAGGTTATAGGGTAATACCTTGTTTTCACCAGGTGCCTGTGGCTGTACCTTGGCCTCAAAGCCACTGCTGGCTTGAAGGAAGTTCAAATCACTGGGATCTGCAAGGGAAAGGCCAGTCCAGCCTGAAAAAAGGAGCTGTGTTTCCTCTTTCCCCTTACTGTCTTCCTCTCCACGGAGTACTCCCAAAGGATGCAAAACAACTCTCAACAACCCCCAGAAAGCAAGGAACCTCCCAGGAATAACAATTCTGTTATCTGGAAATATATAGCAACAAAGTCCATCTGCCTTGGTACCCCTCTTTTATCCCAAACCTGTCCTCAGCTTCCATCCCTGCCTCCTTGAAATGAAGCCTTACCTTCCTTAGGAGAGTCCTGAGAATTAGTTGCCTTCAAGGAGCTGGGTGAAAGGGAGCTCCTGAGCTGAGATTCCAGTTCTTCCTGGCTCAGTCTGGGTTCCCTGAGGCCACTGTGTCTGGAAGCTGGGCTGTCAGGGCTGGGGAGAACATGGCTCCGCAGAGCTGGGAGGAACAGGCAAAGGAGGTCAGGTCAGAAGGGAAGCAGTTAGTTCAGCCTCAGAGACTTTACTTGCCTCTCTTGGGCTGTGGAATCAAGAGTAAGAATTATGAAACTCCTGTGATGCCTTCTTCCCACTCTTCCCCCTCCACTTCCTTTGCTGGCTTCCCTCCACTGGGGTCTCCCAGGGACCATATTTGTGCTGACCTCCTGTCATAAGCACAAATCACTGTTCTGCTTAAAATTCTTCCACTGTTAGGGAGGCATATACCTCATTCGTTGCTGTGGCTCTAGCAATAGCTTGTATTTAATAGCTTTTATTTAATAGTAACACTGGTAATGACTATCATCATCATACACATAAGAACTAATACTTCAATTAATAACTATCAAACATTTACTACATGTTAGATACTGGTCTTAGTCTTTCACACATATTAACTCATTTAAGTCTTCCCAAGAAATCCCTGTGCTGGGATTTATTATTATGTCATTTTATAGACGGAGAAACTAAGACACAGGGAAGTTAAAAGTGACTTGTTCAGGGATATGACTAGTATACAACAGTTTTGGGGCTTGAACCCCGACTCTGGAACCTCCACCATGAGGCCATATGACTTCTGCTTTATGGAAAAGAATACAAACCCAAGCAAGACTCACAACTGGCTAAGGGCTGAAGAGAAAGTCACATCCAGGGTCAGCTTAGCCTGGCTCCCTTTCCTAGGAGGTGATGGAAGGACAGACAGAGATAGATGTGGCCCCAACCATGATGGCCAGAACACTCCCTTTCCTCTGACTTTAGATAGGAAAGGCAAGGGGCTGCTGATGGCCCTTTTCCTGAGGTGTGGCAGAGATACTTCCTGGCCTAGACAAACTCCCAGCCCAGCCCTCCAGTCCCCAAGGACTGAGAACTTACAAGAGTACGGGTGCCAGCAGGGAGCAGGGAGGAAGCGCTGCAAAGGACTACGCCAAGAGCATTCTGTTTGCTGATGTCCTGCTGGCAGGGATGCCTGGAAGTGGACCTGCCTTGCCAAATGTAGGGCCAGCAAGGCCAGAGTGCCCTGAGAAAAACAGCACATGAGAAATTTGGTTCCCCCCTGTGGGCCCGCACCCCTCCATCCCCAGTCAACTCAGCCTTTCCTGACTCGTGAGGAACAGCTCTTCCACACCCCAATTTCTTCTCTGGTATATTATAATCCTTTATTTGTCTAAGGCCAGTAGCTCCTATTCATCTCTGAGCACAACAAAGACAGGGATGTATGTGCTGCTTACCATTGTATCTCTGGTGCCCAGCAGTGCTAATAAGCTTTAGTAGGGACCAAAATAAATGCATATTAAAAAAAAAAAACCAAATGCATCAGCAAGTGACTGAACCAAAAGATCAGCCACATATGCAGGGACAAGTATAAATTCCCTATTCCTCTCCTGAAGAGGATTACTCTTTAGTCTACCCCATCCTTTCTTGCCCCTCAGCCAAGGCACTCCATCACATATTTATAGATGGGGGCCAGGTTGAAGGTGTCTCTTTTTTGACAGATTCCAGAAGACCTGAGATAGTTTCCAGCTCAGTGATTGCTTGTTTTTTTTTTTCCTGTCTTTCCCTGTACTGTACACAGAAGGAATGCTTCAATACTTTTTTGTTACAACAAGCACTGTGTACCACAGCAAATAAGACAATCAAGTTAAGAAAGAAAAGAATTCAAGTATTCAAATACATAGAGTAAGTAGCAATTATGCTAAAGCATAAGGACACAAATCAGAAGATTATACTGGGCATAAGAGGGAAGAGTTCGAAAAGCCTTTCTGTAGAGCAACGTGAGAGATAATGCCTGAGGAAGAGAAAGCAGGAAGAACAGGGGCAGCTGTGCGCAGCCTTTCCATATGAGCAGTAGTGACAGAGCCCAGGGATGGCATCAGGATCTCTAGAATTCAGGCTGTCCTAGGACTCAGATCTTTGACAAAATGGGAAATGTTGTCCTTTCAGGGTATGTAATACAGAAACCAAGATAACCATATTATCCCTGTCATGGAGACATTCCAAGCTCAGCTTGGCTGATGACACCAATTTACAGATAAGAAGTGAGGCCTCAGAGGAGTTAAGTCACTTGCCCAAAGCACACAGCATAAAAGCAACATGAAGGGGAGGTGACAGACAAATATTAGGCAGTAGACTCTGTATTAGGTGCTGTTACAAGTCTTCCTAAGTGAAGCAACAAAGTGATAATATATGAATTCCAGAGTTAAATCAGAATCCTGTGTGACCTTAAGAATGTTAGCTAATATTCAAAGTCTGTTTCCACATATATAAAATGCATATTACATTTGCCTTGTAAGATTTTTGTAATTATTAGGTAAATATTATTTATAAGCTATTTATTATTATAAGCTGAATAAAAGCAATATTTATACCTACTTTCTTTTCCATGTCCCTAGTGTTTTGCAAAATGTTAAGGCAGTATATTGAATATATTAAATGAGTATCTACTGTGTGAAATGAAATAAATACACAGTAGGAGTGGGAGTGGCAACATTACCAAGAACAGACTCCAGTGCCATAGGTTTCTTGTTGTGTGGACACAGTGGGCCTTGCCCTCATCTCTAAACTAGGCATGCAGGATCTTGTTATCTACTCTGAAGGTGAATGCAAGGGCTGGAGAAGCCTTACCCATGAGATGGCATCCCACAGGGTGTTTGGGGAGACCCGAGCAGACATCCACTGCAAAGCATCCTTCCATCCATGTGACTTTGGGCCTCTGCTCCTGCTTGGGCCTTGAGGGCCAGACCTAGATGATTCAATTACAGGTTCTCAATTTCTGTCCAAAATGGAGACAAAGAGAGGCCAGTGGAGAACACAGTGAAGGAATGGCAAAGTCTCACCTGTCAAGACTGGGCACAGGGACCAGCAGGGTGGAGGAGGTTGCCTGAGACCCATCTGGGCTGGTGGGCTTGGGGGTCACCCCCCGAATGTCAGGTCCCGGAAGACGGGAGTAAACTGTTCAGAAAAAGGAACAGGGCAAGAGTGAGAAAAAGGTGATCTCAATAACTTTTTTCTCCGACCTGTGAGGGAGCCTTACCCCCAGAAATTCAGGAATCACTGGCATCTGTCTCTGCAGCGGATCTCCTCTACAGTGATTCATTTTTTGTTTGTTTTTGCAGTACTGGGATTTAAGCCCAGGCCCTCTAACATTCTAGTCAAGTGCTCTACCACTGACCATGTCCTCAGTTCTTGCAATGGTTCTTAAACCAGGGCACGCATGGAATCCTTTAGCTTAGGAGGGATTCCAGGTTGTCAATCCAGAAACAATAAAGCAGGCCTTCTTAAGGTGGAGCATCTGTATTTTGAAAAAGCTCCTCATGCAATTAAGATGCCACAGAGTGACAACCTGAGTTCTACATATACTCTCTCTTCATATTCGATGTACTTGTTTCAAAATTCACATTTTGGCTTTTTCTCCTTCTCCTCTAGTCCTCTTTCATTGGCTCCCCTTCCCAGAGTTCCACTCCTCCCCGGGGATCTAAGCTCCGCCTTCTCCCCCGACACCACCCACTCAGATTCCATCCACCCGGACTTCAAGAATGTAGCCCCGCCTCTCCGCCGCGGCCCCGCCCACTCGCGCTTTGGCGGCTGCTCCAAGCCACCCCTCCACTTAGAATCTTGGCGGCCTCCTGATGCTCTCTGTTCGGACGCCCCTTACCTCGACCCAGGAGCCCCGTGAGGCGCCACATGTCCCGGCAGGCACCATAGAATGCTCGCGGCCGAAAAAGCGAAGCGACACCGTAGGCCGGCGGCTAGAGAACCCTCCGTGGTGTCCACAGCGGCCGAGTCCTAGGACAGCCTCAGCCAGCCACAGCCAGCCAATCAGCAAGCAGCCCAACCGGAAGTAGCCTCTTAGAGAGAGGAAATAGGGGGGTGGAGCCGTGCCTAGGCCCGCGGAGGTGAGCCGTGGCAAGGGCATGGGGATGTTGGCCCGGGAAGGGCTGTGATTTCCCCTGGCGCGGGAAGCTGCTGGTGACGAGCCCTAAAGAATTGGGGCTTGGGGGCTGGGAAGGTGGCTCAGTGGTAGAGCTCTTGCCTTGCATGCCTGAGGCCCTGGGTTCGATTCCTCAGCACCACATAAGCAGAAAAGCTGGAAGTGGCGTTGTGGCTCAAGTGGTAGAGTGCTAGCCTTGAGCTGGAGAGCTGAGGGATAGTGCCCAGGCCCAGAGTTCAGGCCCACAACCGACAAAACAAAAACAAAAAATATCTTGAAAAGGTTCGGCACTCCTGCGGGCTCTGAGAGTGGAGGGGAACCTTAGGGCCTCGGGGTAGAAGCTGCAGCCTGACCCGGTTGCCCCAGGCCATGCTTTATAGATGCCAGGCCCGCCTTACTGGAAGGTGAGAAATGCTCTTAGGGGCAAGGTGTGGATTCCTCAGTTCTAGATCTGGCCCAGCTCTGCCTCCCTCGTGTAACCTCATCCTCACTCTGCTCAAAGATCTGGTTATATAAAATCATCTCTATCAGTTCCTCCTGGTCTGACAGGTCTAATGAGATTCCTCAGTTGTTCATTTGAAATAACTAAGGATTCAGCAATCCTGTTAAATCAGAGCGAGCCCTGGAATACAGAGCCAGCCAATACTATTTTTTACATTAAAAAAATGGCAGTCTGGTGGCACATATCTGCAATCCTAGATACTCAAGATATTGAGATCTGGAGAACAAAGGTTCCAAGTCAGTCCGGGGCAGAAAATTCTGAGAGAATCCATTTCTGATTAACCAGCAAAAAGCTGAGCTGGAGGCATGGCTCAATTGAGGCATAGCCAATTGAGGGTGAGGCCTTGAATCCAAGTCTTTGCATTAGGAAACAACAACACACAAATAAACAAAAAGCTCCCCCTTCATCACACTTAAATCTGTGAAGATAAAAGCTCCAATTCAAACATAAACTGTTTAAATTTCCCTTTCTCCTACCTCAGATATGTAACTTTTAGAGGGGTAAAAGTCTATTGGGATAAACAAGTACTGGGTGTACCTACATTTAGACCCAGGCATGTGGTGTGAAACATATTTGAGAATTTCTGAGCCATATGGTCAGCCACCATCCTAGGATCTGAAAAAAAATGGATAAGGAGCATTTTGTGATTTTCAGAAATCCATGGTCCAGAGGATTAAGAATGGACTGTAGTCCTACAAATCGGAGTTTGAATCCCAGCCTTTCTTTTATCTAAGGGTCTTTAATGACACCAAATCTCTGGGTCTATAAAATTTCAAGAATAATAACCTTATGCAATGTTGTAAGGCTTAAATATTTTATATATGCTTAACATTATTCTTGGCCCATGGTAAGAACCCAATAAATGTAAACTACTATTACTCATAGCACTGGAGGAGGTGAATAGACAAATATAATACATGGTGTTCTAGAAGCATGAACAGTTGAGGAAATACCATAGAAGTATTTGGAGAAGTGGTTGCATTTGAACTAGGTCTTTGAGTAACTTTGTCAGGTGAAGGAAGAAAGGAAGAAAAGCATCATAAGCAGAAGAAACAATAAAAGCCCAGGAACCTGAAGAACTATCCAGAAAAATCCTGGTTTGGGGATTCGTAGCAGATACCTTTCACATTCCTTGTGTTCCTACCTCAAAATAACAAGTGTGCTGGCTTGGCTGTCTTCCTTCTGGGACTTTTGTAGCCTTTTCTATTCAGTCTGTTTGGAGTTGGCTTTCTTCAAGGCTCAGCCCACAGCTCTGCAGTGAAGACTTCCTTAACTGTTTGAACCCTCACTGTTTTCTGCTTTTCCAGATCCCTGTAGCACTTAATTTCTTATTACACAGTCCAGCAGTAATTATACGTTGTCTTGTTATCTAATTATCTCATTTAGGTAAGTCTAGTCTCCCAATTCTCTCCTTAAGGGCAGGGATGACATTTTCCCATTTGCTGTCCCACCCAGGGCTTGACATAATGAGTATGTTCATAATGCCTCTTGACCATATACCTTGTTCTGGGGGTGATTACAGCCAAGAGCACCAGACCCCAATCATGTGATTTACTGATTTGAGTGAAAATATACTCACTCCACATATATTACACCCTTGATATTGGCAGGTATATGGCTCCAAGGAGACAGCCATTGAGGAAAAACCATGAATGCTCAGGATGCCTAGAGTTCAATACTGTACTGCAGATGCTAGATTCATTTTTCCCATAACACCACTCAACTTTCACTAAAGACATGCTGCCTCTCAACAAATCTCAGATTTTTACTTTAGCACTTAAATTAGCTTATACTTTGCCTTGGGGACACCATTTGCTTTTGAGAAGACGGGTTTGTGTGTGTGTGTGTGTGTGTGTGTGTGTGTGTGTGTGTGTGTGTGTGTGTGTGTGTGTTTACAGAACCTAGGACAGAGAAAGAGCAGATCACAATTTAAACACAAATGTCCATAAAGCTGAACTGACTGGGCTTCCCATCAGCGGAACCAGATAAAGTACTTGTGTGGGGAAATTAAAATTTTTTGTTTTGAAATTTCTTTTGATTTTAGAAAAACTTGACCACACTTGGTCAAAACTGAATGTAATGAGTCCTTGAGTAAGGCATTCTTATTGTACATATACTTATTTTGAAGGTCCTTGTTTAAAGCTAGTTGAAAGGTTTTGAGGAGCAGAAAAGGTGCCTGTCTCCATGTTACACAACAACAAAATGTTCTAAGTGTGGTGGCTCACACTTGTAACTTTAGCTGTTCATCAGGTGGAGATATGGAGGATCATATTTCTTTTTTTATTTTTTTTATAGTGTGGAGGATCATATTTCAAGGCCCAACCAGGCAAAAAAATTTTTATTAAGGACCTTATCTCAGCCATACAATCCTTGCTACTTAGAAGGCTTAAGTGGTAGAGTGCTAGCTTTGAGCACAGAGAGGCTCAGGGAGATCCCAGGCCCTGAGTTCAAGCCCCAGAACTGACAAAAAAAAAAAAAAGAAGAAGAAGAAGAAGAAGCTGAGCTCTGAGGATTGTGGTTCAAAGCCAGCACAGGCACACAAGTCCAAAAGACTCCTTTTCCAATTAACCAGCAAAAAGCTGGAACTGCAATTTTTGTTGCCCAAGAGGTAGAGCATCCACCATAAGTGATTAAAAAAAAAAAAAAAAAAGCTGACCAAGAGTGAGAGGCCCTGAATGTAAGCTCCAGTGCTAGCATCAAAAGTAACAGGGGGAAAAAAATGCTGAGTGATAGCCCATCTTCCTAGCAAGGGCCAGGTCCTGAGTTCAAACCCATTACTGCCCCCTAAAGAAAGATGTGGGGGGGAAAAGTATTCATTTTTATTACATATCCACAGAAGTCTGGGACCAGCAATAGACCAACTGAATTAGGGTAGATGGTGAGAGCAAACGGAGTCCTCACTGCCATATCAGGTCACCTATTCAGTACATCCCACAGGAACACTGTCAGAATAGAAACCTTGTTTCCTTCACCTTAGGCTTTGCCTGAACTAACCTGGCTTCTAACCATCAGCTATTCTCTTCTGTTCCCAGGCTCTGTATTGTTAGATCATGGCCAAAAGTCAACAATCTCTCAACAAAAATAAGCTAACTAACATGGGGAGCTTATTGTCCTGTATCCAGTTAATCACCTCTTATGACATGTACACATGCTATTGTGTACCTACCACAAAGGGTGCTCAACATTGTTACCTTCACTTTTATAGACAGTCTTAATTTGCATCAATCAAACATATGAGAGCATATCCAATGCTAGAGTATGCCTTCAGCATATAACAAGGTTTTTTTTGTTTTTGTTTTTTGTTTTTTTTGGCAGTCATGGGGCTTGATCTCTGGGCCTGGATGCTGTCCCTGAGCTCTTCGGCTCAAGGCTAGTGCTCTACCACTTGAGCCACAGTACTACTTCCAGTTTTCTGAGTGGTTTATTGGATAAAAGAGTCTCAACAGACTTTCCTGCCTGGGCTGGGTTTGAACATGATCCTCAGATCTCAACCTTCTGAATAGCTAGGATTACAGGCATGAACCACTCACGCCAGGCAGTATATAACAACTTGTAAGAAATGGATCTGGCCAGGTGCTTGTGGCTCATGCCTGTAATCCTAATACTCAGGAGGCTGAGATCTGAGGATTGAGGTTCAAAGCCAGCCCTGACAGGAAAGTCCATGAGACTCTTTTTTTTTTTTTTTTGTCAGTCATGGGGCCTGAACTCTGGGCCTGGGCTCTGTCCCTCAGCTTTTCAGCTCAAGGCTAGCGCTCTACCACTTGAGCCACAGTGTCACTTCCAGTTTTTTCTGCTTATGTGGTGCTGAGGAATCGAACCCAGGACCTCATGCATACAAGACAACTACTCTACCACCGAGCCACCTTCCCAGCCCTCCAGGAGACTCTTATCTCCAATTAACCACCAGAAAACTGGAAGTGAAGTTGTGGCTCAAAGTGGTAGAGCAATAGCCTTGAGCACAAAAGCTCAAGGGCAGCATTCAGGCCTTGTGAAGTGCTCTGACTGACAAATAAATAAACAAACAAACAAATAAATAAATAAATGGATCTGGTCCTTGCCTCAGAGAAAAGAGCATAGCAGGCCAAAAGAAGTCAATAGGCAATTAAAATAGAAAATGACATCAGGTATTTATTGCAGCATAACAAATAATCCAAAATTTAGTAGCTTAAAACAATCATTATCTCTTGTAGTTTGCAAACTGGCTAGGCTCAGCTGGACATTTTTGCTGGTCTCACTTGTGGTCTCTCATGGGGTTGTAGTCAGATTGCACAGGAGTTGTCTGAAGATAACCAGAGCACTGGAATGGCTAGACCTTTTCTCCATGCATCTCTGGTCCCTCCTGTTCTACATGGCCTATCCAGCTGTCTAGCTGAACTTCTTGTATCATGGCTCCAAGCTTCCAGTAGTACAAAGGTGGAAGCTGCTAGGCTATGCCAGGAACCTATGCAGCACCGCCTCTCCTGCACTCCATTGGTTAAAGTAAGTTGCTAGGCCAGCCCAGAATCAGTGTAGGAGGAGAAGACACAAGGGGTCATGAATACTAGGAAGTGTGGTTCTTTGGAGATGTGGAAATTATAATGACTTTTTGGAAGCAGTGACATCCATACTGACCAAACTAAATGATGAAGTCTAGGAGATGGGTAGGAGAAGAAGAGAAAGGGAAAATACAGTTTCAGTATTCAGAAGTGCTAGTGCAAAGCCCCAGGGAGGCAAAGAAAGCACAATTCAAGATCACTATGATCGTAGAGGGAGTGTGGGTGGGGTGGGAATAGAAGAGTGATAGGCTTTTAGTGTGGGAAAGTAAATAGTGGTAGATCATAAAGCCTCATAAGCCCTGAAGTTGTCTAGACTCTGAGGGCAAGGGACACCTAGGAAGGCTGTCATTAGAGAAGTGACTAAACCAGAGGACTGACAAAGGCCATTGGCTGCTCTGCATGGAATAAATTGGAGAATAAAGAAGGTCAAGTCTTGATTTTCACCCTGTCCCTTCTAGGCCAGTGACCTCACCTTCATCACGGAGAAGACTGACAATTTGTGCTTTGGAGTGAGAGTCAAGCATGGGGGCTTCTAGCAACACCTCAGCAATGATACCGGTCCTTTTTTGCTTTTCATTAGTGGCCGTTTTAGAATGCAAGCTCTCTTATACAAATGTTTTCTTTTGTTTCATTTATTTTTCAAAGATGTGCTGCAGAAAACCTGCTGCCTGGTGGGAATGCGGACATGGACTGGTCAGGTGGTCAAACAATTTATACTTAAGTGTGAAGTGTGTTAAGGAAGAGCCTGCTGGCAGAGAGCAGGATCATGCTGAGCCCAGTGGACTTGACCCCTCAGATAAGGAGATATATGAAATTGAAATTATCTTTTCATTACCAACAAAAATATAATGTAGGAAAGGGCAGAGAAGGTCATTGAAAAAGCTCCTACTCCAGTAAGAAGTCAAATAGTACTAAAGGTTTATTCTAAAAAGCAGTAGACCTCTGCTACACGCTCTCTACCCTGAGTCCTACTCCCTAGGGCAAACATTTTCAATTCTTTGAAGTGTTAGGAAGCAGTGCCGAGGTTCTAGAATTAGCTGTCTGGCATCCTGCACAGCTCACTCACTGACCAGCCAGATTCTCTTGGTTAAATAAACTATAACATCCTTTCCCTCTGTTTCTTCATCTAGAAGACGAGACTATGAGAACTCTAACCTTCTGATGAGGTCTGTGCCAGGCAGAGTCAGTGGGTGGCAGGTAAAAGAGTCTAACTTGAGAGGTGGTGTGAGTACAGTTGGATATCAGTCCCACACTATACAAATAAGTGTGAGGCATGGTTATCATTTGGAGGAGATGACAAGAACAAAGACTCAGTTGGAGAGGTCTGAGTCTTCCGTTTGTTCTAAGGCCAAACTCAGTGTTCTCAGTTCCATTCCCTTCCAGTCGCTTCTAGACCTTGTAGCTATAATTGCAAGGTTTTTTTTTTCTTTTCTTTTTTCTTTTTTTCCTCTCTTATGGGAAAAGTCCTTTATTTGAGTCCCTTTCCTTTTCAGCTAACATTCTGTTTCTTTCTCTCTACTGCCAGATTTCTTAATACACATGCTGCTTTCCACTTCTCAACTCCCTTGCTCATTGGCCTCCCAGCTTCCATCCCTGTTCTTTTGGCACTGGGGTTACTAGGGTCACCAGAGCTTACCTCATGGAACATCAGTGGGGTGCTGGGTGCTGGACCCAAAGCACTTGCCTCAGTTGATCATTCTCTCCTTAAATCTTTTTTTTTTTTTTTTTTTGTCGGTCATGGGGCTTGAACTCTGGGCCTGGGCTCTGTCCCTCAGCTCTTCAGCTCAGGGCGAGCGCTCTACCACTTGAGCTACAGCGCCACTTCTGGTTTTCTGGTGGTTTATTGGAGATAGGAGTCTCACCGTCTCTCCTGCCAGGGCTGGCTTTGAACCACGATCCTCATATCTCAGCCTCCTGAGTAGCTAGGATTACAGGCGTGAGCCACCAGCGCCCGGCTTCTCCTTAAATCTTATATATGAAACATCACCCAGTTGCCTCATTTCTGTATGTTGTATCATTTTCTCCAAGTTATCCAGGGAAGATTATGAATTATGGTTTAGTTTAATTCCCCTCGCCTTCTCCCCTTCCCCCCCCACCCCCCACTTTTGGTTCTCACATTAGTTTTGTTGTTTACTTTTATTTAAAATACTAGAAACTCATTAAAGCTAGATTTTGAAAAAGTTCTTTCAGGATATGGGGGTAGGGGCAATGAATAGGGGGAAGCCTCTAGCGGGCCCCAAGGGTAGGACATAGTTAGAACTCAGGGAAAACCAAAACTGTGGACTCAGGAGCCAACAAAGTCCAAAGCCTTCAGGATTTTTCCATGATCTTCACAGACACTTGAAGGTGTCAGACACTCCCACACTCAGCTAGTCACCAGGTCCTGCAAAAAACATCCTCTTGCATCAGGCCCCCCAATCTTTCTCCTCCCCAGCTTTGCTTGCTGCATCCCCCCACCCCACCCCTTGGTTGTTTCTCTCTTGATCATTTTTGTCTCTGACATTTCTTACTCCTTCTGACCCCTTAGTACAAGCATTACCTGCATTTCAGTTCTGTGTCTTTTATTGGAACACTTTTCTGCTTTGTTGACTCTTAAATGAGAGTATAGTGTTAAGCACTTGGATTCTACAGTCCTAAGAGCCTGGCTTTGAATCTTCAGTTACTTTCTGGCTGGGTGAACTTGAAAAAGTTAGTTGAATTTTGAACCTCAATTCCTCATTTGTGAAATGGTGTGCATATAAAGTGCTTAGCAAAATGCCTGGCACTGAGAAATGAATAAATGGTGACAATGATCAACCTTACTGGAGTCCTCTTTCCTGAGCTTTAGTCTTTTCCATTAGCTCTGTGACCTCAGAGCTACCTGCCAAAATTCCCTGCAGACACTGAGGAAAGATGAAGCTTTCTGAGCACTAGAGGGTAGGGGGTGTGGGGTGGGGTAACTGAAAACTACCTCAAAAGAGCCTTCCACTGGCCTCAGACCTCAGAAGACAAGGCCCTAAGGAGCAGTTCCATATGCTGCCTGACTCTTGGGATCCAGAAGAGCAGACAGGGCTGCCATTGGTGAGCACATAGAAGATGGGATTCCAACCTCTAAAACAGCTAGGAAGAGATGTAGCAGGATCTTTAGCTCTTGGAATGGGGTGAGAAAGGTGAACACAGCACTCTCAGGGCGTCATGTCAAGCTCTGGCTGGGGCCTCCCTCAAGGGCTAGGGATTTGGCAGCATTGCCAGAGGTGCTCCTGTTTTCAGCTGAGTTCTTGCAGGTCCCCTTTGTGCCCTTTGAGAATTTCTCATTAGGCCTTATGTGTAGAGTAGGGGTTGCCGCTTTTCTAAACACTGCAGCCCTGCTCTCCCTCCCTGCTATCTGCTTTGCTCTGTGCCCCACATCCACCAGCAGAGAGCTGTGGGCGGGGCAGGGAGTGTAACCTCTCAGCTGTTCACTCCCAAGCAGCTTGGCCAAGATACTCAGAGCTCTAGCTCTGACTCAGAGCATGCTCCCATTTAAATCCCGCTTCTGCCATTACTATCTTTGTGGCCCTAGGCAAGTTAATTTCTTTATGCCTCATCTGTACGGTAGGGATAATGATATCTAATGCCTGTGAGTTTTAATAAGATAATGCCAAAGAAAGCGCTCAGCTTGGTCCTCTTTTACTACCTGGAGCCAAAAGCCTTGTCTTACAGAAATAGCTCCTCCCTACCTCCTCCCTCCCTCCCCTCTGCTGTCTCCATTCCATCTGTATTGTTCTCCATTCACATGTCCACTCTGTCTTGAACTATCAACTTCATTAGTCGGAGATAGAATCGTTGGATCTGTGTCCTTGGTGCATAGCACAGGACCTGGCACATAGATGTTTGTAATATACATTTATACTGTTAGAAGGTCTCAGATTACCACCATCTACTCGTCATCACTCACCACCAAATGGAGGGCTTAGTTTCAGTGTCTTGAGAATCCCGGATAACTGCACAGCATGCAATAAGTAGGCATGGCTCATGGCTTCATGGAGTGGGTTGTCCGCGGGGTGATGGACATTAAGCACATAACAAAATTGATGGTATATTTCAACTGGGAGCCTTACAAGCAAGGAAAAGCACAGTACCAGAGCAGAGGGACCACATGTGCTGGGGAAAGAGGAATCAGGAAGAGTTTTCTAGATGTAGCAAAGGCCCCAAAAAAGTGCAGGCTGGGTGGAAGCCAGAAGCATACAGAATAAGAAGCATACAGAAGTCCTCAGGTAAAAGGGCTCAGGCTGCTGAGTGTAAGACAAGGTTAGGGTGGCTGGAAGCAGGTGAGGGAGTGAGTCAGTGGTCTCTGTAAGGCTCTGGATCTGGGAGTGAGGCTTTTGGCAGAGCCTTGTGGGCCATAAGAATTTAAGCCTTGATCTTAATGCTGATAGCTAACATTTATTCAGTTTTATGTATATGTGCACTATGCTAAGTACTCTGTTTTCTCATTTACCTTTCACAACTCCTTTAGGAGCCTGGTGCTATTATTCCCATTTTGCAGATGATGAAACTCTGACTCAGGAAAGTAAACCCCTCTCAACAAGCCTTTAGTATTTAAATCCAGCCCTGGGCACTCAGCTCCTGCTCTCCTAACCACCCCCCACCCCGAGGAGCCCCGCCTAAGAGATCAATGCAGCTTTTACGTGTAGTGTATGTTCCTCCATCACGGTTCTGAGTATCCACACACAAGTGGATGGATCCTGGCAAGATGTTGCCGGCAAGAGGCCCACAGAGCCGCTACAGAATCCGTCCCCCACCCCGCAGCGTGCCCGCCGTGGAGCGCGGCCGCAGTGCGGTGGGCGCTGGCGTGTGCGCATGCACTCGGGGCCACCGCGGCTGTGAAATCCGCGGGCATGGGACCCCAGGGAGTCCACGGAGCGGGGCCGGGCCGGGTAGGGTACCCCGCGGCGGCCGGCAGGGGGCTCTGCGTCCCCGCGTCCGTCCGCTCCGGACTCCGAGGGAGGGAAAGCAACGTTCATTTCCAACCCAAACCGACTAGTTTTTTTTTTTTTTTTTTTTTTAATGAGTTTCATTCTTTATTTCTTCTTGTCCTCTCCCAGGGCCAGAAAGAGGCAGAAAAACGACACCGAGAATCCATTCCAAACGAGCAGCCAAGAGGGGAGGCGGCAGCTCCCAGATGTTGATGTTTTGTTTTTTGACATAAATCTTTGCACTCATATGGGAGTTTTCATTGATTCATGTTCCCATCTGCTGAATTTCCTTTTATTTATTTAATATGGCTTTTTGGGGAAATCTCACTCCGAAGCTCTAGAGAAGCATAAACCGTGGCAATGGCTGCACACACAAACCCCCCACCCCCCATCCCTCCTCCAGACCTTGGCTGCTGGGGGCAGGGTGTCCTGCAGAAAAGGGTTGCCGGGCGTCCTCGCTAGGGGGCCGAAGCTCCAGGCCCAAGATTCTGCTGCGTGGGGCCTGCAGATACTGTGCATCCAAGAAAGCAAGCATGAAGAAAGGCCTTCCTGCTCCTCCACACAATACCCATTCCCTTTGTGCTAAAACACTCAGGTATCAACAACTTGGAAATCAGCAGACAGTGGATGTCCATGTTAAATGTGATACTGTGTCTTCTTCCTCCTCCCCATTCATCACCCCTCCATCCCAATAATGATCCATTGGTAATTACTGCCTGGCCTTGAATCCTGACTCTGCTTTTTATGGTGAGCTCCTGAGCAAGTTAACTTCTTAGAAGCTTGGGTTGCTCATCTGTGAAGTAGGAATAATTACCCCCTTTGTCTCCGATGTGGACTGGCACATCCTGCAGGAGGCTGAGACTGGCCAAGAGAGCTGCCTAACTGATCCTTACCCACCTCTTTCACCACCAGTCCCTCATTCCAGCTGCTCCCATAGGTCTCTAGGACAGACCATCTGCCAGGTTGGCCTGCAGGGAGGGTGGGTGGGGGTGGGGTCCGGGGTGCCTTTACTCTATGAAGCAGAAGAAAAGACTGTAGAGGTCGTGGTTCAGAATGTCTGACACTTTAGAGCAATATCCGCTTGAACTTCAAACATTGGCCCAGATTTGGAAGGGACCCAGAGGTCATCCCATTCAGTCTCTTATCTAAGCCATCTGTTCCCTCTGAGACCTTTACAGGGCAGTCTCTTCTATTGGCACATGTCCCTAGGTATTAGATTGCCCAGTAGGACTATTTGGGTGTATGAAGCCACCATTTCCACAGACCAAGTCTTTTAAGACCTATGATTGTTAAGGTAGTTATATCCCATTCTGAATAGAATGGAATTTCCAAAGCTCAAAGTCTTAAGCTATCCCATAGTATCATCTGTTGTGGGGCTAGATGCCTTCCTTATGTATATCCTGCCCAGTCCACCCTTCTCTTCTTGTGCTATGTAGATTTCCTTTGCTGAATAAATTATGGCTAGATACCTGAAATCCCGTGTAAGCTTACCCTGTCTATGCATACATCCTTAATCTTCAGCCATGCACATTATCTTTCCTGATATCTTTACATGTGCTTAGTACCTCACAGCAGGAAAACTTCCAAAGTATTTAATGAAGAAAATAGGATGTGTAAGAAAGCATTTCTGTTCATTGTGCAATAACTAGATGAAACCACTGACTTCATCTAGAACTAAAGCCCTTGGAAACCTCACCCATGATTTGTCCTCAAGATTTCCATGAGATAAAAAAAGAAACAAGAGGATCAGAGCTACATAGTGAGTTTCAGGCCAGCCTAGGTTACAATAAACAACAAAAGAAAAAGAAAAGAAGAGGAAAACTATTGGCCAAAATAAGCAGAGAAGTAACCCTAGAAACCATGAGAGGTGGTTAATACAGTATAAGATGGTTAATTATTCATTAAAATCCATGAAATCCATAAAATGACATAAATGAATTAATTTCACAAAGATAAAAGTAGGTTATAAAAATTCAAAGTATATGTATACACATACTATGTTTCTGTTTATATTTAAAAATAGGCAAAAAGTAGACTATTTTATTTAGGGATGAATACATGACACTAAAATTATAAACTATAAACAAAGCAAAGGGAGCTGGGTGCTGGCTGAGAGTGGAAGTATGAGGTTCAAGACCAGCTTTGGCAGGAAAATTTGTGAGATACTCATGAAAATAATCAGCAAAAAACTGGGCTGGAGATCTGATTCAAGTGGTAGAGCACCAACCTAGCAAACTCACGGTACTGAGTTCAAACTCCAATACAGCTCCCCACCCCAAAATATATACAAGACAAGGAGATGGGGGACATAGTTCACTCAGTGATAGCTCTCTAACTCAGCACTCAGCACAGGTCCTGGATTTGATCTTAAGCAAAAGGTAAGAAGAGAGTTTTCATTATAGCTATGTAATGGATATGTTAATATAAAGGATAATTATTTATTTAACTGTTTGTGTACATGTTTTAGACATCTCCTACATATATGTGCTATTTTACAGTTAGATTAAGGCATAACTGAGCTGGTAGAGTTGCATGAGAATTAAATGAGGTAATTAATGCACGTAAAGCTCTCAGGTCCCCTGCCTGGTGCATAGTAAGGACTCAATGGAAGTGACTTTTTCATATTAAGGGAAGGATTTGAAGCCTTGCAAAAGGCTACATAATTAACCAGTGATTAAATTAAGAAAGATCCTATTGTTTTTATTTAAAGAACGTTGACTGTTTTTGTAGATCCTGTGTCTTAAGTGTGTATGTATAGGGATGGGAGGTGTTGATTGGTTTAGGGCTCTTTGAGGATCACAAACAGTGTAGGGTTGGGGAACTTTACTCTGCCCTTCAGAGAAGACAAAACAAGAAGGGAGAGAAGAATTTGTGTTGTCTCCCTATGAGGGGACCAGATCTGAGACTGTGGATATCTCACTTACACTCTCCTGGCTGCATTATGCTTTTTGCAGTGTGCATGAGACCTCAGAACCAGCCAAGGCGACAGTCAGTTGGCCTTGAACCAGCTCAGTGATGGCAAGGGAAGTCATTCTGCTGACTGTGTGCTCTATGGCACTGTAGAAGTAGCCAAGATTAAGAGTGGCCACCCAGCCAAAAAGGCACTGGGATCAGCCAGAGTCTTCCAGCTAGGAGATGCCAACAAAGCTGAGCACCTCTGGATATGAACCCCAAGGGTTTCAGACTACTCTGCCTAGGCGTGGCCATGAGTTTCCAGATGTACCTCTCCAAGGGGAGCCCAGTTTAGGGTACTGGAGAAGTCTTTGTTTCCCAGATGTCTTGATTTTCTTTTTGCTGCTATAAAAGAATACTGTAGACTTGGTAAGTTACAAAGAATGTAACTTTATTAGGGTCTTGGTTTTGAAGGCTGAGAAGGCCAAAATGAAGGGACTGCATTGGGGAGGGCCTTCTTGCTATTATCAGAGCATGGTGAAAGGCAGGTGAACATGCATGAGACAAGAGAAAGAGATGGAAAGCCAGCCAAGGTTATAACAAGGTTATAACAAGCCTGTTGTTTCAGAATCCCCATAACCCACTCACCACTTTGATGCCCTTTCACCTTAAGTTTTGGGGCAGATTGAAACTGTAGAATCCCCATAACCCACTCACCACTTTGATGCCCTTACACCTTAAGTTTTGGGGCAGATTGAAACTGTTGTTCCACCTGATTTCCACACTACAGGCTGGTAGGCTTCCTGGCACAGTGAAATTCACAGAGACTCATGTACACGCCTTTGCCCCATTTCTTAGACTGTGGATTCTTAAGCTCATGACCCTTTAAGATTTTCCACTTTTACTCTGATCCTTTTACACTTAGCCAACCAGTTATTCAATTCCCCTTGTATTTACTGAGGTATGTGCTATCCAGGTGCTTTTTCTAGATGCTGAGGATACTATGATGAGCAAGGGAGATGTAAATCCTGCTCTCACCAAGTTCGTAGTTTGTGGGGAAAAGATACAGAATAATGATGACAGTTACTATGTATTAGCAAAAAAGAGGCTTAAGGATCTATGTATGATGCATGCTAGAAGGCTTAACATGGTTTATTGATATTTCTTAAGGATGGTCCCTGGATTACCTATATCAGAAGTATCTGAGGTAATTGCTGAAAATTCAGATCCTGGGTTTGATGACAAATATACTATGTCAAAAGCTCTGAAAATGAGACCTAAACTATATGCTTTAGATGAAAACGGGGAATAAAATTCAAATTAGTGAAAATCAGCCATTGAAAAGTATACACTTTAGTGGCATTTAGTGTATTCATGGGGTTGAATGTACTAATTCTAAATCATCTAGTGCCAAGTCATTTTCATCATCCCTCAAAGAAACTCCATATTCATTAAACAATCATTCTCATTGCCAATGGCCCCTGTCTCTTGGCTACCACAAACTGTTTTGTGTCTCTATGGAGTAAGTAATTCTGGACATGCCATGAACTTTTGTGTCTAGCCTGCTCCACTTAATATGTTCTTGAGGTTTATCCATATTGCTGTCCATATCAGTACCTCATTTCTTTTTTTAAATAAGTTTTTTTATTGTGAAAATACCGTACAGAGAGATTACAATTACATGAGCAAGGTAATGAGTACATTTCTTAGCAAGCCTCCTCTTTTTCCCCTACCATCCCTGCCCTCCCAGTCCCATGACTACACTTCCCCACTCCCCTCCACACCCCCCAAAGTTGTAAAGTTCATTTTTCAACATAGCATCTTGTACATCTCATTGTTGCAATGGTAGTACCTTATTTCTTTTTAGTGCTTAATTTTGTCCACTTATATATTGATGGATATTTGGCCATTGAGAATGTTGCCACTGTGAACATTCTTGTATATGTGTTTGCTTAAGTACCTGTTTTCAATTCTCTTAGGTATACACATAAGAATGGAATTGCTAGGCTATATGTTAATTCTATTTTAAATTTATTAAAGAAACTGACAAACTTTTCCATAGAGGCTGCCATAGCTACACATTCTGGCCAACATTTGTTAATTTCCTTAACTACAGTATGACAGTGGGTATGAAGTGGTGTCTCATTTCCCTAATGACTAATGATGTGAACATCTTTTCATATACTTATTGGTCATTTATAGATCTTCTTTGGAGAAATGTCTATTCAAGTCCTTGTCCATTTTAAAAATTGAGTTGTTAGCTGGGCACTGGTAGCTTATGCCTGTAATCCTGACTACTCAGGAGGCTGAGATCTGAGGATCACACGTTAAAGCCTGGGCAGGAAAAGTCCATGAGACTTCTATCTTCAATAAACTACTCAGAAGAAGTCAGAAGTGGTGCTGTGGCTCAAGTGGTACAGTGTTACCCTTGAGCAAAAGAAAGTTCTTTACATGTTTTGAATACCAGGAGTTTATTGAATGAATTGTTTGCAGATCCGTAACATGGAAAAGGTCTTTTTCACTATCCTGGTGTTCTTTTATGAACAAAAATTTAAATTTTGATGAAGTCCATTTTATGTAATTTTCTTTTCTTGCTTATGTTTTTGGTGTCCTATTTAAGAAATGGCCAAGTCTAAGGTCATGAAGATTCTTCCTTATGTTTTTTTTTTCTAATAGTTTTATAGGGATTTTTCCCTCTTAAGTTTAGTCTTTGATCCATAATGAGTAAAGCTTTTTGTTTTTGTTTTGGATACTAACAGTAGAAAGCCAATACAGTCCAGAGCAAGAAAGGGATGCGTAGATACAGTCAGTGTGTATAGTTTACATTGTTTTCCTGCATAAGTCTTATGAGCCAGCAGATTCAACAGTGCTCCAAATGTCTACTGCAGATAGAACTCAGATGCATCTGGGAATCCCTGATAGGAGAATGCTGATATTACTCCTAGAATATTTTTTTAACTGCAGTTATGCTTCTTATACAAATAATGTATTCACGTTTTGAGAAAATAGTTCCTAGGTTTGTCTCTGGGCTCTGGTAGATAATAAGTGGCTGGCCTGAAATGCCAAGGGAATGTATAACATTTACCCATTTGTGACAAAGGACACTTTAAAGGATACAGAAAAACAGCTATCTGGAAGAGGTGTCTAGGGAAGACATGTGGGAGGGGACATATGGCTTCCAGATCCTTTTATGTGGTATGAGGTTAGGCTTCTTTCTTCTTCATCTTCGTGTTCTTTCTCTTCCTTCTCTTCCCTCTCTGTAGCAGAATCCCACAATGTAACCCTCCTATTTTTTTTCGGTATTGGGGTTTGATGTCAGGATTTTGCTCTTGCTAGGCAGGTGCTCTATTGCTTGAGCCATGACCCCAGCCTTTTTTTGTTTTACTTATATTTTAAATAGGGTTTCATTTTTATGTGCCAGTTGGTCTGAATAGTGATCCTCCTATTTGTACTTCCCATGTTACTGGGATTACCAGCACATGCCACCATGCACAGTTTTTATTGGTTGAGATGGGGGGAGGAGGATTGTCTCAAGAACTCTTTGCCCTGCCGGGCCTCAAACTCCAATCCTTCCTTTCCTTCCAAGTAGCTAGGATTACAGATATAAACTACTATACCCAGTTCCATGCTTTCAATTCTTTCAGGTTTGTACCCAGAACTGGAATTGCCAGATCACATGGTTAATTCCTTTTTTAATTTTTTGAGGGACCATGAAACTATTTTTGCATTAGAAGCAGAACCATTTTACATTCTTACCAATAGTGCATGCAAGTTTCAATTTTTTAATAGTATGAGGTGATATCTCATTGTGGTTTTAATTTGCACAGGAATCCACTCTCTTTTAATAACCTTTTTCTTTGGTAATAATTTTAGATTTACAGAAAAATTGCAAAGATAGTTTAAGAGAACTTCTGCATATCTCTCATTCAGTTTCCATTCCCATTTTCCCTAAGGTCATCGTCCAGCTAGCATGGTGCTTCATAAAAATCTGGGAATCTGCTTTGTGGTAAGTGAACAGAAGCGCGTGCGTGCACTTCTGGAATGGAAGCCACAGACTTTCACATGCTAGGCAAGGCTCCACCACTGAATTACTCCAACTCATGCAATGAGTCTTCATTTATCAGTATGCTAAAGAGCCACTGATCTACTGGTCAGAAAAGTTTCTGCAGAGCAATCCATTCCAGCTGTTCTAGGAAGTACAGATATAAATGAGTTAAAAGTGTGGGGTATGATCCAGGCAGATGAAATAATGTCAAAGCATGGTGGTAATAAAGAACTTGGAGTAGATGAGGGTAATCATAATATCAATAATAGTAATTTATTGACACTTACCATATGCCAAGCACTGGTAAGCACTTTAGAACATGATTTCACTTAATTTTTCACAATAACTTGATAAAGTAAGAAAGATGATCATTTCTATTTTATTGACACAGCAACTGAGAGTTGAAAGGAGTAACTTGCCTAAAACCACACAACTATAAAAAATGGCAGAATCAGGATTTGAACTCAAATTCTCCCCTACCTCCCCCCATTATTTTTATTCTAGTAGGCTCCTATAGCAATTAATCTCTTGCTTATGGTAAGAAGCAAAATATTAAATAAATGTCCTTCCTTGTCCCTGGTTTACTCTCCTACTGTCTTCCCCAAACTATTCATTCTGCCTTCCCATTCCACAGCTAGTCTTTACTATAATTCTCTATTGGTGATAGCATGAGTCAATGAATAGAAACAGCGTTGGCAACAATTTGCAGTTGAATATTTGTTTATATGTTTACATGTTTAATGCTGTTTGTCCCACTGTGCTATCAATCCTGGGATGGCAAAGATCAAATCTGCTTGGTTTCCCTGACACTGATAGCTGCTAACTAAATATTAGTTGAATAAATGAAGACAGGACTTAAAGATTTTTTTTTTAATGTTGAATGATTTGTTTTTGAGGTACTGGGGTTTGAACTGAGAGTTTCATGCTTGTTAGGCAGGTACTCTCCCACTTAAGTCACAACTCCAACCTTTTTTCCTCTGGCTATTTTTGATGTAAAGTCCGCTTCTTTCTGGGGCCAGCCTGAATCATAACTTTCCTACCATAGCTATGATTACAGACATATGTTACCATGCCCAGGTTCAGCTATTGAGATGGGGTCTTACAATCATTTTTTGCCTGGTCTGGCCTGAGGACTTGATCTTCCAATCTCAAAACTCTTGCATAACTGAGATGACATGCACGTACTACTGCACTCAACCATTGTCTGAGATGAAAATTCAATAATTTTTTGCTAGGGCTTGATTTGAACCAGAATCCTTCTGATCTCGCTTCCTGGTAGCTAGGATTACAGATGTGCATCATTTTTGCCTGACATAACTGATTTTTGTTTTTGAGGAAGGAGGAAGTCAAATGGGTTGCTGGATATCATTTAAGATATCATCTTTCCCAGTGAGAACCTCAACCTCATTAGTTCATCTGTCATGCCTCATAGAAAGTACCAATGGTTTCATTCCCCAGGGAAAGAGAAGCAGGAAAGGCCTTGGTCTGATTAACCCAAGGAACCTCTCATTGACTGTTGAGAAGTTTGTATCCAAAGATAGGGATGTTTAAATTCAAGAATATCATCAAGAAAAAAATAAAAATGAAACACACTTTCAGAAAATCAACGGCTTTCAAGGAGAGAAGAGGGTCAGTGCCCTCCCAGCCCTTTTCCTATTTTGGGATTCTGCTTTCCGGCAGCACCAGAGAGCCTTCGCTGCAGGTGAAGGCATAATTGCTCCTTACTTCCCCTGGTTCCCCCCGTGTTAAATTAGCTTTATGTCAATACCACATTGGCAACTGGGATGAATTATTGAAGCTCATTCACTGCAATGGGCCTCAGTTCCACTTGCTTTATGGAATGGAGGTGAATGTGAGCTTATTATTTCTGTTTGTCTTATTGCAGTCAGTACATTTTCAGTTTGTGGTTAATTCAATGGGATTGGGCACTGATGGCAGATCATCCCAGCCTCTTTCTATCAGGAGAGCAGCGGAAATGGGCATAGTAGGAGGGCCAAGCCCCTGAGTAAGAAAAGAGGAGCCCAGGAACATAGACACTGACCTCTAAATCCAAGGGGATCTTAGTTATCACAATTTATCCTGCAGTTGCAAAGATATACACAAGCACGTGCCATCAACATGCACACACATACACTCAGTCTTAAGCTACACTCAGCAGGAGCTGAGTGTAAAGAATGTTTTTTGTTGTTGTTTTGTTCTTTGCTTTGGGGTGTTTTTGTTTGTTTTGTTTTGTTTATTGGTTGGTTATGGGGCTTGAACTCTGGGCCTGGGCGCTGTTCCTCAGCTCTTCAGCTCAAGGCTAGCACTCTACCACTTGAGCCACGGCATCACTTCTGGTTTTCTGAATGGTTTGTTGGAGATAAAAGTTTCACAGACTGTCCTGCCCAGGCTGACTTTGAACCATCATCCTCAAATCTCAGCCTCCTGAGTAGCTAGGATTACTGGCGTGAGCCACCAGCGCTTGGCTTTGGGTGTTGTTTTGTTTTGCTTTTGTCAGTCATGGGTCTTGAATTCAGGGCCTGGGCCCTATGCAAGTATTTTTTTTGCACAGGGCTAACTCTCTACCACTCTGAGCCACAGCACCACTTTCAGTTTTCTGGTGGTTAATTGGAGATGAGTCTCATGGACTTTCCTGGCTGGGCTGGCTTTGAACTGCAATCCTCAGATCTCAGCCTCCTGAGTAGGTAGGATTGCAGGTGTGAGCCACTGGCACCAGCTTTAAAGAATGGTTTTAAAGAATGGATTTCCAAAAGACTATGTGTAAGCCTTTTCATCCTCTTCCTTCCTTCAACACCAGTACTTCTGTAGAAGTGCTGGCTAATTTGCACCCCATACTTGCAGGGATGGATGACCTAGAATATCTAAGGTTAAGGACAAGGAATAAAAATGCTAGAGGCTTCTGTGTACATAAGAGAAGACAGATGAAGTGGACTGTTCCTGATACACACACACACACACACACACACACACACACACACACACACTTTTATTTTTTTACAGTATTGGGAATTGAACCCAGAGCATCTCACATACTAAGCAAGCAGTCTACCATTTTAGTAACACCCCTAGCCCTTTTGTTTATATTTGTCTTTGAGATAGGATCTGATAACTTTGCCTTGGCCAGCCTCAAATTCCTCCTCCCTCTGCCTTGAAAATAGCTGAGATTACAGGCATGCACCACTACACTCAGTTGTGTTCCTGAATTTCCAGGTATGTTTCTCTTCATGGACTGAAAGAGACAGGCTTCCTGGACTTAAAGTTTGGTTGGAAGTCTGATGAAATATCCTCCTGACTTTATCAGCTGGTCACATGCCTCTCAAAAATCCCATCATTAAATATTTATCCCTTTTGGAGTTCCCAGTTGAAAATCAAATACCTCTGGTTGAGGCAACACACTATAAGATTATCATCTAACATTCTGGCAAGCACTCAGTTCTGCCCAAAAAACCTTTGCCTTGCTCTGCAGACTTACTTGTTCTTCAGGTCTGATCCAACCTTTCCTGCTCACTTCCTTCTCCTTCATAAGGGAGGGTAAGTTCTCCCATTAATACACTCTCATTACTCTCTACCATTTTCCCCAGTAATACGTATTGTAAGTATAATTTAAAGATATTGCTCTGGTTATACTGGTATAGTTTGTGATTTGTATCATGGATGGAGGCCTCAATTAGCTAGCTGATTTTTTTGTTTGGTTACTGTTTTGGTGCTGGTACTGGAGCTTGAGCTTAGGACTTTATGTTGTTGCTTAGCTTTTTGGCTCAAGGCTGTTGCTCTACCACATGAACCACACTTTTACTTCTGGCTTTTTGTGGGTTAATTAGAGGTCAGAGTCTCTTGGAATTATCTACCTGGTGTGGCTTTAAACTGGGATCCTCAGGTCTCAGCCTCCTGAGTAGCTAAGATTATAGGTGTGAGCCACTGACACCTAGCAGTTAGCTGCTCTTCTCTCATTTTTCATTATTCCCCCAGTGCTATCTACAGAGAGATTATTCAACAAAATTTAAATGAAATTGGTGTATTTGAGGAAGAGGGAGGGGGACACAGATGATCAGCACAGATCATTCTAAACTGTGCTGATCTGAACCTACAAACATCATGTCTCTCACATGGTATCACCTTCCATATGTCATGTTAAGAGGCCCAAGAAAGTCAGAAGGGACCACAATAAGATGGAGGAGACAGAAATTTCTCAGTTCAAGGAAACAGGCTCAAAGGGCATCCTGGCCTAGTCTGGCCTAGTCTGGCTCCCCTCTCTTCCGGAATGTAAAGATTTCATAGTTCTAGAATAAGTAAGTCTTGTGTGAGAAATGTTCTCTTTCAGATATTTCCTGGTAATTAAAAATCAAGGTAGTTTGTTGCTGAGGATATATGGTATTGATAATGTTTGAAAAAAATATTATCAACTATAATTTATCCAAAATTCACTATATGCTAAATATTTGGGTAAGCATTTTATGCTTATTTATATATAATATATACATGTATATTTATATATTATCATAAATAAATATGTATAATCCTCTAAACTGCCTTGTAGGGTTGGTACACAATAATTCTCATTCTACAGCAAGAGAAACAAGCTCAGTGAGAATAAATAATTGGCCTAAAGTCATACCATAGGAAACACCTGAGCCAGGACAGAATTTTGAGGCCAAACTTTACCACCAAGAGAGGCTGCATTTCATCTAAGCCCTCTAGGAGAGGCTACATCCCCTTCTTCTTAGGCTCCATTCTCCCTCAACAGAAACTGGTGCCATTTAATGGATTGGAATACAAAATGGGATCTTGGGAGATAGCACTATCCCATAATTATCTATCTTATAATTACCCCAGCTGGCTCCTGATTCCTGGAGCAAAAGATCAGAGATGTCAAAACGTCTAGAATTGCTGGAGAAAGAAGTTATCAACAGCTGGAAGGTGCTAGTTGCTAGATGTTCCCCACCAAAACACTTCTATACTCCTGGTCTCCTTGCTTGAAAGAACAGCCCACTATGAATCTTTTCCATCTATACTTCTCTTCTCCCAGTGGTAATCCTGGAGGCCTGTTTCAGAATGACTGAAGTAGGTGACAAATGAGTCACATGGGTCACACAGAAAAACTGCCATGTAGATAGGCCTTATTTTTTGGAAGCTACATTCAAACCCTATATTTCTGTGTACTGCCCCTTGCAGGAAGTTGAGGGTTTTTTTTTGGGGGGGGGGGTTGAACTCAGGTTCTGGGTGCTGTCCTTGAGTTTCTTTCACACAAGGCTAGCTAATGCTCTCCCACTTGAACCACAGCTCCACTTTCAGCTTTTTTTGAGTAGTTTATTGGAGGTAAGTGTCTCATGGACTTCCCTGCCCAGTCTGGCTTCAACTCAAGATCCTCAGATCTCAGCCTCCTGAGTAGCTAGGGTTATAGGCATGAGCCACCAGCGTGATGCAGGGAAGCATGTCGCCTCTGTTTCCTTTCTTTCCGAGTATACTGACTTTAACTTCATTCTTAAGTAATTCTCAGAACTTCACCTTCATAGCTCCAAATTAGATCTGGAAACCCTTTGAGACTGTGATGGTCCCAGCTCATGGCCCTGAAACTTGGTCTGAAACAGACATTTTGTGACTTATCCTTTTCACCTTCAGGGATCTCTCTTTTTCTTTCTTTTTTCTTTTCTTTTTTTTTTTTTTTTTTTTTTGGGTCCAGTCATGGGGCCTGAACTCTGGGCCTGGGCGCTGTCCCTCAGCTCTTCAGCTCAAGGCTAGCGCTCTACCACTTGAGCCACAGTGCCACTTCCGGCTTTTTGCTTTTTGCTTATATGGTAGTGAGGAATTGAATCCAGGGCCTCATGCATGCAATGCAAGCGCTCTACCACTGAGCCACCTTCCCAGCCCCATCCTGCAGGGATCTTGATGTTATCTTTTCTAGCTGGTGAACTCCTAAATGGTAAGATGCAAGTTAGGATTCAATATGGTCCACTGGCATGCATCTTCTTACCCTACTTTCTTCTCGTGTGTTACAAAGACTAAAGAGTTAGCCTACATTCCCTTATCCTCAGGTGCACTAGTGTGACTAGATGGCAGAAAGAAGGAAGAAGCCCTCTTTCTGCTATTTTGGTCATTTTGCTGGCAACTGGGACCTTGGAGACATGGGATTCTCTTATAGCAACCATCCCAGCTTGCTGATCTCTACTCCCTAATTCCTGGATGTCAGCTCTCTGACAATGTGCTCTTTAAATCAATAGGTCCAGCAGTGGCATTGACTCTGCCTTACTGATCATGACAAACATGTTAGCACTCCTGGTGCACTTTCTGAAAATGGAGCTTCTTCCAGAAGTTATTTCAATGATTCCCTTTACTAAATTCCCTCCAGTTAAAAATGCCTATTGTGCTTTCTGTTTCTTGACTTGCACTAAACCTTCTATATGTCAGGAGCCAGTGGCTCATGCTTGTAACCCTAGCTACTGGAGAGGCTGAGATCTGAGGATCACCGTTCAGAGCCAGCCTGGACAGGAAAGTTCGTGAGACTCTGATCTCCAATAAACCACCAGAACACAAAGTGGTGCTGTGGCTCAAGTGGTAGAGCGCTAGCCTTGAGTTGACTAGCTGAGGGACAGCGCCCAGACCCAGACCAGAGTTCAAGCCCCATGACCAACCAAAAAAAAAAGGCCCTAAATTGAAAGAGGAATAAAGCCAATGTTAAGTAGAAAACATTTCTTTTCTTATCTACTGAGATCTCTATAACAAAAGACAGATTAACAAGAAAAAAAATCCATGTTTATTTAGTATAAATTTTGTAGAACATTAAAGTCTTCATAAGGATATAAAGACTCAAAGAAACAAGGAAATGCGTAATTTTATGCTTAAGTTTAATGCAGAGTGGACAGTCATGCACAGGTATGATTAGACAGAGAAAGATATGACCTAATGAAAATAAAATAGGGTTAAGTCTTAGTAAGGCATGTTTGTTCAAATTCTTCTTGATAATTCTGACTTTGAAGACAAGGTTGTTCCTTCCAGGGGTGTC
This sequence comes from Dipodomys merriami, assembly GCF_024711535.1. Lineage (NCBI taxonomy): Eukaryota > Metazoa > Chordata > Mammalia > Rodentia > Heteromyidae > Dipodomys > Dipodomys merriami. The sequence goes on along the minus strand of NW_027204159.1, from coordinate 9,074,108 downwards.
TGGAATGAAGGTTTTATGACTTATTTCAGGAGAGAAAGAAGGGACAAAGTCTAAAGTATTATGGCCTGCTTCAGGCCTTTCTTCAAGAAGAAAGATGGGGGAGAGAGAAGCATGGGAGAATGACCTTCCTGTTGTTAACAAAATGGTATATTTTGGAGCAGTGTGTCCTAAATCCATTACTAGGACAATAAAAGGCAGGAGGTCAGTGTTAAGTAGACATAAAAACAAATTATCATAGAGCTGAGATTGTGGCTTGGTGGTAGAGTGCTTGTGTAGCATGCACAGAGTCCTAAATTCTATCTCCCCATTCTCCCCTCCAAAGTCAGCCTCTCTTACTAATAACTGGTAAAGTTACTCATTCAGATTATAACAGTGTTATCCAATATTAAATATTTACAGGGTTTTGGTATATCAGTTACATGTCAATAACAATGATTAAAAAAATAAATCCCAAGTAAAGATACAGTCAAGGACAGAGCAGAATGAAAGGTGGGCAAAGAAATTAACATTTTTCAAAAGTTATGACTTATTGTAGAAGTCAGTTTTGTGCACATAAACAAGCTCACTCTTCACATCTGAGACTTCAGAAATATACTATACATTCACTGTTAAACATGAATTAACACCTCTCTTTCACACACAGACACATAGTATGACTTAGAATTCTCTCAAATGTTTTAATTTTGATGGCCTCAAATGATACAAAAGGTAAAAGACACATGTGTATTAGAGTCAGAATCCAGGTGAAGTGGTAAGTCTTCAGTGAAAGAAGGAAGCATGGAATAGAATAATGAAGAGAGAGCTAGACGTAGATGAGAGGTAAAATGGGAGTGAATTTAAGCTAAAGGGAGGAAGGGAGGTGAATTAAAGTGTTGGAGGGAAAGAAAAACAGGAGAACCTACGCCCAGCTCCCTCACTCTTGGCTAACAATCTCAATTGCACAATATCTGGAAAACACAAGGCCCTAGATAAACATTTACTGAACCAAAGAACAAAGTCAGGGGGATGGGAGGAGGAAGACGACACTGTGGAGTTTATGTGCATTAATAACTACTAACAGCTACTAGGGTCTATCATAAGACAGGAACTTTGCTAAATATTTTTAAAGCATTATTTTAAATTCCTCAACAACAGTAGTAGCATATCCATTTAATGGGCAAAGAAACTGAGGCTCAGGTAGTTTAAGTAACTCAATCACATGGGCAGTAAGTGACAATCAAGATTTGAATTCCAGCTGGTGGCGGTGGTCATGCCTGTAATCCTAGCTACTCAGTAGGCTGAGATCTGAGGATCACGGTTCAAAGCCAGCCCAGGCAGGAAAGTCCATGAAACTCTTATCTCCAATAAACCACCAGAAAACCAGAAGTGGTGCTGTAGCTCAAGTGGTAGAGCGCTGGCCTTGGGTGCCCAGGCCCAGAGTTCAAGCCCCATGACCGACCAAAAAAAAAAAAAATTTTTGAATTCCAACTTGTTTGACTTCAAAACCAACATTTATCACTAGTATATTGTATGTGTTCCCCTTGAGTCAAGTATAGGTATAGGCCCTCCACCTCTCCCTACCCTGTGTACCCAAAAGTTTAGAGGGGACTCCAAAAGATATAGTCCCAGACCTGACCAATCAGTGCTGAGCATACTAGGAGAAAAGGGATGGGGGTAGGTGCACCCCAGCTGAGGAGGGACCATATTAAAACCTCATCTTCAACAACAGAAAGAAAAACAATTTGAAACTTAATCATCTCCCAGAATTATGATCCCTCCCCGCAGCAGGGAGCACATTAGCAGAGCTGAGAAATGATAATTCAGCAGCCCCCAACCCAGCAGGGAGGGAGAAAGAGGAGGGAGGAGAGAGGGAGGAAAACAGAAGCAGGCTTGGAGTGAGATGGAGGAAGGGGGAAGAGGCAGGGTCTGACCTTCCTTGTTCTTTTCTCTGCCCAGGTCTAGGACAAGGTTCCAAGGTTTTGGTCTTGATTCTTTGATTCTGCTCACCTAGGGCAGGAGTGAGGTCGCTCCCTGGATTAGTTCTTAGCAGGGATTAATCCCCACTTCCAGAGCTGCGTCCAAGCCCACTCAGGCCAGGTATGGTTTGTGGTCTTAGCCTGCCTGGGTGGGGAAGAGTTTCTGAGGCACCAGGGCTGGCCTTGTGCGCCCCTTGTCCAAAGGCACTTAGGTGAATCAGAGGCCGGTCAGAACCAGAGCTGCTGGACAGCTCCCCGCCTCAACCTTGGTCGCCTCCGCGCACCCGAGGGGTGGGGCGAGGCTTCCCAGCGGCGTCCAGGGCCCCCACCCTTAGGGGAAGCGCAAAGGCTGCTGGGAGCTCCTGGGGAAAAGGCTGGGGTCATGAAAAGGTCCCGGTGGATATCTGGTAGGGACTTTGAGACTGCATCCCCGAGGGCAATTTCTCCAGACGCATTCCTTCCTTCTGAGTCGAGACCCCCTTAGTCCCCACAACACACTCCCCCCATGCGGGGGACAATGGTGCCTTCAGCCCCCAGACATGAATGGGGCCTTTGAAAGCAGCACGCCATGGGGTCAGCGCCGGCCACTGGGTCCACGGGGCCGCCCAGCCTTCGGATCAAGGAACGGAATCCCCAGCCTGGGGAAGGAGGGGAGCTTGTGTGAGTGAAAAAGGATCCTTCGGGTCCCTGTCTGATGAATCTTGGGAAGAGATCCATCCCAAATCAGGCCGTTCTTAGTAAAGAAACATTCTAAGAAATATTGAAGAGGCTGAGGAGGAAAGAATATCCCCTCCCTGTGCCAGGGGAGGGGATGGTTCTCTGTCCCCTTCTCCGGAGCAGCAGAGCAAACGGCATGGGGAGGGAATCTATCAAGATTTTGCTATCTCTTCTCTCCTTCCCCAAATCAGGGTTCCACTGTTTAGATGGGGCCGTTCCCCACCTTCTTTCAGTGCTCATGTCCCTTCATCTTGGGCTGTCCCTGAGGCCTGATCCCTTTTTCCTTCTTCTGTCTTCCCTCGGGCTCCTGCATTGTACAGCCTATCAGGTTTCTATGGAAACGGGCTAGGAAGGCTCTGCCAGAAGGCCAAGGCCACTACAGCTCTTGAGGGGAGGGGAGGATAGAAATTGAAAGTGAGGAGCAGGAGGTGAGTTCTAGTTACCCCCAAAAGGCAGTGGACACATGTGGTGAGTGAGACTTTTCATGGGTGTGGGGGAGAGGGTGGATAGATGGGGGAGGGGCAATTGCATGGTTAAGAGCTTCCTCCTTCTCTTATTTGCCAGTATACCAGACATCTAGACAAGCTCCGTTAGAGGGGAAATTAGTGGGTGAAGGAGTGGGGTATGAGTAGCAAGAACTTTGACCATTTCTCCCTTGCATGAAACTCAAAAAAAATTTTTTTCACTCCCTTGTGGGGAAGGAGGCCTCCAGAACTAAAAGGTGCCTAAGAAATGGAAAAGGAAGTCAGAGTGAGGAATGAGTTCAAGAGTGTTTAGGAATTGCCTCTGGTCAGGTGATAGCCAGATACCTAGGCATGCCAGGTACTTTAATGATATCTTGTCCCTGGAACCTCCACTGAGGAGTTAGGGGTAATGTAGGCCTGGAATGTGAGCTTTTTTCTTTCTGTCCATCCCCTCAGGATATTGGGCTATAAAAGGAAGAAAGTGGGGGTGGCAAAGTGGGAGTTGAGCAGGGCCTGGGGAGGGGTGGGTGCAGACAGGGAATCTCTGAGAAGTGTTAACTGTCAGTTCCTAGAACGTGAATCCTAGTCCTCACTCCTTCTCAATGTTCCAACCTAAGGCAAAGTTGCTTTTTGGTCAGCGACTATTGGAAATCTGCGTCCTGGGAGAATGTGCTGTGGGGTCCCTTGGGAAGGGGACTCTCGGGTTATCAGAAGGTTCAGCAAAGTTTCCCTGGGGGAAGAGGGGAGTGGAAGGGAATCTCCTGGGAGACTAGGGTTCCCTGGATCTAAGCCACTGGCTCTCCTTCGGCCACAGTCCCTAGCACAGTCGTCTTGGTGTTTGCTTATTTTGGTTATTTTTTGATCAGATATTTTGGCACTGTGCACACTGCCTCCTGTTGCCATGGCAGCCGTGACAGGGGCTGAGGCACCGTGAGAAAAATACCAAAATTAATGAGTGAGCGAAAGTGCAGCCGAGAGAAAAACAAGGTTAAAAAAAGAGTTAAAACGGTAATGAAAACAGGCTTCCCAGCTCCACAGCAGAGCAGCTGCTCAGGCCTCCATGGAGCAGCAGCCCCCACCCAACCTGGGGCTCCTGGAATCTCCCAGACCTCCAGGCAGGACTCACTCTCTTCCCCTAACCAGCTAGTCTCAGATCCAGCAAAGCCACTTGGGGACCATCCTAAGCAGATCAGTTCCCATCACAAGTAGCATCCTGCCTCCCAGAACAGCATCTCAGTGAACAGCTTCTCATCTCCTAGACAACGGAGTCCCAGATACAGCCCCCACACAACAGTGGTCCAGCTATATTAGCAAGAAATGGCCTCCCAGCTACACCCGAGCTTTGGAGCTTTAACTGCAGGCATAACAGCATCTCAGATAGTCTTGCACGTAAGAACAGCCCAGCTACAATTCTGGGCAATAGCATCCTAGCTATAGCCAATCCCCAGTATGCTGTCATCACAGCTATAGCTTCAGGACCAATAGAATCTCAGCTACAATTCTATACACAATAGTAGCTCTGCTCTTATCCCAGGTAACATCCTGCTTCCCAGGTACAGCCTCGTAGCAACAGCTTCTTATCTCCTAGGATCTGGACAGTGGATTCAGCTACAGCTCCACCTACATCTTGTTAATGGAGAACAGCTTCTTGGCTACAGCCAGTCTCAGGTGTGCCAGCCCAACACCTATAGCTTCAGGTACAATGGCATTTTCATTATAGCCATCCCTCATTATGCACCCATGCACATACATACATGGTTTGGCAACCACCTTTGTGGTAATCGGATTAGCTTAGGCACCTCAGCACATCAGCATCACATCACTGCAACAGTCTCCCAGCTTCAGTCAGAAGCAACAGACTTTTTATTAGTTTCAGGTCCTACAACATCCCTGTCCTCTTAGCTACAGTCCATCCCACGTACCTGCACACCACATCAAGCATCCCAACCATTTCCACACCTGATATCAACCAGACTCCATTCTCTGGATACAGTCCCAGCTAGACTCTCAGTTACTGTCAGATTCAGGAGCCTCCCCCAATGCTTCACATGCCAACCAGTCCTCCTCCTAGTTTGGTGCAAGGCCAAAAGCCTAGCTTCTCTCTTCAGATACCACCTCTTTTATTCTCCAATAATCTTCCTTCCAATCCCAGCCCTCTTTCCCAGTTCTCCTTCTTAAGGAAGACAGGACCCAGTTTCCATACCTACATTGCCCCATTAGGTCCCCACATAATCCAGCCTGGTAGCTGGAGTAGGAGGGATAGAAAGCAAAGAAGGGTAGGCACACCGTGATGTGGCTGCCTTGGCCCAGTTCTGCTCCAACCACTTGGTGCAGGATTTGGGTTTGATGGTGATGGAGCAGGGAGGATGGAGGAGAACATCTGGGAGATTAGCATTTCCTGCCAGGCTCGGTGGCTGCTGAGCCTGCTCAGCCCTGAGCAAGGGAGGAGAACAGAGGAGCCTTTGAATGGCTCCCAGCAAGCAGCCTGGGGAGGGTTTGCTGCAGTGGGCAGCAGGCACACGCTGGGGGCAGGGAGGCTGGGGCAGCCCTGCTGTGGAAGATTTCTTCTCTCTGGGCCACTGATTTCCTCCTTGGCGCTATACTCAGCCACAGGAGCAAGTACAAGCTTTGCAGGGACCAAGAGGCCACTTAAAGGACAGGTCCTCCTTTCACTGGCATATAGCATTTTCAATCCAGAGCCCTGCACTTGGGATCCTGGGCCAAGGACTAGAACTGAGGGTGAAAATAGAGTCCAGTCCAGAAAGGGTGAGAGACTTCTCAGGGTGAGATCTTGGGGAAGTTCTTGCTAGTATCCTTACCTAGCCACAGAATCCACCCTTACCTGAAGGCTATCCATAAAGAGGCCATTGCTGGGAAGAGGTAGAAGCAGAAGAAAAAGACAAGGGATCTTAGAATGGTAGGAATGGAGCACACAGAGAGGACAGGAATGAGGAACAGAAGCCATGGCAGCAACCCAGAGACGGGTCCTCCCATATCGAGGGTTTTTTCCATACCCAGTACCAGGCCTTGCTAGCAGATAGCCCTCATCGTTCTGACCTAGAACACCCTGCCTGGGACTACAGGTGGCACCGGCGGGAGGTCTGATTGAATTGGGGCACTTGGCAGCCCGGGGTACAAACCCTGAGGAAGGAGCTCCTAAGCGGCTTAGAGACCTCCAGATGGCGCCAGAGAGCCAGAGCTGAGCGCGAGAAACCGAGTGTTGGAGTGTGTGAGACACTGCGTGTGACACCGTGTGTGACTGCTGAGTGTGAGTGTGACAGGGAGCGTGTGGCACCGTGAGGGCGTGTGGCACAGGCCGTGACACTGCGCGGCCTCGAGGGGCAGAGTCCCGTGTGACTCTCTGAATGTGTGTGTGTGTCCCGGGCAAATGTGTGTACCCGCAGCACTCCACCGCCCGGTGGGCAGGTGATTAGGGGACCCTCGGAATAATCTGAGATCAGGCTCGCCACTTCATCCTCACACTCGTGTACCTTCCTCATTTCACTCGAGAACTCCCAGATCCCATCCCCCCTCCCACGGTCCCCTCCACGGTCTCCCCGCCACCCCCGCCCCACGGCTGCTGCGGCCACCGAGGCTGACCGCTCTGCGGCTTCGGCCGGAGGGGGAGGGGTGCACTTCCCCGGAGCGCAGCGGGAAGGGAGGGCCGCACGGAGTGAGTAGGGGGTCTGGGAGGGAGGTGGGTGGACCTGGAGGGCAGGTGCAGGGGAAGTAGGCCCTAGGGAGAACACTTCCCCAGCTCGGACTTCCCAGGGGGCAGGATGGGGGACAGGTGTCGGAGAGCGCAGGGAGGGGGGGGGATCGCGAAGGTCCAGGACAGAGGCTCGGGTGAGGTGCAGACGGGGCGGGGGTGGGGGGTAGGGGGAATGTGTATCCCCGTCTCAGGCAAGGGAGCCCGCAAACGCGACGAAGTCAGATCTGGGGGAGCGGTGCTGAGGGTCCCCTCCCAGCGGGACCGGAGCGGTCCCGAGCTCCACCTCCCGGCCGGAGGGGGGGCGGGGAGGCGGGCGGGAGGCGGGCGGGCGGGCCTGGAGGGAGGGGGAGGGAGGGGGCGGGCCGGGCTGTGCGCTCCGCTCGCTGCTGGCTCCGCCACCGCCGCCGCCGCCGCCGCCGCCGCCGCTGCCGCCGCCGCCGCCGCCACCGCCGCTGCCGCCTCACACACTCGGGGAGCGGGAGCGCGGCGCGGACGCGAAGCCGCCGGGCTGCTGCGCCCAGAGCCAGCCGGAGCCGGAGCCCGAACCGCAGCGCCAGCCCCAGCCGTGTCGAGCCGCAGCCCGGGCCGGGGCCGGCGGCGGCTCATGGACAGCAGGGCCGGCGGCCGGTGCTGCCCCGAGGCGGGTAAGGATCCGGCGGCGGTGGTTCGGGAGCCCGGAGCCGCTATGGCCGGCGGGAGCTGAGGGAGGGGCGCTCAGTGGAACGAGGCCGCGGGGGCCCGGCCGGTGTCCAGCGCTCCGGGGCTGAGGTTGGGGGGTGCTGGGCCACCGAGTGGGGGTTGCGGCCGAGGCATCGTAGCCTCCAAGATTCACGGCAGGGAACTGGGAGAAGGAGGGGAGGTGCTGCGGAGTCAGACCCCTGCCCGGCACTGGCACCCAGGGCGCGCTTGGAGCGGCGAGGATGGGAAGACTCCAGGAGCGCGCGGAATGGAGATGGTTTGGGGGAAGTGCGCGGCCCTCGGGGTTGGCGTGGAGTCTCCTCGGGGACGAAGCCAGCCAGGAGCATTATCCACAACACACACACACACACGCACGCACACACACACACACACACACTTGTTGGGCGACGAGCTCGGCTCACTCAGGCGCGTCCAGCTCACCGCGGGCACCTGGAGGGCCATACCACCGACATACACATGCGTACGTACATCCGTACATACATGAACACAGACCTACCTCCCGCACACCAGCGCCCACTGGGGCTCCGTCACCAGCTTAGAATCTGCTCCAGCATCTGCACGATCAGCAGGGACACACAACCCGTGGCCATCGAGAGCACAACACAATCAGGTGTGACACTGGGCAACTTAAACAACCCCGTGCCCTTTTGGATGAGTGTGACAGCTACAGTTAGACGCACGAACCCTCAAGACCTAGACCCCCTCCTACACATGTTCCTTTAAGGAACACACCCTAATATACTGTTACCCATTCCCTGGCCAGTACACAGGTACACAGCACAGGTCTCCTTGGCTCCACTAGGCTGCACACACACACACATACGCACACACACAACCCAGTGTCTCAGCACACGCCTTCACGGCACACACCCTAACACAGTAGGACGCACCTACCACAGCGCCTCCTGGTCACAGCAACCCGCCGCTTCACGCTTCTTAAACACGGGTTGCCACACACCTTACACCGACCGTGTCACTTTACACCCTGCCGCGGCGCGTGCACACCAACACACTCGGCCCCTCTCCCTGGGAGGAGAGATTGGGCTGGGAGTAGCCAGCGGGGGCCTCCTGGCTAGCCCCGGAGAGCCCAGTCTCCGTAATTGGGACATTGTTATGGTAAATATGGGCACAGCGGGAACCCGAGGGCCGGACCGACCGGCTTCCTGCGGGCACCTCCCCCACCTCCACTCCAAGGCCGGACCAGCCGTGTGTTCCCGGAACTAGCCGGACCTGGCAGGCCGCGCCGAACTGCCTGCCTGGGGCTCCGGAGCCTGAGGTACAACCCTGGGGCGACCCCCTCCCCCATTTCAGGCCATCCAACTGAATTACAGGAGCCACCTGGGTACCAGTACACCTGGATCCAGCACACCTGGGCGCCACCTCCCCCTCCGCCAGTCCCCAATCAGGCCAGTCGTGTGAGTGGGCTAGGCCCTGGGGCTAGAAGGGAGGTCGCAGCCAGTGCCGCAGCAAAATTTGTTGGCGAGATGGACTCGTACCCTTTCCTCACCCCGGCTACCCTCCGGTAGCTCCGACTTCTGGCCTCAGTTTCCCCAGTGGTGCTCGGCGATTATACCATCTGGCAGAAAGATTGGGGGCGAGGCCTATGCTGAGTGCGGGGCCGGTCCCCCTTCTCCCCCACTCCCGCTGAGAGAGGACGGGTTTCTTGGGAATGTCCCCGCCCGGCCAGGCTCTCTCGGCTTTGTGATTCCGGCGCCCGTTTCCTCCCCACCCCCTTCCCCGGCGCCCGCTGCGCCGCTCCGCGCCGGCGCCGGCTTGTGGAGGGGGGTAGGGATGGGGGGGGGGGACCCTAGGCCGAGGCCAGCGATCGCTACAGAGAGGGATTCCCCGCGGCGACCCCGGAGGCGAGGGACGCAAGTGGCCGGCTGGCCTAGGCGCGATCAGCGCCCTAGCGTAGCCTCGCCCTGGGCTGGGGAGGCCAGGCGTCGCCAGGGTGGAGGTGGGGCCACCCGAACCCCGGGAGCGCCGCCGCCCCCCACCACATTGGGCATCGTCGGGGAGGAGACGCACGCTCGGTGCGCTGGGTGTGTGCAGGGAGCGCCAGCTGACCGTGGCCGTGAGTTCCCGGGCTGCTCATGCCGGCGAAGCCCGGGACTTCATATTGGAAGACGCCAGGCTCCTTCTAGTACCTGCTGTGGGTCAGTCCCTTGGGAGCTACCAGGAAAGGGGCAGCCCTGAAGGTGCCATTGGTCGAGGGGTATGGGGGCAGGTACTACTTTTTTTGTTACAGGGGTCTGAGGGGATTGAGGTGTATAATCGACTATGACAGGTAGTGGAATCCAGGAGAGAAGCGCAAGGAGCAGCCCCCACCAGAGGCAGGCTGGTCGGGGAACAGGCCTGCGTTCTAGTCCAGCAACATTTACTTTTCCCTCCTTCTCCTCACACCCCCAATTCCCAACTCAGAAGGGACTTCAGCTGGAAAAGGGGCGTCTTGCTGGTCTGGCTTCTTCGTCGCAGAAGAGAAGCTTGCTGTGGTTACTTCAGCCCAGAGGTGGGCAAGAGTCAGTGAGCACTGCTGGAAAGAATTGGGTGCCTGATAACTAAGAGGGCGACCCTTTAATGTAGGGGTGAAAGCTGTCCATATTATGAGCAAAGAGAGTTCAGTGCTTCAAACAGGGATTCTGTTTAACTTCTGTCAGGGTCTATGGTGAATGGTGAAGGTGCAGTAGTAAAATATATATCATTTGCTTTCATAGACTTTGCCAGCTGCAGGGCATTGCTTCATATAGTCACCGAACCGGCAAGCACCTATTGTGTGCCCAATGCGGGGTTGGTTTATTTTCACATGTGTTCTTCACAATATAATGTTTTATTTAATCATTGGATTGTTTTTAATCCTCCCACATAACTTCAAGGGGCAGAATTATTTCCATTTCATAATACAAAATAGGTTCAGAAAAGTGACTTCATGTGGGTACGGTCACACACACACACACACACACACACACACACATCTAGGAAATGGTGGAGCATAGGGTTCAAATCCAACAATCTGGCTCAAGAATGCAGGTGCCCAGAAGCTTGCAGAGGCTAATAGAGGGTTGTGAAAGATCTGGGAGAGGAACTGAGGGTTGCTCACTGTGGGAGGCCTCTGAGCAGCTCCACCCCACGCAGCCCCACTTGCTTCCCAGGCTCTCAGATGGTCCCTTTGTCCCTTGGTATTTTCTGCCTGCAGCAGCAGTGGCTGTTGTATAATAGTCCTGGAGTGAGGACAGGGGCTCAGACCTGACCTGGTCACTAGGGCAGTGATAGCTCTCATAGTACTCAGCAGGAAGTGAACCTTGGACCCCCAGTTGTTCTGGAATTGAAGATTCTGAGTGAACTCACCTGTCCTCATTTCTGCTTAGATGTTATACAGATGTGTTTTCCTTGAACTTCTTGGACTCTCGTCCTTCATGAATCTTCTGCTTCAGTCCTGAGAAAGATGGGTCACTTGCTTAGGTTCTATTTTCTCAGGGTCTGGGCACCCTTGCCCAGCAAGGCAGCAGGCCTTGACAGGGCTGATAAGGCCTTAATGGCTTCAAAGGCAGCCGCCTTAGCCTAATGACTCTCTGTACCAACTGCTGGGGACAAAGTTCAAAACTGGTGGGGGTAGAGATGATGAGGCCACTTATTGCCCTTCCTGGCCACATGACTCTAGCCACATGCTCTTCCTGGCCACATGACCCTGTGTGCCTCCAGGTGAGCTGCAACAGAGCCTGGATTCTGTCCTGGAACCCTAAACCCTCTTCTTTCCCTCCTGGAAGCCCATAACAAACATCATATTACAGGCTTGGGGATTTCTGTTGATTCACTTTGCCAACCCAGCCTTTTCTCCAGATCCTAGGATTCCAAGAGGTACTCTATTTCTTACATCCTAGCTCTTTCTCATATTACTTCTGCTACCTAAGATGATTAATATATTTTTGAATCTCAATTTGATCATCTGTAATATGAGAGAGAAGCTGTAATAATAAATATATCCCTTTTGGAGGGTTGGGAGGATTCAATGACGTTTCATGCACGTTCCTTTAGCAATATGTTAGTAAAACCTTAGTGTTCACTGGGATAATGGTGGTGCTGAGTGATGTCCGAGGAAAAGATGATGATGATATGGTTTGCAGGACCTCGGGCTTTTTCTGAACATTGTTCCCAGGCTTTCTGGGTCCTTTATATCACAGTTGCATTGAGGTATTCTCCAGATTCCACCTTCCAATCAAAATTCCTAAGGGTGGGGCCAGATAATCCTTAATATTGAAGGTGCTTCTAAGGCTTAAACCTTCCTCAACCGGTACCCCAACTCTAGACAACCCTCCCTCCAGCCCTGTTTTCCTCACTCTTTCTACTTCTCGGAAATCTCCCTCTCCCTACATCTTCCTAACCTTGGATTTTACTCTGTAGTTCTTCATACTCAAACAGAATACTATAATTCTTCCATGACGCTTGGCTAGAGGTAAGGGATTTCTTGAAGGGGCCAGGGCACTGGCTCAAAGTTCTGAAGTCTCAGATTGTGACCTTAGATGGGGAGAAAGCCCCAAGATAGCAGCTCAATCTATATCTCTTAGAATAGACACAAATCAGAGTTACCCTGACTATGCTAGGCTATGGACCCCTAAATCTGTAGCCAAATTTCTGAGTGAACTTTTTCTTGGAAAACTCTGCATAATGTTCTAATAAGATTCTTTTTTTTTTTTTTTTGTTGGTCGTGGGGCTTGAACTCTGGGCCTGGGCGCTGTCCCTCAGCTCTTCAGCTCAAGGCAAGCACTCTACCACTTGAGCTACAGCGCCACTACTGGTTTTCTGGTGATTTATTGGAGATAGGAGTCTCACAGTCTCTCCTGCCGGGCTGGCTTTGAACCATGATCCTCAGATCTCAGCCTCCTGAGTAGCTAGGATTACAGGCGTGAGCCACCAGCACCCGGCTTCTAATAAGATTCTTAAAGAGGAATACAACCACAAAAAGTTGACTATTTTTGGCCTGGAGATGGGGGCTAGAAGTAAGTGGCTTTGCTGGGTTTAGGGTAATCCCCACAGGCTTCCCATGTAGCCACTAGCCTGCTTATACTTACATAGAGAATCAGGGTGCCAGGATGAGGGCAGAGGGGTAAAAGTACCCAGAAGGGAATGAAGTCCCTTGGGGATGTGGTTGGATTGGGTCTTAAAGATGAGCCCTGTGTCACATGCCGGGGCTCATGCCTATAATCCCAGCTACTCAGAATGCTGAGAGTTGAGGATCTCAGTTCTAAACCAGCCCAGGCAGGGAAGTCAATCTATTTAACACACACACATGGGTCTGGGAAGGTGGCTCAGTGGTAGAGCGCTTGCCTTGCATGCATGAGACCCTGGGTTCGATTCCTCAGCACCACATAAGCAAAAAGAAAAAAGCCGGAAGTGGCACTGTGGTTCAAGTGGTAGAGCGCTAACCTTGAGCTGAAGAGCTGAGGGACAGCGTCCAGGCCCAGAGTTCAGGCCCCATGACCGGACCCAAAACACACACACACACACACACACACACACACACACACACACACACAGACACCTGAAAAAGACTGGAAGTGGAGCTGTAGTTCAAGTACTAGAGCACTAGCCTTGAGCACAAAAGCTCAGGACAGTGGCCAGGACCTGCAAATACACACAAAAGAATGAACCCTGTGCCAGGTCCATGCAGGTAGAGGGGGAGGTAGTTGTAAGATGGATCTATGTAAGGCACCAGATAAATTAGTCCTTCCTTTAAAGAGATTAAGGTTGCAGCTGAGAATAAACACAGATACTAATCTGATAAGGGCTTCACACGAATTGAGGGAGGGACCTGTACTTGAGGAAGGCTCCCAAGAGGAAGTGAAGCATTTGACTTGTGTAGAGAATCTGTACATTCATTGAGCGTTTTCTGAGGTCTATTCTGTGCCCTAAGTGGAGAAGGCTTACATTTTACCCCAGGAAGGTCCCTGATATTTATTTGGCATTACTGGTGTTTGAACTCAAGGCATTGGCTTGCCAGGCAGGGGCTCTACTGTTGTACTATATCTCTAGCCCTGTGCTAAGTGCTTTGAAGCATCTGAGGTCCTAAATCATTTGTTCTAAGTTAGATGGCCTGGGATTGGGCAGCTGGGGTTTGCCTCAGGCTGTCTAGTGCCATAGCCCAGGTCCTTCACGCTGTTGCCTTAGGAATGTCAAATGGGTACACAGGCAACTCAACAGAATTTACACAACCATTGAGCTAGAATTGTTGTCATGGCAGACTGGTCTGGAGGCCTAAGTTACTAGGCATCTACTCCTGGTACCTAGGCTAGAGTCTGACACAAGAGTTTAGTTAAATTCATACATGAGCACCTATTTCTTCTGTGTGTCCAGCTTTGCCAAACTGCACTTATGGAGGTAAGAAGTTGAATGAATATACAGAGTTGTGTCCCTTCCTTCAGGATGTTTAGGATTTGTGTAGAGATGGAGGACATTGGAATAGGTGTACAACACCAGTTGAATAAATAACAGGGCAGGTGTTATCCCAGGCCACCCAGTGATTCATTGCCTTAAGATTGGAAAAGACAATAAGGGGCTGTGAGTTAGGAGAGGTTACTGTGAGAAGGAATCATGGGGTGGCTGCAACGTGCCTTCTGTGGGATGGGTGTGGTAGGTGGCAGGCCTAGGGTGGAAATTCCGGGAGTGAGAAAAGTAAGAGCCTGAACCCTCCAAAGAAAATGCTGGGTTGGAGATTTTGGATTTGAATAGAAGAAGAGACAGTTAAGACTGGATAGATAGCTGTCAGGTCTGGCTTAAGTGGACAGCCACAAAGTCTGGGGGTGGGGGTATTGGGGCATTGGGTGATAGAATAGGGTTATTGTAGTGGAGGCGCAGTTGTGGTTGGCTGGGCATTTATAACTAGCTAGAAGGATCTGGAGGAGGGCAAGGAGAGACAGGTGTGAGATAGGACAGGACCGGTTAGGGAGTGGGAGTAGGAGTATACCGTAGGACCTAAATGTAGAGGATAAAGGTCAAATAGAAGCTAGAAAGGGTGTGGCGGTGCATGTAGAAGGTTGAAAGTTCAAAACCAGACTGAGCTCCTTAGCAAGACCCTGTCTCAAAAAAATCAAGGGTTAGAGATCTAGCTCAGTGGTAGACAGCTTGCCTGCTAAGTGTATGTAGGACCCTAGATTCCATCCCCAGCCCTGGAAAGTAACCAAGAAAACCCTACCCCCCCCCCAAAAAAAAGCAGAAGCCAGATGATCATCTGTACAGTCCACATAGTGTGTGAGTGGAGATGGAGGAGGAACCTGGGGAAGGCTGGTGGTGTCATCACAGCTTTGTCCCAGTTAGACCTGCTGGGCTCCCAATTTCTAAGGACAGGCCAGGGCAGCTCCCAATAGCAATTTGAGGGCCAGTCAGTCCTGACCACAGTCCTGACCCCACTCTTGACCTCAGCTCTCTTCTTTTATGCATTTTGCTCATAGCAATAAGCAGAGGAGAAGAGCCCTAGGAACAATCCTTGAGCAGTGTGCATGTTTGTGGGAAGGGAGTTGGAGAAAAACGCCTCAGTGCTAGCTGTTTTTACAAGCTTTAATTGGTGTCCGATCCAAGCTACCTTGGTTGTTATCCAATTCAGACTGTTCTTAGAGGTGGAGGACATTGGCCCTATGGGTGATTATTATCAGAAAAGGTGGATTTGAGATACCCTATCTCATACATGTACATTGATGTGACATTGTAAAAAGAAAGAGAAATGAGAGACTCTTGCTCTCTCATTCCAGTGTGGTCAGTAATGACCACAGGGTCTGGGGTGTCTAGGGGGCATACTTTTCTCCTACAGATGTTGGGGGAAACGCTTCAAATAGAGGTGTCCAAGGCCTAACCCTTTTACTTCTCTCTCTCTCTCCCTATCTCAGTATCAGGGTAATTACCATGGGTGACTAAGGCAGGATGCTGGTGAGAAGGAGGTGTTGTGCAAAGCACAGAGCTGAGAACAGGGAGGGAAAGAAAAGGAGGGAGGGAGGGAAGGAGGGAGGGCTGGTACCCAAAGAACGTCAGGTGGATAAGGGCGTTCCATGGGCAGGAACTGCTCTAGACCTGCCGGGCCTCTTACCAGCTCCTCCAGCTGGGCCAGACACAGCTGCTACACCCACTGAGGGTGAGACTTGGGGTTCTGAGTTCTGGAATCAGATTTCTGAGGTGGTATTGACTTTTCTTATGGGGAAATAGTGTATAGGTGGGAAAAAGGGAGGAGGGGTTGCTCTGGGTAGTCCTCAGTGTCTCAGGGTCAACTTCTTCCTAGCTGATGGCATTTGTTTTGCTTTTTCTTATAGTTCTCCTGATTCTGGAGCCTGCCAGGATGGGGCCCCTGAGGCCCAACTCGGGCCCTGGGGGGCAACAGTTGTTGCTGCCCCTCTTGCTGCTGGCATTGCTGCTCCTGTCAGCTCCATCTGCAGGCCATGCCACTCGGGTAGTGTACAAGGTGCCAGAGGAACAGCCACCTAACACTCTCATTGGAAGCCTCGCAGCTGACTATGGCTTTCCAGATGTGGGCCATCTGTACAAACTAGAGGTAGGTGCTCCATACCTTCGAGTTGATGGCAAGACGGGTGACATCTTCACCACAGAGACCTCCATTGACCGTGAGGGGCTTCGTGAATGCCAGAACCAGCTCCCTGGTGAACCCTGCATCCTGGAATTTGAAGTGTCTATCACAGACCTTGTGCAGAATGGCAGCCCCCGGCTGCTGGAGGGCCAGATAGAGGTGCAAGACATCAATGATAATACTCCGAACTTCGCCTCACCTGTCATCACTCTGGCCATCCCTGAGAACACCAACATTGGCTCCCTCTTCCCCATCCCACTGGCTTCAGATCGTGATGCTGGCCCCAATGGTGTGGCTTCCTATGAGTTACAGGCTGGGCCTGAGGCCCAGGAGCTATTTGGGCTGCAGGTGGCTGAGGACCAGGAGGAGAAGCAGCCACAGCTCATTGTGATGGGGAACCTGGATCGTGAGCGTTGGGACTCCTACGATCTCACCATCAAGGTGCAGGATGGAGGCAGCCCCCCACGTGCCAGCAGTGCCCTGCTGCGTGTCACTGTGCTTGATACCAACGACAACGCTCCCAAGTTCGAGCGGCCCTCCTATGAGGCTGAGCTGTCTGAGAATAGCCCCATCGGCCACTCAGTCATCCAGGTGAGAGGCCCCTCTGTGTAAATTATCAAAGGACCCACCTTTAGAAATAGGAACCCTAGCTGGGTGCCAGTGGCTCACACCTGTAATCCTAGCTACTCAGGAGGCTGAGATCTGAGGATTGTCATTAGAAGCCAGCCCAGGCAGAAAAATCCCCCGAGACTCTTTATCGCTAATAAACTACTAAAAAAAAAAAAAAAAAGCCAGAAAAATGGTGTTGTGGCTCAAAAAAAAAGGAAAGAAAGAAAGAGGAGTCTTCTTGAGTCTGGTGAGAGTTCTCTCCTTCCCCTAGGATAGGCCTTCCCACCAACCTCCTTTCCCCCACTAGGACTGGTGATATTATCTTCCTCTGTTAAGCTTCTTAGGTGACAGTGATAACATTGGAATAATACCCCCTCTTAATTGCTCCCCACCACCACCACAGGCAGACTCCAGTTAGGGAATGCTCTTGACAGAACTCCCCCCAGTTTCAAAAAGACCTTCTTTTCAGACCAGGGGAGCTGAGACAGAATAGATCACCTTTGATCCTGTTGACTCTCTCCTGAGATGGTGGAATTTTTCCTAAGCAAGGCAAGGTTCCCTTTAGCCACATTATATTTTCTTGAAGCTGGGGCCATAGCCTTGCTCCTCAACAAAATCAGATGAGATCATTTTAGCCAAGGGGATCCTCAGAGTTCTGACAAGCCACATGGGGCTGTTTTTATACCTGCCTCTTCCCCTG
The DNA here is from genome assembly GCF_024711535.1 of Dipodomys merriami. Taxonomy (NCBI): domain Eukaryota; kingdom Metazoa; phylum Chordata; class Mammalia; order Rodentia; family Heteromyidae; genus Dipodomys; species Dipodomys merriami. Next base: position 9,056,689 of record NW_027204159.1, on the reverse strand, counting down.
GGCATGGGACACACATGGGGGAAGAAAGGGTCAGTCAGTAAGCTTTGTGGAAGTTCTCAACACCCCTCTCCATGGGAACTGCCCCAGGGGCTGGGTGGCTTGGTGGGGCTAGGGCCTGGGAGGGAGCAAAGAAAGCGTCCCCACAGACAGGTGGGTGTATCTCCCACTGTCATCTCTGCCTGGCCTCCTGCCAGCCCCAGCTCCTTTCTCCTTCCCCATGGGCTGAAGCTGTGGTGGGAGGGAGCTAGGAGGGCTTAGCTGCCCTGGATACCGTTACCCATCCTGGAAGACCCTTTGCCCTAAGTCCTGGAGCTGAATTGGGTGGGTGGGAGTTTCTACCTTGTTAGGCTAAATAGCAGACTAGAATCTGAAAATGTGGCTGAGAAAGAAAAGGAAGTCAGTCAAGATAGCAAATAATAATAGTCTCGGTCCTGGACACTGTTCTAAACGCACTATGTATAGTGTATCATTTAATCCTTGAAGTATAAGTAAGCATTATACCCATCTTACTGATGAGGAGCTGAGCCCCTAGGAATTAAGAAACTTGTATAAGATCACAGTTGATATCAGTCTGACTCCACAGCCTATGTGTGGAATGGCTTTACCTCCTCCCAGGAAGATATACAGGAAAGCAGGTCAGAGAATGGGCTGAGGCTTAAAGGCATGAGAAAGGAATATGAGGATAGAGGCAGAGTCAGAATTGAACAGAGATGTGAGACAGACAGAAGACAAGAGTCATAGACAGAGATAAAGACATATGACAAGAGGCAGAAAAGAATCTGAGTACCCAGTCCAGAGACAGGAAATGGTAGGAGCATAACCATATGTCTGGTTTAACAAATAGGCTTGGGTCAGGACTTGGAGAAGCTGTTAGTATTTAGCCCTCACAGATGTGAGTGAACACCATGGTAGCTCAGGAGTCTCGTCTAGAAAAAGCCCTAGAAGGTATAGTTGGAGTTTCCTTCCTAAGGGGAAGAAGAGAAGACTAGCACTGAGTTAGGGGCCTACTAGGTGCAGACCCCACAGTGTTAGCTGTGTTGGCTGATTTTCCAGAGACGGGGATGGATGGATGACAGACACAAAAAAAAAAAACAAAGGGGGCTGGGAAGGTGGCTCAGTGGTAGAGTGCTTGCCTTGCATGCCTGAGGCCCCGGGTTCGATTCCTCAGCACCACATAAGCAAAAAGAAAAAAGCCGGAAGTGGCGCTGTGACTCAAGTGGTAGAGTGCTAGCCTTGAGCTGAAGAGCTGAGGGACAGCACCCAGGCCCAGAGTTCAGGCCTCACGACTGGACCAAAACAAAACAAAACAAAACAAAAAAACAAAGGGGCAATGTTAGGAATTTTTATGTAATATCCATTTAGTCCTTACTGCAGTTCTGTGGAAAGTTATTTTATTAATCCTCATTTTATATGTTTGTAGACTGAGACTTGAGGAGGTTAAATAATTAGCTCAAGGTCACATTCGAATTTGAAAAGTGGTTCAGCTGAGATTTGAACCCAAGACTTTTTTTTTTTTTGTCGGTCATGGGACTTGAACTTGGTGCCTGGATGCTGTCCCTGAGCTCTTTTTGCTCCCCACAGATTCTGCCAAGTTTGTCTGTCCCCCACCTTCACCCCTACCCATTCTACCATCACATTCTGTCTGGTTATGAACTAATTGTAGTCTTTGTCTTCCTGACCAGTGGTCCCTCATGGCCATTCCCACCTGGTTCCTGTTGCTCCATTACTATCCATGTTTGTATAGACTTGGGCCCAGTAAGCGTTGGCTGGCGTGGGAGGGCGTGCCCACTGCAAAGGGACAGACAGTTCATTGTTTGATGCTGGGAGCCCAGCCTGCTGCCAGCAAGCTCTGTGGCCAACACCAACCCCTCCCTCCTGGCCGCAGGCTCAGGCCGGATTCCTGACACTGGTGTCTTGCCAGCGCCTGCCAGCAGTCAAGGAGCTTCTGAAACAGGTTTCCCCGGTTTGACAGAGCAGTGGCTGGGTGGAAAAACAGTGGCTAGGACAGTGGCTGAGCCAGGCCTGATGGGCTTCTTCTGACCCACATCCCTACCTGGCTGCTTTCCATAGAAAAACCCTTACCTGTGGCCTCCAGGTGGGCACAAGAGTCTTCACTCATGCATGCAAATACTTATACACAAACATGCATCTTCTCACAGCTATCTGTCACACAGCCTGCATAGTCAGACGTGTGTGATGCGTGCCTGCACACATGGTATGTTTATAAGTGCGTGCATGCACACTTCCCTATTAATGCACCATTTCATCTCTTCAGAAGGTTGGGGGATGACTTAATTTCATGAAAGGGTTTCCAGGGTGGTTTATTCAATCTTTATGTCCATATTTGGGAAGACCAGTTAAAAAATGAAGAGTAGAGCTAGATGCCAGTAACCTATACCTGTAATCCTAGCTACCCTGGGAGATCTGAGGATCATGGTTCAAAGCCAGCCCAGGCAGGAAAGTTTGTGCAACTCTGACCTTCCAATTAACCACCAAAAAGCTGAAAGTTGAGCTGTGGCTCAAATGGTAGAGCAATAGCCTTGAACAAAAAAAGAAAAAGATCAGGGATAGCATCTAGGCCGAGTTCAAGCCCCCGTGACTGACAAAAAATAAATAAATAAGAATTAAATGACAAGTGGAGTTTAATTCTTCCCTGTCCTGTCTCTAGTAGTGGCCTGTGGGACTGAGAAGGACTTATAGGTTGCATCTGGGCTCTTCAGGAAAATAGGTCAGTACTGCCAGAGTGTCAGGACTGGGGAAAGGGCATTACATGTGTTGATTTGGAAAGGGCACTAGGTTAGATGCATTGTGTTTGCCCTGCTCACTGGAAAGAACAATGGCAGTACAAGTGTTTGTCATTTGCCATCCTGGGCCTAACCATTGCTGTTTTCCTTGTGCTTTGCTCCTACTCTATAGGTGAAGGCCAATGACTCAGACCAAGGTGCCAATGCAGAGATTGACTACACGTTCCACCAGGCGCCTGAAGTTGTGAGGCGTCTCCTGAGACTAGACAGAAACACTGGACTCATCACTGTTCAGGGTCCTGTGGACCGTGAAGACCTTAGTACCCTGCGCTTCTCAGTGCTTGCCAAGGACCGAGGCGCCAACCCCAAGAGTGCTCGGGCCCAGGTGGTAGTGACTGTGAAAGACATGAATGACAATGCCCCCACCATTGAGATCCGAGGCATAGGGCTGGTGACCCATCAAGATGGTATGGCTAACATCTCGGAGGACGTGGCAGAGGAAACAGCTGTGGCTCTGGTGCAGGTATCTGATCGAGATGAGGGAGAGAACGCAGCTGTCACCTGTGTGGTAGCAGGTGATGTGCCTTTCCAGCTTCGGCAGGCCAGTGAGACGGGCAGTGACAGCAAGAAGAAGTACTTCCTGCAGACTACTACCCCACTGGACTATGAGAAGGTCAGAGACTACACCATTGAGATTGTGGCTGTGGACTCTGGCAACCCCCCACTCTCCAGCACCAATTCCCTTAAGGTGCAGGTAGTCGATGTCAATGACAATGCTCCGGTCTTCACCCAGAGTGTGACTGAAGTTGCTTTCCCAGAAAACAACAAGCCTGGTGAAGTGGTGGCCGAGGTCACTGCCAGTGATGCTGACTCGGGTTCTAATGCAGAGCTGGTTTACTCTCTGGAGCCTGAGCCGGCTGCCCAGGGTCTGTTTACCATTTCACCTGAGAATGGAGAGATCAGGGTGAAGACATCCCTTGATCGAGAACAGAGAGACAGCTATGAGCTAAAGGTGGTAGCAGCTGACCGGGGCAGCCCCAGTCTCCAGGGCACAGCCACTGTCCTTGTCAATGTGCTGGACTGCAATGACAATGACCCCAAATTTATGCTGAGTGGCTACAATTTCTCAGTGATGGAGAACATGCCGGCACTGAGTCCAGTGGGCATGGTGACTGTCATTGACGGGGACAAGGGGGAAAATGCTCGCGTACAGCTCTCAGTGGAGCAGGACAATGGTGACTTTGTGATCCAGAATGGCACAGGCACTATCTTGTCCAGTCTGAGCTTTGATCGAGAGCAACAGAGCACCTACACCTTCCAGCTGAAGGCAGTGGATGGTGGTGTTCCACCTCGCTCAGCTTACGTTGGAGTCACCATCAATGTGCTCGATGAGAATGACAACGCCCCCTTTATCACTGCCCCCTCCAACACTTCTCACCGGCTGCTGACCCCACAGACCCGTCTTGGTGAGACAGTCAGCCAAGTGACAGCTGAGGACATGGACTCTGGTGTCAATGCTGAGCTAACGTACAGCATCGCTGGCGGCAACCCTTATGGACTCTTCCAGATTGGGCCACACTCAGGTGCCATCACCCTAGAGAAAGAGATTGAGCGGCGCCACCATGGGCTACACCGTCTTGTGGTGAAGGTCAGTGACCGAGGCAAGCCCCCGCGCTATGGCACAGCTCTGGTTCACCTTTATGTCAATGAGACCCTAGCCAACCGCACACTATTGGAGACCCTACTTGGCCATAGCATGGACACACCACTGGATATTGACATTGCTGGAGATCCAGAGTATGAGCGCTCCAAGCAGCGTGGCAACATCCTCTTTGGTGTCGTGGCAGGTGTTGTGGCTGTGGCTTTGCTCATTGCCTTGGCAGTGCTTGTGCGCTACTGCCGGCAGCGGGAGGCCAAGAGTGGCTACCAGGCTGGTAAGAAGGAAACCAAGGACCTGTATGCCCCCAAGCCCAGCGGCAAAGCCTCAAAAGGAAACAAAAGCAAAGGCAAGAAGAGTAAGTCCCCAAAGCCTGTGAAACCAGTGGAGGATGAAGATGAAGCTGGGCTGCAGAAGTCTCTCAAGTTCAACCTGATGAGTGATGCCCCAGGGGACAGTCCTCGCATCCACCTACCCCTCAACTACCCACCAGGCAGCCCTGACCTGGGCCGCCACTATCGTTCTAACTCCCCACTGCCTTCCATCCAGCTGCAGCCCCAGTCACCCTCGGCCTCCAAGAAGCACCAGGTGGTGCAGGACCTGCCGCCTGCAAACACATTTGTGGGCACTGGGGACACCACATCCACAGGCTCTGAGCAGTACTCCGACTACAGCTACCGTACCAACCCCCCCAAATACCCCAGCAAGCAGGTAGGCCAGCCCTTTCGGCTTAGCACACCACAGCCCCCGCCCCATCCTTACCACGGTGCCATCTGGACCGAGGTATGGGAATGATGGAGCAGTTGTAGCATGCCTGCCTCACCAGATCACATGGGGGCCAACCAGAGTTAGCAGTGGGAGGTGGGACCATTGATCTGGGGTTGTGGAAGCCTTGGTAAGAAGAACCCTGCTGCCTAGCGCAGTCACGAGGGGTTAGGCTGAGTGGAAACTGAGGGAGGGTGTTCTGTGTTCTCCTCCCTGTCCCCTCCCCATTAGGGAGAGGCCTGTGATTTTCACATTTGGCATGCTAGACAAGCTACAGTTTTTGTGGGTAGGAAGTTGAAGGTCAGGTGAGCAGAAAGGTTTAAAGCCAGAGTCGGGGAGAGCAAGGAAAGTGGAAACAGGTTTAATCTAAAGCTGGGTCTCTGTCTGAGACCAGCCATAGGTGCTTCTCTGGAGGGAAACAGGCAACCTGAGGTCCTGGTGGGCAGCTGGGTTGGGAATCTGCTGGGGGAGTGATAACCTCTCCACTTTGTGCCTTCTGTGTGTACTGTGTATTAACCTCTTACTCATGCCCAGGCTCCTGGGGCTGGGCCCCCAACTTGCCTCCCTTCCTCCCCCGACAATCCCAGCCTTATCACGTGTCCCTGATAATAAAGTTCTCTATTTTTGGAGTTTTGGTTTCTTATTTTTCTGGAACTGAGAGAAGTAGTGAGAGAGACTGGAAGCAGCCGTTTGTCCTCACCTAAAGACCTAGGTTTCCTTTTCCTAATCTTTACCCTTACCCTCCTTAGACTCCCCCACCCCACTCTAGTTCCAGCCTATTTTAGCCAACTATTTTCCTCTTCACCCCCACACCCATTTCCCATGTTTGAGGAAAGTGCCTTCCAGACCAGGAGGCATCTGTAGTGAATTCTCATTCCATGTTCATGAGACCTTCTCCCTAGGAATGACCAAGAAAGAGCTGATAGAGATGCACTCAATCTTCCAGTTTCCAAAGTTCAAGACTTTTACTGTCCCAGCCTGTCCATGGAGTCGCCTCTGACAGGCCTCACACCAGGGCATCCCTGTGTGGTGACAATCAGCCTGCCTGCTGGCCTCAGGTGAAGCCAGAAAGCCTGCTGATTACACCAGCCACCTTCCCTCAGGGCAAGATCTTCCCCTAAGTCCCTTTCCCAGCTCTTCACAGAAACAATATTCCACAGCCAGCAATTAATGAGCCCTGCCCTTTATCTCCCCACCATGATCACTACCCTGGGCTGCAGGAAGGAGAGCCCAGAGAGACATGAGACTTCCTGCACTTTTCAGTGACCTGCTCTGCACCCCCCACTCTTGAGTTCTTTCTGAGAGGTTGAGAATTCTTGGTCTGCCTCTTACACATGAGGCCACCTTTCTCCCCTTGCTTAAGCTCCTTTTTCTAGCCATCTTGGGCTGCTGGTTCTCACTCTCTCTCTCTCCGTCTCTCACTTCTTGCTCTCCTGGGTCTGCCTTGTCTCTGGTTGTGCCTAGGGGAGGCTAAAGTGTGGGTGAGGGGCCTCAGATCTTGTGGGAGTCTCAGAGGCCAGAGGCAACCCATCTCCATGGTGACTGAAGAGGCTTGAGACACTCCCAGGAGGTGCCAACTCTCCTTGATTTCATCCACAAACTCCCCAGTGCCCTGATGTACCCCCAATGTGAAAACTCCCAGGATCTTGGAGGAGTAGGACATGGGTAAGTGAGATTTAGTTACATCTCATTTTTTTCTGGATAAATCAGGTATCAGTAGAGTGACCTCCAGCAACTCCCAATAACCCATTCTTCCATTTCTATCTGTACATCCTTTTCTTCTTGCTTCCATTCCATTCTTTTTGGACTCCTGCACCTCTCCCCAACCTCCCAACTCACAGGATCTGAAAGACTGTTCCTTACTTCAGTCCAGTCCAACCCTAACACACCATGGAGCTGCACCAAATACCCTCTTCCAACATTTGGTTATAATCAACCACTCCACCTGTTGTCATCAGAATATAGAAGTCAAGTTCCTACCATGTGCTCAACATATTAGACTGATGAAAAAAATTGGTCACACTTGTCCAAAACACAAGTGAAACAAACCCCAACTATCAAGTGAGAACTGCCATTGTAAAGCTTTCCCCAAATAATTTCATGACTACTTTTATAGTTATTCTATTTCTTGAGGTCATGCTAAGTGCAAGGTACCATGCTAAGTACTTCCTGTGAATTGTTGCTTCCAGTGCTTATAACTCTGTGCTGTAGATCATTTGACTACTCATTTGATACAAGTGAAACCTTAATGATGGAGCCAGGATTTAAACACAAAGCACCAGGAAATCAGATTTCCAGACTCTGCCATTATCTACTATGCTATTTTAAAAATGCATGATTAAGTTTGGGTACTAGGAGAATCACTATCACGTTGGCCGATTAAAGGTTCTACACAGCCCTGTAATAAAGGGGAACCTGTAAACTTGTATAATTCTTGACTTTCCCAAGACTTCCTTTCTTTGAGTGGCCTGAAAATTTGCATAGGACATGGAAATGGTCTTCTGCTAGGAGGAGAATGTGAGCTGAAAACCAGTTTGTCAGTGATGAGCAAGATTTGGGCAGTAAATAGACAGCCTCAAGTCACCAAGTGAGCAGACTCCTGAGGCAGGAGTGGGCCTTGGTGTGCTGGGGACAGGGACAGGCAGAAAGGTATTCTGCATGAAGCAGCGGGTGTAGGAGCAGCTGTGATTGGAAGAACTTAGCTTGTACAGGACAAGGATGCTTTGCTGGGAGTTCCTCAACAGGAAATGGAAGGCCTTGTAAGCTCGGGAGTTTCCTAGATGAACTGAGTTTAAAGTTCACTGGAATGTAGGGTGGAGTTAAAAGGCGGTAGAGATTAAAGTACAATATTGAGCCTCTAAGATTTAGACTAAGAGTGGCAGTGGGTATGATAGGTAGATGGATATGACTGAACTTAGCCAGAAGGGGCCATCTGGACACAGCATAGGAAGACAAAGAATGATGGAGGATCTCCCAGGTAGACATCAGCCATGTGAATGTGGTGATGAGCTAGTGATGAGATCATAGCCTGTGAATAGCTGATTAAGGAAAATACAGTTCAGTTTCAGACAGTGTGAAGAATCCGCAAGGGCAGCCAGTTAAAAACATTCTGCAAGGGCCCAGAACTTTGGGACAAGGATGAGAGACATTTTGAATCTGAACTTTTAAGATGTGATAGTCACAGAATTACAGGGAACTGTAAGTGTTAAGTGTAACCCAACCCTCTATTTCATAGAAAAGAATCAGGAATAGAGCCCTCGGGACTTGCCTGGGAGAGAGGACTGGTAAATGCCCTGTGTTACCAGGCTTGGGTCTGAAGGGAAGGAGGGCTGCTGGCCAGAGTTGAAAGAAAACTGGGAAAAGCACCATCAGCCTTGCTGCCCTGTGCCTCTTAGAGTTCTCCTGGATCCTGTTTACCTCAACACCAACTGAACGCTGTATTATAACTTCCAGCCCCAAATGTGCAGGTCTGGGGATCTTGTTTCTGATCACCCAGGTCCTTCAGTTTGGGATCACAGCATGGGTCCTTGAAGATGGGAGGGAGCTCTGGGGCCTTCCTACCAGCTCCAGAACTCCTTGCCCTGACAGCTGCCTCACTCTAGCTGTCTGCAGTAGGATGGAGATTGGGGGCAGGAGGATCGGGAGGATGTGTCTACAAACTTGGCACCATGTCCCTGGCCATCTTCATAACCTGTTATGGACGCTTATAGAGAAAAGAAAAAGTACAAATGTCTTAAAGGATTAGAAGAGCCTGGAGACTTACCGGCAGGGCCTGGGTGTTGCTGCTCTCCCCTTGGCCTTCAGGGACCCTGCGTCTGTACCCTCTACAATTCCTAATTTCTGGTTGGCAGGAAAACCAGTGGCAGTCCCAGGTGGATGTTTGGGTGGCTGGCTGACTGTGCCAAGTGCCAAGCTGAGGTTGCCAGGTTCTGGGGCTGATCATTAACCTGTGGCAAGCGAACAGTGCTGCTGGCTGGGATCAGCCTGTCACTACTCTACCCTTCCAACCCCCAACACTGAGTCTAAGCTCCAAGGCTGGCTCCATCAAGCCAGAAGCCCCTCAGAGAAGCTCCTTGACATCTCCTGATGGGAGTCTCCATTGAAGATAACCTTCCCAGTCCTTGATAGGTGCTATGCCCCCCCCGAGTGGGGCTCCTCATAGGGATCTGTCCCCTGCAGTCCCTTTCCTGACCTGGAACATTGGTGAGTTTCCACTTCTGCCCCCTACCTCTCATGCCCTGGCTTGTGATCAGGCTCTTTCTCTTACTTCCCTTTGCCCTGTTCTACTCCCAGGCCTCTTTGGATGGGAGTGAAATGGGGCTGCAGAGACAGGGTGGGAAGGGGCCTCAGCCGAGAGTCCTGAGGCTGCCTCCAATTGCACACCAGGGATGAGGAACAGGCTGAGAGAGAGGTTGGCACCTCATGTGGATGGAGGCGATGTGAAGTTACAGATCAGTGAGACAGGTGAGGAGCTAGCGTATGGAAGGGTGCTGCGGGAATGCTAGGGGACTACTGTTCTGGTGTTCTGGTGAGAGCTGTTTGGGAGGTAGACGTCTACTGCTTATAGAAATAGAGCTATTTAGAAGTTGGAGGCTGTGCTAGTGTTTAGAGGCCATGCTAGCCTTTAGGCGTGGGCTAGCATTGTGCTCTTCTGCTGTTGGGCTCTACTCTAAAGGTTGTTCTGAAACTGAAGGGCAGCTATGGCCATGTTGGGAAGCTGAGCTAGGTCTAGAAGCGCTGTGCTGTAACAAGTGGCCATGCTGGATGAAGGTTATCGTGGGAGCCTGGGGGCTGTAATATAACATGGGGGCATGTGCTGTATTGGGACTTTCAGTGTGTGGACTTCGCTATCTTAGAATTAAGGGATGGCCCTCTTTAGAGCCTGTGCTTTCTGGGACCTGTGCTGTGCTAGGGGGCAAGGCCTCTTCTTGGCTGCTGCTGAAGCCTGGGAGGGCCTTGCTGAGGCTGGGACCTGGTGTGGTACTGGGCCTCATGAAGCATGCTGGCCAGCCCGCAGTGACTCTCTCTCTCTCTCTCTCTCTCTCTCTCTCTCTCTTTCTCTCCCTCTCTCCCTCCCACCCTCTCTTCTCCACCCTATCCCCTCGCTGTCTCTCTCTCTCCCTCTCTCTCTCTCTCTCTCTCTCTCTCTCCCCACAGTTACCTCACCGCCGTGTCACCTTCTCAGCCACCAGCCAGGCCCAGGAGCTGCAAGACCCATCTCAGCACAGTTACTATGACAGTGGTCTGGAGGAGTCTGAGACACCATCCAGCAAGTCATCCTCAGGGCCCCGACTTGGTCCCCTAGCCCTGCCTGAGGATCACTATGAACGCACTACCCCCGATGGCAGCATAGGCGAGATGGAGCACCCGGAGAACGGTGAGGAATGTCAGCATGGTGAGGTACTCTGGGAATGAGTACAAGTCCAGGAATGGTGACAAGACCTTAAAAATATCCTCTATCTATGAGTTCTTTATGTGTTCAATAGTAACCACCATGCTGTGCTCCCAGGTAATTGGATTACTCCTCACAAGCACTCTCTTATCTGAAAAGCATTTCATGCCCACTTTACTCTGGAAGAAACTGAGGCTCAGAGAGGTTAAATCACTTTCCCCAAATCACACATCTAGGAAGTGACAGACCTGGGAGGGATTCACACCAAAATCTCTCTGACTCCAGAGCCCTAGCACACAATATTACCTAACACTGCCTTCCTGGCAACAGGGACCTTAGAACAGAGGCCAGGAGGCTCAGGTAATGGTAAGGAAACTTGGGAAAGTAGATGGTGGTCCCCAAAGAGGGTGGAAGGGCCTTGTGAAGAGAGAGTGGCCCCTGATGCTATGGGGAGCTCAGAGAATGATGTGATGACCCTTGGGAGAGACTAGGAGAAGGTCTGACTGAAGAAGAGTTGGGGGAGGTATGAGGGAGGGAGATGGTCAGAGCAGAGGTAAGTGTGAGAATGGATGGTGAGGCGTGCTGTCAGAATGAGCCTGAGCTGCGCATGTGTGTGCGTGGAGTATGGGCCTGAAGATGGCCTTGGAGTCTAAATAGGCCAGCCTTTGGGTTGGAAAGATTGTCTAGCTTGGAGCTGTCCTTGGGTCTCATTCTGTCTCTCTTTGCGAAGTAGAGCTGTCCTTGGGTCTCATACTGTCTCTCTATGCGAAGTTTCCCTCCCCTCAACAGATGAAAAGCTCCACTCTTCCACCCTTCAGTCACAGGGTCCTGTGTAATCTCCCAGGCCCTAGGCTCAGAATGCCCTCTGTCCCCTCCCTGCCCCTCCATGCCTGATCTCATGCCCATCTCGTCCTTTTTGTGCCCGCGCAGAGCCGGCTGGCCGGAGCAGGCCCTGAGGCGGAGTGCCAGGTATGTGGGAGCTGCTCTGGGGTCTGGGGTCTGTGGGACTCTGCCCAGCACCCAGCCCCGCCCACCCGGTGCTCCGTGCCACACTGGGTCCCCCAATCCTGCCTTGAGCTAAAGAGCCTTGGCATTCTGAGGGTTAATGACAGAGCTGCCCCTCCTCACCTTGCACTGGCAGGAGGCCAATCCACGGTGGGTGGTGCCAGGGGAGCCCCTGCCCTAGGCCGTGCTGATCAGTCCTGTCCCTGAGGAGGGGGTCACTGCCTGGTGCTGTCCCTGAGTGAGGGCGGGACAGGGACAGCTGTGACAGGAAGTGCTCATGGCCCAGCCGTTCCCATAGAGATCTCCGCTGCCCAGCAACCACACCGGCTACTGCTGATGTCAGGCGGCCAACTCCTGTTCCCGTGGGTGTTCTGGGCAGGGAGCCGGGACAAGGCCAAGGGTGGTGGCTGGTGAGGGGCTGGAGCGAGGTGGGCAGGGGCTGCATGAGCGTGCTTGTGGGTGTGCGAGTGTGTGCTTGTGTATGAACACCCCACATAGATCTTTATCCCCTCCCTCTGGCTTTAAAGCAAGGCTTGGCTGTGTGAGGTGGGTGGGATCGCAGGACAGCTGGGAGCATGTAAGGCTTGAGATGGTTTTAGAAGGAAGATACCCATCTGTGTCTGAGAACAGAATTGTCCAGTGGAGTCAATTTGTGTGTCCATGCCTATCACTTAACTCTGTGTATATGTATGCATGAGAGAGAGAGAGAGAGAGAGAGAGAGAGAGAGAGAGAGAGAGAGAGAGAGAGAGAGAGAGAGAGAGAGAGAGAGAGAGAGAGAGAGAACACAACAGTTGTGTCCTTAATGAGGATGGGAAATTCCTCACTCAACCCTGTCTTAGGGCAGATTGCATGTTGAAGCCTGTCTGGAGACAGATGATGGAGTGTAGTGATGTTGTGTGTTTGTGGTGTTTGTGCACCTGTCTGAGGGCACATTTGGTAGGAGTGTGAGTAGAGCACTGGAAGAAAGGAGTTTATTTAAAGATGGTGTGTGTGTGTGTGTGTGTGTGTGTGTGTGGTGTAAATGTGTGTGGTGGGCAGGCAGGTGGGTAGTGGGAGGCTGTGTCTATTTGAGGTGCTGTGTGCCTGTGAACGCAGTGGCAGGAGTTGTGTCGCACCTCTGTTCTGAGGCAAGGCATGGATGCCAGTGGGAGGCCGTGGGGCAGAGCCGTTCAAAGCTACCCTGCCTGATGACTATCCTCCTTTCTGTTTGGCAGACCTGCGCCCTTTGCCTGATGTTGCCATGACGGGCACGTGTACCCGGGAGTGCAGTGAGTTTGGCCACTCTGACACATGCTGGATGCCTGGCCAGTCATCTCCCAGCCGCCGGACCAAGAGCAGCGCCCTCAAACTCTCCACCTTCGTGCCTTACCAGGACCGAGGAGGGCAGGAGCCTGCGGGCGCCGGCAGCCCGAGCCCCCCGGAAGACCGGAACACCAAAACGGCCCCCGTGCGCCTCCTGCCCTCCTACAGTGCCTTCTCCCACAGTAGCCATGACTCCTGCAAGGACTCGGCCACCTTGGAGGAAATCCCCCTGACCCAGACCTCGGACTTCCCACCCGCAGCCACACCGGCATCTGCCCAGACGGCCAAGCGCGAGATCTACCTGTGAGCTCCCTTTTGGCCGGCGGCCACCCCTCCCCAAGCCGCCGGCCAGCTCCCAGCTGGGCCCATTCCAGGGCCCCCACCCTCCAACCCCTCCAGCATGGACTACGTGGCCAGGGCCCCAAGTTGGGGGAATACTGGCCTCCTGCCCACGCTGGCCCCTCCCTCACGCAGGGTCCAGGTCCTCTCCTGCCATTCCACCTCCCAGCTCCCAGGAGCCCCTTCTTCCCCTTTATGGGGCTCCTCCCAGCTGATGCCCAAGAGGGCTTCTCTGCAATGACTGGGCTCCCCTCCATCGACTTCCAGGGAGCACCCCCTCACGTTGGGCAAATGGTGGAATTAAGGGTGAGCAGCACACTTCAACCTATGTTTCCCACATGGCCGACCAGGGTGGGGATAACTGGCCCCATTTCAGTCCTGAATGAACCAAGGCTGAACTGGGGAGCCCCTCTCCTTGGAAACTCCCAGAGGAAACTCTTGACCACCAGGGGAGCCCTGAAGGGCTTTTGTTACCAAAGGTGGGATGGGGACGGGGGTGAGAACATGATGGAGGCTTTGTCTTCCAGTACTGCTTCTGGGCTGGCCCACCTGCCTGCCACATGCCCAAGCCTGGTCCCATCTAGGCACTCCCCTTCCCTTCTGGTCATGCAGTGTCTGTATATAAGGACCTTGGAATGATGTCCCCATTTCTGCCTGATTTGCAACTTTACTTGTTGATGTTGTGTTGTCTTGGGGGACCCCTCTGGGGGGGGAACCTGCCCTGTGTCCCCTACTCCCTGCCCCAGTGATGCTCCCACCCCAGGCCTCTATTGTTCCATGTTGTAAATACCCCTGGGGTTGTGGTGGGATGGGGGTGCAGGCCAGGGAAACAACGGGGGTGGGGGTGGGGGTGGGGGTAACATTTGCCTATCAGCAGAGCTGGGCTTTTATTTAATTTTTTTTTAAGAATACAAATCTCTATTTTTTTGGAACTGTTGCGCTGTGCCCTGGGGTGGGGGGGATCTCCACTCAGGCTGGCCTCCCACACCCACATGAGCATCACAAGAAGGGCCCTGAAGCTGTGGGGGGCAGCTGGACAGGGGTGGGATGACTGTGCCTCTGGCCTGGTTGGGTGAGTTGGGAGCAGGAAGGTTTGCTCAGGGGGTGGCTGGTTGCTGCCTCCAATTTGGAGGGCCTGCCCCCTGCCCCCTCTCTGCCCCCAGCCCCTGCCATGACTGACCCTTCAGCCTGTAAAACCACCATTGCCTTGATCTCAGGGGGTGGGAAGGGCTGCCTCAGGGCACCCTGGGCTCCAGGCCCCCTTCTTCCAGTTGGGCTTCCCTATGCCAAGGCCAGGGTCCCATGGGGGAGGGGGTGGGGAGATTGGGGGGCAGAGAAGCCCTGTCAGCCATGATGAGGTGAAGGTCTCTTCTTCACCTCAGGGGGCCAGGGTGTGAGGGGCGTCCTGAAGAGCCCCCATTTCCCACTGTGGCCATCTTAAAGCCTCAGCCCCTCTTCCTTCCAGAAACCCCCACTGCCTTGGCCCATACCTCTCCAGCTCTCCAGGGGCCCAGGCTGGGAGGCTGGAGACTCAGGGTATGGCCTTTGCTTGACTTAGTCTAAGCTGGGGGGGGGGAAGGGATGGCCCAAGTGTGGGAGGGTGGGTGCAGGCTGCTGGGTTGTCTGGTGCCTTTGGGAGCTGTGTGCTGGGGTCTTGACTCCTGTAACCCCAGAGACCCCACTCCCACCCCAGAAAAGCCAGGGGGCTGTAGACTTACCCTATTCTCTGACCCTTTACCCCTAATTTGGTTTGGGGTAACAGTGCTGGGAAGGAGAGCATCATGAGGCTGTTAGCTCCAGCATCCACAGTCCTTCTCTGGAGGGCAATGGGTAGAATGGGCTGGGGAGGCAGCAGCCAGGTCTAGGGGTTGGCCAAAGGCTCCTTTCCCTGGGGCAGGCCCAGAAGGTGGGCCAGGGGCTTGTTAAAGAGACAGCCTCTTACCCCTGCACAAACGGGGCAGGTGCAATAGCAGTGGAATTGGTAGAATGAGGTGCCCAGCTGGGGAGGCAGTGTCCTCTAGGGCTGTCCTGAGTCTCCGAGGTCAGGATTGGGACAAAAAGATTGTATGAGGCCCATTTGCTTGATGGAGAGGTTGGCCCAGGCAAGAGGCGTTCCTAGGGCCAGTGGACTCCCCTGGAAGCCTCTGATCACCTGGGTGCCCTGCCTTGGCCTTGGACACTCTTAAGCACTGAGTGGAAGGGCAGAGGAGCATTTGCACAATGGAGAAGCCAGAAGGAAGGGGATAGTCCAGGTGGCTGGGAGGACTGAGAAGCACAGAGCAGAAGTCCTTCCACCAACCAAGGCAGAGACCCAGCCGGCCCCCTGGTTGGGGTCAGGGCACTGCGTCTGCCACTCCCTGGGCACTCAAGAGGTGAAACCAAAGGTGGGCAGGGGATGGGTGACAGCACTGGGGACTACTCCTGTTGGTCCTAGGTCTGTGAAACCTCTCCCAATGCCTTGTGTCGCGTACAGTTTTATGTACCAATAGGCGACATTTGGCCAGAGGAGACCCCCTAAACCCAGCCTGACCCAGTCAGTGTCTTCCTAGAGGGGACCTACTTGGTCCCCATTCCCCTACTGCAGAGCATGTCTCTTGGTAGGGGGAGGGTATATGGGGACATAGTTCTCTCGTAGGGTCCTTGAAGCATCTCTTCACATGGAGGGGGGTGTCTCTAGGCACCCCTGACCTGGGGGCTTCCTAGCCCCTATGCCTCCCTTTGGGAGTCTGTGGGGAACATGTTTTCCCACTGGGGACCATGGAAGCATGTCTCCCCCTCCCTACCCAGGCTCTTTGGGGAGCCTGTTTCCTCCCAGGGTACCTGGGAGTACTTAAGACAAGTCAGTCTTGGGCCATCTCCCTTTCCAGGGAAGGGAGCAATCTCTGAAGTACCTGGGAAGGGATGCTTATAGCCCTCCCCTTCTCTCCTATGGGGGTGTCTCTGCTCGGCAGCACTTTGGATGGGGTTGGGCATCTCTGAGTTGTCTTCTCTCCAGGGGGCTCTGGGATACCTCTTCTCCTGAGGACAGGGCCTCTGGAGCCATTTCTTCCCTGGATGCGGGCTGTCTCCGGGTGTTGGGAGGGCTTGTGTTGGCCATGAGAAAGTCTCTTAGGAGGCGTCTCCACTCGGGACTTCTCTGGGAGTGGGGATTGTATCTCGCCCATGGGGTTCCAGGGCGGGTGTGCCTGCCCATGGGGACGAGGAGACTGTGTCTCCTCGGGTTATCTGAGTGGGGAGGGGGGCCGTGTCTCTCTCGTGTGTCGGGGGGAGGGTTGGGGAGGGGGGGCTGGGTGCGTGGGGTGCCCATTTTTGGGGTCGTGTTTCTCTTGGTTCTCGCCACTTCCCACCGCCTCGCTCCTCCCGGGAAGGGCCCCCGCCCCGCCCCCACTCCATCCCCACCCCTGGCGCTGCGAGCACAATCCCGTTGATTTGTAATGATTTCTGTCTCTTTCTGTCTTTCTTTCCCTGACCTCCCCACCTCCCCGCCGCGAGCATGCGCAGGCACCGCCCCCACTCCCTCCGGTTCGGTTCGTTTCCGGTTTGTTTGCTGAGCTGTCAATGAAAGACCCTGTAATTATCCCCCGAGCTTTACAATAAAAGTGTGAAAACCGGACCCCACTGCGCTTCTTCCAGGCCCCCGGGGCTGCGTCCCGTGAAGAACGGAGCTAAGTCCGGGGTGGAGGTCTTGGAGAGGAGGGACCGACCCGCACCGGGGTTCCTGGGCCCCTTTCGCGGAGCGGGGTGGTGAATGAGGACAGACCCCTAGTCTGCCCGCCTTACAGTGAAGCCTGCACGGCCTGGCGGCCCCGCCCGCAGCGGGCACCCCGCGCGCACGGAATGCGGAGTAGGTCAACACGGATGGAGGGGTCTCTGGGCCGGGCTATGCTGTTCTGCTCTGCTGCTCGGGGCGCCCTCCCCGGACTTGCCGGTGGGGGACTGGGGCCCTTCTGTCGTTCCCTGGCTGATGACTCCCCGCTCGTTTGGCAACGAGCATGAATTGCGGAACTAGATGGGAGAAGGGGCGGGAGACATCTGTCTGTCTGCCGCCTCCCCCCACGTTCAGGAAGAAGGGTGAGAAGTCGATTTCGGGGAAGGGGACCGAAAAGGTCTCCCCGGCGGTCTGGGACTGCGCTCCCCTCCCCCTTCCGGGTTCAAGCGTCCCGGGCCTCCTTTGTCCGGCTCCTGGGTAAACACTGACTGGCTCCGCAGAGGTCCGAGAACAGAGACCGGATCAGCCGGTTCCAGGCCCCACCTTGCCCCGCGCGCCTCGGGGCGCTTCTCCACCCCGCGCGCTTTCGCTAGCCCGGCGCCGCCCCGCCCCCCCCCCCCCCCCGCCCCGTACCCTCTCTCGCCCCTGGCCAGCTCTCGGTGGGCTCACTCCCGGGCCCCGGGGTCTATTCAGCCACGGGGATTAGCCAAGAGCAGGGACTAATCCCGGATGAGCTTCCGTGTAAACCCGGATCGACTTTGGGAACGGTGGGGGTCGATGGCACCCCTTCACGAATTTCCAGGCCGGCGTTTTGGGAAGGGCCTGGAGACCACCTCAGGTCCCCAAGGTATTTTTGAAGACTTGTGGTTGGGTGGGCTCTAGGGGAAAGGCGGGGCTGGGGGCGTGGTGAAAAGGTACTGCCAGATCTAGCACAGCACAGCTTGGTGTTTGAAAGTGAGGCTGGGAGGGAGGAAGGAAAATCAAAGGCCCTTGGCAACCTCTGGATCTACAAAGGTTTGGTCAGATCTCAGTCTACAACCCCGTGTTCTGCACCCGTCTCCCAGCTGCAGAACCACAAACCTGCTCCCTTCCGGTGGCGGTGTGATGGACCCCTAACCTTGAGAGGACCCACATCTAATCTGAGAGGCTCGTGAGTCAGCCTGGAGGCTATGATCATCCCCACTCCTTGACTTGATCAGACAATGGAGAATGCAGAATGCGGAGTCCCTCCTGTTCAGAGCAAGCCCGGGAAAAGATGTCAGCGATCAAGGAGATGGGGGTGGCCTGCTTGGTACCACAGTCCCGATCCTGGTTTCTTTACTCATTCTACAAACATTTCCTGAGCCCCTCCCTCGTGCCAGGCCAGCACAGAGTACAGGGATACCCCGAGAGTGACACATAATCCCTGGGATAGGTAGACAGGTAAACAATGACCACATCAGGTGTTCAGTCCTGTCTTGAGCCGGAAATTCTGGCTGAAGAATCAAAGGAGTTGACTTCTCCAGAGGCCAGAGGCTTTGTAGAAGGGTGGTGCTCAGGTTGAGTTTCAAAGGGCAAAGCTAGCTTGCTCACTGAGGAAGTGACTAGAACAGCCTTGTTGGTAAAGGAACCAGTGTGCCAGGGCCTAAAGTGGAAGAGGAGGAGATGATGTGGCTCAGGAAGGCAATAGAAGTGGGATAAGGGCCAGAACTAGAAGGACTTGCTGATCAACCCTAGGATTGAGGGGAAGAGGAGGGCTGGGGGGGGGGGTGATCCCAAACCTCTGAAGTAAAAGGCCAGATTTCCATTCTTTTTTTTTTTTTTTATTTTTTTTTGAGTCCAGTCGTGGGGCCTGAACTCTGGGCCTGGGCGCAGTCCCTCAGCTCTTCAGCTCAAGGCTAGCACTCTACCACTTGAGCCACAGCGCCACTTCCAGCTTTTTTTTCTTTTTGCTTATATGGTGCTGAGGAATCGAACCCAGGGCCTCAGGCTTGCAAGGCAAGCGCTCTACCACTGAGCCACCTTCCCAGCCCTTGATTTCCATTCTTTACAGATTTTTTTTTTCCCTTTACCCAAGTTTATCTGGTGATGCCTGGGTTAGGAGTGGTGACAAACACAGGCAGACAGACAGGAAGAGGAACCAGGTGCACTTTAGCTAAGCTGGTCCCACCTCTTTCCATCATACCTGGAGTTGAGAGCCACTAGAAAGCTGGTTGTACCATTTCTTAGCAGTAAGATCTTGGGCAGGTGAGTGAACCTTACTTTCTTCATATATAAAATGTAAATGCTAATGAGGGTTACTGTAAGGCTTTAATGAAGTCGTTTGTCCACTCTTGTTTAATATGTATTTTATAGCAACCATGTGTCAGGCCCTGTGCCAGGTGCTAACAATAGGCCACTGAAGAAGACAGGCAGGGTCCATACTCTCTCTGCTGGAACTTACATTCTAGTGGAGAATAGACTGTAAACAAACAAACAAATGAGATAATTATAGATTGTGTTCCAAGTGTTGTAAAGAAACAAACAGTGGGACAAGAAGGAGGAAAACTGGAGGTGGGGCAGGGGACTGGGTTGCTTTTATTCAGTCAGGGGAGCCTCTCTGAGGAAACCCATAGATTTGGAGCTCAGGAAAGAACATTCCAGGTACCAGGAATTGCAACTTCAAAAGCCCTGGACAGAGTTCTGCCTGAATCCTGTTAAAATGGTAAACTTCCTGAAGGCAGCTACCTGAGACTCTCAGTGCCAACCTTGTGGATAGTTACGGGTGGAGTGACTAGAAGAGGAGAATTTCTGGTTGCTGAATCATCTCTCATATACCTTATGCCCTAGAATGGTATTGGGGTTGTTGCTGTCCTTGTATCAGCCCATCTGTCTAGCTTAATCTTCATTCCAGCTGTTTAACAGCCATCTCCCTCCAATACCAGGGCCAGTTGCCCTCAGCCCACTCCTATTTTTTCCCTAGAGTTCTGTTTTCTCCTTAGGCAAGAGGAGCAGACTGAGCTCTTCCAGAATCTGCCAATTCAGAGCTTGGACTGGACAGAATTTAAATCTGACCTGCAAAGGCCCAGGAGAAAAGTAGGCTGAAGAGGATGGCTAAAGTGTTGAAAGGTTTTAGGACCTTGAGAATTCCCCCCTTATTTTGGGTCTCACTTCAGGGAGGTGACCTGGATTCTTATCCAATTCTCCCTAGAAAAATACTTCCTACACACAGATAGATCTCCCACAGAGCCACGGTCCCTACTGCAGAGCTCATACAGCTCTTCTCACACACTCACTATCCAGCTGCACACTGCATCTCCATGGCAACCGGGAGGCCTGGTCCATGGATGTTAGAAATAAGTGCTGGAGGAAGAAGGGGAGAGGGGGAGGAATTCCAAGAGAAACATCAGAAATAAGGAGACTTAGGAAGATAGACTCCTGAGGAGGCCTCTACTTTTCCATACATCTTTTGCCAGGAAGATGTGAGTGGACTTTGGGCCTGAGGATGGAGTCGCTCAAGGTGGGCTAAGCATGGGAAAGTGGCTGTGGCTGTATGGATGTAGGTAAGGGGGCACAGTGAACATGGAGAGGAATAGAAGCAGGAGGATTGAATGACAATGTGGAATTTGAGGACGAGGATACCCAGTCTGGTTAAAGGGTAGATAAGTAGGGTGGGCAGGGTAGGCGACTTGGGGGAGCTACTTTCTTTCTTCCTGGCCTAATTGGCTGTTCAGGCTGAAACCACCTCTTAGTCACTTAGTCTAATTAGAATTGTTCAGGAGAAGATGATGGGGGAGAGGGAAGAGGGGTTTCTGCAGGGGGAGGGAGGGTGGATGGAGACAGAGCAGGGAAGAGGTGGGGATGGGATTTCCTTCTCCAACCTTCATCTGTTCTTTCACACATCAATGGAAGGGGTGAGATGTACCTTTCCAGACTGGTCACCCTAACATTGGCCCCTATAGCTGTCTTTGTGCTCCCTTGAGCTCACCTTCTTTCTACTTTGCCCCACCCCTTCCTCTCCAGTCTCTATCTTATTCTAGCTCTCATTCTTCTACTCTCCCCTTTGTTCCCCTCCACTGCTTTCCCTTTTCCCCTTCTTCATGATTTCTGGTCACCAATGAAGTTTAGTTAATGAGCAGGTAAGGAATTAGGGAATCCTGATTGGAGCTAATCTACCAGGGTGTGGAGGAGGAAGAAGGAATCAGGCAGACCCTGGCTGGGTAGGATTTCCAGGCAACACATGTATGCACACCTGCAACCCCAAACTCAGCTATTTCACGACTTGAAGGTTGTTGGGAAGACAAGGTCTGTGAGAGCTCATCTGCTGGACTGTCCACCATGCACAAGTTCTGTGAGCATCAGTTTCTCTAGCAATTAAATGGGCTTAATAAATCCTAAATTTATCCTGTGGATTTAAGATTTTAATGTACCCCAACTACTTAGCATTATAAAGCCTCAATGAATGGCAGCTTTTATGGTCATTTCAGATTCTTTTCCTTTTTCAGGACCCTTCTGGGAGCCAAACCATATGAACCATCCAAATCCCTTCGCCCTGCTGTTTCCCCAATCTTGGGGGCCAGAATGACCTCTTCCTTGATGGTCTCCTTGCCTTACTCCTGAGTAACACAGTGATATCCCCATGTGGGGGAGAGTAGGAGGGAGTTAAAGCTAGACTTAGACACAGAGACCGGAGAGGTAGCAGGGTAGTAGCTGTGTATATGCTGGGGGAGACTTGAGTCATACACCTTGTCCACAGGATATGAAGGACAAACTCTTCCTGCAGCCTAGGGTCTGTTTTTCCCTTCTCTGCAGGCCTTGGAGGGGGAGGAAAGGGGACAGCCATAAATGATGTAGGGGAAGTAGACTTGCTGAGGGGGACAATAAGAGATGAACAGTATCCAGAAGTCTAAATATTTCATGGGGTTGCAGCACTGGGAAGGACAAAGTCCCTGAGCTGTGTTTGTGAGTGAGTGAGTATGTGTGTGTGTGTGTGTGTGTGTGTGTGTGTGTGTGTGTGTGTGCGTGACTCCTTCACGAGGCTTGGAGCTATTCCATCTACCGAATGCCCTCTGTACCCCCAGCACTGAAAACCCTGCACCTAAAGAAAACTATTCCCTGTGAACCTTTTCCTAGCCAAGATCCCTCTGAATCCCTCCCAGCAAATGTATATTTTATTTTATTTTATTTTATTTTACAGCTGTAGGAGTTTATACAGCTTTTAGGATATATTTTACCTAGTCACATCTAGTATTCACTAGATAGTATTCACTATCCTCCCCTTTCTTTTTATCAGTGCTGAGGATCAAACCTATGGCCTTAAGCATGCTAGGCAAGTATTTTACCACTGAGCTACACTACCTGCTGTTTTCTTTTCTTCTTTTTTCTTTTTTTCTTTTTTGGTCGTGGGGCTTGAACTCTGGGCCTGGGCGCTGTCCCTGAGCTCTTAGCTCAAGGCTAGTGTTCTACCACTTGAGCCACAGCACCACTTCCGGTTTTCTGGTGGTTAATTGGAGATAGTCTCACAGGGCTGGGAATGTGGCTTAGTGGTAGAGAGCTTGCCTAGCATGCATGAAGTCCTGGGTTTGATTCCTCAGTACCACATAAACAGAAAAAACAGTGGTAGAGTGCTAGCCTTGAGCAAAAGAAGCTCAGGGATAGTGTCCAGGCCCTGAGTTCAAGCCCCAGGACTGGCAAAAAAAAAAACAGTCTCACAGACTTTCCTGCCCGGGCTGGCTTTGAACTACAATCCTCAGATCTCAGCCTCCTGAGTAACTAGAATTACAGCCATGAGCTACCTGAGCCCAGCTACCTAGCCTTTTTAAAATTCCCCACAGACTTGGTACTCTTAACCCTTATAACCTCAGCATTATCAGAAGGGTGGTAAATGCTGGGTGAGATTAGGTTAGGAGCATAAGCAGTGGACTGGTGAGGAATAGGCCAAGGAGGTGACCATTGGAGCAAGGAGCAGGTTGGATGGGTGGATAGCAACGGGGTCCTTATGGCATCTATGCCTTGGCTTACAGTTGAGCTGGGGTCTGCCTTTGCCTCCTTTAGGTGTCCTTTATTACCATAGAGGGCCTGCTCTATGATAGCTTCCTAACTCCATGTCTAAGAAGCAGAGTAGGAGATGCCTTAGTCAACAGGCCTCCTTTTTGGCCTTTTTCTTGATGTTATCCCAGTCTATCTTATTTTGCTTACTTGTTCAATTTCTTGTTTGGTGAAATAATAGTTTGTAGGAGGCATAAACCTTGTTTAACTTATTCACTACCAGCACCAAACATGGTTGGTGAATATATGAATGAATGAATGAATGAATGAATGAATGAATGAAAAGAAAATCTTGGGGAGGCAGCAGAGGAACTATAAAAGGGATATAGGTAAGCCAGATGCCGGTAGCTCATGTCTGTAATCTTACATACTCAGAAGACTGAGATCCAAGGGTCGTTGTTTAAAGCCAGCTAGGGAAAGAAAGTCCAAGAAACTCTATCTCCAATTAACCATCAAAAAAGCCAGAAACCGATCTGTGGCTCAAGTGGTAGAGTGCTAGTATTGAGCAACAAAGCTCAGAGACAGTGCTCAGGCTCCAGGATCAGCACCAAAAGACAAACCAAAAAGGGATATGATTGTGGACTCTGTTGGAGAAGGTGAAGAAAGTGGAGAGGGCGGAGGGGGAGGGGAGGCTGTGATGACACTGGAAGAGGAAAGTTGCTCAGGAAGGACCTGGGGTGGAAGCAGATGGGAGGATCCAGAACCAGGAGGCCTGAGTTTCAGGGAGAAAGATACAGGTCCCCAATGGGACTAGAGGCAGGGGCTTTGGGGAGGAGGAAGTCCAATTTGGAATAGGGAACCAAGGACAGAGTCTGTCTTGGGCAAGGCTAAGATTGGGGTCTAAGGCTACAGAGGGTGGAATGCAGGGCCCACCAGGAGCAGCTGAGACGTAGGTACTTCCCAAAGCCTGCTGGTTCTGTCCATGTCCCTCCAGATCACCCTCACCCTCAGATCTATACTGGATACCTAAGCTATCCTCTTGTCCTTTCAAGCCCATATACAGAAATGTCCCCGGCTGCACTGACCAGTGCCTGTCTCTAGAGAAAAAAACTCAGGAGTGTTCCTCTAACCGGTAGGCATGGAAAGCCAAGCAGGGGTCCTGACCCCTTTCTTCCCCCATGCTATGCTCTTTTCTCCCCCATGGAAGCCCTTTGGGGAGCCTCCATTCTCCCAAATCAAAGGTGACAGCAGTATTAACTCATTAGCACCAAGTGCCCACAGGAAACTGGGTTGGAAACAATAATTGCTCACAGGACTGTCTAGTCACTTGGCACTCTCTACAGCTCAGGGGCTTCCTGCAAAAGCAAGTGAGGGACCAGGGAAGTAGCCCAGAGTGGGACTGGAGACTCAAGTCCCATCAAAGAGACTAGTTCTCCCAGAATTGGCCAGGATGGCTATGTATGTGTACTGGGAGGTGATGGTGAGCAAAGAGATTGGAGGTGAGCTCCTGCAGTAGTTGTCATGGCAACCCAACCTGGAACCTGGATCCCAAGGGGGTAGTCTCTTCCCCAAAGCCCTGTGAAGCTGGACACACACACACACACACACACACACACACACACACACACACACACACACAGAGCTTTGCAGAATTCTATTCTTAGGAGAGTGTTGGCTACTTTTCCATGTTTTCTCTATTGTGGGTGAGACCAGAGAGGGGGCCATGAGGGAATTTGTATCTGCTGAGGTACTAGACTAGGGAGACCCTTCCCAAGGGTGTGGGGGGACCACATGTGCAGTGTGCCAAGGCTGGTGTCCCAGTGTGGGTAGAGGACAGGCGTGTACTCAGGCACATACTCACCTCATTCCTGAAGCCAGACCACACAGGAGGGGAATTTGGGAGGGAGACGATTATTAACAAAGACAACAATAATCAGTTAACCTTAATTGAGAGTTTATTTAAATCCAGCTCTATAGTTATGGTACGCACTTACAGGCAGTATCCCATTTTATTCTCAGAACAACAGTGCAAGGTAAGGATTATAAGCCCTATTTACAGATGAGAAGACTGAGATTTAGCAGGAGGGTAACCGGCTTGCTTGTTCTAAGTCTATAACTGGAAAGAGACAGGGCAAAACTGCAGGAAGGGAGGAGACAGAGGACAGGTGCCAGCCCCTGAAGCCATGAGTCCCATCCCTAGGCCCCATGGGTCACTCTGGGCTCACTGGGTGCCATGCCAAGTGGCAAGGCCTGGGAACTTCAGATCTAGTGCCTGCCTGGGTTGGGCTGGGGCAGCTGAGGGCACCTGTGAGGGTGTGGGGTACACTGAGCAGCGGGCATCGTGATTGGCACGAGCCAAGGGAGCGGCTGGCAGCCTTGTTCCTGGTAAACACGAGGAGAGGTTACTTCACAAGGAAACAGTAATTAACTTTAATTAGCACCTTGCATCTCAGAATATTATTAACATCTCAATTTCTCTAATCAAGGCAGCAGGAGAGGGGCGGCATCTGCTTTGCGACTCCTTCCTGGTCGTGCTCCTCTGCTTGGCTTGGTTCGGCGTTGCCCCCACCTCCCTGGACGGGACCCAGGAGAGCCTCCTCAGGGGCAGGCTGCCAAGGGGAGCCTGTGAGGGGAGCTTGGGCTGACAGGACAGCCAGCAGGTTCCCGCTGAGGATTCCAAGCCAGCCCTAGCCGACATAAGGCAGAGCAGGGTGTGTGTGGTCACAGTGTCTTTCCAGAAAGACTACAAGCTACCCCAAATGGCTTGTGTTCCCTCGACTTAGAGAACACACATAGTTGCCTTGCTGTCATCCCCCCCCATTCTTTCCTCCCCTTTCTCCTCTCCCTTTATCTTTCTTCTTTGAACTAGCTCCTTTTCCCTAATTTTCTTCTTTCCCTCCCTTTCTATTGTCTCTCTCCTGCACCCCCACTCCCACTCCAGCCCAACATCTGTAACACAAGTCTCCCTTATGGTACAGAGGCTCTGCTCCAACTGGAGGGGACATGAAGTGGACAGAGGGTAAAGTCCACCCTTGGTAGCTTAGAATTTGACTAGGGAGATAAGGTGTAGGTAAAAGGAACTATTAATTTGACCTCCATCCTCACGATCAGGCATCACAAGGGAATAGAGACACAGATCAAGGGTTATGTGGGTTCTTGGAGGGAAGCAGGTTTGAGAGAGGCCAGGATCCTTCCTAGTTTTGTAGCACGAAGGCAGAGACCATGTGGGACACCCGGAGGGCAGCAGGACCCCGAGGCAACAAGGATGCTTGGTGCTGATGTGCTGTCTTCTGAAGGCCACTGTGGAGGAATGTCCCTGAGGACACAGGAAGTGACTCCCTCTTCATTATCCCCACCCTCAGTGGCTGTTAACCCTGCCTGTGTGCTTGATATTAATAACTGACTGTCCTCCTTGGTCTAATTACAGCAGCCTGCTGCTTGCACAATTTGTTATTTATTAGGCAGTATCCTTGGGGCTAGTTCTCTGGTCCATCTAATTTGTATTTATTGAGCATCTACTATGTCTCAAAGGCCTGAGATGCCCAAGAGTAGATACCAAGTGCTAGAATTCTGCTTTACAAGGGATAAAGGGGTAGAAGGAAAGCTCTTTATAGGCCAGGGCAGTTCAACAAAACAGCTTGACAGGGGCAACACAGGATTTCCCAAGGGAGAGGCCGAGTCTACATCAGCTTCATCAGCAGCCCCTGCCGCCGCTGCTGCCGCCTCCTTTATTTTTATTTATTTATTTTTTTTGGTAGGTCGTGGGGCTTGAACTCTGGGCTTGGGCGCTATCCCTCAGCTCTTCAGCTCAAGGCGAGCGCACTATCGCTTGAGCCACAGTGCCACTTCTGGTTTTCTAGTGGTTTATTGGAGATAAGAGTCTCATAGACTTTCCTTGTCCAGCTGGCTTTGAATCGTGATCCTCAGATCTCAGCCTCTTGAGTAGCTAGGATTACATGTGTGAGCCACCAGCACCCGGCTGCCTCCTTTATCTGTGCCTACACTCACTCTGTTTTATACCATCTACAAGACAGAGTCCAGCCTGGTGTGGTAGCTCATATCTGTAATCCTAGCTACTCAGGAGGCTGAGATCTGAGGATCCAGGTTCAAAAGTCACCCCTGGCAGGAAAGTCTACCACCACCAAAAAGCAGGAAATGGAGCTGTGGCACAAGTGGTAGAGTACCAGCCTTGAGCAAAAAGAAGTCAAGGGACAGAGTCCAGGCTCTGAGGTCAAGTCCCAATGCTGGCACAAAAATAAATAAATAAATAACAGATGATTGAGTCTGATGACTAAGTTTCAATTGGAAACTCTATCCAACATTAATCCAGGTCACAGCTTAAATGCTTAGTGGAACCCAGTGTGGGGAGAGCATACAGCATTTGTCTGCATTTACCTTGGCTCAGGAAACTGATCACCTATTACGTGTAGAGTGGGAACAGCTAGACTGGACTGCCCTACTCTTGTAGGCCACTGAACTAGGCTGGGGTATCTGCTTTTGCTTTGCTGATACTGTACTCCTCAGTTAGGATTGCCTTTCACTATGGCCTATGGGGTTCACTCCATTCTCACAGCACAGCCTGAGTTATTAGACCCATTTTGTAGTTGAGGACAGAGGACAAAGTATGAAGTCACACAGCTGGGAAGAAAGTACCAGCTGGGCAGGACAAGCATGGGGTGATCACTTCTTGCAGTCTCTCCACTTAATGGAAATAAGCCCTCCAAACATCTGAAACCACCAGGAGGCATGTTGAGGGAGGCCTGAATTAGATCCCTGACACAGGGAGAATGCAAAGAATGGCCTCTTGTCTGTTAGCAAACAGAGCTGGTTAGCCTCCCTCTCTCCTTCCTCAACTCCTCCCCACCTTCTTGCCAGCTCCAGCTCCCTGAGTGGGGGGGGGGGGGAGGAGGGGGCCTGGGCCTCTATAATTGTAGAGTAGCCTGCACAGGGCGGGGAAGGAACTGTCGTTTCTAAAGGCCTTTTTGATGTTGATGATTATGGCGATGATGATGACTAGGCTGTCCCTCTCCCACCAACACTGAGCCTTTCTTTGTTTCTATCCACCAGGGTCTCTTCCTCTCTCTCTTTGCTCTGAGGACTGATGTGACTGGGGCATCACCAGCATTGACTTCTCTTTGGGGGAGGAAGGGGACAGTATTGGTTTAAGTGAAACTGGGTGAGTCAGCCCACCCTTCACCTTCTCTTAGCTGGACAGCACACGGGTGCACAGCCATGCTCATTAGCATAGCATTTGCATAAGGAACAATTGAGGAGATTGGAGTTGTGCCTTAGAGGAAACACCTGCAAGGATCTGTGAATGAAAGCTTCTCTACCCCCACCGCAGATCCCTGCTCCCTTCCTCCAGGATCCTAGGGAAGTGGCCAGAACCCAGAAGGACTAATGTGGTGATCAGTTAGCATTCAGTGTGCCTACTAAGTGCTGGCATAGATATGGAAGTTGTTTCTCTCTCTTGATCTTCACACACAATCCGCCTAGGTGAACCGTTTTATAATCCAGTTTTACAGAGGAGGAAGCTGGGGCTCAGCCATGCTCCCTGCCCCCAATAGACTGTGTTAGTGGCAGTGCTGGGCTTTCAGACACCAGTCTCTATGGGTTCTAGGATCCCAGGAGGTTTGGAATCAGATCTCAGAGAAGCTCCTAACACACAGACACACATGCTCACGCACGCGCACGCACAGTGCCCTGCCCCTCCCCCACGCCTGCTTAGGGAGGCAGAGGAGCTGGCTGACTTGGCCCATAACCATGTTAGCCAAGATCCAATTAACTAGTTAGCGCAGGCAGAGCTGGGGGCAGGCAGGGCACTCTGGAGAGCGGACGGATGGGTCGGGTAATGTGCAGAGACAGCCAGAGACAGAGGCTCCACTTTAACCTGATAAGCAGCTCCTAGCATCAATATGCCCTGCCTGGCAGGCTGAGCAGCCCCATTGAGGGCAGCTGGCAGGGGATATCGGGATGGCCTCTGACCCTCACCTACCCTCAGCCTGTGACTTCTCCTCAGCCACCCTCACTCCCTCCTTGGTCTCCTTTCAGAGCCGTAAGGCAGACAGCTTCTGTAAAATATATTTTCATCCAAATGAAGCCAAAGTAGAAAGCTGGGGGTTATCTGTGAGTGTGCAAGGAAGGTATGAGGTACAACAGTCACCACCTAGAGGTGGGAGGCTGGGCAGGAGCAGCTGGAGGGGTTCATGGGGGAGGTGACAGTAATGATAGGCAGTATTTATGGAGTTCACCATGTGCCAGGCACCATACAAGCCATTTGTGCGTCCTCTCATCTGCACTCCCAGCAACCCTTCACTGTAGGTATTATTAGAATCCTTGGCTGGGAATGTGGCTTAGTGGTAGAGTGCTTGCCTACCATGCATGAAGCCCTGGCTTCAATTCCTCAATACACATATACACAGAAAAAGCCAAACACGGCATTGTGGCTCAAGTGGTAGAGTGCTAGCCTTGAGCAAAAGAAGCTCAAGGACAGTGCCCAGGACTGGCAAAAAGAAAAAGAAAAAAAGAATCCTTATTTTGCAGATGAGAAAATAAAAGCCTAAGAAATTTGCACAAGGTCACACACATCAATCAAGCTACCTCAGCCTCAAAACAACTATACATTATACAATATCTGAACCCAGTCTAAGACTGAGAACAATTCCATGATAGCTGGTACACTCCTTTTGGACATTCCTTTAATGTTTGCAGAAGCTTTCTGCATCTATCTTGAGTAGCTGTTTTATCATAAGAGTTTAAGCCTTGAGTGGTAGCACATACCTATAATCCTAGCATTCAGGAAGCTGAGGTAGGAGGATCACAAATTCAAGGCCAACTTGGGCTATAATGCCAGCCTTTCTCAAAACAAACAAACCAAAAAAACCAAACAAGTAAAAATTGCTGAATAAGATTGCACTTTTCTCAGGAGGTAGAGATAGGAGGATCTTGATTGGAGGCAAACCCTGGACAAAAGCAAAAGATCTTACCTAAAAAAAAAATAATAACTAAGGCAAAAAGGGCTGGGGATATGACTCCACTATTAAGTATTTACCTCAAAAGTGCCAAGCCCTAGCTGGGCTTTGGTGACTCATACCTGTAATCCTAGTTACTCAGGAGGCTGAGATCTGAGGATCATGGTTCAAAGCCAGCCCATGCAGGAAAGTCTATGAGACTATTATCTCCAATTAACCCACCAGAAAACCGGAAGTGGCGCTGTGGCTCAGAGTGGTAGAGCACTTGCCTTAAGTGAAAAAGCTCAAGGAGGGACAGTGCCTACATCTTGAGTTCAAGCCCCACAATCAACCAAAAGAAAGAAAGGGCCAAGCCCTGAGTTCAAACTCCAGTTCCACCAAAAATCAAAGAAAAAGCTGTTTTATTTCTGACCTCCAATTTATGAATAAGTGAAATTGAAGTTTACAGGAACAATGTGACCTGTTCAAAGCCTCCTAATGTTAAGTATCAGAACTTGAATCCAGGCCAGTTCTGACTTCTAGCTAGTGCTCTTGAGGAAACAATGGGGCGGGGAGGGGGAAGTGAACATCCCATCTTGCAGATGAGTGAGTTGTTAATCTGTTTTAGTCTCAGTTTGTTTATGAAAGCCCAGTGTGTGCAAGGTTTGTGCACTGCGGCGCATGAGGATTTGGGGTTGAGGCGAGGGAAGCAAATGACTTCTTGCCTTCATGCAGCAGGAGAGGAAAACCCTGGAGTTTATTGTCTACTGACTGGGAGCTGCTTTGGTTGGAGGATTTCAGAGAATAAATGACCAAAAGATGTCCCTCCTCTGTCTTTTGTGAGAGAGCTCTTTTTTGATTTCTCTGTTTTCTAGAGACTGCACTTGAAGGACAGTTAAAAAACTCCCAAGGTCACACACTAAGGTGGCCAGGTCTTTCACAGCTCCCATTATTATTATTTTTGTGCCCCATTCCTGGGGCTTAAACTCAGGGCCCAGGCACTGTCTCAGCTTTTTCTCTAAAGGATGGTACTCTACCACTTGAGCCACTACTCCATTTCCAAAATTTTGATGGTTAACTAGGGATAAGAATGTCACACTTTACTGCCTGGGCTAACTTTGAAACTCGATCCTCAGATCTCAGCCTCTTGGGTAGCTAGGATTATAAATGTGAGCCAACATGTTGCTCATTCTTTGCCCAAAGAGGACTTCCCTAACCCTTCAAGCTCCTGAGTTCCAGCTGATGTCCCTTCACAACCCAATAGTGAAGGAACACATATGTGTTCATGTGGCTTGCATTCTGTGTTTTTTCAGACAGCAGCAGCTGAAGAGTTAAGACGTCCCCAGCTCAGGGGACAAGAGGAGTTTTCTGTACAGGAAGCTACTCTCCCAGTCCCAAAGGCCTCTAGGGAGGGGGGAGGGGAGAGACTTTTTTAGCTCTTTCCCAGGCTCCTCAGCTTCCCTGGGGATCCAACTACATGCCAGAGAAATGACCCTTGACCCATAGCCCTCCACACACCCTCCCCAGCCGGGAAAGACTCTGATCCCCACTCAGGGCCCTCAAGGCACTAGGAGACTGGGACCCTCCTACTTCCTCACCTCGTTTTTTTCTTTTCCTCCCACCATCCCATTTATGTATTCCCTCTTGGTCCCTCACTCTCGTTCCAGTCACCATATTCAAATTCCTACACTTCATCTGTGGGCCCCCCCAGTCCTCTGGTCCCAGCCCCTATGTTTGTAATCGTCTAAAAATAAAGAGCCTGTGATTCAAGTAGGCAACTCCGGAAATATACAATCCAGCCCAGGCATCCGCCAGGTGGGGAGGGGGGGGAGTGGACAAGGAAGGACCCACCAACAGAGACTCAGCAGCCTCCACCCCCAGGTATAAGAACAAAGTTGCTCCTGAAGAGAATGGAGGCCCAGGGGAAGAAGAGCATGGTTGGGGGCCAGGGAGCTCTTGAGCAAAGCTCCCTAACAAAGCTTCTCTGTCATTATAAATGAATACTACCCTCTCCTACTTTCTCAGCAATTGCTTGAGACATGGGAGACTGCCTACCTGAAAGGTTAGTCCTGACCACTCACAGTCAGGACTAAAATCCTAGGAAATCTCTATAGATCTGCATCTGTTCCCCTGAGGACTTTTTGCTTTGCTTCCCAGGAATGGGAAGAGGACAGCTTTGGGCCAGCTGTTCAGAAAAGTCCATTTCCAGCCCTCTGCCTCCTCCTGGGCCCTCAGCCAGCACAGAAGCCAAAGGGGGTTGGATTATCTCTGATCTGCCTGTGTTTCCAGTTTTGCAACCCGGTGGTCATGGGAAAGGAGGGCTCTACTGTAGCCTGAAAGGTCACCCAATTCCTCCCTGAGGTCTGGGGTCATAGTTTGGGAGTGGCAGAAAGAGCTGAGACTTACCACACTGTACTGGGGTGAGGATTTTTCCCATACAGAGCCTTCCATCATTCCTTACTATAGAGTAAGTAGTATGGAGCATGGCCAACCTGGGATCAATGTTCCTTTACAAATGCATCATTTTCTCATTCTTAATCTGTGTGTGTGTGTGTGTGTGTGTGTGTGTGTGTGTGTGTGTGTGTGTGTGTGTGTGTGTGTGTGTGTGTGTGTGTGTGTGTGTGTGTGTGTGTGTGTGTGTGTGTGTGTGTGTGTGTGTGTGTGTGTGTGTGTGTGTGTGTGTGTGTGTGTGTGTGTGTGTGTGTGTGTGTGTGTGTGTGTACTAGTCCTGAAGCTTGAACTCAAGGTCTGGTTGCTGAGCGTCTGTGTTCAAGGTTTGCACTTTACCACTTGAACCTCAGCTCTACTTCTGGCTTTTCAGTGGTTAATTGGACATAAGACTGTCATGGATTTTCCTGCTCATGCTGGTTTTGAACCATGACCCTCAGATCTCAGACTCCTAAGTAGCTAGGATTATAGGAATGAGCCACCAGCACCCGTCCAGAAGTCAATTTTTATCATCTTTAATTTACAGATTGCTCGCAGAGCCGAGCTGGGGCCCTTGGGTAAATGCCAAAGCTGAGATTGGAACTCAGGTCAGTTTGACTCCACAGCCTTTTCCCCATAGCCTCAGGGTACTGAACATAGCAGGAAAGCAAAGATATCTGGAAAGCAGGGGTGTTCCCAAGTTCTCGTGGCTCTGATGGTATCCCCAGGAGAGTAGCTTGCTAGGAGCTACAGTTTTCTTCTACCTGGCTAAAGCTCCTATTCTATCTTGTGTGGCACATTTACTGGGCACCAGACATGGGGTCAGGGAATCTCTGGTTCCCTCTACTCCTGGCCACCTTCATTTTAAGCCTCTGGATGGCCAGAGACCAGCTTCAGGAGCTCTGAAAGGCTACCCACTAGCCTCATCCCAGGATCCTTCCAGCATCCTGGAGCGCCTGGCACCTTGTAGTCTGCTGTATCCTGCAGGGCCGGCTGACCCTTGCTGACCCCAGACAAGCAGCCTTTGGTGGGTGGCAGCCTACCAAGAGCAGAAATCCTGTGTTCCTTCCTGTCTCCTTCAGGGTGGGGGCTGGATAGGTCTGGCATCCTTCAGCACAATTGCAGGGGAGAAAAGACTGATTTAAGAGGCTGCCACGCTCTCCCCTTAGTATTTTCATTCTTAGCCACAGTCAGGCCGGCTCTTGTGCTGTTCTGCCACATCTGGCTTTTGCATCCTAGAGAAGAATTAGCCCTTAGGCCCTTCAGAAGCTTCCTGGCTCTTCCTGTACCCTGAACAATTCCCAAGAGCAGACACTATGGATTGCAGTCTTTTTGGTTGAGACCAAATTAATCTATCACATGGGAAATGGTGGGTATGGCAAGAGCCCATCCTTAAAGTGGATAACATAGTAAACACCCCCATATACACACACACATATAAAAAACAGTATCAGTACATAAACATATGTGTATCTATGAATACATGTATATATCACCCTTAAAGTTGATGACATAGGTAAATACACACATATATACTAGTTCATATATATGAATGTGAATATAGATATATCAGCAACCATAAGCCTGACACTTTATATCCATTTCCTCCTCCTCCTCCTCCTCTTCTTCCTCCTCCTCTTCCTCTTCTTCTTCCTTCACCTCCTTTTTCTTCTTCTACCTTTTTCTCCTCATTCTTTCCTCCTCTTCCACCTCTATTCCTCCCCCTTTCCTCTTCCTCTCCCTTCTCCTCTACCTTTTCCTTCCCCTCCTCTC
The DNA here is from genome assembly GCF_024711535.1 of Dipodomys merriami. Taxonomy (NCBI): domain Eukaryota; kingdom Metazoa; phylum Chordata; class Mammalia; order Rodentia; family Heteromyidae; genus Dipodomys; species Dipodomys merriami. Next base: position 9,022,679 of record NW_027204159.1, on the reverse strand, counting down.
TCCCCTCCTCTAATTTGTATTTTTATTCTTCTTTGCTTGGGATAACTGTATACTAAAGGCCTCAGGGATGCTAGGAAAGTGATTTGCCCCTGAGCTACATTTCCAGCCAGATCGTTGTGGGGCTTGAACTCTCGGCCTGGGCACTGTCCTTGAGCTCTTCAGCTCAAGGTAGTGCTCTACCACCTGAGACACAGTGCCATTTCTGGTTTTCTGGTGGTTATTTGGAGATAGGAGTCTTACAGACTTTCCTGCCCCATTGGGCTTCTAACCTGGATCCTCAGATCTCAGCCTCTTGAGTAGTTAGGATTACAGGCATGAGAAAACAATGCCTGGTGGGTTATATTTGTGCCAGCACTGGAGCTTTGAGGCCTGGGTGCCATCCCTTAGCTTTTTCAGTCCAGACTGGTGCTCTGCCACTTGAGCCACAGCTTCACTTCCAGCTTTTCACTAGTTAATTGGAGATAAGAGTACCACATTTTCCTGCCCAGGCTGGCTTTGAACCAGGATCCTCAGAAGCTCAGTAGCTCCTGAATATCTAGGATTACAGGCCTAAGACTTAAGTATTATTCATCTTCATTTTAGAGATGAGAAAATTGAGACCAGAGTAAGTGGTGTAGCTAGGGTTTGAACCCAGACTTTGTTTGCTTGATAATTTTTTCAACTTTTTTTTTTTTTGCCAATTGTGAGACTTGAACTCTGGGCCAGGGCACTGTCCCTGAGCTTTTTCACTCAAGGCTAGCACTCTTCCACTTTGAGCACAGCGCCATTCTTGGTCCGTGGTGGTTAATTGGAGGTAAAAGTCTCATGGACTTTCCTGCCCAGCTGACTTTGAACCATGATCCTCAGATCTCAGCCTCTTGAGTAGCTAGGATTACAGGTATGAGCCACCAGTGCCTGGCCTCAGACTTTGTTTATATTTTATTTTACTTTTTATTATTATTCTCCTGCTTGATTGGTTTGTGCATCTGCCTCTCAGGTAAAGTTGGCATTTCCTGAAATTCTGAAATTGCTCCAAGCAGTTCTAGTGAGATAAACCATGTCCAGTAACCTGGTTCAGGCTTTGCTTTAAGTCTCTAATTGGCTGCTAGCCAGCACCTACTTTCTTGTATCCAACTCCTCTGATCGGTGGATGCTTTTATGCCTATGAATCACCGTTAGGTCCATCTCATTATAGCAATTCTTATAGTTGCCCCCTACCTACCAAAAACTCTTGTTCCTTTCATGTTTGTCATTTAAGCTACTAATTTATACGCTCCCTTTGTCTTTTTTTTTTTTTTTCTGTGCTAGTCCTGTGGCTTGAACTCAAGGCCTAGATACTGTCCCTGAGCTCAAGGTTAATTCTCTACCACCTGGGTCACAGCTCCATTTCTGGCTTTTTGATGGTTAATTGAAGGTAAGAGGCTCATGGACTTTCCTGCTCGCCTTGGTTTCAAACTGTGATCCTCAGATCTCTGTCTCCTGAGTAACTAGGACTACAGGTCTGACCCACCAGCACCCAGCTCCCTTTGTCTTTTGCTGTTAGGATCTTACCTGATCCTCCCCCTTAGGGTACCAGAAAAAATTCCATTCAAACTGCCCCTCCCTATTCATATCAGGGTGACCTTGATACATAAATCGAACTCTAGCCCCTTCTCTATCCAGTCTGTTACCTCTAATGTTTCTCTGGTCCGATCTCTCTTGCCCTCCTCTGTCCCTGGTGTCTCTATCACTGATTTCTTTCCCTGAGCTGATGCCACGAAACCACCCAACATGTGTAAGTGTGACTGCCTGGAAAATGTAACCTTCAAAGAGTCTGAAATTGAGTGACAGCAAACAGAACCTCGGAGACCCAGACATCACCTAGAGCTTATGGGGACTCAGCAACAGAAAGGTGGAAACACAGCAAGATGAGAGGGAGGGGGGAGTATGATCAAAAGAAATGAGCTAGAGGGAGAACAGGGAAATGGAGTCAGTGATACTGATTTGGCCAGGCCAAAAGAATCCTTGCCTGTCTGTGTGGGAAGGCCCTCAGAGATCAGCCCATGTAGGAGTGACAACAAAGCTTAATGTCCAGAGCTAATATGGAATGATGAACAGCAGCTGCCTTCAGTGCATCCGGAGAAGAGAATTGCAGTTGTTGATTAGCAATGTGTGCTATAGCCAATGGATCAAAAAGGGTGGCCTGTGTGCTAGAATTCCTCTATGCTAGCAACTTCCTTTTTTTTTTTTCCCCTAGACAGTTCTGGGGCTTGAACTCAGGGCTGGGCACTGTCTCTGAGCCTTTGTGCTCAAAGCTAGTGCTCTACTATTTGATCTACAGCTCTACTTCTGGCTTTAATTGGCAATAAGAGTCCCAGGCTTTCCTACTTGGGGCTGCCTTCAAACTGTGATCTTCAGATCTCAGCCTCTTGAGAACTGGGATTATAGGCATGAGCCACCAGTGCCTGGTGCCTGTCTGAGCTTGCAACTTCTTTATTGAAGAGCAACTGAGGAACCCAGGAGGGGATTTGTGTAGGGTTTATACAGTGAGTGGCAGATAGATCTCAAGCTGCTTGCTGTCTCTGAAAACCCAAGTGTAGTTTCAAAACTAGAGACAGACAGGAGACTCAGGGAGAGTGGGAAATTTGGAAATCCTACATGGGGGGATAACAGTAAAGGCACCGGTGATGGAAGCTGTGGGGCAGATTATGGGGGCATCCCAGACTGGGCTGTGGCAAATGCTGTTTTCCCAGAGGTATGTAACTGGATCTGCCTAGCACCCAGTACCTTTGTCACCTTCTTTTTCACCCGCACCCCACCCTGGTGAAAAGGTGGATCCACCAAGCAAAGTTCTTAGGTCTCTTTAGAGAGTGTGGAGAAGGCGATGAGAGGGAGAGGAAAGGCAGAGGGAATGGGTCTAGGGAGGGATGGCAGCCACAGGGGTAAAGGCCCTGGCCTGTTGGCAGAGACTGCAGTGAGGGGGCCCTGAAAGAAAGCAGCAATTAGGAGCTGATGGCTGAGCAGGAGGTGAGCAGGGAGCACCTGTGAGGTTTGGCTTGGGGGCCAAAGGAGAAGAAAGAACCTCCAGGTGAGGAAAGCTGCAGAGCAGGGATAATGACACCCTGACAAGGCATCAGGAACTTGGAGTCCAGCCCAGCCAGGCTGTGGGCACAGCTACGCCATCAGTAAGCCATCACGTACCACCCAGGGGCTGAGGATTCAGGCAGCAGAAGAAGGGACAGAGATGGTCCAGGCTCTGCACAGCTTTGGACATTTGTCACGAGCTTTTGCCTCTCCTTTTTCTGTCTACGGGAACCCCTTCAAACGGAAATATCCATCCAAAATGGCAGCTTGGAAAAGAAACCGGGCTATCAGACTGTCCCAAGAGCAGAGATTCAAGTGTGTATCTCATTCCCAGTTTTCCACACTAGAAAACAGACCTAGAAAGGTAAAGACGACTCCAGAATCAGTGCGCTGGTTGTACAGGTGTTTGCTGCCCAACCCTCAGCTTCCTGCTTCTGGTGAGCATGACCAAAACGCCTACCCATTCCCTGGGTCTGTTTACAGAGGACGGACAGTCCTGATCTTCCTTACCCAAAGATCTAAGCTTGGGGACATCTGACTGGATTTGGCCAATCTGTGCCTTCATCTCTAGGCCACAGTAACTCAACAGAACTAGATTATCAGCCTTTGATGTAGGGAAAGGCTGTTTTCTTTCTGTGGGTTTGCTGCATTGGAAGGTGTAGGCCTGGGGCTGCTTGAGGCATTGGGAGTGGGACTACCAGAGAGTAAAGCTAACACAAAGGACAAGGGCCCAAGTGAGAGCAATTCAAGGGCCAGATGACATTGTCTGAGTCCCTAGATCTAGCTGGCCTGAAGTCTATCCTTGAGCTCTCAGCCTAAAAGCTTATACCAATTGGACTTCTGTCATTTGCATTCAAGAAACTCTAGGTCAGTTAGAAAAACAGATGGAGAGACATCTCTGTATCCAGAGGCAGATACAACTGCAAGGATGAGTACCTGGGGATGGGAAGACAGTATGTGTGGAGAGGGGTCCATTCAGATCACTGAGCTGGCATTGGGGAGTGAAACAGGAATACCAAAACTCATTGGAAAGAACACACAGCAAAACAATCTGAGACGGGGGTGGGTGGGAGAGACTTGTTTCCTATCCTGGCTCTCTGTCTGTCAACATCTCAACAGTAGTTAACCCCTAATCAGTGCAGGATGTGGGTCTCCATGGGGACTGGGAGGAAGATAGATCTGTTAGAATTTATCTGGAGAATCAGCATCCAACGGATGTTCCTGACTAACAGCTCTCATGAGGTCAACTTTATTCTAAGGCCCATCTTTGAAGATGAATGAACACATTCAACAGACCACTGCCTTCTCTCAGGCTTGGAATCTTTCCTCCACTCCACCCTTTCCTTATCAGATGTCCCCAGATCCCATCTGATTATAGTATACAAAACTTAGTGATACACAAGAGACGGAAGGAAGAAAGAACTAAGCAGACTAGGCTACTCAGTTGTACATGTCATGGAATGCAGTCCCTGAGGGTGACCTCCAAACCCCCTCATTCTCTAGGGACAAGATGTATACACTGCCACTCCCATGAATTATAAACCTAATGAATGACTTCTTAGGGCCCTCACCGTGGCTTAGTCTAAGGATACTGTGGGAGGTGCCAGGAGGGAAAGGGGATGGTATAAGGAAGTCATGCCAAGCATTGATAAGAAACTCCCTTCCCTGTTCCAGGCACTGGGATGTCTGTGCTGAGGATTTTCAGAGAAAGAGGACCAGGTCTGAAGAAAGAGAGGGTGGAGGCACTGGCTTACGGTGGCCATGAGCCTTCTTTCTCTTCCCCATCTTTTCTTACTTCCCTTGACTGGGAAACAATCAATACCCTAGGGAAAAAATCAACTATGTAACTTAAATACGTATGTGTAATATACTTCTGGGTAGAAACTATAATGTACATAAATGTATACAATATCAATATTCAAAGTATTGTAAATTCCTTCTTCATATAGAGCACTTTCCTGGCCAGCAAAGTTGGTGTCGCTCACCTTTTCCTAGATGTACATGGTAATAGAGCTTTATTTATTTATTCCCTTATAAATGGGTATTTAAGTGGTGACTGATTTTTTTGTCTATAGCAAATAAAAATATCTAATAGACATCCATGAAGCTTTCTGTTTTTTTTTTTTGTTTGTTTTGTTGGTGGTGGTGGTGGTGATTGTGTTCGCCTGGGCTCAAGGCGAACACTCTACCACTTGAGCCACAACCACTTCCAGTTTTCTGGTGGTTAACTGGAGATCAGAGTCTCATGGACTTTCCTGCTGGGGCTGGCTCTGAACCTCAATCCTCAGATCTCAGCCTCCTGAGTAGCTAGGATACAGGTGTGAGCTACCACTGCCCAGCTGAGGCTTTCTTGATTATTTGCTCCTAGAAGAGAAGAACCAAGAGACAAAATGTATAGAATTTTTTTTTATTTTGAGAGAATCTAAATGGAGGTGTGGTTCAAGTGGTAGAGGGATTATCTAGCTAGTGTGAGGCCCTGAGTTCAAACCCTCGTACTACAAAAAAAAAAGAAAAAAAGAAAAAAGAAAAAGTAGGAAGGATGAAAGAAAGGAAATATTCTGCCAAGTTAAAGTGGAGACCTTTTTCCTGTGAAGGATCCCTCTCCATCCTTGTCACTGAACCAAAGATAAATGACACCAGAGTAGAGAGATGGCTTCTCTTTCAGCTATAGTCACATTCAAATCTATGTTTTTCCTGTGTGACATTGGTTAAGTCACTTAACCTTTCTGAGCTTGGGGATTGGGAATCCCACAAACTGTTTCACATAGCTGTTACAAGAATCAAATGGTGCCCTGTGGGCCTGGCCACAAGCTTGGAGCTGGCATGCAAGCCATTAGCTTTTTCCCCATTAGCTCTTTCCTCAAGCCCCAGGACTAACTAACACACAGAAAAATGTACATTAGCTTTGAGTGAGACTAAAGACATCAAACTTTACTAATTGATATAAGCAAATAAATACAAGACAAATGTTTCATATTATGAAATAAAATAATATTAATCATTAAAATATAAGAATACATTATACCTATTTATGAAGATGGCAAAGGGAATCTCACTGAATCAGATGTCAGTTGCTTATGCCTTCAATCCTAGCTATTCAGTGGACTAAGATCTAGAAGATCATGGTTCAAAGCCAGCCTGGTCAGAAAAGTCCATGGGACTCTATCTCCAAAATAACCATCAAAAAGCCAAGCTGGAGGCATGGGTCAAGTGGTAGAGCACTAGCCAAGCAAGCAAGCAAACTGAGGGAGCATGAGACTTTGAAATAAAAAAGGAATCTCACTGAAAGCTGTTAAACAATAGAGGTTAAAGGATGGAAAAAGAGAAAGGTTCTTATTTGAATCTTATTCTTTCTTTTTTGTTGGTCGTGGGGCTTGAACGCAGGGCCTGGGTGCTATCCCTGAGCTCTTTAACTCAAGGTTAGCACTCTACACAGTGCCACTTTCAGTTTTTTGGTGGGTAATTGAAGATAAAGTGTCTCAAGACTTTCCTACTTTGGCTGGCTTTGAATTGTGATCCTCAGATCTCAGCCTTCTAAGTAGCTAGTATTACAGGTGTGAGTGACTGGTGCCCGGCTTCAGAACCTTATTCTTTTTTTTTTTTTTTGTCCGTTATGGAGCTTGAAATCTGGGCCTGGGCACTGGTCCCTGAGCAATTCAGCTCAAGGCTAGTGCTCTGCCACTTGAGCCACAGTGCCACTTCTGGCTTTTTCTGCTTATGTGGTGCTGAGGAGTCGAACCCAGGACCTCATGCATGCAAGGCAAGCACTCTACCACTGAGCCACCTTCCTAGCCCTAGAACCTTATTCTTATTAGATGTTATTCTTATAAATAGATGCATGAGTGAACAAAGATATTCAGTCCATTTTATTTTTCTGTCAGTCTTGGGGCTTGAACTCAGGGCCTGGGCACTGTCTCTGAGGTTTGTTGCTCAAGGCTAGCACTCTACCTTTTTGAGCCACAGTGCCTCTTCTGGACTTTTAGTGGTTAATTGAAGGTAAGAGTCTCATGGGGACTTTTCTGCCTGGCAGGCTTTGAACCATGATTCTCAGTAGCTAGCATTATAGCTGTGAGCCACCAGCTCCTGTCTGTTGTTTTTTTTTGTTTGTTTTTGTTTTTTTTTTAATTGGGCTATAGTAGGGATTGAAGGAATGAGCTGTGCTTGGTAGCGATGCCTCCAGGCTTTTTGTTTTTATATTTTATGTCTGAGATAGGGATTACAGCTAAGAGCTACCATACTCAAATCCTCCAATGCTATCTTCCTCAGTGCTTCTAAAAGCACAAGTACATCAAATGTATGCTTTCATTCTTTGTTTTGCAGTGCTGGGGATGGAACCCAGAACTTCCTGCATGCTGGGCAAATGTTCTTCTACTGAGCCAGCCACACTCCAGCCCAATAGTGGAGGTCTTGAAAAGGCGTAAGGTTAAGAGTGAATTCCAGTGGGTGAGTTTTGCTAACAGCAGCTCAGATGGGGAGGAGAGGGCTATGCAGAATGGGTGCTTTCTCATGTCCCCACAGAGACTCCTGTATCCTGATTATTTCCTGGTTCCTGCTTCCTGGATGCTGGGTGGCTGGGATCTTCTGGCTCTTGCCTTGTTCAGCTTCTCACAGTGCTAGCCTGGCTTTCTGCCCAGGCTCCACTCACAAGTTCTGATGCTGACCCTGAAGGCATCCTCCCATCCAGCCATCAAACAGGGCCCAGGCTAGCAGAGGAACCTACAGAAAACCTGTATGAAAGCCAAGCACTCTATTCTACCAGAGCACAGTGGCTGCGATGCGGGGACTTGCAAGTCTCACCCAAAGAAGGGGCACCTCTCTAGGAAAGCTTTCACTATGGACCTAGGCAAGACTGAATGAGAGGAAGGAAGATGATAGATCAGTGCTTGCAGAGACAGGAGGGGAGGGGCAGTGTGGGCCAATGAACTCTAACGGGGGTGCTACAGGAAGGCAGCTACTTTTCATAGGAGACATAGGAGATGCCACATACAGCATTACTCCGTGAGTACCTTTTGGAGACATGCTAGCTTCAGAGCCCCATTTAGCAGTTGAGAAAACTGAGGGTCTGGGAGGTTTTCAGTCCCGATGACTGCTTTAGAACAAGACAGACTTGGAATGGAAACCCAGGATTGCCTGCCTGACTGCTAGTGTTTTGTGTTCCTTCTCAGGGCTCACAGCATCGTCCAGCACATACAGCCACTTCTTCTAGGCTGTGCATCTGGGTCCCAGCTTCCTCCAAACAACCAGCCTCCATCTCCATCTCCCAGTAGTGCTCACTCCTCATTCAGCTTGAAAACCAGCCACAGGCTTTTTTTCCTTCCATGTGAAGGAGAGAAAATGGTCTCATTCCCCACCCCCAAGTCTTTCCATCCTCTCATCCATCCAAACCTAAGCATCTTTCTTTCCCCTCCCTCCTCTCTTCTTGTTTTCCCCCCTCTGTTTATCCATCACCACAATCCACCCCCCCCTTCCCTCTTGCCTGTAGGTTCTGTGGCTATAATCAAATCATAACTTTTATTAAATTTAAGATTACTTTTTAATGGAATCAATTTCTTGTGTGGTGCTTCTCTGCCTGCCCGCGGGCTCCGCCGGCTCTGTGCTCAGCATCCCCACCCGCGCACAATTGTCTCTGCCGCTGGCGTTTCTGGCTAAGCTGCCTCCTAAGGAGGGGCAGGCCTACCATCCCTAAACATCCACACAGAAACACACACACACACACACACACACACACACACACACACACACACACACACACACACACACACACACCCATTGCACATTCTTCCAAATTCCTAGGCATGCACTCATCAAACTCCAGGTGCCCCCTAACCCCAGGACTGGTGGGGGTGGGGAGCCAGGGCTAGAGGAGGAAGGGGCAGGAGGGGGGAACTACAGAGAGAAAGACTACAGTGGAAAAACAAACAGGAGCCTGGCAGACATTTCTCAGCCTGTTAATTTCCTACAGTTCTGTTTTCCAGCCTCAGAAACAAGCTGCTTTCTGTGCATCTACCCACTTCCCCCTGACTGAAGTGCACAGCTGGTGAGCCCTAAGTTGTAGGAGGAGGGGGGTCCAGAGGATCAGTAGAAGACTTGAGTCTTCATTTAATTTATAAAAGTACAAGCCCAGGCCCAGTGCCAGTGGTCCACACCTGTAATCCTAGCTGATCAGGAGGCCTGAGGTATGAAAATCTTGGTTCAAAGCCAGCATGGTCAGAGAAGTCCAGGACACTCATGTCCAATTAACAACCCAAATCCCAGAAATAGAGCTGTTGCTCAAGAGGTAGAGCACTAGCCTTGATCAAAAGCTCAAGGGGCTGGGAATGTGGCTTAGTGGTAGAGTGCTTGCCTTGCATGCATGAAGCCCTGGATTTTATTCCTCAGTACCACATAAACAGAAAAAGGCAGAAGTGGCACTATGGTTCAAGTGGTAGTGCTAGCCTTGAGCAAAAGAAGTTCAGGGATAGTGCCCTGAGTTCAAGCTCCAGGACTGGCAAAAAATAAAAAGCTCAGGGACAGTGTGCAGGCCTTAAGTTCAAGCCCCAAGACTGTGCACATACACACACAGAGTTTAGGCACAATGATGTAGAAATGCATCTGACCCTGTGACTCCTCCCAACCTCCACTTCTTAAGCAGAGCCCACTTGGATTTTTAGACCTACAGGTCTAGTCCATAAGAAGAAGGAAGCCAGGGGTGCTGCAGGTAGGAGAGGGAACAGAGAAGATGGGTGGATAAGTGGTGAAATAAGCCGTGAGACACAATAGATGGTATCTGATGACTCAGCAGAGACTTGGCTCTTGCCTTGTTCAGCTTCTCATAGTGCCAGCCTGGCCATCTCCTCACATTGTCTGGGCAGCTCTGGGCTCTGCTCCAGTCCCCAGAGACTTGGGTGGACAAGAGCTCATGGATGGACAGGTGGGTCTAAGACCTTAGGGTGGCCATCTTGGTTATCTACTCTCTCATTGTTTCAGCACACCTAGTTAACTGAGTCTCAGGAGGAAAGCCTCATTCACATGGTGGTGCAGAATTTAGTGATAAAAGCCCAGCCTTTGGCACTATCAACTTCGGACTTTCAGGGACCAATAAGCCAGTCTTGACTTTCGATCTCTTCTGGGACCCCATAAAAGGAAAAAACTCTGCAAAGCTAGCCCAGCTAGCATCTGTTGGCTTGGGAGGCTTTACAGGACTCTGGCATCCTGAGACAAGGTCTAACCAAGGCAAGTTCTATAAAGATTTAATTAGGCACTATGCAAGGGGAGACGTTTGCCTCCTAATCTTTTTTTCCCCCCTGCCAGTTTTGGAGCTTGAACTCTGGGTCTGGTTACCATCTCTGAGCTTCTTCTGCTCAAGGCTAGTTAGTGCCTTACCATTTGAGTCACAGTAGTAGTTTGAGTAGTTTATTGGAGATAAGTCTCACGAACATTCCTGCTCAGGCTGGCTTTGAACCGAGAGCCTCAAATCTCAACTCCTGAGTAGCTAGGATTACAGGTGTGAGTCGGGCTTGTCTCCTATTCTAATCCTCCAACCTAAGGAAAAAAGAAGAGACTGGTAAAGAATATAAAGAAGAGACAGAACTCAAAACAACTGATTTTGTTGGCGAAATATATTTACCCAAGCTCTGTAACCAGGTTCTGCTGGCCATAGCGCTCTGGAGCCTGGTTGCTGTCTCCAAATGAGGGACAGATGCAGAGTCCTCCCCCAGGCAGGAACTTAACTCTCTGGCCTCTCCACCACCCTGGAAGGAGGCTGGTACAACCTGCTCAGCATCCCCCACAGCCGTTTGACCCCTGCTTACAGTCATAACTACTAGATCTACACCTGCACCCACATACCTGTAGGGGCTTGTTGGGGCCTGGATGTTCCCACGGGGCCATGTGTGAGTCATGCACAGTGATTTACTACCCAGGGGTATTTCTGAGGTTTAAACAGCACGCTCTCCAGCGCTCATTTCATTCACAAGGTAACTGAGGCCTAGATGGGGGTGGAGGAAAGTCACACAGGAAAAGTGATAAGGCCACACCTAGACTCCTGAATCTTCCAGTGCTGCCTTTGGTCCTTTGGGGCCTTTACTCTGGATGTGGTATCATATAGACCTTTAGTTGTATTCCTTTGCAAAGGGCTTACAGTGAACCAAGCATGTGTGTGTGTGTGTGTGTGTGTGTGTGTGTGTGTGTGTGCGTGCGTGCATGCATGTGTGCATGCAGTACTGAGGCTTGAACTCAGAGCCTGGGTGCTGTCCCTTAGGTGTTTTTTGTGTTTTTTTTTGTGGTTGTTGTTGTTGTTGGTGGTGGTGGTGGTTGTGGGGCTTGAACTCAGGAACTGGGCACTGTCCCTGAGTTTTTTCACTCAAGGCCAGCACTTTACCACTTTGAGCCACAGCACCACTAATAGTTTTTTTGTTGTTAATTGGAGATGAGAGTCTCATGAACTTTCCTTTCTGGGCTGGCTTTGAATTGTGATCCTCAGATCTCAGCCTCTGGGTTAGCTAGGATTGCAGGCATGAGTCATCAACACCTGGCTTATCCCTTAGGTTTTTCTCCAATCAAGGCTCAAGGTGTACTACTTGAACCATACCTCTACTTCTAGCTTTTTGGAAGTTGATTGGAGATAAGACTTTCATAGATTTTCCTGCCTGGGCTGCTTTGAACTGCAATTCTCAGATCTCAACCTCCTCAGATCTCAACCTCCTGAGTAGCTAGGATTATAGATACGAGCCACCAATGGCTGGCATTTTTTTTTTTTTTTTTTTTTTTTTTTTTTTTTTTGTCGGTCGTGGGGCTTGAACTCCGGGCCTGGGCGCTGTCCTTCAGCTCTTCAGCTCAAGGCGAGCGCTCTACCACTTGAGCTACAGCGCCACTTCCGGTTTTCTGGTGGTTTATTTGAGATAGGAGTCTCACTGTCTCTCCTGCCCGGGCTGGCTTTGAACCGCGATCCTCAGATCTCAGCCTCCTGAGTAGCTAGGATTACAGGCGTGAGCCACCAGCGCCCGGCTATGGCTGGCATTTTTTTTAATTTTTATTTTTTTGTCAGTTGTGGGGCTTAAACTCAGGGCCTGGGCCTCTCTATGCTCAAGGGTAATGCTCTACCACTTGAGTCACAGTGCCACTTTTGGTTTTTGAGCAGTTAATTCGAGATACAGAATTTCATGTGTACTTTTCTGCCTGGGCTGGTGTGGAACAGCGATCCTCATATCTCAGCCTCCTGAGTAACTAGGATTACAGGCATGAGTTATCAGCACCCAGCCATTTTTATTTGTATAGACAGTCTTGCTATGTAGGCCAACCTAGTGTGATATTCCTGTCTTAGCCTCCCAAGTGCTAGGATTACAGATCTGCACCATCATACTGGTTGTGATGGGTATATAAGCTGGTGCTATTGTGATTCCCATTTTATAGATGGAGAAGCTGAGGCTCAGAGAGCTTAACAGCTTACCTAAAATAGCAGATGTAGTTTTTGGTGGCTCTGGGGATTGAGCCCAGAGTCCCTTGCATTCACATTTGAAGTAAGAAGCTCTAACACTGAGTCACATCCTGGGGCTGGAATTTGAAACCAGAGTGGAGGCAGGTTCTCTAACACTTGAGCAGTGCTTGAGCCCTGCCTCTATGCCAGCATCTGGGATCCTTAACTATTATACTGTGTTTTCTGGAAGCTTCACATTGTGGTTTCCCTCCTTTTCCCTTTCTTGTCCTTCATGTTCACATTGTTGCCATCATCACCTTCACAACTCATCATTCTCTCATTTCTCAGTTCAGTGTAAGCCAGCTAATCACCCTGGACCCAAGGACAGGCTCAGCTACCTCCCCTTTTTCTTTATCTTCTTTTCCTTCAGCATCTCCACAGCCATTATCATCATCATCACCACCATCATCATCACCATCATCATCATCATCATCATCATCATCACCTTTACCATGTATGTAATCTCTGATTGCACTGATTGTGTACTCATAGACCAATGCTGACCTAGCACCTAGCACCTGCCACGGGACAGAAGGAGAGAGTCGCAGGCTGAGCCACATATGCATATTCCAGTGAAGCCACAAAGTCAGAATGTGGGCAGATACTCCCCGCATGAGACTTTGGAAATGAAGTCAGAGATGAGAGGTGGGGCATGGAAGGAGAAGCGTCAAATAGCCAAACAGTATCTGTTAAGGGAAATTAATCAATGGCCAAGGAGATTGCTTGTCATCTTTCAATATCTATAGTAGTAACAAGCCTCCAGAGAGGGGGCCTGAGCTCCAAGGGAACAGAAGACCAGCAGATGCTCTGCCCAGCCTCTAAAGACATGCAAGAGAGCCATAGACAAGACAGCTTCTACCCACTTTGGCTGTTGGCCAATGCCCCATCTTCTGCAGTCACAGTAGCTCTTGCAGCCCCTGGAAGCCAGCAGCAACAAGCAATACTGTCCAGGAGTTTTAAAATTGATTATTCCTTCCAGTTCAAACCGTACCTACCTCCCAGCCCACCAAGCTTTCTGTGTCAGTGCTAGTAGCACCATCAGCTTGCACAAGAACTAGGGAGAGAGGGCAATACCTTTCCAGATCAGAGCCTCCACCCCAAATTCCAGCCATGGCCGTAGAGCTCCCAGGACCTGGAGGGCTTTTTTTTTTCTTTTCCCTTGATTGTGTTTGGAATTGGCTGGTTTTCTGGGCACCAGGCCCAGCTCAGTTTAATTTTTGTTTATTTTTATGTACAGATTCTCTTCTGTTTGGGGAAGAGCTTTGTGTAAATTATTATTATTTATATGATAAAGAATAAATCACACCAAATAAAAAAACCCACAATCTCTTCTTCTCAATAGAATTACTAAATTAGGGGCTGAAAAGAACAGCCGATATACTGGGGTTTGGTTTCAGGAAGCCTTTGGACATGGATTCTCACAAAATGTCTCAGTAAATGGGTTCTGTTATCCTGGATTTGATGCTAAGCACAGCCAGGAGACGCATATGGGGTCTCCCAGGAAGACTGCTTCGGTTCAGGCACAAGGTATTGGCTTCCTGGTACTCCACATGTCCCATCCCTTGGGAGATTAGCTGGGCACTTGGAAGTGATTTACTAACTCGGAATGGGGAAAGAATGGGGAAACAGAGGAGCTAGAGATTCTTGCCAGAAACATAATCAAATGCCCTGAATTGGGATGGGGGTAGGGTACATAAGAATTACTTGAATAGTGGCATTATTACATCAGGGGAAAATGAGCCAATCGCTTCTTTGCCTATTCATGAAATTTGCATGCCTCAAATCTATTGGTTGGAATGAAATGAGTCAGGAGGCCGGGATGCAGATGGGCAGAAGACCAACTTGGCCCTGAGAGTGTCCCTAAGTGGCCCCCATCCCCAGCCAGGGTAGGGAGAACAGCAATTCACCAAAAGTATTATTACCCTCCCCCCTATCCTTTATCCCTCCCCTCCAGCCCTTCACCCCAACCATTCTTTTGTGAAGACTAAGGAAGACACACCCAAGGTAGGGAATCCTTCTATCTCTGGGACTAATATCCTAAAGGCCAGAGAGGAAAGTTAGCAATAGCTGGCAAGTTTTGTTGTTGGTTCTCATTTCTGATCTAGAACTTTAGGCTACCAGAGATTTTATAAAACAGATTGTGATATATGCTTGTCTAGTATATGTGAGGCCCAGGATTTGATCCTTAGCACTGAAAAAAACAGATAAAGCAGCATAGCCTACCAGCTTAGGTCAAACTGTGTGTTTCTTCTAGAACGGACTTCTCCCATCTGTCCATCCAAGTTCTACTTGCTTCAAGATACAACCACAGGGGCTGGGAAGGTGGCTCAGCAGTAGAGTGCTTGCATGCATGAGGCCCTGGGTTTGATTCCTCAGCACCACATAAGCAGAAAACCCAGGAAGTGGTGCTGTGGCTCAAAGTGGTTGAGTGCTAGCCTTGAGCTGAAGAGCTGAGGGACAGTGCCCAGGCCCAGAGTTCCGGTCCCATGATCGACCAAAAAAAAAAAAAAAAAAAAAAGGACACAACCACAACCACTGTCTTATACTTGATCATCCACCCTGACACTTAATAGTTGTGGATACAAACTAATTAATCCTTCCTGAACCTTAGTTTGAATATCTGTGAGATTATAATAGCAATTTTTCTCTTTCTCTCTCACACATAGAGGAATAAGTGAGAAAAATCTTTGTAAAAAGTGCCTAATGCCTAGTAAGAACTCCATCAATATCATTGAAAACACTCCAGTACCAGTGCTTTTCCAGAGTTTCACAGCTGGGAGTTAACTGTTAACTACACTCTATATACTCTGGGAACATAACCTCTGACTCACCTATTATGTATGAGTCTGGCCATCCTTGAGCATGCTTTGCCCTTAGTAGGCATTCAATCATTAGTCAAGGCTTATTTTAAAAGTTGTTCCAGGCCTATCACTGATGGCTTATGCTCACAATCCTAGCTAATCAGATGGCTGAGATCTAGAGGATCAACATTCAAAGTCAGTCCAGGCAGAAAAGTCTATGATATTCCATCTCTAAAATAACTAGCAAAAAGCCAAACTGGAGGCATGGCTTAAGTGGTAGACTGCCATCCTAGGAAGTAAGCAGAGCAACTACAAGCTTAAGCTAGTATCACTAAAATAAATAAAAAGTTGTGCCAGGTGCAGGCGGCTCCCTCCTGTAATCTTAACTGCTCAGGAGGCTGAGATCTGAGGATTGTGGTTCAAAGCCAGACCAGGCAGGAAAGTCCATGAGACTCTTAACTCCAACCATCAGAAAACTGGAAGTGGAGGTGTGACTCAAAGTGATACAGTGCTAGCCTTGAGTGAAAAAGCTCAGGGATAGTGCCCAGACCCAGAGTGAAAGCCCCGTGACTGAAAAAATAAATTAAAAAGTTGTTCTAGACTACAGATAT
This sequence comes from Dipodomys merriami, assembly GCF_024711535.1. Classification (NCBI taxonomy): domain Eukaryota; kingdom Metazoa; phylum Chordata; class Mammalia; order Rodentia; family Heteromyidae; genus Dipodomys; species Dipodomys merriami. The sequence continues at coordinate 9,006,771 of NW_027204159.1, read as the reverse complement.
CATGTAGATGTAGAACCTAGCATAAGGAAAGCTCCATCTTGCAGCTTTAGCACAAACAAACAAATTTAAGTTAAAATGAAGTTTTAAGTTAAAATAGAGAGGTAGCTGGGTGCTGGTGGCTTATACCTATAATCCTAGCTACTCAAGAGGCTGAGATCTGAGGGTCCTATTTGGAAACTAGCCTGGGCAGCAAAGTCTGTGAAACTCTTAAAAAATCTCCAATTAATGACCATAGGGCCAGAAGTGGAGCTGTGGCTCAAATGGTAAAGAACCAGCCTTGAGCAAAAAAGCCCTGGTCCTGATTTCAAATTCCAGTATCAGCACAATAAAAAATTAAAAAATAATTATGGAGCTAGTCTAGTTCCCACCATTCAAGGGCCCTGGAAAATCCCACAACATTTGAATCTGTGTGGTACCTACACAGTGTCTGGCTCTGCCATTCCTACTACAGTAGATTGCAACGTGGAAGCAGGCTGGGGACAAGGAGAGTAGGAGACAGGAGGTTGGAAATACCTGGTGCTTGGCAAGGACTTTACCATTTCTGGCCACATACATCAATATCTCTACTGCCCCTCTGATAGGACATTAAATATTCCACCCTCATCTTCGATTAGCCACCTGCTAATCTGACCCATGTCTGCTTGTCCATGTCCTCCTCTAGCCAGTGGAGGTGTGGTTTGAATAGCTAGACTGGTGCAGTGAATGGCTGGGGGCCTTAACTCTGAGTTGACTAAGAGGTCCTTTGAGTGGTCCATGTAGGTGAGGGGGGTGTCCCCCAGTGACTGGACATCCATGCACTTGTCCATTTGTAGCTATATATTTATATACATATGCCTGGAGTGAACACTGGTCCTTTTATCATAGAGCACATTCAGTAATTCATTCTTTTGTTCATTATTATTGAAGTCCTACTATGTGCTAGTACTATGCTAGATGCTATAAAGTGCTAGTCACTACTGCCCTGGCTGAAATTTTCTCTAGTTCCCTCTCTGTAATAGAGTTGGTAACTGGAGAGGAGGCTGAATTGGCCTTCTCTCTACCATGACTAGGGAAGAGGGCCACTTGGGGACACTCTCAGTACCACACTGGGCTCCTGTTCATCTGCATCCCTGCCTCCAGAATCATTTCATTCCAACCAATAGGCTTGAAGCATGCAAATTTCATGACTAGGCAAAATTCCTACCCATACTGAGCTTATTTTCTAGTGTGTATGTGGGAGAGTAACAGTAAACATTCAGAGGGATAAATAATTTAATTTCAGGTTGTGTGAATGCTATAAAAAACAATAAAACTAGCTAAAGGGATAGCGACCAACGGTGGATGTAGAAGGAGCTCCTTTACTGGGGAAGGTTATGGTGGTTTGGGCAAAGACCTGCATGATGAGGAAAACAAAACAAAACAAAACAGCCTGGGAAAATTCTGGAAACAGCATCCTAGACAGAGGGACAGCAAATGCAAAGACTTGGACTGCTTCAAGATCAGTGACTCTAAGGACCTGTGTCCTTTTTGAGACAGAAATAAGTCTTCCTGCCCCCCACCCCCGTAGGTCATGGGGCCTGAACTTTGGGCCTGGGTGCTGTCCCTCAGCTCTTCAGCTCAAGGCCAGCACTCTACCACTTGAGCCATAGCACCATTTTCAGCTTTTTCTGCTTATGTGGTGCTGAGGAATTGAACCCAGAATCTCACGCATGCAAGGCAAGCACTCTACCACTGAGCCACCTTCCCAGCCCCCAATCAGCCTTTCTTGTACATACATGTCTTTCTATTACTCTTAGAATCAAACTCTTCCTTACAGCTGCTCTGAAACCCCACCCTTACAATACCACTGCTCTACAATCCCATTGGCCTCTAGTTCCTTGAATAAGAACATACTCTCCTGCCACAGAGCCCTTGCATAGTCTTGTTTTCACCATCTTCAATGCTGCCCATTCTCTTCTTTAGTTAAGTCCTACTTCCTCTATATCTCAGGAAGCCAGGGCTGAGCTACTTCTTTCCACACTAACCAGACTTCTTCCTTAGATGTTTTTCATCTGGCCAATTCGCCATGCCATGCATTAATTCCCATGCTTATCTAGTATCAGTATCTGACTTCCACAGCAGAATCCCAAACCCCAGGAGAGCTGGGATCTTGAAACTAGTGCCTGGGTACCTACCTGGAAGCTGAGTCGGATGAATATTTAGGGAGTGGGAGGCTGGAATCACCTCTAGGCACGGCAAGGTCATGGGAGAAACACTGAGTTGATAAACCAGAGAGGGAGGTCAGAACTGGGAAAAGTCTAAGACGAATCCCACTAATCTTCAAAATCCACTATGTACGTACCTGTTTAGGTGCCAGAGGAAGGCTCTGTAATCAAGAACTTTGAAGAGTGGAGTGTGAATCTTAAGAGGTGGTGAGCACCCTGTCATTGGAGGTCTGTAAGCAGAGGGAGGGGCCCGTGGGAGAGTTCATTCTAACCTAGACTTGATGAGTAGGCGGGCTACTGGCAGATCAAGATATCACACACACACACTCACACTCACACTCTCACAGCTAGTCCTAGACGGACTTCCCAGCCGTAAAGTGGGCGCCCCCGAGTGGCACTGAGAGGCAGGGTCATTTTCAGCCTCCTGGAGCCCAGCCTTGGGGCTGCTCCCCCCTCCTCCAGGCCAGGTTCTGCGGGGGGAGCGGGGAGGGGAAGGGGGGGCGGCTCTTCCGCGTGTCTTAAGTGGCTCCGCAGCTGGAGCAATGGTGTGTATTTTAAGTGGAGTTTACAGACAATGGATCTCTCTAGGGCTTCGAGGGGAAGGAAGCTGAAATTCAGGACCATTCTGTAAATTCCTAAGTTCTTTGTGTCCATTGTGTAGGGGAACAATACTGTTTGTCGGGCTTATTCGCTCCAGGTGGGGGGTGGAGGAGATAGTTCTTGAAGGGGCGGGCTGCTCGGGGATGGGGGGGGGCGGCTCGGGGAAGGAGGGAGAGGAAGAGTCTCTAGGGAGCTGCAGGACTGGCTGGGTGGGTTTGAGTTCCAGGCTGAATGGCTGCACCCCCCCCTCCCTTGCCCATCAGAGTCTTCCCACCCTCCCCCAGGGATGCTAAGCCCCGGGGCTGCAGACCTCGACGGGATTTCCAAGGGCTGCACACTATGGGGTACGGGGGCAGCCTGAGTCTTCCCTTCACCCTCACCGCTTCCACCAGGCTGTGTTTCCAGGGTAGCGGGACTGGCCAGAAGAGGGTCTTCACAACTCTCCTGGACCACCGAGCTCCTCACCACGCCCCCCCCCCCTCCTTGATCTCGAAGCTGCCAAGCGGGTCCACAGTCTGGTCCCCAGCCGTGCATCCGTAGATCAAAGGCAAGTGAGATAGGAAGATCAACTTAGGTCACAGGATCTTACTAATTAAGGCTGTGTGTCAGGACCCTGACTCGTAGAACGGCAGAGAGAGGGAGAGAGAGAGGAAGGAAGGATATCCCCACTTTAAAAAAAAACAAACTTTTCTTTTTTATTTCTCCATGCTGGAAATGAACCCAGCCCCACTCCCGGCCTTGCAAGTGTTCTCTAACACCGAACTGCACCCCCAGCTTCAATCTCTCCTCCCTCTCCCCCTCCAACTCCCTCTTCCTCCCCCCCCCATTCTCTAAGTATATACCAGTCTTTGGATCTTAGGCATACATGATTTTAGACTGCCCAGATTATAAAGCCATGCTTTTCCATTTTAACATCTCAGAACCTCGGTTTCCTCTCTGGAGAATGGACAAACACTAATACCTACCTCAGTGAGTCGCTTTGAGGGTTAAATGAAATAATTCAACCACGAGCTCTGTGTCTGGAAGGGGCTATAAGAGCCATACACCTGTATGTAATTACTGTCTCCATCTTTCAGAGGTGGAAATCAAGGCTCCGAGGCGGCAAGCCTCTGAATTAATGAGGGCGTTAGAATTCAATCGCAGGCTGGTTGTTCTGAGGTTGTTGCTGACCACCCTTGCTCAGGGCCCCCTGCTGCACAGGCCTCTCCTGACTCCAACAGCATCTGCCAGAGCCCCAGTGCCAAGTTTCCTTCTATCAGCTAGCGGAGAACTGGGGTCTGAGACTCCCCACTCATCCTCCCCCACAATCCCTCTAGTTTACTGCAGGCCTCTCACGCCCCAACACTCTGCAGGGTAGGGCCTTAAATAAAATAAGCAGGGTATCCAGGTCATCACAAGGAGCAGCCTCCATTCCTGGGCTGAGTTCCAGGGCATCTGGTCTCGGAGTTAGTTTGGCTGGTGCTGGAGAGAAGACCTTGGCCTAGAGGCTGAGCCCCTAGCCCTGCTGTGCTTGGACCTGGGGCTCATCAGGGGACCTGTCTGGGCCTTGGATCTTCACCTTGGAGAGACACCGAGCCATGAACTGAGAAAACAGTAAGAAAGAGGAGAGGCTTTGGAGGAACAGGACAGGAGTGAGAGCTGAGGGCTCTACATGAGCCCTCCATCCACTTCATCCAGCCCATTCCCACCCCCAGTCCTTCCATCCAAGTCTGTCTCTGGCTTGTGTTTCTTCATTGAATGAAAGGAGAGAGAAAGAAAAGGAAGGAGAAAGGACTGGGGGAAGGGGTGTCCACTTTTACCGATGTGCTACAAAGCAATTCTCGTTCTGTGAATTAAGGTGATGTGGGTTCAGGATGGAGGAAGGGGGTGGAGAGAAGCACTGGGTAGGGCAGCCTGGGATGGAGTTGCTATGGAAACAGCAGCCTGCTAGGAGTCCTGCCTTCAAAGCCAAGGTGTGTGCGTGTGTGTGTGGCAGGTTCCTGGGGGAGGCTGGTGGTGCATGCGGGAGCAGTTCTGATGTGAGCCCCCCTGGGATTCATCTCCTGGATTCCAGATCAAAACTCTAACCTTTGCGGGAAATGGCATCATGAGATGCTTCCTGGCAGATACCCCTCAGCCTTGAGCCCTCTCTAGCTGAACGTGAGGCAGGGATAGGGCAGAATCCTCAGGGCTACCTTACCTTCAGTGAATCTGGGGAAAGAATGGAAGGGGCCCTTTCTGTGGGGGAGGAGCAGGGATGATGGGAAGTTGTCTGCTCTTCAGTTCCACCGGAACACTCACTTGAGGCCTCTGGCTCTAACGCTTCACTCTAACCCCAATAGGCTATATCTGAGATCCCCTAAAACCAGCAAGGCTGTCATCAGGGTGACCCCTCTGGCCACAGGGTGGGACATGGCCAGTTTCCATGGAACCAAGAGACAGTTTGGTGCTGGAGGTAGTGGCCTAGGGAGGTAATAAGGCTGAGATGTAGCCTCAGTGGGTGGTACTTGTCTGTTATGGGGCTGTCCTCACCCCCAACCACACCTCTACAAAATTGAGGGTCTTTGGGGGGCCAGTCAGTCTCAGCTTAGTTGGGCTTGGTGCCAAGCTACCCACTCAGACCTTTCCAGAGACACCAGGCTACTAAGAGCAGCTCTCAAGCCAGGGCATCGGATTGAATCTAGCAGGGAGATGCACACTTACACTGTATGTATCAAAGGTTAGAAACGTGAACACTAGGGGCTGGGAAGGTGGCTCAGTGGTAGAGCGCTTGCCTTGCATGCCTGAGGCCCTGGGTTCGATTCCTCAGCACCACATAAAAAAAAGAAAAAAGCCGGAAGTGGCGCTGTGGCTCAAGTGGTAGAGCGCCAGCCTTGAGCTGAAGAGCTGAGGGACAGCGCCCAGGCTCAGAGTTCAGGCCCTACAACTGGACCCCCCCCAAAAAAAAAGAAACGTGAACACTAGTATCCTTTGAATTTTCACTTTGCAGTTTTTAACTGGGTGAATGACTTTGGATAAGTTCCCTAATGGATAAGTTTCTTAAGCCAAGCAGCCTCTGCCTTCTCAGCTGCAAAATGGAGCAAGATCCCTAGCTTGTGTGAAGAGGATTAAATAAGGAAATATGCTTAAAGCCACTAATGTGGGTTCTGTTTTTGTTTTTAGAAAACAAAACTCAATAAGGGTCACAATTCCTAGAAGAGACCTAGAAGATGGAATGCTTGCATGGAGGTAGGAGAATGGTGCTTAGGATCGGGGAGAAAAGGAAAACCAGGGCTGAAAAGGGAATCACAGAAGGGCTTCCAGGAGGTGGTAACTGAAATGTGCCTGCAGGAAGGACCACTGGGTATGACAGGGAAAGAACCACTGTGAGGAAAGACAGTTAAAGACCTTATTTTAATCATTGTTTCTTCCCTTCAGGAGTTAGGAGTCTGTCTGTCTGTCTGTCTGTCTGTCTGTCTGTCTGTCTGTCTGTCTGTCTGCCTCTGTCTATGTCTTTCTCCCCTCACCCCAAGCCCCAACTCTTTTTCCCTCTCCTTCATCTGGATTTCCAGAGGCTCTCTCACCCACCTTGGAACCATGCCCCAGGGCTCCCTCTTCCTCCTCCTTTCTCTTTCATTCCCATTCCTAGTCCTCTTCCTCCTCCTCTCCTCCGGGGAGCCTTTCTGAGTGCTTAGACCAGCGGTTCTTAATCAGGGACAGTTCTGCCCCTCTCCCTTTGACAATGTTTGGAGACATTTTGATTGTCACTGCTGTGGAGTCAGAACGCTTCTAACTTCTAGGGGGTAGAAGCCGGGGAATGCAGCTACCTACCCATCCTGCAGTGCTCGGGACAGACAGCTGCTCATCACAAAGCTGTGCCTAATTTCAGATGTCAATAGTGCTAGGATGTAAATGCTCGGGGGGGGGGGTGCCTTTACCCAAGGGGTCTCTGATCTTCACCCTCCAGTCTCTCCTCATTTTCTACTCCAGCTCTTAGTGCCCTCTGGCCTCACAGGACTCACCTCTCTGCTCACTAAACCCCTCCCCCTAGAGTTTCCCCTGTCCCCCCCCACCTCATCCTCCCCCTTGGCAGGGACTGTGAGGACCTGTCAGGCAGGAGTCAGCCTGTAGGCTGCACGAGGCTTCGGAGACTGAGCTGCCCGCTGCACTCAGTGTTGCATGCCTACTGATTGGCTGAGACTGTTGTTTCCATGGTGATTCCAGCAAAGCCCAGGCGCCCCCCCCTTCATCCCCCTCCCCCCCCACAGGCCCTATTCAGTGGTGAGAGCTGCGACAGGCAGGTTAATAAAACAGGAGCCGCGTGAGGAGCTGGGCTGTGGGCCGAGGTCCCAGCGTGGTGGCCCGCCCAGAGGAGAGAGGGACAATGGAGGTGGGGAGTGAGGAGCTGGCTTGCTGCTCAGTCCGTGCCCTCCCCAGTGCAGCCAATCGAAGAGCTCCACCCACTGCAGGTGCTAGGGCTACACCAGCCCTGAGGGATTTGGGGTTCATCTTCTGGAATGCACATTCCCTGAAGTGGCCTCTGGGGGCAGTGTCCCCTCCTCCAGCAGGAGCTGTAATGGGAAGGAGGAGCCTGCACTGGGGATGAGGGAGAGATGTGGACTGAACAAATCAGAGAGAGGCAGTGAGGAGTTGGGCCTAGGAAGGAGAGTTGTTGAGGCAGGAGAGGAGTCAAGTTCAGGGAAGAAAGAAGAAGAGGTGGTTGAGGAAAGAGATGGGAATGAGGCAGGGAGGGGGAAGGAAGAGGTATTGGATAAAATGAGGGTGGAATATGGGGGAGACCTAAGCATGGAAAGGAGGCCTGGATGGGGGTAAAAGTGAGCAAGACCTGGTCGGGTGAGGGCTTCAGGTTAGAAGGTGGAGATGAAGCCATCTGCCAGTAGCTCATGCCTGTAATTCTAGCTATTCTGGAGGCTGAGATCTGAGATCACAGTTCAAAGTCGGCCAGAACATACCAATCCTGAACACTCTTATCTCCAGTTAACTAGCAAAAAGCTGAAACTAGAGACACTTTACCACTCAAGTGGTAGAGTGCCAGCTATGAGCAAAATGACTGAGAGAGAATGAAAGGCTCTGAATTCAAGCCTCACTATTGGCACATAGAAGCAAAAACAAAAAGAAGGTAGAGGTGGTAAATAGGAATGGGAGCTGGAGCATGGTGGGAAGGAAATGGAGAAAGGGAGCTATGAGAACCTGTGATAGAAAGGCAGCAGCTGGAGCTAGACATAGCCTTCCTCAGCCTCAACATGTGTCCTCAGTATACAGCCTGACCCTGGAAGGACCAAGGAGGTATATGTTAGCTGTGTCATCAATGCCATGGATGAAGGAGCTGTTGACACTGGGAGTATGCATGTTTATGTGTAATCCACAACCCAGCAACACTGATGCCACACCCCTCTGCCATGTCTACCCTGAGTGCTTTACAGTTGGTATGACACAGATGACCTTATCGAGCACTTAAAACAATCATCCTTTAAGCCTAGGCTGGTGGCTCCTGCCTGTAAACCTAGCTACTCAGGAGGCTGAGATCTGAGGATCATGATTCAAGACAGCCTAGACAGGAAAGTCTGTGAGACTATTATCTCCAATTAACCACCAAAAAAGAGCTGTAGTTCAAGTGGTAGCACACTAACCTCAAGCAAAAGCATCCAGGACCTAAGTTCAAGCCCCAGAACCATCACAAAACCAAAACAAGGGCTGGGAAGGTGGCTCAGTGGTAGAGCACTTGCCTTGCATGCATGAGGCTCTGGGTTCAATTCCTCAGCACCACATACGCAGAAAAAAAAAAAGAGCCGGAAGTGGCTCTGTGGCTCAAGTGATAGAGTGCTAACTTTGAGCTGAAGAGCTGAGGGACATCGCCCAGGCCCACGACCGGAAAAAAAAAAAAAAAAAAAAAACCAAAACAAAAATAAAAGCAATCTTTTGATACAGACTCTGTTACCATTCGTCAGCGGTTTAGAGAGGTTGAGTCATTTGTCCCAGGTCACATAGCTTTGATTGCAAAAGCTGACCATGGGAATGGGTATTACTGGCTAGAAACCCAAATTGCAGATTAGTGGTGTGTGTATGTATGATGTCAGGGTTTGGTGTTCCAAAGGCTCAAGGATGGAGTGTTTCTGGTAAGCTAGTGTCAGGCCCCTGTGTTGTCATCCTTGAGATCACTCACTGGCTGTGTACTCAGTGTTCCCTGCTGGTGGAGATGCTGGCTTAGCTGTTGTTTGGCATGTCATTGCAGTCATAGGACACAAAAAGGTTCTATGAGAGTTCTCAAATGCTGTCTTTGAAGCCACTAACTTTCTTTGTGTGTGTGTGTGTGTGTGTGTGTGCCAGTCTTGGGGCTTGAACTCTGAGCCTAGCACTGTCCCTGAGCTTTTGTGCTCAAGGCTAGCACTCTACCAATTGAGCCATAGCTCTATTTCTGGCTTTTTTTTGGGGGGGGTAGGGGGTAGTTAATTGGAGATAAGAGTTTTGAATTATGAAGTTGAATTATACTCCTAGCTAGGATTATAGGCATGAGCCACTGGTGCCTGGCAAAGCTACCTATTTTGAGATAGTGGGGGAACCCAGCGCTTGTACCCCAAGTACTTGAAGTGGAAAAAGGCTTTAGAATAAAAGAGAATAGTTTAGCTTTATCATCTTCCTTGTAGCCTTGGGCAGATGTCATAATCTAGAAGCCTCAGTTTACCCATCTGTAGAGTGGAGATCATGTACTCTAGGTGATGATGCCAGTTCCAAGACGCTATCTGGGAAACACCTGACCCCAAAAGAGTTCTTGGTCAGTGTGGCTTTCTTTCCTGAGACCAGGAGGTCACTGCAGGTTCTGACTTCTGGAAAATGTGTGACCTCTTACTCCGTGCCATTGAATCTTTTTATTCCACAGCCCCCACTAGGAAAGCCTACTGAGAGAGGTTGTGCCTCTGAGCAGGAGTACAGAGGCTTCTAGGCTGTACCTGCTGGCTGGCTCTGCTCCTCTAGCCTTCCCTGGCCAGCTGGGCTCTGGGGGACACTGCTGGACAGCCAGGCCAGCGGCTAGGAGCCCAGGCCTGGGAGGGCACAGGCTGCTGCGGAACCTGAGCACTCGATAAACCATTAATTCTTAATAAACGACAGGCTGTGCATTATTTAACAATAATGATACTTTCTGTTCCATTATAGATTAAAACACCGGCCTCTTCTTATTAATCCTGCATTTCAAAAGCTTGTAAATCCTGTGCAGCCCGAGGAGATAAAAGCCGGCTCATCCCCATCCCGGGGCTGGCACACTTGCGCTGACATGGTGGTACAGTGTGCATGTGCATGCACGCGCGTGTGCCCTGGGCCCACCCACAGCCTGGCTCCCTGGACAGCTGCAGGTGCTGTGCGTGCTTCTGCATTGTCTCTTGTTTTTATTTTTCCTTCTCAGCATTTTTCTCTCATTTTACCATTTCCATTTTGAAAAATCTGATTTTTTTCTGTTCCTCTTGTTTCTCCCTTTCTCTTTGTGTCTCCCTGCCTGTTTTCTGTTCCTTCTTTCTCTTCTCTCTTCTTCCCTGCCCCCACTTACATCACCTGCCTTTCCATCACCTGCCTCTCTTTCTTTATCTTCGCACCATTCAACCAAACAAACCCACCATATGCACAGACTCTATTCCCATATGTTCTTTGTGTTTCTCAAGGGTCCTCAGAGGGATTGGGTGGGGATAAGGGAAGATCATTCCATTGAGAAATAAGAGGGAACACAGAAAAGATTGGAGTCTGACACCCTGAGACCAAGCAGGCTGGGTGAGTTCTGAGCTCAAGCCTTCCAGACCTAGTCTGAGAGCTGCACTGAAATCCCCTGGACCCCTCTGTGGGTACCCAATGGCCCTCTCTGTGGCCCCAGGCTCTGTGTATACCAGACCTCCCTCTGGAAGTAGCTTCTACATTGTATTCAAGAGCTCCTTCCTTGAGAGCTCACATTTGTTCTCAGAACTCCAAAGGCAAATGATGGGTCTTGGGGAGTGGGAAGCCATTATCTGGATCTCTGATGCCTCTGATTTCACTAGCTGGACCTCCCCTTCCTTTCTCTAGGCTTCCTGTGTTGGTGACTTTAACTACCCTCTCCATCTTGGTTCCTCTCTTCTGTGTCACCAGAATATGTGGCTCCATTGCTACCTGTGGGACAGTCAGAAGATGCCTACCAGCCCCTCCTCCCACCTGGGAATTGGAAACCCTAGTGTCCCTCTAACTTTGAATGTCCTAGGTGTTCTGCCCCACTAGTATTCCCATGTTTCAGGTGGGAATGGGTAGAGGTAGATAGACTCACCTTTGGCCATGGACTATGTTAAGTGTGAAATTAGAATCTGAACCTAATCCTGTTGGGCTCCAAAGACTCTGATTTTAACCTCTTGATATTCTCTCCAACACTGTGTCTTTTGGGTTAAACCAACACTCAAATCTCCCTCAAGCTAAGCTTTGTCTACTTCAGACTGATGGTATCCCACCATGATCCCTTGGACTGGAGGCTTCTTGGGTAGGCCAGCACTCTGACCCTCAAGCTATGTCCCCTAGGCTTGGCATTTCAGCTGGAAGAGGAAGAGACTGAGTGTCCCACCACCAGGATCATTTAGTCCTTACTACAAACCTGTGCACTGAAGGTGAGCCCACTTTGAAGAGTAGCACACTGAAGCCTGAGAGGTTAAGTCAATGGTTTTTATGCTTATCCATTGACTGTGGTGTGTGTGTGTGTGTGTGTGTGTGTGTGTGTGTGTGTCTGTGTCTGTGTGTGTCTGTGTATGTCTGTGTGTGTGTGAGAGAGAGAGATAAATGGGAGAACAGGAATTGTGTTCAAGAAACAAAGTGGGGTGGGGAGCAGAACAACTTTCTCCTCCTCCTCCTCTTCTCTTCCTTCTTCATTTTTGAAATGCACAGATGGGAAATTTAACTTGATCCCTTGTGGCTTCCAGGCCAACCCTTGAGTGAAGTTGGATCGCTTTTGCAAAAGAAAATTTTATCCATTTTCTGGTTTTTATGGGGTTTCCACAATGAGCAAGACCTCTCCTGTTGGTGCTTAGAGAGGATTTCTCTGCATGGCCTACAGTGATGCCGTGTAATCTCCCAAAAAATATGGTGCTAATATTCGTCGGGTTAGGGTTAGTTATTTTTATGTCTTTGTCAGTTTGTTTCTCAGCAGCTCTTTCTGCTGCCTGGAAAGGATGCGGCGGACACTTTATTTCCACAGTCATATTTTTTAATTTGATCAAAGCAAATTTCACTCGTTCTCTGTATAAATTATTGAACTCATTTCTTTTAGGTTAAATGTCTCAGTAGGAAGATAGAAAGTCTCTCCATCACATTTTCTTCCAGGATTTTAATCAGTTCCTCTAGATTGTGTGCGCTTCATTCTCAGGCTTCATCTTTTCTGTCTGGGAGTCTTTCTCCCTCTCTCCAGGTCCCTCACATCTTTCTTGTCTGCTCCTCCTGGGTCAGTGGCTCAGTTCATCCCAGCCTTTCTTCCCTGCAACTCCGACTCTGACTCTGGGTGGGAGGAATGGACGCCATGTACTCCAGCACACTGTAAGACTTGCCAAAAGCACCCTTTCCTTGCCATCATGACATGCAACTTGGCCACCAGCCAGCCTGCTAATGCCAGCCCTGCCACCCCTCAGTCTCTCTGGTTACAACTACAGCAGCTCTCCTGCCACCTCTGCCAGGGCATGTACTTACCCTCACTTTCCCTCTAGGGCTGCAGTTCTAGCTCAGTTTCAATGTGGGAGCTCCCTCCCCAAGTTCCATGTGTTTGCTGATGCAAGTACCTCTACTTAATCTGGCTCTTATCCCAGGTCAGGTTCCTTAATGAAAATCTGCTTCCCTCTGCCTCAGGGCTCCAGACCTCAGCCTCTTCCTCTGATAACCATGCAGGGCAGAGATTTGGGGCTCAGAAATGGTGCTTTGGGGGAGACTTGGATGCTTCCCATTTTGTACCCCCATCTGGCCTCAGACACGGACAAGAAGAAGAGAACCTGCAGGGTGAGCTCATTACCCTAGAGCTCTCTCCCTTCCTCCTAGCACATTGTTTCAGCCAAGAACCAGTCTCCAGTGGGAATTCCTTTTCCTTTTCCTTTTAAAATATACAGTAATTAACAAACGAATACTATTAACTGCGACAAGGAGGAAATTACAATAAGATCAGTGCTGAGTCCACAAGCAGTGGTGTGCAGGGCTGAGGCTGACGGGTCTGCCCCTGGTGGAAGCAAGGAGCCCAGGCCCCGCCAGGTATCTTCATCTCTGCACACCACGTGGCTTGGGCTGAGAAACTACAATAAGGCTGCTGTCACCAGCAGGTCAGGCCAGGCCTTGGGCACAGCTGCTCCACTTCCTATGCAGGAAGAGTCAGGATCCCGGTTATTCTTCCAGCCTAAGGGGAGATCTATGAAAACCTTAAAAAAAAAACAGAGCTATGACCTGGCACTGACCTGGGCTTGTCTGGGAGGATGCAACCCTTGATTCCCAGGACAAGCCATGACTTCTTCCCTTTAGGGTGTCTGCAGGTTCTGGGAAGCCTCCAGAGGATTACTGTACCACAGTGGCCTCCATCTTCCTGCTGGGGAAAGCATCTTCAGAATGCCCCTGACCACCTTATCTGTTCTTGTTTTGTTTGTGTTTGGGGCTTACACTAAGAGCTTCACACTCTCAGTTGATGTTTTTGGCTTGTGGCTGGCATTCTACCACTTCTGTCATTGTGCTGGTTAATTGGTGACTTTTCTGCTGGCTTCCAACTGCAATCCTTGGACCTCAGCTCTTGAGTAGCTCTGATTACAGGCAAGAGCCACTGGGCCTGGCCTAATCTCCTTTCTACCATCTCGCTAGCAAGGTCAAGCTCTCTAGATAAGTCCCTCTCTTAGGGAAAATTTTCTATAAATGCACCCAAAAAGTCCAGAAAGGGGTAGAAGTCTATGGCCCATCTGACATCAGTCTTCTGCTGCAGTCATCTGGTAGCTTTCCAGTAGTTTCCAGTTGTTTGTTTACCTTGGTTTGCAAATGAAGAAACCATAGCTCAGATCACATGGCCAGGAAGAAGGAGGGCCTCATTTGAACTGTAATTGTTTTCAAGTTTCCACTTAACTTTTCTCCCCTTGGCTCTTAGGGGATGAATAGCCTAGAGCAGAAGGATGAACCTAACTTGCCTTTCTCTCCAAAGCTACACTGGGCCTGCAAAGAGAGGTGATAAGGAAACAAAATATACAGGTCTGAGTTGGGTGCCTTGGCTCAGGCCTGTGGTCCTAGCTACTCAGGAGCCTGAGATTTAAGGATTGTGGCTCAAAGCCAGCCAAGATAGGAAAGTCCATGAGACTTCTATCTCCAATTAATCACCAAAAGGGCCAGAAGTGGAGTTGGGCTCTAGTGGTTAGAGAGCCGACCTTCCTTGATCAAGGACAGTGCCCAGGGTCTAATTTCAAGGTCCAGTACCGGCATAAAACAAAACAACAAAAAAGGGAGGTCTGTATTCCCCCCTTATTGCACACAACACTATGCATCACATTACTCTCATGCAGCTTCTCCACTTAGGGAAACTGAGGCTCTGCCCATCATCAGTGGTGACAGAACTTGCGCTTTAACCCAGTCCCATCTGCAGAGCCTACCTGCCCTTAGCCACTGAAGAGTTAGATGTAGCCTGACTTGCAGTTGGTGACAGCAAGTGCAGCGAGGGTGAGTGTGGAGTCCGAGAAGCTCATTAGGAGTAAAGCTGCCACACATGTCAAAAACGCCGGCCACCAGCCAGCCACCCTCCAACTTCCAGAGAAAGCACGCAGTGTAAACAGCCTCACTAATTCACCAGACTTAATCACGTCCCATGATGGATTTCCCATCATTACTCTTGAGTGAGTGACAACTGCTTAGACACTCGCCTTCCCTGCTGCCTTCGGAGAGTTGCAGAAATCACCATGCTTTGCTCTCTAAGTTGATTTCAACTTGTCTTAAAGTCATTTTAATTGGTGAAGCGTCAGAGGCAATTTAGGTGACTTTCTGAGAGCCCCCTTCCCGCTAGCCGTGGGCGGTGGGAGTGGGGTTTCCGAATGCCACTCCAGCTCTTAGGTGGCACTTTCTCCAGCGCTGATTGGGCAGGAGACCAAGCGCCATGCTTTATTTTCATGTTTCTTACTGAGGCTCCTCAGGCTGGTTCCTGAGGATAACAAGATTCATTTTCTCAATGGCGCTGACAGATAGGATTGTTATTGTTATTACACTCATATACCACCTTGCCTCTGAGGAGCTTAAGGCGCTTTACAAATTTGAAAATTATCTAATAATCTTCCAGCAACCCTGAGAGAGGGAAGAAGCTGCAGTTAGAGACACTGGTTCAGCTACAGCCCCCTCCCCCCTTCCAAGCCAGCCACCCTCACCCACCAGAGAGAATGGGCACATGGCATGGTGGGCTGGGGGGATGGGGGGCTCCTGCTTCTGATGCAGAAAGGGCAAGAGAAAGATGGTAGGGTGGGAGGCCAGAGAGAGAAAGGCAAAAAGAAAGGAAGGGAAGGAGAAAAGAGCTCCAGCTCCAAAGAATGAATTCCAATGGAAGGGATGCAGGCTAGGAGAGTTTAAAGACACAGAAATGAGAGGAAGCAGAAGGCTCCCAGGGGCTTGTGGGGAAGAGAGCTGAAATTCAAAATGGAAATGTACCAAATCGGCACCTAGGCTGGCTGCAAAGGACCTGGCTCCATGAGAACATGAGCAGAAACATCAAGAGAATTCACATCAGCAATTTAGATGGCTGCTTCTGGATGGGGGTGCAGAGTCTCTGTGAGCATTTTCTCCCCTTGTTTCCACCTGCAAGCTGAGAGGTGTGGCATTAGGTCTGTGCCAGCCTGACATCCTACGATTCTGTCTTCCTTTAAATTCCCGAGTGCCAGAGGTGGCCACCGTAATTGCAGCACCTCTACTGAGGGTGAAGGGAAAGCTACTATCAGAATGATGGCCAGGCTCGGCTGCATTCCCATTTCCTCCCAGAAGACATGTAGCCTCGACTTTGTTTGAGGCAGTCCTTTCTGAATTAGGGGATTGTGATGGTTCTAGGCAGTAGCCTTTGGGTCCCCAAATGCCATGTGTGGCATTGTGATTAAGAGCTGGGCTCCAGGATACACAAACATAGTAACCTTGGGCAAATGATCCTCTGACTCTGTTTCCTCATCAGTTTAAGGATAATGATGAGGCTGACCTTCTGTGAGGAGGGAACAGAAAAATAGTGTGTAAGGTGTTTAGCACAGTGCCTGGCCCAGTCAGCCACAGAGATGATGGAGATGAGGAGGGGATTTGGATGCTGGTTACATGGCTTCTTCTAGGTGCTTGAATTCCTCTTTTTTTTTTTTGTGGGTCATGGGGCTTGAACTCTGGGCTTGGGCGCTGTCCCCGCGCTCTTCAGCTCAAGGCGAGCGCTCTACCGCTTGAGCCACAGTGCCACTTCCAGCTTTCAAGTGGTTTATTGGAGATAAGAGTCTCATGGACTTTCCTACCCAGGCTGGCTTTGAACCGTGATCCTCAGATCTCAGCCTCCTGAGTAGCTAGGATTACAGGTGTGAGCCACCAGCACCCGGCGTGAATTCCTCTTGTGTGGCAAGATTCAGGGAAATTAGCAGATGGGAAAGTGTGCAAGAGCTGGAGGTATGCACTAATGGTCTTGAAAGCATCTATTCTTTGTCATCTTGGCACCAGATCATGGCTCTTATTCTAATCATTCCCTTGCTGCTTTATCTGATGATTGGTTGCTGCTGGTTGTACCCCCAGCCTACCAAGAACCCCCAGGGCTGTGGCCGCCTGAGGAGCTACAGCTTAGGAAAGGCTGGGAGCCCTTCTGATGTGGCTGCTTAGGGATCTACCCAGGGGCCTGCAGGAGGATGCAAGGACACACAGCTGATGCAGGGAGGATACAGGATTAGAATTGTGAGCAGAGCAGTCGTGCTCTGGAGGGTGCAGGAGAGGATGCGAAAAGGGGAGACCCTTGCAGTCCCGTGTGTGTGTGTGTGTGTGTGTGTGTGTGTGTGTGTGTGTGTGTGTGTGTGTGTGTGTGTGTGCTGGTCTGACAGCATGAACTCAGGGCCTGGGCACTGACTCTGAGCTTTTTCTTTTTTTAAAATTTAAGGCTAGTGCTATACCACTTGAGACAAAGCTGTACTTCCAGGCTTTTGGTGGTTCTTTGGAGATAGACTTTTGTGCTTGGGCTGGCTTCAGACTGCAAACCTCAAATCTTAGCTTTCCAAGTAGCTAGGATTACAGGCATGTGTGGTTTCAGTCTTTTCTGTTTGTCCCAAGTCAATGTCCCCTCATTCCTAGGATCCTTGGAGTGGGCTCCAGGGCTCCCCTTGGATATAACAATCCATAGGTACTTACATTCCTTATAGAAATGGTATTATTTATTCCTTATAGAAAATGGTTTGCATATCACCTACACAATCCTCCAGAATGTCTTAAATCATCTTTAGATAACTTATAATACTTTGTACAGTGTAAATGCTATGTAAATCGTTGTTATACTGTATTGTTTAGGGAATAATGGGAAAAATTCTAAGTTCAGTAAAGATACAGTTGTTGTTGTTTTCTTCTAGTATTTTCTATCAGAGGTTTGTTGAAGCCACAGATTCAGAGCCTAGGGACACAAAGGGCCAGTGTATCATTAGTTAAGGGCTATTATTAACATATTTTAAAAATTATTTTGAAATTCCAACTATATAGCCTCTATCTCAACATGCTGTGGAGCCGATATTATTCATTCTTTCATTCAGTATTTATATTTACAGTCCTGGGAATCAAACTCAGAGTTTTCCACATCCTAGACAAGTGTTGACCCCAACAAGTATGCATTAAGCATTGATTCTAGTCACATAGCGACCGACATCTACAATCCCAGCAATTTAGGAAATGCCGATTGGGAGGATCTGGAATGGAGGCCAGCCTAGGCCAAAAGCTAGCAAGACCTCTTCTCAATAAACAAGCCAAGTGTGATGTATACACACAAGACCATGAGTAGGAAGATTGTGGTCCAGATTGGTTTCAGGCAAAAACTAGAAACCTTAGCAGAGGTGCTAAAGCCAAAATGGTGCAAGTGATAGAGTTCGACCTGGCAAACACAAGTCCCTAATTCAGACAGAATACTGCCAACTAAACAAAGCACCAATTCTCAGTCACTGTGCTAGCTACTGTAATACAATTGTGAAGGAGAGCAGACAAGGACCTCATCCTCCTAGAGCTGAGCATTCAATGAGGGAGAAACACTGAGCAGGCAAACATACAGGGAAGGAATGACTTTCCATGAGGCTTGTTCATTCCATCGAGCATTTAACAGTGTCTGGAAAGCAAAGCTAAGGGCCAACTCTAGATGGCTGGCCAGGGAAGTGCTGCTTAAGAGAAAATATATAGGCTTAGAGGACCGTCCAGGACAGACTGGAAAGAGAACAGAATGGACGATAGATAAAAGAAAACCAACGATGGGGCTATAGGAGCACAGTACATTGGTCCTGGGCTTGAAATTAGGGCTGGGATGCTGTCTTTGAGCTTTTTAGTCCAAGGCTAGCACTCTACCACTTGAGTCACAGCTCTACTTCCAGCTTTTTGGTGATTAATTGGAGATAGGAGTCTAAGGGACTTCCCTTCCCTAGCTGGCTTCACACCACAAATCTCAGATCTCAGCCTCCTGAGTAGCTTAAATTAGAGACATGAGCCACTGGTGCCGGCTAATTTCTTTCTATTGCAAACTGTAAATGTAGTTGGAAATTATAGAAAGGGAATGATCTAAGTTTTATTATTGTTTCTTTGCTATTGTTTTGGTTTGCATTGCTGGAGATCAAACTCAGGGACTTGTGCATTCTAAGCACATCTTCTACCACCAAACCAGGCCTCTAATCCCTGATTTAAAAATGTGTGTGTGTGTGTGTGTGTGTGTGTGTGCGTGTGTGTGTGTGCGCGCGTGCGCGCACTAGGGCTCAAATTCATACCCTGGATTCTGTCCCTTAGATTTTCTTTTTTTCCTCAGAGGTAGTGTTCTACCACTCGATCTATAGTTCCACTTTTGGCTCTTTGGTGGAGATGAGTCTCACAGATTTTGCCCAGTCTGGCTTTGATCCAAGACCCTCAGATCTCGGCTTTCCCCAACAAGTATGAGTCACTGGCACCTGGCTAAGTGGGGTTTTATGCATCCTGCTGTCCAGACTGCTGTCGAGTTTCTGGGGCTTTGGTCCAGCAGGTCACATTAATGCTCCTGTGTTAAGGTCACCCAGGCTGTTCTGGAACTCCAAGCTACAATTTCAATTCATCCTCCACCTCTAAGAGGATGGGACAGGATTCATGTTTACCAGACTCTGGCTAGGTACCTATGGCCCTGCCAGTTTAGTTTGCTTACGTTAGTTTTCTTTATCTCCTCACCCGCCAAGAATGTGAGATAGGCATTATCGTACCCCCTGAATGGAGCAGGAAACCAAGATTCAGAAAAACAGACATTTCCTTCTGTGCTTTATAGGCTAGAGGAGGTTTCTCTGAAACACAGTTTCTTTGTGTCTGTTGGGAATAATACCTACTTCATATAGTCACCAGGAGCATCCCATGAGGAGGACTGTATGTATCTGGAACATGCAGAGAGTCTGGAACATGCAGAGAGTTTGCAACAGCTAGATCCCAGGTCTCTCTTTTTTTATTTTTATTTTTTGTGAACATACTGTACAGAGGGGTTACAATTACAGGGGCAAGATAATGAGTACATTTCTTATCAAGCATTGCAGCCTCCTCCTTTGTTTACCCTTCCCATCCCTTCCCAGTCCCAGGTCTCTTTTTATGTATGTGTCAGTACTGGTGCTTGAACTCAACTTGCTTGCTCATGACTGGTGTTCTACCACTTGAGTCACTCCTCTAATCTAGATTTATGCTGGTTAATTGAAGATGGAATTTCAAGCATGTTTCAGCCTGGGCTGGCTTCAAATGTTAATCCTCAAATTCTTAGCCTTTTGAATAGCTAGGATTTCAGCTGTTTCTTTCAACCTCAGTGTCCTCATCTGAGAAATGGAAGGGAAAAATAATGTATATCCACTTGAGCCATAAGGAAAGAGCTCCAAGATCCATTTAAACAATGTTACCGGGCTGGGAAGGTGGCTCAGTGGTAGAGTGCTCACCTTGCGTACATGAGGCCCTGTATTCGATTCCTCAGCACCACATAAGCAGAAAAAGCCGGAAATGGTGCTGTGGCTCAAGTGGTAGAGTGCTAGCCTTGAGCTGAAGAGCTGAGGGACAGCTCCCAGGCCCAGAGTTCAGACTCCACGACTGACAAAAAAAAAAAAAAAGTTACCAAAATTTTAGAACTAAAGTCCCAGCTCTGGGAGTAAAAACAGTCCCTATGCGGCTTCAAGGAGCTGTCAGGAACTTTGGAATTTGATGAGGGGGGAAACAAAGGAAGAGTGGGGTATGCATAGCCCTCAGGACAGGTCTTTTTGTCCAAGCCGTGGTCTGATTGACCCTATTCCACGTCTGGTGGTTCCAGGGTTTGTGAGAAGTCATAAGTTATCACTGCTATCACGTGAGAGGAGAGATCTGCTACCGGAGATGATGACTCCTGCTCTGGGGGCAGCCTCATCATCATGAGTTGTTGGCCTCACTTGCAGTGTGATCTTATCATGGGGCCTCTGTCCTGCAAGGTTCACTGTTGCTTGGAGAAAATTTTGGTATCTTGTCATAACGATATTTATCAATCAGTCCTGTTTTGTGTTTTGTTTGGTACCAGCCCCGGGACTTGAACTCAGGGCCTGGGCACTGTCCCTGAGAGCTTTTTTTGCTCAAGGCTAGTGTCCTACCACTTGAGCCAGAACTCCACTTCTGGCTTTTGTGTGTGTGGGGGGGGGGGGGAGGGTAGTTTATTAGAGATAAGAGTCTCATAGATTTTCCTGCCTGGTCTGGCTTTGAACCATGATCCTCAGATCTCAGCCTCCTGAGGAGCTATGTTTACAGGCATGAGCCATCAGTGTCTGCATTATCCACCCCCCCATCCCCACCCCCATCCCCGTACTAGGGCTTGAAATCAGGGCCTTGCACTCTCCCTTAGCATTTTCGCCCAAGGCTGGCACTCTGTCACTTGAACCACACCTCTACTTTTGTCTTTTTAACTGATTAATTGGAGATAAGAATCATCTAGACTTTTCTACGTGAGCTGGCTTCAAACAACAATCCTCAGATTTCAGCCTCCTGAGTAGCTAGGATTGCAGGTATGAACCACTGGTACTGGCTTTTTTTTTAATGTACACTTCTTTTTTTTTTTTTTTTTTTTGTCGGTCGTGGGGTTTGAACTCTGGGCCTGGGCGCTGTCCCTCAGCTCTTCAGCTCAAGGCAAGTGCTCTACCACTTGAGCCACAGCGCCACTTCCGGTTTTCTGGTGGTTTATTGGAGATAGGAGTCTCACAGTCTCTCCTGCCCGGGCTGGCTTTGAACCGAGATCCTCAGATCTCAGCCTCCTGAGTAGCTAGGATTACAGGCGTGAGCCACCGGCACCGGGCTTAATGTACACTTCTTAAAAGAGCAACCTGTATATGTGTGTGTTTTGTGTATGTGCATCCACTATATCAGAAAATTCACAAAATGACTAAAATAGCTCTTCTCTAGGGAGCAGAGCTAGGTTTGTAGCAGGAAAAAAAAAGGCTCACTCTTCATGGAACAAAGTTGATACAATTTGAATTGTTTACTTTGCACCAGTTTTATTTTTCAATTAAGTAATTTTTTTTATTTTTATTTTTTATTTTTTTGTCCGTCGTGGGACCTGAACTCTGGGCCTGGGGTGCTGTCCCTCAGCTCTTCAGCTCAAGGCGAGCGCTCTACCACTTGAGCTACAGCGCCACTTCCAGTTTTCTGGTGTTTTATTGGAGATAGGAGTCTCATGGTCTTTCCTGCCCGGGCTGGCTTTGAACCGCGATCCTCAGATCTCAGCCTCCTGAGTAGCTAGGATTACAGGCGTGAGCCACCAGCGCCCGGCTTAAGTAATTTTTTTTAAGAATCGGGGCTAATTGTACTCATAGCGTTGACTCTGGACTAAGTGATCTAGTGCATGCAAAGTGCTTAACATGATGCCTTAGCACACAGAAAGTTTTAGATTCCATGCCACAAATAGTTGTTGAGTGTGTGGAAAGGCAGAGGTACCTGCTCCCATTCTTCAATTCTTCTGCGGCCTGTTTCAGCCTCAAGACTTACTTGGCCAAGGAATGCCTGTTGGTTGGATATGTTCTCTTGCACATTTACATTTTCTAGAACACGTCTCAGGAAGCTGCATCCATCCCATAGGTTGGAGCCAGACCTGGCTGAGCCCTGTCCAAGTCAGCCAAACCTAGTCAAGTTGAAGGAAGTAAATAGTGCTATATGCATCCCCCTTGGAGGTGGTTGTGACACAGCATTATTAGAGCAAAAAGCTGATTTATGCAGAACATCTGTTATACTCTAATACCATGCTAAGTACTGAGGATACAGAGATGAACAAAGTCGGGTGTGCTCCCTGTCCTCAGGCAGCTTATAGTAGAATGTTGAGAGACCTTAAGAATGCTTGATGAATTTAATGGCAGGAAGATAGGGAGGGCTCATTTAGGTGTGTGTGGAAGAAAGAGCGAGAACATTCCCTGAGAGTTAGTGACTCCTGAACTAATATGTGTGTGTTTGAGAGAGAAAGAAAGAGAACATTCCCTGAGTTAGTGATTCCTGAACTCAGATGAGTGGAGATTAATTCTTCCCACTGGAAAACTAGAGTATGCAAAGGTCCTGAGGTCAGAAAAAGACTATTTGAATAAGGGAGAATGGGGTGAATAGGTGAGAGTAATAGTATGGGTCTACAATTCAGGCAGAGATGTGTGTGTGTGTGTGTGTGTGTGTGTGTGTGTGTGTGTGTGTGTGTGTGTGTATGTGTGTGTGTGTGCTGGTAACAGGGCTTGAACTCAGGGCCTGGGTACTGTTACTTAGCTTTTTGGCTCAAGGTGAGTACTCTACCACTTGAGTGGGTACTCTGCCATTTGAGTGGCTTTTTGCTAGTTAATAGGAAATAAGAGTGTTTTGGGTTTGTCTGTTTGAGCTGGCTGGCTTTGAACCTTGATCCTCATATCTAAGCCCCTTGAATAGGTAGGATCACAGGCCTCAGCCACCGGCTCAGAGTTGTGGGTTTTTGTTTGTTTGTTTGTTTTAGTACTGTGAAACCATTGGTGGGTTTGGAAGGAGAATTCAGTGGAAAGGAGCAGAAGGAAGATACAATCACATTCTCATGGTAGTCCCTTTGATAGAGGTTATTATATACATGCCAGAAATTATGTCAAAATGACTATTACAACATCTGGCTCCACCTCTGTTTCTGCCAATTTTGCATCTATATCCACATCCCCAACTACTCCTGTGCCCAGCCATGTGTGCTGTGTGGGCTCCAGGGCCTCTAGCCCTTTCTCCAGGTCCTTGAAAACCTTAGGATCCTCTTCATCCCTATCATATATTCCCAAGACTTATGCCCATGTTCTCAGCCTGTTGGTTTTCTCACTCCTGGGCTGGTGGCTGGCATGGGCACTGGTTGAGCCTGAAATCTGTCCAGGTGCCCTGGATCTGAGGTGGGGTGATGACAGTTCTGGTACAGGGAAAAGGGAGGTGGTACCAAAAGCCCTGGCATCTGTGAGCTTCACATCAGCACAAATCAATGCAAGATTAAAATTCATGATGGTTCCGGGGCACAACTGCAAACAATTTGTTCAGTAAACTTGGCTCTAATTGGCATTCGTAAGGTTTCCTGTTAATCAGGCCCCTTGGGCTCTGACGGGGCTGCTCTGTCTCCCCATGACAGGATAGGGAACATGAGGGATAGGGGTGAGGGTAAGAAGAAGGGATCAGAGATGTTCAGATGTGCCTGGGTGGGTCTCAGTGTGTGGACTCAAGGACCAGATTGGTCGCCCATCACTCACTTTGCTGAGGGATGCTCCTGGGCCACGCTGTGTGGGTATGTTGAACTGCCATGCGTCTGAGTCAACGAGGGCTGCTTCTGTGGGAGAGCATGGGTCTGTTGGCTGTGTCTTGGTGTTGCGGTCAATGCAGATCAGCTCGGGTACGTGCAGGTAAGGAGCAGTGCAGCTGTCCTTGTGTTTGCGTCAGTGCCCACACATCATGGCACTGCTAGGCATGGTGGTGGTGGTGTGGCTGTGTGCATGGAGCAGAGTGTCAATGTAGACATCCCTGGCCCACAGTCTTTATCTAGCTTTCTCTCCAGAGCCACAAGATGGTAGCTGGTGATCCAGCTAGGGCCTTGCATTTCTCCAGCTGGTGCTTCCTGTTTGATTCAGCCCAGGTGAGACATCTGTTTGGAGACACACACACACACACACACACACACACACACACACACACACGTGTACTGGCATACACAGCCTCTGTGTGTATATGTGTGTGCCCCTGCATGTATGTGTCTGTGCTATCCCAGAGAGTCTCCAGCTCTGCTTCCTGCTTGCTGTTAACCAAGCAAGTCGGGCTCCCACCCTGTGTCACTGCCTTTCCCCTAGTTCTAGTTCTAGTTCCCCTAGTTCTCTCTTCTACCAGGGACCCAAGATTCAGGACAAAGATTTTTTGTTTTTGTTTTATGGAAGTACGATGGCTTGAACTCAGGGCCTCCAGCTAGCTAGGTAGGTGCTTTCCCACTGAAGCCACACCTCCAGCATTAGGCAAAAGTCTTTTGGGGGTTTGGCTAGAAAAGATCAATGACCTTAACTATGACGAGAACTCACAGGAAGAAATCATGAGGAACGAATGCTTAATTAAATGCCGACAAACCATCACATTATGCCAACTGCAAAGCTACTCAACTCATATGCATCCACACAGATCATCTGTAATATGAGAGCGGGTGTATTTGATTGCACTTGATGTTAGGTGAAGTGGAGCCTCCTAAAGACAGCCTCTGCCAGTCCCTGGGGCTCCAGGCAGGTATCCCCAACTCTTTGCTCATCTTACAGGGAAGAGTCCTCTGTCCCTGTGCAGAGATGGAGGTCATGTTAGCATGCTCAGTCAGTAATCTCACACACAGCCACTACAGTGCTCGTGTAATTGTGTAAGGGCCTGTCTCATGCGTAGACGGTTATGGTGCTTCTTTTTGTGTATGAATACATGTATTTTTGCATGTATGTGTATGCATGCATGTAGGTATTACACACAGGCAGCACACACATAGAGCACATTGCTCTATGCACAAATGCATGCATATTGCATGTTGGTGTTGCACGTGTGTGCCTGTGCATGCATGCATGCGTGTGTAAATGTGGTCTGTTCCATGAAGACATGTGTGTGCCTGTGTGTACGCATGTCTAAACAGATGCCTTGCCTGTTCTCTCTGTGCTGGTTGGGATTGGCTGCCCCATCCCCAGCCTCCTCCAGTCATTATCTCAGCAGGAGCAGCGCTTGCCCTGAGGCCGCCCTCACTCTTCCAAGCAGCTGCTGCTTTCCCCAAATTAACCCCTGGGCTCCAGCTTCTCATTTTCCTGCTAGGGGGCCTTGAGCTGGCTGGGATGGGGTCTCTGGTGGTCGTGGTAGGCAAGCCAGTCTTCCACAGCCTCAGCCCCGCCTCTGGCTCACAGGGGTCCCTCTTGTGTCTTGAGTCCTGTGGCTATGGACTGCAGGGACCGTCTTGTGTGATGGAGCAACTGAGTGTTCCTTGTATGTGTCTGTGTGTGTACGTGTGCATGAGGCTGCCCACCAAGCACGGTGGCAGGGCCTGGCTCCTTGGGAGGAATGCGGCTGCTCTCTAGGTCCTCGCATAGGGCCTGAGCCCCTCTGGCAATGGGAAGGGCCAGAAGAGCATGAATTGCAGATGGCAGGG
Organism: Dipodomys merriami; assembly: GCF_024711535.1. NCBI lineage: Eukaryota > Metazoa > Chordata > Mammalia > Rodentia > Heteromyidae > Dipodomys > Dipodomys merriami. The sequence continues at coordinate 8,981,208 of NW_027204159.1, read as the reverse complement.
ACTGGCTATACCCAGCTAAGGGGTTGTGATCCCACCTCAGGCTTATCCAGAGGTACTTAAGCAGAAGGTGCAGCACCCTCCACCTGCCCACAGGGCAGATCCATGTGATGGAGGCCCAGGATCTCAGCAGAAGTTGCTGAGGAAGGGGAAAACAGGGATACTGACAGAAAAGAGTTAGGAGCTGACTGCCAGCTGTCTCTCTGAGGGGACAGCTTCCCAGCAACAAGGTGAGACCCAGACCTGGAGAAGACAAAGGGACATTCACCCCCATGTTGTGTACTCTGAGTTGTCATGGCTGTGTGGCAGTACACTGTGATCCCTGCCAGTTGAGAACAGGGACTCTACCACCAGTGCATTGGTTCTGACCAGATGTTCGCATTCTACCTTTTGCTACTGGATTGTCATAGCATACCTTGCCCAGGAACAGGTGTGCTGGCAGAGGTGGCAGGGCTGTAACCGGCCTGGGGTCAGGGAAGCTCAGGCCTTTGGCTGCTTAAGCTTGAATGACCATCCTAACAAAAGTATTTGCGTCAACAGCAACAACCAAAGCAATACTGAAGCACACTCTACACAAAAGATAGCTCATTTCATCTCTACAGATAACTGCCTTGTGATTAGGTACTAGCCTCTTCATTTTACAGATAAGGAAACAGGTTCAGGAAGGCTAATACTTTATTCAAGATCATATACCTAGGCTGGCACTGATGGCTCATATCTGTAATCTTAGCTACTCAAGAGGCTGAGATCTGAGGATTATGGTTCAAAGCCAACCCCCCAGTAGGAAAGTTTAAGACTCTTATCTCCAATTAACCACTCCAAATCCAAAAGTGGTGCAGTGGTTCAAGTGGTAGAGAGTACCAGCCTTGAGCAAGCCAACTAAGAGACAGTGCTCAGGTCCTGAGTTCAAGCCGTAGTACCAGCACTCACACAATTCCTTAGAAAGACCAACTCATAGTTCAACCAAATTCCAGGAATTGGAGAACTTTAAAAGGGAAAGTGGGGTCAAGGGAGGGAAGTAGAATAAAGAAGTGAGGAAGAGTATAGTCATAAAATGCAGTGTATAGCCTACAAAAGTGCAAAACGTGAGGGAAGGGCTGAAGATGGGAGAGATGGGTAAGAATGTTGAAAGGGGTCATACTGATCAAGACCCATTGTATTCATAAACTGATTTGTTGAATAACAACTCTTTTGTACAACTACTTAAAATAATTTAAAATATTAGATAAGATAAAAACATATTAGATATTTATTTAAACTTATTAGATATCTAATAAGTGACCTTAAGATGAGATCTTAATGCCACAAAATCAAAATATTAACCTGTACTGGGACATCATGCTTGTGAGACCCCTTTTCTCATTTCCACAGCAGCATAGGCTTCTGAATAACTTTGTGCCCCTCCGACAGGGGCTAGCTTGACAGCTGTACCCACCGAAGGCAGGATTCAGGGGAGACTGGAAGGGATAGGGTGTCCTTACCCTGTGTTTGCAGAGTATGACATCTATCTGGCCTTGTTTTCATTTGCTTTTCAGTTGTGAAGGGAAAAGGCCCACTTTTTTTTTTGACACTAGCTTGTGATTCTATTTTCTGTTTAAATCCTGGGTGAGAGAAAAATAAGAGACATCAGAGAAACCTTCAGAATCTCATCTGGAGAGTCTGAGCTGCAGATAAATGAGCCTCCTGCAGAAATGCTACATCAAAGCAAATTTTCTCAGCTGTATTTTCTTTCTTCTAATAGGGCCATTTACTACATTAATATTCCAGGAAGTCATTTTAATTTCATGTTTATCATCCATTGGGAAAGTTAAACAGGATCAATATGTAACCAGTGTAGAATTGGGGGGTCTTGGAGGAGAAGGTGAGCATTTGTAGGTATTGGTGATGCCACATCTGGGTGTCCTTATAGGAGGGAACAGGGAGACTGTGGGGGAGGGAGTAAGAGGGTAATTGTCAAAACATGTACTGAAGGAACAATTATGGGGCATCTACTGTGTGAAATGTTGATCATGCCTTAGGTTTTTATTTAATTAATAGTTTGTCCCAAGATTAGGGCTTGAACTCAGGGCCTAGGTGCTGTCCCTTAGCTTCTTGCTTGACTGGCGCTCTACCATTTGAGTCACAGCTCTACTTTCAGCTTTTTTGGTGGTTAATTGGAGATAAGAGTCTCATAAACTTTCATAGCTGGGCTGGCTTGGAATCACAATCCTCAGCCTCCTGTGTAGCTAGGATTTATAGGTGTGAACCACCAGTGCCTAGCCATGCCTTATGTTTTAAAATCATTCTAAAGATACATAAAATAGATTTTTTTTCCTTCCAGTCCTGGGGCTTGAACTCTGGGCCTGGATGCTGTCCTTGAGCACTTTTGCACAAGGCTAGTGCTCTACCACTTTGAGCTGCAGCTCCACTTCCAGTTTTTGAGTGGTTAATTGGAAGTAACAGTCTCAAAGGCATGAGCCACTGGCATCTGGCAAAGTAGATATTCTTATTTCCATCTTTTCATGTGGAGAAACTGAGGCACAGAAGATTTGTCATATGCCCATGGTTTTATAGAACTCTGATTTATCCCTCCAATAAATAAGTGTTAAGTGCCTGCTCTGTGCTAGGCATTTAGCTACCAGCTGGAGACTTCAGGTCAATGAAAGTTAATTTACCAAGAACCTAAGGGTCGGTGGCAAACCTATTGACTGTCTCTTCCAGTGAATTTCCTGCTTCTGGGGACACAGGTGGGCTACTGCCCTTGTAGGGGTTACAGTTAGGTGTTGGAGGGGGAGGGATGGGCTTTTGTCAAGTGACTACAACAGGAGAGATGCTCTTACCCCTGAGGTGGAGGCTCCGAGCTGCAGAGCTAGAACTGGGGCTTTATTGGGTGGAGATACACAGAAATGGCAGAGCAGTGTGGGGGCAGCAGGGAGATAGGATGAATGGAGCAATTCCAATGGTAAATGCAGGGCTTTGTGTAGTCAAGAGGAGCTGAGGACTTGAGGGGCTGCTGAGGGAGCTGTCAGACTGCAGTGGAGCTTCCTGTGCCATGGAAAGGTCTTAGGGAGCAGATTTATATCCTCAGTGAAGCCAATTGCATCCAGGCTTGTGTATCTGAGCTCTCTGAAGCTCTGCCTGGACCCATGGTAGCAGACTGGTGGGAGGTGGGTCTTTTACAGCTCTGTGAGATAGGTCTTCAGGGACTGAGAGATGGAGAAGGTAAAAACCTTGGGATCAACAGTGAATTTTCTCTTTCTCTCCCTACTTTGGATCTTAAGCTCAGCCTGCTGGCGTTAGCTTCACAATGAGTCCAGAAACTGACCTCTTAGCACTACCTGTGTCTCTACGTCGCTGAGCTAAGCCACCATCTCCTTTTGCCTGGATTATTGCTATATAGTCTTCTAACTCTCCTCTCTGCTTCTGCCCTGGACCCCCCATAGCCCATTCTCAATGCCAGTCAGAGTGGTACCTTTAAAACAGAAATCAGATCGTGCCTAAAACGCTCTGTGGATTATTGTCTCATTCAGATAAAAGCTCCAAGTCCTTACAAAGGCACACGAAGCCTAACACAATCTCGACTTCCCCATTATTTCACGATCCAATTCCTACCACTCTACCTCCCTAACATTTCCAGTGCAGCTTTCTTGCTGAGTCTATATCAGGTCAGGTATGGCCCCACCCCAGGGCCTTTGCACTTAGTTCCTCTCCCTGAAATGCTTTCCCCAGATGTTTGCTTGCTCATTTCTTCACTTCCCAGATCACTTAACTTTAATTGCAACCCTCCCATCAGTGCTCCCTCTCCTCTGCTGCTTCGTTTTGTTCTACTACATTCACCATTTCTAAGATGTGTTATAATTTCCTTATTTGGCTTGTTTGTGATCCGCTTCCTTTCACTAAATATAAGCCCTACTTAGGCAGGGATTTGGTTCATTTTGTTCACTGATATGTCCCTAGTGCCTAGAACAGTGCCTACCCATCATGGGTATTCAATGGGCCAAATAAGAAGGGCCACCTCCCACCTCGTAAGGCAGGAAGCAAGGCTCCAAAGAGAATACCCAATCCTTGCAAAGCTTTTATTTTTATTTTTATAATTTCACCAACTTCTAACAACCATCTGTGGAGCTGGGCACTGGTGGCTCATTCCTGTGATGCTAGCTATATAGGAGGCTGAGATCTGAGGATAGTGGTTCAAAGCCAGCCTGGGCAGGAAAGTCTATGGGACTCATCATTAAGCAAAAAGCTGGAAGCAGAGCTATGGCTCCAGTGGTACAGCACCAGCCTTGAGCGGAAAAAGCTCAGAGACAGTGCTCAAGGCCCTGACTTCAGGTCCCAGTACTGGCACAAACAACAACAAACCAAACCAAACAAAAAAACAACACTTTGTGACTTCATGTTGTAAGTAAGGCAGCCAAGGCTCTGAGATGCAATGCACAGAGCTAGGCATCTTTCCTAGCCTGAAATACTGGCACTTATGTTTCCCAGATGCAGGAACTTGGACAAGCCTGTGGCCTCTCTGTGCCTCAGTATTCCAAACTACAGAATGGGAACAATTTTGGTACCTACCTCCAAGGGCTGTTTGGAGGATCCAAAAAGGTGTCACATGCACAGTCTTGCTTGGGCTGCATGGCAGGTGCTCAGTGTCCACTGTCATAATCCTATCTGCAGTCTGCTGTCTCCAGCCTCAGGCCATGCCCTACCACGAAGTCTCCATTCCATCTCCTCAAGGGACTTCAGGTCAGCCCGGGGAGCTGCCTCCAAATGGCAGCAGCTCAGCTTGTCCAGTCCCATTTGTTTAGGCAGAATTTAATTTCTGCCTAAGCAGAGAGTCTTCTGCTCCCTCCTGCCCTCACTCGCGTTCTCATCAGTGGGAAATGAGCTCTGGGAGCTTTCCCTCTGGTCCAAGAAATCCAAGGTGAAGAATTTCATTAACAATCAAGAGGACATAATCAACATTCTAATAATTCCAAATCCGTATTCCCTTATTTGTAGCCACCACCCCCCCTTGTTCCAAGGTCTCCCCACCCCCACCCCACCCCATTCCTGGCTCTCCCAGACACGCTCACCTTGACAAAGAAATCTCATTTCCTTTCCAGCCAAATTTGCTTCGCTATTAAATTCAGCACCTTACCTTCTGCCCTGATGACGAGGGGATATGTTCTTGACTTCTGCTTCTGAAAGACAGGAGAGTGAACAAGAAGTCAGGAGAGGCTGGCTGTCCTTACACTTCTTGGAAGGTTTTAGGGGGTGACACACACCCTCCCCCAGGGCCTCAGGGACCCCTAGCTCATGGCCAGGAAACAAAACTCAAGTGTCCTGGACTTTTATGTGGACTGCTGAATGCTCTTGGGCTGGTACATAGCCTTCTCCAGTGTCAGATGCATTTCTCACAGTACAAGGGCCTCACCTCCAGCCTGCTACATAGGATGGCTGTGTAACCTTGGTCAGTGATGGTTGCTGAGCCCCACATCTGGGGAGGGCATTCTTGGTGGGGTGACTGCCGGTTTGGAGCAACATAGAACCAAATGGGCTTTTATGTCAGACTATTCCAGAGAGAACACTTCATTCTGTGAAGCTTCCAATAGGGCCTGGGGATGTAGCTCAGTGATAGAATGCTTGCCTAGTTTGATCCCTAGCAAAACACACACACACACACACACACACACACACACACACACACACACACACACGTGTGCAATGAATTCATTCATTCATTCATTCATGAGGACATAGCCCTTGCCACCTAATGGGCCTCTAAAAGGTCTCACCTCCTAATACCTCACAGGGGATTAGGCCTCACCTGAGTCTTAGTGGGTTCAGATCATGTTCATATCATGGGGTGTTCGTTGTCTATAAATGGGGAAAAGGTAATAATGCTCCTCTTTCAAGGTCACCGGGGGGATGGTGAATGACATAATGCTCAGCAGAGCCTGGCACGAACTTGACACAATTCACATTACTCCATTGCCATGTATGTCGTCGTGCCTGTGGCATTTACCCTACAGCAGGACACTGCCACCTGCCTCTCTTCATCCTAAACATTCTTTAATGCACTTGGAATAGATGATTGAGTTCTCACAGGTCTAAGGAGGTACAAGGATTAAACACACCTCTATACAATGTGGGCCATGCATGGTGGGTTTCTGGAAGAGGCAAGAGTCACTAGCCTTAAAGGGATTGCCTAAGAGGGAAGCAGAGGCTTCTGGCTTCCCATCAGAGGTAACTTCTGAGTTGAGACTTGAAGATTCACCTGGCGGCAATGGGTGATAGGAACTGTGGTGGAGGAGGTGGGAAACTTAAAGCATAAAGGCCAGAGAAATAGGAAAGGGGAGGGGAAGAGAGGAGAATCCAGTAGGCTGCTGGAGCTGATAAAGTGGAGATATTCCTAGCCCCATGCTGTGGCTCTGGCTAGATTCCCCCCTTAGGGGGATGGGGGGTTATTTCAGCTTGGCATGAAGCCTCCAGACCCCTTCCCTTCTAGCTGTGATAGGGCAGATGGCTCTGTCACCTCCCTCAAGCCATTTCTGTCCTTCTTCTGCAGCAGGTCTTGCTGTGGTATGGTGGTGGTGGTGTGTGTGTGTGGTGTGTGTGTGTGTGTGTGTGTGTGTGTGTGTGTGTGTGTGTGTGTGCGTATGTGTTGGAAGATGGAAGTCAGAAGGGAAGTTTCCCTTTCTGCCTCCCTTTCTAATGGGGATGGGCAGGACTCTTCCCATTTGTAGGGGAGGAAAAGCAGATGGTTGGGAGCCTGCTCGGAGGTCTCCTGCCCTCACCCCTCTGGCCCCCAGGCCTTCTTCCATATGGTGCTGAATCATGTTCCTCTCTTGTCTTTCTGTACTCGTCCATGCCCTCAGAATAAAGACCAATTCCTCAGCAGGGCTTTGGCCCAGCCTCCAGCCTATGCACTGAACTCCATCCCCTCAAGGGCTCTTCCTAGCATGGCTCCCTGTGCCTGGAACATTTTCCTAGCATACCTCTACACCTGTCCTCCACATGGCCAATTCTTCCTCATCCTTTAGGCCCCAGAAATGAGGAAGCTTTCTCAGGTCACATCTGTAAGCTAGAGTAAGTTTTTGTTTTGTTTTGTTTTGTTTTTTTGTTGGTCGTGGGGCTTGAACTCTGGGCCTGGGCGCTGTCCCTCAGCTCTTCAGCTCAAGGCGAGCGCTCTACCACTTGAGCTACAGCGCCACTTCTGGTTTTCTGGTGGTTTATTGGAGATAGGAGTCTCACGGTCTCTCCTGCCCGGGCTGGCTTTGAACCGCGATCGTCAGATCTCAGCCTCCTGAGTAGCTAGGATTACAGGCGTGAGCCACCAGCGCCCGGCTAGAGTAAGTTTTTCCTGTTGGTCCCCAGCAGGCCATTACTGGCCTCCCCACTCTCCAAGTAGCCCAGGCTTCCTCCATCCCAACCCATGGGCCTGAGTTGTAACTGACCACAGGAACTTTCCCAGTGCCTAGCTTCCATTAGATACTGATGGAAGGAAATCCCAGAAATTACTAAATGCTAACACTTCCTCCTAGAAGTAGGTTGAAAAAAACAGGCCAAACACTTTCCTTTCTATTCATTCATTCATTCTTGTTTGTTTGTTTGAATTTGGAGCCTCACAGTTGCTAGGTAAGTGGTACTCTACTATTGGAGCCATGTCCCTAGCCCTTTCTGCTTTAGTTATTTTTCAGGTAGGGTCTCCTGATTTTGCCCCAAGCTAATGTCTTGGATCTTGATCTTCCTACCTATGCCTCTTGAGTAGCTGGGATTACAGAGGGATTATAGGTTTTCACCACAAGGTGTGCTTGTTTGTGAAATGTTGGTGATGGGGGAAGAGGGGGGAATGTCTCATTAATTTTTTTTTGTCCTGATTGGCCTTGAACTCTTTTCTTTTCTTTTTCTTTTTCTTTTTGTTTTTTTGGCTGGTCATGGGGCCTGAACTCTGGGCCTGGGCACTGTCCCTCAGCTCTTCAACTCAAGGTGAGCACTCTACCACTTGAGCCACAGTGCCACTTCCAGCTTTTTCTGCTTATCTGGTGCTGAGGAATTGAACCCAGGGCCTCATGCATACAAGGCAAGCACTCTACCACTGAGCCACCTTCCCAGCCCATGGCCTTGAACTTTTACCCTTCCCAAATCCACCTCCAAGTACCTGAGATTAAAGGCATGAGCCACTTGCCCAGACCCTGAATCCCTTATTTTGGGGGCCCAGACAGTGGAAAGGATCAAGGTCATGCAGAGAGGAAAAGCACTCACTCGCCTCACTTATAGGCTCTTGTTCCCTGGCAGCAGAAGGAAGGGGGAGGCAGCTGACAGAGATGTGCAGGAGCTGCCATGGGGGACCATCAGCACAGCATTCCAAAGTAGTAGAGCCTATGATGGGTGTGAGCAGAGGCGTATATGTGGTCCATGACTGGCTAGAGTCAAGGGGGGGTGTTTGGCTGCCCCATGGTAATGGGATCCAGCTCCTTGCCCAAGACAAAGAAGTGGGAGTGTTGGGAAGACAAGATGGCTGCACCCTAGGATTGGAGATTGATGTCATCTTAAACCCTTGTGGGAGTCTGAGAGATGGTACCCTGGGGACAAGACAGACCCTGGGGATGCAATCACAGGCTAATAGCCTCCCAGCCTGAGATGCAATTAGGGGCGGATTCCCAGGGGCCTGGAGGCAGTAGGAAGGGCAGTGGGTTGTTTGGAATTAGGGGTGTGGCCCCTTCAGATCAGCCTTTGGACCAGAAGAACCAGAATGAGAGTACAGGAAAGGTGAGGAGAACTCCAAATAGAAGGCAAGGACACAGACCAGCACTTTGGGCAAAGCCCAAACATGGGGAAAAATTTCCCAGACCCCAGATAGAAGAGTGAAAGAGCTAATATGTTAGTTTAGTCTCTTAGCTTTTTTTTTTTTTTTTTTTTTTTTTTTACAGTGGTAGGAGGAGAGTACTAGGGTTTGAGCTCAGGTCCTCCTGCTTGCCTTTAGCTTTCTTGCTCATGGTTGGTGCTCTAACCACTGAAGTCATACTTCCAGACCTGCTTTTTGCTGGTGACTTTGGAGATGGAATCACTTGAACTTTTCATTCCAGGTGAGCCTCGAACTGAGATGCTTGTAGGTCTCAGCATCTCGAGTAGCTAGAGTTACAGGCCTGAGTCACTAGTATCTGTTGGCTCCTAGCTTTTCTGAGTTGCCGTTTCCTTCGCTTGTAAGATGGCAATAATATTTTCTATCTCAGAGAGTTGTCATGGAGGTTAAATGGGCAAAAGCATGTGGAGAGCCTCACTCAAGAGCCCACCCAGCCTCCGTCACAGAGTACTCAGTAAGGCTCATCACGATGGTGAGAGTTTGGGGATGAGCAGTCCTATGTTAGGCGTTAGCACCAGCTCAAATCTTAGAAGGCCAGGTACCAATGTCACCAGCCTCTGCACTTGCAGCTCCATGGATTGAGTTGGAAGACTTAACCTCAGGTTGATTTTCTGCAAGTAGAACTACTAATCCTAACCCAGCCCACTGCCTGGGCCTAAATGGCAGCTTCTCAGGATAGAGCAGCACCTCTGCCTAGGTCTAGATCACAATTTAGAACCACAGGTCTGACCTCACAGGCTCGGACTTCACAGGCTCCAGAAGCATTCCCACCACCCCAGCCTGTCTAAGAGAGAGGTGTGGGCAGCTGGCTTTCGTAGAGCACTAGGAGGAGCCAACAGGTACATTTGACTGGCTGGCAGGACAGTTTTTAGAAATGTCACCAGATACATGACAGCTCTGAGGAGCCAGGAGCTCAGGGACCCTTCAGTGCTTCCAGCTGGGAGAGGGGGAGAAGGGGAGAGGAGGGAGAGGAGGCTGCTTTATCTGAACAAGACTTTCTCAAGCATTTTATTGCCATACTCCAAACCCTTCCAAGAAGGGAATGGGGGTGTGTGTGTGTCTCAGTTTCACAAATGGGCAAGCTAAGGCCTGAGTGATACAATGCTTGGACCAAGACAGCCCCAGGCTTTAGGCTCAGGTTGTCCAAAACTGGAACTTGAAGGACTAGGGGAAACTCAGTTACATCCTAGGTGCTGTACTAAATCCTGCAGCGGGGAGGCCTAGAGGGACATATACACACGTTATTCAAGCTGTCCATGCATTCAGATGTTGCTGCTCTAAGGATTCCACTTGAAGAGGAGGCCCTAAGACCAGTGAGGAAAGATCCAGGCTGATGAGGAGACAAGTGCCCAGACCACAAGGCCATCTTTTGGGCCAGAAGTGTGGGTGCCACAGAGCAGGAGTACTTAGCTGAACCCTTGTGCTTAGACTCTCCATCTGCCTGTCTACCCTTGCCCAAATCCAGGTGCTGTGAGATACGGAGGTAATAGACCCCAGTGTTCTGAGATAGCTTCTTTGGGGTAAGTATAACCTGGGCTTCCTAGGTCATAGATGGCTCAGTACAGCTGGGTCCAAGATGTCCCCTCTGTAGCTGGCAGAGACAGTGGAAATTGGTGCCATCCTATTCCCTAGGAAAGAGGCTGGCCTGGTGGCCTACCCCAAGCTCTGTCACAGTCTTTGGAAGATAGAGCCATGTTCTACCTTGGTGCAGCAACAAGAGTGTGGTCTATTAATCATGGGCCTAGGTTCAAATCCAAGCTCTATTACTAGCCATGTGGTCAGAGTTCCAGCTTTTCTCTCTGAAAAATGGGCTACTAGGACTCCCCTCTACAAAGCTTAATGAAAAACCTTTGTGAAAAAGAACATGGGCATTCGTCAAATGCTTGTTTCCTTTCCTTGCTGGCAACTGAAATCCACCATTATAGCAGCAGAGCTGTCCTCAGACTCCTCTTTAAAATGCACAGAGCTGGGAAGAGGGGGACAGTTATTATTAAGTCCACCTGAGAGGGAGCACGTGCTGAGCTCTGACTGTCACAGCTATGGGATGGAAATGATTATTTTGTTCCTGTTATTGAGTTACTGACACCTGAGAAAAGCAGGGCTGGCAGGGCCTTGCAAAAGGCAAAAGGCAGAAAGCAGAAGCCCACTAGGGTCAGCCAGAGACGAGGGCTAGGATAGTCAGGCTTGAATACTGCTTATCTGCGATTTTGCTTCCTTAGGTCAAAGAAACAGGCCCAAGGAGAGGAGGCAAGGTCCCATGGGGATGCAAGACCTTGACAAGGAGGGCCTGCTGCTCTCAGCCATTTCCCCAGCCCCTGGAGCAGTGCTGGTGGATAGTTGGTACTCAATAAGTAGTCACTGAGTGAATGAAGGAATGGCTGAAGTGACAGAAGACAGAGGTGCTTCCCAGGACAGAAGGGTATCTCTGTGAGACAGTGTGATTACCTGGATGAGCCCTCAGGCCTCCTTAGGGTTGAGTCCACACATCTGTCCCTCCTCCTCCAGATGGCAGTGAGGGAGGCAAAGGATTCATAGGGAAAGCTACAGCCAGAGGGATAAAGGTTAGACTGCCAGCAATGAGCCGAGTTGGGAAAAGAGGGAGGAACGGAGGCAGGGATGGCTGCCTCTGTCAGAGATCTGGGGGGTAGGGAGAGAGCGGTGCCCTGTCTGTATCTAGGGGGTGAAGAAGCGTGAGGCTGGGAGTTCCTGGGGGATCCCTGAATCATACTTGCTTAGAGTCTAGGACACCTGGGAGGGAGCCTCTGCCCACAAAGGCCACTTCCGTTCCTCGGAGGCTGACCAAGCTCAGCTCTAGCTGTTCAGGATCCTGTTGCCATAGCGATGCTGAGCATCCTCTGAGAGCATTAGATGCATGGAGGTGTGGCCTGCACCATGGTTGGAAGCCTGAGATCGAGGTAAGGATGCAGTTGGGGCTGCAGAGGGGTTGGGTTGGACCCTGTCAAGTGCAGCATGCACAGATATGTGATGTAGTTGTCACTAGCTTTAGAGCCACAGACCTGGGCCTGAATCTCCATGATTAACTGGTGGCCTTGGATAAGGAATGTCACCTATCTGAACCTCACTTCCTTCATCTGTAAAATGGGTTTGACAGCACTTTTCCTCAGACACCATGACAGTCATTTGAGCCTGTTTAGGGAAGCTCAGTGCTGGGACCCCTATAAAGCCTCAGTGAGTGGTGACTATTATTCTGTAATTGGTGCCAAGGTAGGGGCTCTGTAGGATCTGCCTCAGGGTACAGGTCCCAGCCTGGGCCTGTGCTTTGGGACTGTAAGATGAGGCCTGGCTCCTTCTCCATATACAGAGGTGATCAGGAGTCAGGAGTTATGTCATCCTTTGAACATGGGCCTGCGGGCTCTGCTGCAGGCATATCTGAAAAATAAATAATAACAACGTGAATAATTCACAGAATCCGTGTGAATAATTCACCATGACCTCCCAAGCACCAGCCGATTAGTCACTGCAGACCCAGGCTCCGGCCCTGTCTGCCTTTGACTGCCCCACTGGCTCTGGGGAGGACATCCTGGCAGCAGGGGCAGGAGGTGGAGGACACAGATGGGCAGGTGGAGGGTCTCTGGGGGCTGCAGAGTCTTAGAGGGCAGTGAGGATGTAGAGTTGGTGGTCTCTGTGGGTTCTACAAGGACCCACCGTCTGGGACTCACCTACAGTTTCAGAATGCATGGGATCCTGTAGCTGGTAATTTCAAATTGCCTCTTCTCTCTGGGCTGAGAGGCGACTGAGAGAAGAGAGCTCCCTATATATGGTTATATTTGGCTAAGAAGCCCTGGTGGGCCAGCTCTAATGTAGCCCTGCTTCCACAAGGACCCCACACTGCATATCTCCTAGCTTTGAAGTAAATCTGGAGAAGTTTCTCCCAGGAGTTAGGACAAGGTAGGGGCTAAAATGGCTCTTCTCAGAGCTCAGACAGAGCCTGTTCAACCCCAGTGACTGTGTGACTTGGCCAAATGGCCCATGTTACAGATCTCCATTTCCTTATCTGTAAAATGGGGATTCGAGACACCTACCTCAAGACATTATTATTGTTCTGTGCATGAAATGACGTCATGACCATAAATTGCTTAGTGCAATGCCTGGCACATAGTAAGTGCTAAAAAGCAGTAGCTGTTCTAGATATTCATTATCTCTCCAAAGATAGCGTGCCGGGGGCAGGGGGAGGTAGCAGACTGCTCAGACACTGCAGATGTTCACATAAAACGTGATCTGCAGGGCTCAGAGATGGTCATAGATGGCTGGTCGTTGGAGGGCTGTCAGAACCCAAGGCAGGGCAGTCTGCTAGAGACAGAGGCCCTACAAGATCCTCTCTGTGTATACAACTCAAACTCCCAGTCTCCTGTTTATTTCCTCCTGAATACTTGTTACATTTTGGTTGTTTTTTTAGTTACTTATTTACCTTGTGTGTGTGTGTGTGTGTGTGTGTGTGTGTGTGTGTGTGTGTGTTATCTGATTTGATTGATTGATTGATTGATTGATTGATTGGAGTTTTAGCTCTGGGCCTCAAATAGCACACTACTATTTAAGCATGTCTCCTGCCTACTTGTTTACTCTGTCACTATTAGTCTTCTCCACTAGAACTGTGAGATCCTTAGGAACAAGGACCTGTCATTCCTAGTCAGCTTGTATCTCCTATCCCTAGAATAATTCCAAGCATATAGTAGGTGCTCAGGGAATATTTTCTGATTGAATTGATCATGAAAGGGCAGGTGGTCCTGGGCTAGCCCTGCTAGACTGGCTGCTGGAGACGCTGCAGGGTGGGGCTGGGGTGATTCCTCTCTCCTTTTCCCTTCCCCTCCTTCCAGGTAATGCTTCCTGAGACCACTAGTACAGGGGAAGCTTAATGGTGGCACTGACTCGCTGTGCCTTCCCCAGTAATGATTTAATCGCTTGTTTAGAATTTCCTGTGGCATTAATGATGATCCCTTAAAACAGGAGGAATAATTGGCCACGTTCTCACTGTGAGCAGGGAGCTGAGCCTGTTCTGTAATCTTCTTCTCTTACCTGCATGCCTCTTGCTCAGGGGGTGATGGAGATAGATGTGCTCTTGTGTATAGAGATTCTGGGAGACCACCTAGAGATTGCAGGATCTGGCTGGGGCTGGGAGCTGCAGGGAGGGGATGTCAGAGAAAGTGATACAGAGAGGACTTAGGTAGAGAAATCTCCGATCTCAGCTGTACCTTCTAATTCTCTCATTGCCTTATCCCTTTTGTGGTTTTGCAATATCTCCTGGGCACAGATGTGTCCCCTCCTTTGTGTGCCCCTACCAAATGCACAAGTGGGCATCTCTAGAGCAGTGGTTCTCAGAGCAAGGATCCCAGACCACCAGCAGCATCCACCACAGCAGTGGGCATCCAGGCCTGAGTGCAATGTGGATGTTTTCATGATCATTCTTCCTCAGATCTAGAGCTCTCCACAGGTAGAGGAAGAGAGGGAGAGGGAATGTGGGAGAAGAGCAGCTGCCTAGTGGAGGGGAAGGTAAGGAGAGATGAAGAGGCCAGGGAAGAAGGATTGTGAACTCAAAGCCTGTGTGGAGGTGCTGGTGGAGAGAAATCACCCACAGGGTGAATGAGGCTCCCACTGGGAAAGGGGCCTGGGCTTGAAATTCATAATTAATCTGAGTCAGATAAGTGAGTTGCTTGATGAATTTTGTATTTAACAATAAATGAAAGAGTAGGAATAGTTAGGTAGTATGAAGACTTTGGAAGAGTTTTTTTTTATTTTTCTTCTGGTATTGGGACTGAAATTCAAGGCCCCCTGCTTGCTCTTGCTTTCTTGTTCACAGCTGGTGCTCTACCACTTGAGCTTTGCTCCCAGCCCAGACTTTTTGCTAGCTGTTTGGAAATAAAATCTTGTGGAATTTTTCTGCTCAGGACTGACTTTGAACTGCAGTCCTCCAGACCTCAACCTTCTGAGTAGTGAGGATTACAAGCATGAGCCCCCCCCCAAGTTCTCTCTCTCTCTCTCTCTCTCTCTCTCTCTCTCTCTCTCTCTCTCTCTCTCTCTCTCTCTCTCTCTCTCTCTCTCTCTCTCTCATGTTTGTAATCCTAGCTACTCAGCAGACTGAGGATTGAGCTTTGAAGCTAACTATGGGCAGGAAAGTCCATGAGACTCATTTCTCCAATTAATCATTAAAATGCCAGAAATAGAGTTGTATAGATATAGTGCTAGCTTTAAGGGAAAAAGCTAAGTACCAAATGAAAGTGAGAGGCCCTAAGTTCAAGCCCTAGTTATAGCATACAGAGAGAGAGAGAGACAGACAGACAGACAGAGACAGAGAGAGAGAGAGAGACAGAGAGAGAGAGAAAGTGAGAGAAGAAGAAAAGAAGAGGGAGAGGGAGAATAAGAGAAGGTATAGGAGAGAGAAAGGGAGAGGGAGGGAGAAAAGAGAGAGAAAGAAAGAGGAGGAGAGGGAGAGAAGGAGGAGGGGAGAGGGGACAGAGGAGAAGGAGAGGAGAGGGGAAGGAAAAGAGTCAGCAAAGAATATATCAGGACAGGCAAATTGCCCCTCTTGGACAGGTAAATCCCTAAGCCAAGACACCTGTCCAGTGGTCCTGGGATGGCAGGAGAAGGATCAGGTAGCTGAATCCAACTGATCCAGTGACAATGGACTTTGAGATCAAGTGCCTCCCCCATGCTTCCAGTCTATAGCTCTGGCCTGAGGCACCTGGGGTTCATGGAGAAGACCATGGCAGTCCTTAGCATGATGCTGACCTCCAGGGTCCTGACCCAAACCCCTACTCTCTGTAATTTCCACTAGGGGCCTTCACCTTTAATGTGACACCACCTTTTCAAACTCCTTTCTATTTTCAGCCTGTGAAGACCCCCTTGGGGGTATAACCAGTTCCAGAAAGTGCACAGCAGCTGTGTAAGGTGGGCCTTTTCCCTCTAGAGATCTTGAAGTAGGGACTGTGAGGGCTTGAAATGGGTCCTCCTTGTTCTGGGCAGCTTGTTCTTATCAAGAGCTTGGGTGGACCAACACCCCTCAGTCCTGACTTCCCCCACAATGCTTCCTGCAGCCCTTTCTCCTACACTTACATCCTCAGTATTCTGAGCTTTGGAGTCTGACCCAAAGAGAGGCTCCACCTAGCAGCTGTGTTACCTTTGAGTAAGTCACTTATCTTTCTGTCATTAGTGTTCCCATCTGAACAATGGGAAATAGCCATATCTCCTGTTTCAGAGATTGCTGGGACACAATGACATCATGCAGTAAATCATTCCCAGACATTCCCTCCACAGCATGGCAGCTTCGCTGAGCACCCACTCGGTGCCAAGAGCTGTTCCAGGTGTGGGTGGGGGAGCCCTGAGACAGAAGGGGAGCCCTTGCCCTCAAGAAGCTGCAGCCCACGAGGGGAGATGGCCAGAGTCCAGTGAGCAAATCAATACAGTGATTCTGAAGAGTGATATGAGCTGGGAGGGCCATAAAAAAGGACCATAAAAAGGTGACAGGGACAGATGGCTCATCAGGGAAGGCCTCTCTGTTGAAGTGACATTTGAGCCAAGAAGAACCCAGATAATTGTGGATCTGCAGGAAAATTTTCCTTTCTAAGTCTTGAGTCTTTGTGAGACGTTCAGGGCCACATATTTAGTATCTTATGTGGTTTCATAGAATTTGACCCCCACCCTCATCCCTCTCCTGAAGTCTCAGGTTTCCCACTTTGTGGCTTCATGACCTCTTGGTAGTTAATGGGTCTCAGGCCTGGGAAAGTGCTGGTGCTCAGGTGCTAGCAGCTCTGCTTCTCCTTCCTCACTCCCACGCTGTCTCTCCCCTGGCTTTCTGCTGCCCAGGGTGATGGATGCCTCCTTCCAGGGCTGAGTCATGTGCTAGCTCATACAAGCTCTGGGCAACATCTCTGTCACTGCTGAGTCCCCGCTCCATCCCAGCCTTGGAAAGAGAGATTTATGGGAGGTTTCTCTGGAGGACCAAGCCCAAATCCACCTCCCTCTGACTCAGGAAAGGGGCTCTACTCAGGCATATTTTCTGCAAGGCATAGATAAAGAAACTGAGGCTTGGAAGGGAGGAAGTGCCCAAAAGGTTATGTTGCCACTAGGCAGAGGCTAGGCAGGGTCTTGAGGCCAGCTCTCCTGACTTCCCAGTTTTTCTGGTACACTGGTCAGCTTGCCTACATTTAGGGTTTTGTAGGGCCTTAGCTTCTTGAACTCCAAAGCGGGGGTCATGCAGCCCCCACTGAAGAGCTCCCAGCCCAACACAGTCCAGTTTAGCCTGGTTTATGGTGGCTTCTTAAGGGGGTCTCCATAAGGAGGTGTTGATACTGGCTGAAGTTTGGTAGTTCAGTGGACCTCAAACTTCATCCTGTATCAGAATCCCCTAGAGGTTCTGTTAAAACAGACTAAGCCAGGTATTTGTGGCTCATGCCTGAGATGTGAGGATTATGGTTCAAAGCCAGCCCAGGCAGGAAAGCCTGTGAGACTCTTATCTATAATAAACTACTCAGAAAAAGCTGGAAGTGGCAGAGCACTAGCCTTGAGCAAAAAGAGGCTCAAGGACAGTGTCCAGGCCCTGAGTTCAAGCCCCAGTCAAAAAAACACAAAACATAATATAAACTACACGTTTTAACTCCCCCCTCCCCAGGTGGCCCACTCAAGGGGAAGCAGTAAGCCCTGAGGATTTGCAGTTCTAACAAATTCTCAGGTGATACTGATATGGCCGTTTTCAGAACCACACTGAGAACTATAGCAGTCTGTCGTGGGAAGGGAGTTTTGACAGGTAGGGCAAGCATTTGCCACCTTCCTCTACAGGGCTACTAAATCTTCTTGTTATAAATTGTAGATCATCATTTCAGAGGCAGTCAGAGGCACTTAAAAAAAATCTAATCCTAATCCTCAGACTTAAAATCCATTAAGGACCTCTCTAAAGAGAAAAATGCCATAGGAAGTGGCATTGTGGCTCAAGTGGTAGAGCGCTAGCCTTGAGCACAAAGAAGGGCAGAGACAGCGCCCGGACTCTGAGTTCAAGCCCCAACCAAAACAAAAAAAACAAAATAAAATTTAAAAAACTTAAAGCAAAAAGAGAAAAATGCTATAATGTGGCCTCCAAGGTTCTATTCAGGGTGGCCACAGCCCATATCTCCGACCCATCTCATAATGCCACCTATGTATCCTTTCGGGTGATCTCATTGGCTAGTATAATTTTAGCACCAGGGGCATTTGTACATGCCATTCGCAAGGTCTGGAGTGCTTTTATCATCTAGTCTTCTTGTCTATTTAACTCTATCTTGTTTAGAGATGTCAGGTAAGTCCTTGTGTCTTTAAGAAAATCATCCTTAACCTCCTGACCTGGTCAAATTTTCCCTCAGTATAGATATATTCTCAGTGAGAGAGTATATCAGTGAGCTTCTTCCTGAATGTATTGAACACCACATAGTTCCACTATTTGTGGTGCATTTTACCCTCCACACCATAAGCCTTTCCCCCTCCCCCGTTATTGATTCCTTCAAGTCCAGCACAGGGCCTGTTACATAGAAGGGACTCAGTAAATATTCACAGAAAGGAAGCCCTGAATTTCCACCAAGCTTCTGTTTAGGTTTGCTGGAAGAGGATGTAAGGACATGGCCAACTAGTGATTAACAAATATTTATCAGGCATCTATCCATAAAATCTCTGCCTTGGATAGGAAGGAGCTGAAATGAGAAGGAGGAAAGAAAATTGGATCCTCCTGAGCTCCTCTGTAGATTGGTCCTTTGCTTTTGCCCATACCATTTCTTTGTATTATGCAGAATTGGTCAAATTAATTATAACAGCTTTCCAGATGAAGAGACTGAGTCTGAGAGGCCAAGTAAGTATGTGGCCTGTCTATGACTCCCATTTTTCTTTCAAATATAAAGGAGCCTGAGAGGACCTGAGAAGGGAGAGTACAGGTGGTTGTAGCAGACAGGAGGGTTTCTATGTTTTGCTCAGGCAATGGGACCTCATTGATGAAGGCACTGGTTAGTCAGCTGTGACCGAACAAAGTCTTTACCCTTCTGCAGCTTACATACTAATTACAGCAGGCAAAACAAATAAACAAATGAAGAAAGAATTGTCAGGGTATTGTACATTCAGGGAAGGAAATAACTCAGAGTAATGGGCCAGTGTGTGGATGTGGATAATTGGAAGAAGGCCTTTCAGAAAATGTGACATTGGAACTGAGTTCTAAATTTTGAGAAGACTCCAATCAGAGCTAATTTTATCATTAGGGACAATCACTCAGGTCTTAGGATCTACCATGCTTCATAGACCCTGAGAGGTTTAAATTTCTTTTAAAACCAGAAGACAATAATAAACTCTCAGGTTGAAAAAAATCTTTTAATATAGACTATTAATGTAACTGTGCTTATACCGTTACAGTCATAAAATATTATTTGGTTTATTTTCAACTGAAGAAGGGGCTCACAAAGGCAAAGGCACCTAGAGCCCATAAAAATAAAAATGTGGCCCCAGGATCCCACCATAGGAAATCACAGCAAAACATTTTAGATAGAAGGAAGAGCAAGTGGGAAGGACTGGAGGTGAGACTGGACTGGGCATGTTGGAGGTACAGAAAGGTCAGGTGAGACAGCTAGATTGGGGACAGATGATCACAGGTCTGTACCTAGAGAGATGTAGGCTAAGACTAGCAGGTGGGTGATGGACAAGGGCCTAGCCACTGACAGATCTTGAGAGCAGGGGGTAGTGAGCTGCTTCTCAGTATGGAAGTGGCTAGGGTTGTACCTGGGATAGTGGGGACCTATGTGTCCTTTAAAGGAAGGCCTACATGGAGACTAGGCTGCTGCCCCTTTTCAGCCCAAATGCAGGCCCAGGCAGAGCTGTCTCTTGACCACCCACAGTCCCTTAAGACATCTAGACCAGAGCTCCCTCCCTCCAAGAAAAATGTGGGCTTTGCCTTATAGGCATGAACAGGTGTTGCTTGGCAGGTGTTTCCGTGAGTG
This sequence comes from Dipodomys merriami, assembly GCF_024711535.1. NCBI lineage: Eukaryota > Metazoa > Chordata > Mammalia > Rodentia > Heteromyidae > Dipodomys > Dipodomys merriami. Next base: position 8,961,435 of record NW_027204159.1, on the reverse strand, counting down.
GAGGATGTTTCTGAGTTGGGGGGTAGAGCCCCTCTGTCTTGGCCTCATTTCTGGGGCTCACACAGCCCCTCCCTGGGGCAGCAGACTTGGGGGGGGGGATGGGGCTTCTGTAAGTGAGATACAGCGAGGAGCTATTTAAAGCTGCCGGCAGCTCGCCCCTTCTGTTCACGGCTCTGCCGGGTGGGAGCTGCCATCGTCACGCACCCACCGGCGCCTCAGGAACACAGCAGCCCAGCTCACCCACACAAAGCCACAGAAAGAGGGTCTTCATGCACCTCTCTCAGACCCAGCTGGCAGGGACTCCTGCAGCCTTGCAGGGTACAGCCGACAGGCAGCAATGGACCCTGAACTAGCCCTCAACTGCCACCCCATGTTTCCATCTACACCCCCAAAAATGGCCTAAATTTAGGTCACCTCCCCCACCCCCCATTGGCTGCAAGTATAACCAATTAGCAGCTTTCCCAGGGTGTTGGTGGAGGCAGGGGATCTGCAGGCCCCTGAGGGACTGGGAGGGGAGGAGTCAGGTACACCAGCTTTCCCAAAGTGGTATCCATCAATGAGTGGGTTCCCAGGAATAGTCCCAATCCATCTTTACCTGCTTCCATCACTTGTATGTCCTTGGACCCCAGGCAGGGAACTGTCTGGGGGCGGGGGTACTGCCCACAGGAGCACTCTCCACTGAGGCTTGGGTCAGCAGTGATGACCCTCCCTGGGCTGTGACCCTCCCCTGCTGGGTGGGATAACAGACCCAGGGAAGGAGCGGCCAGAAGTCCCATCTCTTGTGGGAACAGCTGAGCAAACCAGACTAGGGCAAGCAGGAACTTGAATTCGACTTTCTCCATCACATAGAGAGACAGTTCTATACTGGGTCACTTATAGGATAAGGAAACCTAAATCAGGAAAGCCACTGGCCACTCAAAATGATACTGTATTCCTAGCTTGGGAGGCTGTGGCAGGAGGCTTGAGAGTTGGAGCTACATAGAGATATCTGATCTCTAAAACAAAAATAAAACAACAACAAACTATATAGGGAGAGGAGAGATGGGGTGGCCAGGGGAGGGGGCTTTTCAGAGGCCTGGCATGAGAAACAGAGGGTGATCCCAAGGGGTCCATTCCATTACCTTTGGAGTATGTCTATCTGACCCCCCTCTCCCTGAACCCTCACACAAGGTCTCCTCTTCTCCAGAGTTTTCTTCATCATACCCAATGCCTTCTGCCCACCACACTCTTTCCACTAAACCCCTTCCTTCTTCCCTTCCAGCCCACATCACTGAATCCAATGCTATCACCCCTCCCCCAAGCTCCCTTCATGAGACCTCTGCCAATGCTCAGGACTCCTGTCTCTAGCCCAGCCGCCTCCTTTTTCTGAGTCCCTATCACCCCCTCATTATTGTGTTCCGCAGCCAGCGCCTGAGAGCTGAATCAGAGCCATAGAACTAACATTTTGCACACACGTCTCTCCAGATGACAGGCAAGATGGGCCTTCTGCCCTCAGCCCACACACACCCATGCTCAGGAAGCACAGAGAGCCAGAGCTATGCCCCACACGAGTGGGGAGGAGGGCTGACTGGTGAAGGGACCTTTCCTTCTTTGGGTAACAAGGCTATCCTTTGCCCCTGGGTCTTTTTGTTCAGGGCTTGGGACTCATCTTTTAGTGCAACCTGAGATATAGCAAGACTCAGAGACGGGTAGTGGCAACAAGAGGGGGTATCAGGCAGAGACAGAGAGTCGGGGAAGAAAAAACATAACTAGAGAAGAAATAAGAGACATCAGAGAGAGGGGTGAGGAGCGACAAATAGGAAAAGAAAAAGGAAGAGGCACCGAGGAAGAAAGCTCTTGGGTGAAGCTAAGGATGAGGAGGTTAGGATTAGGAGCTGGAAAGAAATGAAAAGGGATCCTGAACAGGGGTGAACAGTCAGATAAGGAGAAGCTGTCAGGAGCCCCAGCAAGCCCTGAAGGGAGCTCAGAGAAGCTCAAGCAAAACAGGACCCAGGGCTTCTGAAGATGAGGAGGAAAGGATTGGAGCTGTGCCTGGGGCAGAAGAGCAGAGGCAGTTCCAGAGCCAGAACTGTGTTCCAAGATGAGCCCAAATATACAACAGGTGACCCCACAGGAGAGCTTGGACCTAGGACTTCTGCTAGGGAGGGACGGACTGCCCCCCCCCAATCCAGGCCTCCTACTGCTAGCCAAGACTTCATGCATGCGCTGACCAGCATTAGCATCTTCCTGAGGTCATCACTGATAGCCCTACTATGCAACAGGGACTTTACCTCTTTCAGTCCTTTCGACAAAATGTTTGTGAGGTCAATCTTTGTGTGCTGCTTCCCCTATTTTACAGATGACAAAACTAAGACTCAGCCGGGGAAGAGGCTGGTCTGGATGGATTCTTCCATGTTACCTGTGAGCCTGTTTTGGGCACAGTACTGTGAGGATCCATCCTTGAGTTAACATTTTGTGACTGTTACCAGCACACTCAAGTGGGTGGATCCCAGAAGGTACACATCGGACCCCCAGGGCAATGTGGAATTTGGTCCCCGTCTGGCCCCAATGCTTCCCTACCCCCAGCCCCAGCTCCTCTGCTCCCCCTCCACAATGTCTCCGTGCGCTCTCTCTCTCTCTCTCTCTCTCTCTCTCTCTCTCTCTCTCTCTCTCTCTCTCTCTGCCACTAAGCACCAGGATGATGTCATTGCTTTTATTTAAAGAAACGGGCTGAGCTGGAGCTCACGGCTGAGGGTCCATGTGTGAGTGTGAAGCAACTGACTGGCCTCTTCTGTTCTCCCAGCTGCACATTGCTGAGCTGCTTCATGACTCCTGTCTTATCTTCGAGAAGCAACCCCCAAGGGGGTCTGCTTTAGCCCTGGACATGGTGCTGAGGCCTGAGAGGATGTTAACTGCCAGTGCTTGTGTTAAGGATGTCTGCAACCAAGGGACATACTTTTCAAAAAGCCGTACTGCAGGGGAAACTGAGGCTCTAAAACCTTCAGGTAGTCCTCCTAACATGGAGAGGTAGGTGGATGATGGAAAGGACTGAATGGGAAAGGTAATTTGCTCCTAGACTTAATCGTTCTTTTTTTCCCATCCTCTACTAGTCAGAGTTACCTGTTTCTCTTTGGAAGAACAGAGAAGGGCATTAGTGAGGAGAGTGTCCCTAGTCCAGTGTGACTCTGCTCAACTTCTCTTGGCCTGACCTCCGATTCACGACAGGACTTTTCGGCCCTGTCTCTAGCTCTTTTCAATCTTCAGCTTCCACTCCCTTCTGGGAGGTCTATTTTTTTTTTTTTTTTTGTTTTTTGTTTTTTTTTTGGGTCCGGTCGTGGGGCCTGAACTCTGGGCCTGGGCGCTGTCCCTCAGCTCTTCAGCTCAAGGCTAGCGCTCTACCACTATGAGCCACAGCGCCACTTCCGGCTTTTTTCTTTTTGCTTATGTGGTGCTGAGGAATCGAACCCAGGGCCTCGAGCATGCAAGGCAAGTGCTCTACCACTGAGCCACCTTCCCAGCCCAGGTCTATTTTTTTTTGAGTGGTGTTGATCATTAAGTAAGTACCTCATTTAAAGTTAAAGTCGCTAAGTGTTTTGCAGATGATTGATCCCATTTAACAGACATGGCAACAGAGGCTTAGAAAGGGTAAATAACCTGTTTAAGTCACATAGCTGGTAAATAGCACTTACAACAGAGACCTTAAATGTCTCCCAAAGGCCATTTGTTAAAGCCTTGGCAACCAGCCTGTGGTGCTATTGGAAGATGGTGGGACCCTTAGAAGATGGGGCCTAGAGGAAGGTCACCGACAGGCTCTCGAAGGGGACTCCAGGACTCTGAGAACCTGGCCCTTTTGCTCTGTTTCCTGACAGTCATGCGGCAAGCAGCTCTGCTCCACCATGTGCTTCCCGCCATGATGCTATTCCTCACCACAGGCCTGAAGCAATGGAGCCAAGCAAGCAGGGACCAAACAAAACCTCTGAGACCGTGAACCCAAATAAGTGTTTTCTTCCTGATTATCTCAGCTATTTTGTCAGAATGATGGGCAGGTAATGCTGTGAAAGAGCCAGGGTGAAAACCCAAGTCTGTCATGTCCTACATTACTGCTTCTTACTCCTCTGCCCCTCACCATGGTGCTGGACTCTCCCTCACTCCATTGCTCCTTTAAATGAGCTAAAGTTTATACCCCTTTAGTTCATGTATGTTGACATCACCTAAACCCAAAGTGATGGCATTACAGGGTGAGGCTTTTGCTTCCAAAGTGTCACTTATCTTTTCTTTAGGCTTATGGATATCTTTATAAAGTAAATCCCAGAGAGCAAATTTGCCCTTTTGGCCAAGTAAGGTACTGGCTGTGAGGGAGCTGGCCCTCACCAGACAACCAATCTACCAGAGCCTCCAGCCTAGACTTCCCAACCATGGAAAGACATTTGTGTGTTTTTAAGCCACCTGGTTGATGACATTTTGTTACAGCAGCTTGAACATACTAAGATACCTTCCCCCCAACTCTTTAATGAGACTGTGGAAATTTCTATTCTCAGCAGCTCTACCTCAGCAAGAAAGTCCATGCCAGGAAACCAGGACCACCCTCTTCTGTTCTCCCCATTAATTCCCAGGATCCCCAACCCTGGCAGCCTTCAGCGAGTCCCTGCCAGTAGCAGGCAGAGATGCTTGTTCTATATTTTATTTAGCCACTAATTGCCTGCATTTAAAAGGCATCGCAGTGCCACGGTCGTCCTCTGCTTTATGCCCTGATGCGCACTTCTGCATGAAGGGACACTTGGGCGGGGGAGTGGGGAGGAAGAGGGGCCACAGTTTCCCCAATGACAGCTTTAAAAGCCTGACCCCAGCACGGAATGCTAGAGTATGTCAGGTTGTCACCCTGAGAAGCGAGAAGGGGCATACAGGTCTGGAGCCTCTGCAGAAAGAAGGAGAGAGGTCAGGGCCCTGGCAAGGGCCAGGAAGGAGGGGGGTACTCCATGTCCCCACTCACCTCTAAGATGAGGGCCGAGCTGATGGAACCTACCCAGAATGCCTTGGTTCTAGCCCCTGCCTGGAAGACTGTGTGCAAAGCAGCTGCCTGAGAAAAGCATACTTGCAAACCTCAGTCTGCTGTGATCAACAAGGAGACATTTGAACCGTGGCTTTGTCCAAGAGCAAGAGATGGAAGTAGAGAGAAGGGGTGAGGAGGTGAGGCCAGTAATGAGACGGGTACCCAATCCTGAGATTGCTCCACCTGCTGAGAAAGTACACACCTTGCTAGGTGAAGACAAAACTTGTTTCTATCACTCCCAGGTCTAGTTCTTTGACTCCAACCCTTATTTATACAAAGACTTCAATTCACCAACAACTGTGTGGACTCTCTCCCCATCTCTAACCCTAAATCCTGCCCTCATCTAACTGTAATTTTGACCTTAATCCCAACCTTAATACCAAAATCCAATGGATGTCCACCCCAAATCTGAACAATAGCTGCAATAATAATCCTAATTCTATGTCTAACCCTAATTCCTATATATACATATCTATTTTTCCATTTGTCAGGGATTGAACATAGGGCCCCATATGCTAAGCATATACTCTTATCAATGAGCAACTGTCCTAGTCCCCAATATATTTCTTAAATTTCTTCCTTCCTTCCTTCCTTCCTTCCTTCCTTCCTTCCTTCCTTCCTTCCTTCCTTTCTTTCTTTCTTTCTTTCTTTCTTTCTTTCTTTTCTTTCTTTCCTACTTCCCTCCCTGCTTCCTCCCTCTCTCCCTCTCTCTCTTTCTCCTTCTCTCCCTCCCTCCCTTCTTTCCTTTTTCCCCTTTCTTTTGTTCTGAATGTATGTGCCCATGCTGTTGTTGGGTCTTGAACCTGGGGCCTAGGCTTTTCCTTTAGTTTTTTTTTTTCCCTCAAGATTGGTGCTCTACCACTTGAGCAACAGCTCTACTTCTAGAATTTTGGTATTTTAGTATTCTAGTATTTAGTATTCTAGTATATATTCTAGTATTTTAATATTAATTGGTGATGAAAGTCTCATGGACTTTCCTGCCTGGATTGGCTTTGAACTGTGAGCCTCAGATCTCAGTTCCTGAGTAGCTAGGATTACAGGCAAGAGCTGGTGACTCACTATATATTTCTAATCTTAAGCTGTCCCTAACCATATCCCTTACTCTTATCTCAGTCCTTTAATAGCTACCTCAGGTGGGATATCTGCGCCCATTTTCCAGTCATAATTGGTGACCTAACCCAACCCTTTCTCCAGCCTCAGTCTGACCTCCTGTGACTGACACCAGTTCCTTCCTCACCCTGGCACCACACCCAGACTCTGGCTGATCTCATGACCCCTGGACAAGGATGAGTATGGAGTCCCCAAACCATGGGGACTGCAGGGTGGCAACTCTCACTAACCAGCATTTTCAAGATCCCAGCTCTGAATTGAGGGGTCTGGGCCCCTTCTGGCTTGTCCAGATCCTGACATCAGGACTAGAGCAGGTATGTCGCAGGGCCCTAGCTGCCAGGACAGAGCTGAGAAGCTTTTCCTGAAGAATGGCAAGAAATTAGCACTTGGATAGGCATCCCACTACTGCACTCCTCACACCTCAGTGGGTAATTTGTACATGGCAAAGGCTAAGCCTAATGGGTCGCCGCTTCCAGCCTGGTGGACAATCAGGGAACATAGCCCCTAGGGTCCCCCACAGACCAGAGCCAGAGCCCCTGCCTCTGCTAAAAGGACGGTATTTACATTTGTCAGGAGAGAAGGGCACTCTGAAACTTGGCATCCTACAGTGGGGAGGGAAGTGAGTTAGAGTGCTCTGCCTGAGCCCTAAGAAGCAGGAAAACCTCCTATCTGGAGATGGCAAAGAAGTGTCCCTGTTGGTGCCTGGAGTGCCAAGGAGCCACTGGCTGAGCTCAGCAATTGCAGTGTGATTAAGCCTCAAGAGCAAAGCTTCCTAACATCCACCCAGAACACTCCTATATACCTGGGCCCAGTTCCCGGGGCCCACCACTTATCCCCCTTCAAGTTACCCAGTGACAAAATGCCATCCATTGCCACTGCATGAGCTGGTATCCCCCAATCTACCATTGTCCTCCATCCCTCTTCCTGGGGTCAGTCTGTCTGTCTGCTCAGATGGGGAGCTGGCTGGCTGGGCTGATTGCCAACTCTGCATTTCCTGCTGGACCCAGTGCATCATGGTTGCTCACCAAAAGCTAACTGAACTGATCTTTCTTTAGCTTCATCTCCCAGCAACTTCTATTTTCTGGGAGGGTGGAGTGGTGACTTCTGCTCTAAAGCCAATATACCTGTCTGAGTGTTAAGCTTACCTCTAGTTCTACTGCTTGCTAGCTGTGTGGCCTTGGGCAGTGGTCTCTATTTCTCTGAACACCAGTTTTCTGTTGTGCAAATTGTGGCACTTGCCTCACAGGGTTGCTTTAAGGGTTAAATAAAAGAGTTGGGGTGTGGCTCAGTGGTAAGGTGCTTGATTCATTCCAGAATTTCCTTAAAAAAACTGAAAAAGATAGCTGATACCAGTGGTTTATGCCTGTAATCCTAGCTCCTCAGGAGGCTGAGATCTGAAACTCAAGGTTCAAAGCCAGCCTGGCCAGAAAATTCCATGAGACTTTTATCTCCAATTAATAAGCAAAAAGCCAGAAGTAGAAGTATGGCTCAAACAACCTTGAGTGAAAAAGCTAAATGAGAGTATGAAGCCCTGAGTTTAAGATGCAAGACTAGTACCAAAACCAAAACATAACAAAAAGAGAAAAAATTCAGTGAGGTGTGTATACAATAAGAGTATGTGTATATACATGTGTGTGCTTGTGTGCATGCTCACTTCTTCCATTTCTGTTCATCCCATCCCACTAGACATGTCTCCTTTTCCCTGCTTTACCCTAGGACAAGAATCTAATCACACATTCATCCATGCAACCACACCTTCCTTTAACAGCTATTCATGAATCGCATCGGCCCTGTAATATGGGCTGGAAGAAAAGTGGACAGCTGAGGTCCTTAACCACATAGGAGTCATGGCTTAGAGTGGAGAGGCAGGGTACCCTGTCAGTGTTGGAGGGGAGACTCAGAAGGACATTCTGGTTTGGCAGATGGCCTCCAAAAGGCAGGATGTACATCTGGAAACAGGAAGGGAGGAGATGCTGGGCAAAGTGGAGACAAAGTCCAGGCAGAAGATCCAGTTTGGCAAAAAGCCTTGCTAGGGTGGGACAGCCACACATTTCTAGTTTTGAGGGTATCTTAAATCAAATTGAAGCAATGGAGAATGAAAAGCTGCAATGTGGACTCTCCTCAGAGCTTTTCCTTCCAGGATGTTGCCACCCTCAGCCTTACCTTCTCTCAGAGGCCATCTTGGACCCTTGACTAGATGTTGATGGGAAAGGAGAATGGTTGGGACTGTGAGGTCTGAGATGGAAAGAGACTGAGAGGAGAAGGTCAACCTCTGAGGTGAGAAGGTCAGAAAGGGAATAGAAGCTTCTTGAGGTGACCCCCTGGCCTTGTGACTAGCCATTTTTCTAGACACAGACACGGGCAGCAAGTGCCTGCCAGAGGCTGGAGGGACAAAGACCTCATTCAATGTCCCACGATGTGCGCTCCCAGCTGCTGGGCTCCTTGCAAAGCATTTTCCCTTAATAGCCTCCCATTCAGCAGGCGGCTGCAGCCCACATCTGTAGAAACCAGGCCATGCAACTCCTCCTCCCAGGCCAGCAAGGTTGCCACAGCCACCATAGTCACTGTGTCCTAAGCTGCTCCTTCTGCCTCTGTGTCACCTCCTGCTCACTCCACCTGCTATTTTGGAGGTTCTGCTTATAACGGAGGGACAGAGTTGGGATCCTTCTCCTGAACCAGCCTATCCTAAGGTTTTCTGCAAAAGGATCTTAAGGGAGGGAATGGAGAATAGGAAGAAGACAAGGGTTTTGGGGCTCTAATTCTCCAATTTGTGATGTGACCTTGAAAAAAAATCACTGCACCTCTTAGGGTCTCCCATTTCCTGAATTATAGGAGAAATGTTCTCATCTGTATAGTGGGTTGACCATGTCAACAGCTGTGCAGTGGATTAAAAGAGAAAATTTATGTGAAGCACTTACTGTGCTTGGCTTCCAGGAAATAAAATGTTAGCTGTCATTATTGTCATCATCATAATAAGTCTTTTTAAAATTATTTAGCTGTGGATTTGTTCCCTCACCCCCCCTTTTTTCTAAAAAAAAAAAAAAAGCAAAAACCAATACTACAGGTAAAGGTGAAGTCATGTGGGGAAGCTTGTCTACCTCTTCTCCCAAGTCTGACCTGCAGTGGCCTGTCTGGTTTAGAGCAGCAGTGAGTCTTAGACTTAGCTAATTCTCTGACATTCCAGGGAATGTTTTGTGGGTTTTTTTTAAAGGATTTTATTTCTTGTATTTATTTTTTGTTTACTAAGGAATTAAACCCAGGGCCTCATGAATGCTAGGCAATCACTTTACCACTAAGCCATATTCCCAGCCCCTCCAGGGGATGTTTTAAGCCAGTTACCAGACCCTGTCCCTAAGATCCCCATTCAGGAAGTCTATGGTGAATCCAGAGAGAGGTTTAGAAAGAAGATTCATCCTGGATAGTTCTATTGTTCTCCCAGATTAGGGCAGCACTAAGATTCTTTCTGGATCTAAGGTGGCACTGTGACTTTGGGTACAAGGACCTTCTTCTCCATGGCCTCCTTTTAGGTTTAGCATCATCCCACACAGGCATGGTGAGTCCCTCCCTCAGCTCCCAGCCTTCTGTGCCTGTCTACATCAGCACTCTTTTCTCTTAGTTCTCTTGAAGTCCCCAAAAGGGAGCACAGGGCGTGCTTTTTCACCTGGCCCTTTAGCACCACATTCCTTCCCTTCCTTTCCTGGCCTGCCTCTTTTGATAATGATGTCGAAATGGTTGTTGAAGGCTTACCGCACATGACGCATGATGCTGGGAGCTTAACATTTATTGTCAAGCCAGATCATCTCAAAGCGCTAGGAGATATGAGTTACTATCATTACGACTTCACAGGATGAGAACACAGAGTAGAGAGGCTAGGTGACATGATTAAAGTCTCCCAGCTGTAGCCAAGAGGAAACCCTGCCCCAGCTCTGTATAACTTCTTCACTCATGCTCTTACACATTTTGCTGACAGCTATTGTTCAGTCCTTCAATTCCTAACCTTGACGTTAATCTCTGCTCATATCCCTAGGACCAGCCAAAACATCATCCCAAGGAACATGGATTTGGCCCATAGCCTAGAGATAGATGAGAAGCACCACAGCCTGAGATAGTCTGGGTCCTGAATCAGTAGGGATCTGGGCACTCCCTTGGGAGCTACAGGTAAACTGACGAATCCAACCACTCAGCCAGTCTCTTCTAAGTGGACTCCCATTGGACCGTTTATCTGCCATGTGGCAGTCATCCATCCATCCATCAATCCATCCATCCATCCATCCATCCATCCAAATGCTAGGTCAGTCAGCCCATGCTAACCCTGCTCATCTGTGCATCTTCTTTCTGACAGTAGAAGGCACCAGATGGTCCTTACTTGCCCCATGGTTCATCAGTTGGTCAGTTTCTCTCTATAGACCAAAAGGCTTGATTTGTGAGTCTCTAGGGTGGAGCTCCCTGACTCAGGGTCAGAGAGAACAGACCTAGCCACTGTCCCTACAGACCTTATAATCAGGCATCCAGAACCAGCATTCACCCAGAAGTCTTTGGGTTGAATACAGTTTCCCTAACTGCCCCTAGCACCACCTTATCTCCCCTAGACCCAGCTGCCCCCACTGCTGATGGACCTTTCCCTTTGTGACCTGTCTTGGTAATTTGGGAGGTGATTAACAGCAATCACGCTTGAGTTTGACATCCAGGCACGGCCGCTAAATTGAGGCTCACAAAGCCTCCTTGACATCCAATATGTTATATGCTTTTCCCCTTAATTAGGAGCTAAAGTGGATAAATATGAAGTTGCCATGGCAACAGCCTCTTGGGTTGGTGGAGGGATGCAGCTCAGTTTCTGTCGGCTGGCTGGCTGACATGTTGGCTGATGGACCAGATCAGTTCCAGAGAAGGAGTAAGAAGAAGCTCTTTCCCATTGCCTGGAACCTGCTCCCCCAAGACCAGGTCTGGTTATTCTTTCCACCACTGCTCATTAGATTTCATAGAAAGCTTGAATGTGATAGCACATGCCTCTAATCCTAGCACACATGAGGCAGAGGCAAAGGCAGAAATATCTAAGTTTGAGAAAGGAAGGGAGGAAGGAAAGAAGGAAGGAAGGAAGGATGCCAGGTGCTTTTAGCTCACATCTATAATCTTAGCTACTCAGGAGGCTGAGATCTGAGAGTCCTTCAAAGCCAGCCCAGGCAGGAAAGTCTGGGAGGCTCTTACCTCCAGTTAACAACCCCAAATCCCAGAAGTAGAACAGTGGCTCAAGTGGTAGAATGCTTAGTTTTGAGCAAACAAGCTCAGCACCCAGGCCCCGAGTTCAAGCTAGAACTGGCACACACGAAAAAAGAGGACTGCAGGAGTTCCTCAAGTGGCAGAGTATGAGTACCAGCCAAGCAAGCAAGCAAGCAGAGTGAGGCCCTAGAGATGTTAGGCATTGTAGGGACCAGGATGTCCCATTTGGGAAACTGACGAGGAAGACTGCTGCCTAGCAGTTGAGAGAAAGATCTAACATCCCAATCTCCTGACTTCTGGATCAGAGTCTCTAGTGGTTCTTAGATGTTTTGGGCTCCTCTGTCCCTTAAAAAAATCTGTTGAAAGCTATGGCCACTGTAACCTGGGCCTGATATTAGCCCCAAGGTGGAGCTATATCTGGCTTTTTACCACATACATTTTTTTAATGTTATCTCATTTAATCCTCCCACAGGACAGGTCCCATGAGCATTTCTACTTTACAGATTAGAAAATAGAATTTCAGAGAGGGTCTGGCCACTTCCTTTGTGTCACACAGCTGCAGGCAGAGGGGTCAGGATTTGGACCCATTTCTGGGTGCAGACTACAGTCTCCAAGTTTGTCCCTGTCCTACAGTAATGACCCTGGGATCTGGGGGGTTCAGATAGTAAGTCCTTCTGCCTTCTGGGGGAATTAGATAGCTCTTCCCTATCAATCCCATGGGTGGGTGGAGGAAAGTCTTGGCTCAAGTAACCCATTTAGGAAGAACTAGCCCCCAGCACCACCTCCTTCTTCTCTTTCTCCTTCTTTTCCAGACGCGGGACTGTACACAGGGCCTGGGCACTGTCCCTGAGTTTCTTTAGCTCATAGCACTCTACCACTTGAGCCGCAGCACCATTTCCGGATTTTTCTGTTTATGTGGTGCTGAGGAATCGAACCCAGAGCTTCATGCATGCTAGGCAAGCTCTCTACCACTAAACCACATTCTCAGCCTGTGTCAGCAGCACCTTTTAATAGAGGTTAAGGTGTGTAAACAAGATAGGACGATGCTGGGGCTCCACTCAAGGCAAGCACTGTACCACTGAGCCACCTTCCCAGCCTGGGGCTCCATGCAAAGAGTCCATAAAGGAAAGCACCTTGGAGATACCAAAGGTCTATTTTCAAGAAACCAGACTGGGTCTTTCTCCTTTTCCACGTTCGCCTTCTTGCCAAAGAGCCCTCCTGCAGAGCTGTGGGGTCAGACAGGAGCGAAGGCCCACTCTCCCCGGCCTGCAGGCAGAGTTGTTCCAGCGTTCTGGGAGCCATCAGGCCCCGTGCCTGCGCTGGCAGGTGGGAGGGAGCAATGTGCTGCTGCCTCCCCGGAGGAGCTGGGACTCGGGGCTCCTCCAGCGCCCCCGCACCACGTGGCCTGGGTGCTGGCAGCCGGAGCTGGGGCTGGTGGCTTGGCCCCCCGAACTTCCTTTCCTTCCAGTTCTGACTAAAAATAGAGGCAAGCAAGGACGAAGTTCGGTTTGTCAGACAGTGGGGGGAAGGGTGCCTTGCAGACGCGGCACCCCGTTTCTCGGCATGTGATATTGAACCCCCCCCCCCCAGTTTCACCCACATATGCCCTTTGCCTCTGCTACCCTTCCCCCACTGCCGCAGCTGTTGCTCAGGATCCAGGAGCTCAGTGAACAGTCTGAGCAAAACCTGAGCTCGGAGATCTCCTCTTCCCCCTCCGCTCAAGCCATATAAGGTCAGTGGGACCACTTCACACCTTCAGGAATAGAATGAAGAGCAGAAATCCAGGCAGCAAGGGGAACCTTGGGTTGATAGAGGGAGCCTGTGTTCTAAGTTCTTTGTGTTGCCCAAGGAAAAGGCTCCCCCAGCCTCTCCCTCCACTCTCCCACCTCTCCTCCTGCCCATACATCCTGCCCCCACTCCCCCAAACCTGGACAGAGAAACCACAGCCAATCCCACTGTCCTGCTTGGGTGTTTGGTTCTTATGGGCAGCTCCAATAATCAGACACCCAGTGGGGGCTGCAACAGGTGAGGGAGGAGTGTGGCATCATGGGCTTCTACCCAGCTGCCCAGCCTCAGAGCTCTGCTCTTCAGCAAGAAAGTAGTCTCTCTGCATAGCCTCTCCTTAAAACACAAGGGAGAAAACGGTGGGTGAAACAGTCATAATATTCAATGCACACATGTGAAAATTGAACTAGAAACTTGAAGGGATGGGTGGGGCTGGGAGAAATGGAAGAGAGTGATGGAAGAGGTGACATTGATCAAGGTAGCATTAGACTCAAATTGATATGTTGAATTGAACCTTTTTTGTACAACTGCTTAAGATAAAAACATTGAAAAGCTACACATGCACACAGGCACACACACATATGGAGACAAATACACCCCATGAATTCAGAAGAACATACAAGGTCCTGAAGACATGGAAAGCTGCAGAGATGAAGTTAGAGAAAACCAGGGAACCTATGCTGGGCCATGGACAGACCCCAGATAATGCCTCACCAGGATTCCTTAGTACCCAAGGGGATGATTTCCTCCTGGAGCAGAGACCAAACTGGAGATTTCTGGTTCATCCTCACCCAATTCAGTACTGACACACAAAATACTCTAAAGGTCTACAGGCTCAGTGGCACAGGGTAAGTAGGAGAGGATGCAGTGTGTTGATATGACTCTAGCCTTGCAACAGTACCTGGCAGTAGGTAGGTGCTTGGAAATGTTTGTTGAATGAATGCAGGATTGAATGGATGAGATGCAGTTATGACTTAAGAAAGGAATTGTTACAGTTACTATTATGGTACTCCTGCAACAGCATGGACAGAAAAATTAGATTCAAGGGCCAACTAATTATTTGATGCCTTTGCAAACCAATGCTCTTTCAATATTTGCTCAATATTTATTGGGAGAACAGCTATATGGGGACTGGGCAGGTAGGGATCTGGTTATATCTCCCAGCCTCTCTTCATCAGTCCAAACAATTTGCTCTGACCCCCAAAACCCCACTGAGCCTCATGGAAACTCTTTGTTTCCCAGGTCTCCACCTTAGAAAGGAAGAAGTTTAACAAATGATCCTTGTAGCCTAAGCAGCTTGAGGTATCATGCCCCTATCAAAAAACTTTTAGAAGTGCTCAGGAGGCCAGAAGTGATAGATCATGTCTCTAATCCCAGCTCAGGAGGCATAAATAGGATGCTCTCTACCCAAGGCTCCAGGCAAAAGCTCTAGACTCATTCCAAAAAATAACTAAAGCAAAAAAAAAAAAAAAGGATGGAGGAGTAGGTCAAGTGGTAGTGCTTCTGCCTAGGCTCTAGTGGGGAAGAGGCAGGAGGTTTCATTCTCTAATTTCTGAATCCTCCTTAAATCCCTTTCTAGGCCTGTGTAGCCCTCTGGAGCTTCTCCCTTGTCTTACCCAAAACTACCCACACCCCAGCCTCCTCATACATACACATTGTAGCCTAGACTCCATGACCAGCCTAGGGAAGAGGGAGCCAGGGACCTTAAGAAAACTTCAGGCCATGGAGTCAGGTCAAGTGGTAGCGTGATTAGCAAGTGCAAGCCCTTGAGTTCAAACTCCAGCTATATATATATATATATATATAAACATGGTAACATATATATATATATATATATATATATAAACATGGTAACATATATATATATATATAGTAACATGGTAACACACACATTCCTGGTAACTATGTCCTCATGCTTTGGTGAATACTCTTTTTTCCAATCTGCTAGATGACCCTTCTCAGCCCCCTGCCACCTCTCATCCCCACACCCAGGAGAAAAGTCAGGATGGGGAGATGGAGTGTTTTCTCACTGAGCAACTGAAGTGACTGTCCCTCCTTCCCAGGGAACTCCAGGACCAACCTTGCCGCTCTGGCCATAGTCTTCAGGAAAGGAGCCTACAAGCCATGGAGTCAGTACAAGTGGACCTGAGGTGGATGGCACCAGAGCAGCTGAAGTAATGCTGTCTGACTTCCATTCCCCCGGGATGCCCGGGAAAACCAGATGTCTGCCCAATGAGGCGATCACAGGAGCAAAATCTTTAAGTAAATACAGTCACTCACTTCTGTTTCTTCCATGCTGGCTTGGCTTCCTGTGTTGTCTGTATCCAGTCTCCCAATTTCACCACAGCTCAAAGTCCCCACACCCATAGATGCTTGTCACCCCTCCACCCTCACAATCAGCTTCTGCATCCTTTCTTGATTCCCTTGTTACCTGCCCAGCCATAAAATGAAACCTTGGAGCACCTGTGCAGATGAATAAGTAATGGCCACATAATTTCGTGAGCACTAGCAGTGTGCCAGGCACCAGGCTAGATACTTCTTTATGTGCATTAGCTCATGTATTCCCATGGTGACCCAATGATATGGATACTGAACACTATTCAGGGCCAGAGTTCACAGCCTTCTCACTTGCCAGCTTCATGACCCAAGGAGAATCACTTAACCTCCCTGAGCCCCTGTTTCTTCATCTGCAAAGTAACAAGATCAACCTTACAGAGTTGTGTGAAGACTCAACCAGTGCTGGCACAAAGGTTGGTTTATGTGAATAGCTGTTATCATCATCATCATCATCATCAATAATAATAATTATTATTATCCCCTTTTTAGGAGCCAGGAAATCAGGGATGGGAGGTTGGGAATGTGACTTAAGTGGTAGAGCACCTGTTTAGAAAGTGTAAAGTCCTGAATTCAAACCCCAGGATTGCCTGCCTGCCTGCCTATCTATCTATCTATCTATCTATCTATCTATCTATCTATCTATCTATCTATCTATCTATCTATCTATCTATCTATCTATAACATTTGAGGAAACTGGGCAGTTAAGCCAGGTGGCCACATATAACTAGAACATGGTAACATCAAGATTCTTTCAACTGGAATATTTATCAGTTGTGCCTGAGGGGCTGCAGGTGCTCCCTGCTCCCCTTCCCCAGTATGGATACATGCTTGCCACTGTCATGCCTGCAGAAAGGAAAAAATGGAACTGAAGGAATTCAGGTGAGTCTCATGGCTTGTGGCTGACACCAACATCCTGTGGGATGCTCTGGGGAACTGTGCACACACCCACTTGCCAGGCCTGGAGGAATCCAGGCTTTAGACTTGAAAGGTAATGCAATCTGAGGAACAAGGAAATCTGATGGAGTCACAAGTACAAAGGCACTAGTGTGTGCTCAACCTGGAGACACAGGGCACCACTGGTCTAGCATTCACCCACCCTACTCCTCTGCCTCTGGTCTCTCAAGCATCCCCCTGAATTGCCAGCTCCTTGCCCTTCCCTAGGCTTCCCATGGCCCTTCCTGTGCCCTTCCTGGCCTCACTGTTAGGAAGCTGCTTTTCCTCACTCATCACTTTCCTTTCCTTCCACTTTTCAGAGAGGATCCTAGGTGTCCCTGTGCATCACCCATGACTACCACCTCTAGCAACCTGTTTTCCTCTCATTGGCTCAATTCAGCCCAGGCTCTGGGATTGGTGCCCAGAACTTGAGGCTGGAGCTGGAGGAGGACTGGAGCCTCTCAGAGCTTCTGTCTAGTTCATAACAAGTAATATGCCAAATGTTATTAGAGGATGAGGGCTATGCTCCTTGGGTTCTGGCCAGAGCCTGGCCATACATAGCCCTGTACTACTCCCTAGGCTTCACTAAACACACTTTCAATTCCTCACAAAAACACCCTTTGAATTCTTTCAAAGTTCACATGGGCTCTTTGGCTAGTACCCTGACCTGAAGTCTCCAACTCACTCAGTTCTCAGGCTCAGATTTGCCTGTGCTTCATTCCTAGCCTTCCCTTCCCCACTGGGCATGAAGTCCATCCTCTGAAGGTCTGCTCTCCTGGATTCAAAACTCCATGTGGGGCCAGCCACCTGGGATTGAGTTCTGTATTTGAATCAAGGAGTCATCCAGAGCAAACCACAGTCATAAATCTATCCCATTTAGGATCTGCCCTCTCCCACCTCCATAGGCAGTTTCCCCATGCTCAGCAAGGAGTCCATGGTGAGTCCCTGTCTTCCCTCTCCAGCTCCTGGAAGGCCCCTTGGGTAATGTCCCAGCCCTTGACACCCCTCAGCCACAGGAAGGATCATGTTGCCCTCCAGTGGCTATGGTTAGCAGTGGTGTAGGGAGGAAAGGGTGGCCTGACTCTTAGGAGGGTCTTGGGTCCCTCCTTGGGCACACATTTATGGAGTTTCAAGTCAGGGCTGTTTACATTGCTTGCAGCCTAGATAACTCATCTCCTGTCTCTCTGGCTCTCTAGCACAATCACATTCACCTCTTTCTGTTCTCCAGAAGAACCAAGCAATTATAAAAATGGCAAAAAACAAAAATCAGTGCTCTTGTGTACTGGGACAAGGGCTTTTTTTTAAAGGCATTAACCAACTCAGTGGGCAGCAGCTCCATGAGGCCAGGCAGTTGTCAACTCGATTGTACAGATAAGGAACTGAATCTCCAGGAAATCAGTTTCCTGGTTCACCAAGCTACCATGGATGAGTTAGGAGCCTGATGCTACTAGAAATCAAGTCCTGCCCAGGAGCTATTTGGTGATAAAGTATGTTGATGGAGTTATAAGCAGGCTAGAGTGGAATAATGATGGGTATGGCATGCCAAGGGCAGGGGGGCGCGGAGAATTGGGAAGGGAGTGTGGGATGAAGCAGAGGGTTCCACAAAGTGGGGTGAGGAGGGATGTGTGGCATGGATGGGAGGAGATAGGAGGTAATGAGGGAGGCAGAAGGAATTGAGGTGAGTCTGAGAAGTGGAGTGAAGGGTACAGATGGGAGAGAGCTAGTGAGTGAGGGTGGAGAAGGTGGAGGAGTGAGGGGTGAATGGGCAGGGTGAGGTTAAAGAAGAGGTGGGAGATGGACAGGTCAGGCATGGGAGGGGGAGGGGAGGTGGGAGGGAAGAGGCTGCCTAAGGATGAGTAGGAGGTGGAGGGTGCTAGGTGAGGAGGGTGTGAGGGGCATGAAGTGGTGAGAGAGGAAGTGAGAAGGGTTTTTAAAGTGTGAGGACTGTGCAGGTCCCTGGGGCTCTAGAGGACGTGTGCAGGGGAAACAAGTGTGGGGGAGGGGTCACATCATGGGAGGGGGTGTGGAGTGGTCTGAGGAACTGCCATAGTTTGCCTTCTGTCCTCATCCACATCCTCGGCTGCTGCAGTCCCCACCAGACCTGGCCATACTGCTAGACTCCATTTCAGGGATGGGTGGAAATTTCCATTTCAGCAAAATCCATTTGTAAAGCCCTGGAGCTTTGAGCCTCCTTCTGCTCTGACTGCCTGGATCTGCCTGCCTGGATCTGCCTGTCTGACTCTTGCCTGCCTAGCTAGCCCCATCTCTCCCCAATCTTCCTACCCAGCAGGCAGAGCTTCAGCCTAGGGCCTGGCCTCCAACCAGACCCTACTCCAACTCCAAACCCTACTCCAACCCTACCAGGTAGCCTATGGAGGATCCACACTGCCAAACATCCTAACTTCCCAGGATGCCTCAAGGGCCTGAAAAGGGCAGGAGACTGGTTGCTGCCTTGCCCTCAGCTAGGGCACCATCAACACTGTTTCCCAATGCTGAATGGGGTTGTACATAGTGTACATAGTGTATCAGAACAAGAAGGAAGAGCTCCTCAAAATCATGCTATTTAGCCCTTGTCACTCAATAGCTAGGGAAATAGCAGTCCAGAGAGGAAAAGAAACCTGTCTAGGTCTTCCAGTTCTGCTGATATGTGGACTAGAATAACCGCACTGCCGGAGGAGGACTTTCAGGAAACAGAGACAGGCAAACTTGGCTCTGTTGCAGTATGCCTTTGATGTATGATTTTGTTTCTCTGCTCCTTAGTTTGTGTGATAATAGTGACTTGACCATATTTAGGTGCAGCTAAGTCAGGTTGAGGAGTGAAAGCCCCTAGATCTTCAAATCCATGGATGAAGGAGGAAAAACCCCAGTTCTAGATTGGTGTCCAGACTCCTTTGCCTTGCTCCTAAAGAACCACAGAAACAGCAATAGGAATGACATTGAAGCTCTGGTTGGGGCTTGAGCTGTGCTCTCCTGGAATAGAAAGTGAGGGAATGGCTTAGGCTATCTCAGGCCTCTTGGAAAAACTTTCCTCTTGTAGCCCACAAAGAATAGCCAATGGCCTCTAAAAGGAAGGGTGAGTTTCCTGCAAAAGCCCATGTGGTGTGGGGGGGGAATGGGGGAGGGTGAGAGGCAGACTAGATCCCCTAAGGCAGGGGCATGGTCTGTCTTTTTCACTTCTGATTCTGGCACAGCACCTAGCATGGAGGTACCCCTCAGGCCCTGCCATAATTGGAGGCAGCTCAGGAAAGCTCTTAATAGCTGGTAAAGCCTGCTCTCCAGTGGATCCCCATGCCCTAGGCATACATGTGGTGCATGCTCTGGCACACATTGGAGCCAACCTTAGCTCTAGCACATGTCCTAGCACACCCTCCAGCTGCTGCCCTCCTCCTCCTTCCCCCATAGGATCTCCAGGCCCCATCTGCTCCACTTTCCTGCATTTCCCCAGAACATCTGGACCACTCCTGAAATCTGGCTCCCGGTTCTGTCAAGAGGGAGCTCCTAGTGGGAAGAGGGGACTCCTGGGTCCCATTAGCTCTGAGCTAGGGCCAAGGAAGGCCCTGGCTGACCCCCCGCCATGCCAGCCTGCAGTTGCTAGAATAAACAGGCCTAAGAGGACCAAGGTCCTTATCTCCTATTCTCTCTACCTTTGAGCAACCCTTCTGCTGCAGAGTTGTAACTATTTCCTGCTCTTGTGCATGCACAGCACACCCTACACAATCACCCCACCATCCCCCGCGAGGGCCCAACTGTTGACTATGCAGAGATCTGCTCACTGGATTAGCATTTTACTCTATACACAAAGGTGCCCAGGAGCCCAGGGGTTGTGCTCCAGAGCCACACACACCAGACTTCAGGCTGTTCCTCCCCTTCTACTCCTTGGAAGAGCTCTTACACTGGGTGGGATGGACCAGTCATTTTTAGTCCAGAACAGCAAAACATTTGAATGTCTTCTCAGAAAAACCCAGCTTAGGAGGAGCCAGGCTGGTAATACTTTCACCTATACCTTGACTGCTGCCTGCCCCATTTCCACTCTACCTGTTGCCTTATTCTCTGCAGACCAGTCAAGAGTTTGTTTTGGGATCGGGATGCTCTCCATGGTCCTGAACTTACATCTGGCAAACTTACATCCGGTAAACATGGGAAACACAGGAATCAGGAAGGAAGAACACCATCCTCAAGGGAAGACACTGTAGAATGCAGGGGCGGGGGGGGGTACAATAGTGATAGAGTGTGAGATACAAAGGGACAGAGCAAAAGGAAACTAAACAAGGCTGCCAGAAAGGGCAGAAGGGAATAAAAATAACACTTGTTCCTTTCTAAGAACGGTAATCTTCCCTCAGGATCCAGGACTTGGAAAGGGGCAAGTCAAAGTGCTCTCCGTCACCCTATGTGAACCTCAGCTCCTGTTTGCCCCTGCAACCCTCCAAGTATGCCAACATCTTTCACATTCTTCCCAGGCCTTCCCTGACCGGGGGTCCCTGTGAGTTGAGACCACCAAGAGACTTGGCCTTAAAGGCTCTGTTGTTGCTGCCTTATTTAGAAAAGCTGGAAGAGGAGACTTTCGTCTAGATTTCTCCAAGCCAGCGTCCCTCAAGATTTGCAAGTCTGGGGGTGGAGAGCCTGTTTAGTGCCCTCCCCAACAAGTCCTCTTTTGAGTCCAGATTGCTGCAAGGAGGGAACCCCCGAGACCATGGCTGGAAGGAAGGAGCAGAGGAAACAGAACAGAAAGAGTGGAAAGCGGTTTCCTGCTCGGTTATAGCTGTTATTATTTATTTATTCATGTATTTTTTATTAAGGAGGAGATGTCAGCTTAATGAGCGAAAAGCCCAGCAGGCTCTGAGGGGCGGAGCTGAAGGTAATGGGGCGCTATCCACACACACAGGGCCTTTTCCCACCCTCCCCTCACTCAGGACCCCCTTGGCCACTGGTGGTTCACGCTGTCTCCAAAGCCCCTCCTCGCTCCCTTTCTCACTCCTCACTGTGCCTCTGTGGGTGCCCATGGCTCCCGCACATCCCTGCCCCTCTCCCTGGGCACACAGAGCTGTTCTCTCCTTACTGTGCCGGGTTCTGCAGCTGGAGCAGAGTTGGAACTGGGGAAGGCAGTTGGGCTTCTTCACAGACAGCTCCCCTCCATCCACCCTTGCCCCTGCTCTAGTTGGGTCAGCCTGCAATCCCCTCCCCGCTCTGTCCTTCCTAAGGCTGCCCCCAGGAGAGCAGTGCAGCCCCTCTCCTCTCCGGTAGCCTTGGCATCAAACAGGACCAGCTTTAGCCTCAGCTCTGCTATGTAGTCAAGAGCAAGCATGGTAGTTGAGCACACAAGTCTAAAAGCACAGCTCAACTCAGGACTAGCCTGAGACTAGACTGTGCTGGAAGTGGACACAACTGCAGCCTGGTTCAATTTGAGGCATTACCTAAGTAGCTAACCTCAGACAGAACCAAGAACCAGATCCTGTGGTAGGACTACCTTTAATCCCAGTCTGTATTTGTGGACTAGCCACAGACTCAACTGCCAGCCCCTAACCAGGCAGAGTTTTAGGGTAGACCAAGAAATAGAAGCTTTGGAGGCCAGTGTAAAACAAATTGGTGGATATGGCCTGGAGAGGGGACCAAGTGGCCACTCTCTTTGGCACAGACCACTGGGCATTACTTCACTAGCAGAAGGTTGCCTGCTGCTTGTAAGGACCCAGCTGAAGGCACATCATGGAGGCTTAAGGGGGAGGTGCCCTGGAACCTGCCCTGTGTGGGCACAAGGCCATAATGTCCTTCGTGCTTCTTTTGATGTCCAGCAAAAGCTGGACCAAAGGAAATTATTTGTCCAGCAAACAGAAGCAGACCACTGCCAGGTGCCAGGACCTGGGGACAGAGAGAGCATCCATAATAAGCTAGCTCTATGTAATGGTGGTTGAAAGTGGAATAGCAGAATATTTCAGCAACATTATTGAGTATGTACTTCTACCAGGCACCATGCTACACTGCATTATCTCATTGTGTCATTACAGCCCTACAAGGTACACACTGTTATTGTTCCCATTTTATTTATTAAATAACATTTTATTACATACATGTGTATTGTGGAAAATTTAAAAACAGATAACCAAAATATAAAAATGAAAACATATATTCTTTTTATTATTAATACCTTGATGTATAATCCATGATCGTTTTCTTACGTGTATCTTTTTATCAAAGTGTGATTGCATTATGTATACCACTCTATGATCTGCTGTTTAGCAACAATCACTTTTTCATTTCAGTACATTTTTTTTCTCTAGAACTGGGTATTGAACTCAGGGTCTTTTTTTGAGGAAGGGGGTCCTGGGCGCTGTCCCTCAGCTCTTCAGCTCAAGGCTAGCACTCTACCACTTGAGCCATAGCGCCACTTCCGGCTTTTTTCTTTTTGCTTATTTGGTGATGAGGAATTGAACCCAGGGCCTCGAGCATGCAAGGCAAGTGCTCTACCACTGAGCCACCTTCCCAGTCCTGAACTCAGGGTCTTATGCTTGCTAGACCAGCTACCACTTGAGCCATGCCCCCAGCCCAAATTTTCTTTTCTTTTTTGTAGGTTGTGGAGCTTGATCTCAGGGCCTGGTTGCTGTCCCTGAGCTCTTTTGTGCAAGACTAACGCTCCACTGCTTTGAACCACAGTGCCACTTATAGGTTTTGAATGGTTAATTGGAAATAAGAGTCTCATGCAAACTTTTCTGCCCAGGCTGGCTTCAAACCATGATCCTTAGAGCTCAGCTTCCTGAGTAGCTAGGATTACAGGCATGAACCATCAGCATCCAGCACTGAATTATCATCCACGAAAAAATTTCCCTCAATGATCTGCAAAAAGTCCTATATTTTTCAGAATTCAATACAGACACAACATCTTATTGTTGTGTGCATTAAGCTCTTTAGTATGTTTTTCCCCCTTTTTTTGCTTTTGACCCATTAGAACATGCAATTCAGTGATCATTTGTTCTATATACTATCCCTCCTTCCAGCTATCTAGTTACTTCTTTTTGCAATTGTTTGGTTTATGGCATTAGTTTAATGTTACCTGTAAATTCAATCTAAAGATTGATCGAGCCAGAACGATTCAAGTTAATCTTTTTTTCCTGGTCCTGGGACTTGAACTCAGAGCCTGTGCACTGCTCCTGGGCTTTTTTATTTTTATTTTTTATTTATTTTTATTTATTTATTTTTAACTCAAGTCTAGAACTCTACCACTTGAACCACAGTTTCACTTTCAGCTTTATTGGCAATTAATTTGAGATAAGAGTCTCATGAACTTTACCGCCTGGTTTGTTTTTAAACTGTGATCCTCAGATCTCAGTCTCCTGAGAAACTAGGAATATAGGCACAAGCCACTGAGCCAGGCAAGTTAATAATTTTTGTATCAAATAGAAGAATAGTAGCTAATTCATCTTCTACTGGACATCATCTAGTGTCATCTCATCAAGATAGTCACGATTCTGTCTGGGCGCTGCTGACTTATGCCCGTAATCCTAGCTACTCAGGAGGCTGAGATCTAAGGTTTGTGGTTCAATGCCAGCCAGGGCAGGAACATCTGTGAGACTCTTATCTCCATTAGATTGCCCAAAAAGCCAGAAGTGGAGCTGTGGCTCATGTGGTAACTAGCCTTGAGCAAAAGAAGGTCAGGGACAGCATCCAGGGACTGAGTTCAAGCCCCAGGACTGGCCAAAAAAAAATCATGATTCTTTTCACTTTCCTTCTAAGAAATAATGTTTGTGGATTATTCTGGCACCAATAGCTGTTCATTTTCTCAACCAGCAATTCACCTGGTGGTTAACAGCAATCGACAATCCTCTCATGTTTAGAGAGGAAAAACCTGAAGTTCAGGATAAGGAACAGTCACAGTCTCACACAATCAGCAGTTTCAGACTCTGGCTAGAAACTGAGATTTTTTTCCCCCCTTCTTTCCTATCATACTAAGCAGGGTACTCAGCACATATTTACATGCACGAAAACCTGCCGGGGAGTGCTTCCCTCCCCAAGTGGAAAAAGTACTTGGTGAGGTCCAACCAGCTTCCTGGCTAAGTGCCAATGCCACTAATGACAGCTGCCAGTGAAGTAGCTTGGCACCTGTTATGTGGCAGCTCATGCTAAGTACTTTATAAACATTAGCTTCTCTAATTTGCTCAAAAACCCTGTAAAGTATAAAGCATCACTTCCCCTTTCAGAGATAAAGAAAATAAGGCTCAGGGAGGTTAAGCACTTGCCTAAAATCACACAGTTAATAATTCACGGATCCAGGCTCAGCTCATTTGATACCAGAACTCAGGTACTTTACTACCTCCCTGACTTGGCCTCTCAAGCTGGTTTCCGTTCAGATCTGAGACTGAAGAGTAACACTAACCAGTGAAGGTATGGGCTGGGTCTTTCATCCAAGTACTAACTAGGACTAGCCTTACTTAGCTTCCAGATTCTTTGGAAAGTGGACACCAAGGTGGAAAGGCTGTAGATTGAGCTTGTTCTGACACTGCCCATAGCTCTATGGCCATTTGTCAGCACAACAGGGGCATTGAAGTATCCCCTGGGGCCCCTCCGTTGGCCTCCTACCACCAAGCAGCTCTCCAGTTTAGAACTGACCAATCTAACTTAGTTTTTCTATCTTCTGTTAATCTATACGCAACCCCCACTATGGGTCTAATGCTAACAAAACTGCTTGTATTTGGACAAGAACCTATATGTCCCTTTTACATATTGGGGCTCTACCCTCTTCAAAGAAAGCAGGAATTATGGGTTCCACAAGAATGCAGATATGAGCCAGGTGCTGGTGGCTCACGCCTGTAATTCTAGCTACTCAGGAGGCCGAGATCTGAGGATTGTGGTTCAAAGTCAGCCCCGGCAGGAAATCTCCAATAAACCACCAGAAAACCGGAGGTGGCACTGTGGATCAAGTGGTAGAGTGCTAGCCTTGAGCTGAAGAGCTGAGGGACAGCACCCAGGCCCAGAGTTCAAGCCCCACGACTGACAGACAGACAGACATACAGACAGACAGACAGACACACACACACATGCACACACACATACACAAACACAAAAGAATGCAGATATGAGGCTTGGCTAGGAAAGGCTCAGGTGCAAACATGCCTCACTCGTACTCCAGTGAGCATTTTTAAGGTGGGACCAAGGCCTCTGAGTGAGTTTAGTATGAACCCCAGACAGGCTGCTCTGCTGTTAGTTGGAATGTGAGGCTTGTTCCCAAGCAAGGCTGGACATGGAGTAAAGGTTCTGTGCCCTCAGCCCTGTGAGGAGAGCAGGTCTTTTAAATGTCACCAGCACAGAGGGCATCCTGAGAAATGTCAAAGAATGCTGATTTGGATCCCTTGGCAGAGGGCGGAGCCAGCATTTCCCTGCAGTCTCCTTGACCATCTCCCCATTCCAACTGTAGAGGGAAAAGATGCCAAAGAATCCTTTGAGTTTTCCTAGAAGGAGTTCTAATACATTGTATAGCTGGGGGAACTAATGCCTAGAACTCACAGAGCAAGGTAGAGACGTTCTTCAGATTTTCTCAAGGACTAGTAATAGAGTTCTTCCTACCTGTCCTATTCCTCATTCCCTCCCACCTCCTGTCCTCCAAGCCCAGGGATCCTCTATCCCCCGATACAAGACTTTGATCTGCAGCAACCATAGCATAGGGATAGAGATCAAGAAGCCCACTCAGGGCTGTGGGTCCAGAATCAGAAAGACAGCAGCTTGAGCCAGCTGCCAGCAGCTTGAGCCTGCTGCCACATTGGCCTCTAACCTCTTCACCCCTATTCTGGACTGACATCTGTACCATATTATCCCTGCCATCTCCAGAAGAAAGAAGATGAAGGTCCACTGAGCAGAAGTAGCAATACAGAACTTCCATGTGCTCTGGGGCTACTGTGTACCTCTTCCAGGCCCTGGGTGGCTGGTACCCCTCTCATTTCTCATCTGCTGTCTGTGAGAGCCCATTTTCATTCACTACCTATCTCTATCTTAGCACCTGATATTCACCTGGGTATAAAGGACTCATCTCCCGATCTCAGAAAACTCTCCAAAGGCCCTAGAGAGCCTAGCTTCATTTTCATTCATGGTGATCTCACCTTCTATGCTCCAGGCTTCTCATAGATGTGACCATTCAGAGTTCCTGTGCTGTCTATGAGAAAGGGGTCCAAGTCAATACTATCCTTATCTTCCATACCTGACATAGCCCAGGTTTACAGGAAACTGTCACTGAAAAACATGATTGATGTCCAGATCAGCCAGGCTTGTATTTCAGAGTCAATACTGCTATCTCAAAGCACTTGGAAAATAATCTTCCCTGAAGACTGTAAGCTTCCTGAGGACAGGGACTGGGTCTCTCATTCACTTCCACATTTCTTCAACATCAGGCCTAAATTAATGTCTAATAAAACTCCCTGGAAGGGAATATATACATGAATGGGTGATCTAGGTGGGCAAGAGTGTTTTTTATCTTATTGTTGCAATGAAGACATGAGATTTAGAAAAGATAGCAACCTGGAGAAGGCCTCTAAGATGTTCAGTTGGGAGCTGGAAGCTTGGAGCAGCTACTGACCAAGGAGCATGTAAAGGAGCCTCTGTCCAGGAGAAAGGACTTTCCTGGAATGATTCTGCCTCCAGATGGAGAAGCAAGAAAGCCTAAGTGGATTCTGTAGCTCTTGAGCCAGCCAGGTTCATAAATCGTGGCTCCATTGAAGACACATTCATGTTTTCTCTAGAGACCTGGGTGTAACTTGATGTGAACATTCAATAACATGTAGGGGTTTGCAGCCTCCATATGTAGATGCCTGTGCTAATCTTGCCTGGACTAGAACACACTGCTTGCTCAGGGTTTACCAATCAGCTGCAGAGCTTGAGATGTGCAGGGTCCCAGGGGAATAGGGGCCAATAAGAAAAGATCCAGCCCAGGAAGGAGAATGGAGGAGTGGCAAAGGCCCAATAGCCTTCTTTTGGTGAATTCAATCCTATTCACAATTTATCAACCTCCTACCTTGTGCCAGAAGCTGTGCTGGGCTCTGGGGACTCTATGATGGCTCAAATGCACAGGAGAGAGAGAAAGGGAGAGGCAGCCACAGAGACAATCACAACATGGGTGCTAAGTGCTTAAGAGGGAGGTACAAAGTGCTCTGGGAGCTCAGAGCAGCAGCCATTCATGCTTTCCCGGGGTGGAGAAGTAGTTTGGAAGACTTCACTGGGGAGGGATGTTTTAGCTGAGTTTGGCCAGCTCCAAGTCGGAGAGGGAAAGAAGGGCAACTCAGACAGAGGTGAGCATGTGCAAAGATGGGATTAAAAGAGAAACCTTCAGGATGATGGCAGCAGAGAAGGAGGTGGTAGGATCACTGGCCAGGGAGCCTCAGGCCAAATTCTGAAAGGCCATGAATGGTCCTACTAGAGAGCTTGGACTGGATCCAGTCGTGGGCAAAGGGGAGCCATTGAAGAATTTTAAGCAGGGGTGTGACAGGGCCAGATTTGTGTGGTAGAATGCCTTCTCTGGAAAGATAGAATAAGCTAGGGCTGTGGCTAAAGAGGCAGAGAGTAGAAATGAGTTCTAGAGACACTTTGTAGGAAAATGGATGGGCTTTCTAGGTCTTTTCTAAGTGGTTCTTTGGACTTTCTTGCCTTTCCACACAGGCTCTGTATTCCCTGGGGAGGAGGGTTGCTTTCTCCTTTCTTTGGTTAGATGCAGGCTTCTGCGTTCACAGAACTGAACCTACAAAGTCTATCTGACTGATGCAAGCCAAGCTGACGCTCAGTGCTTGGGGAGTCCTGCTCTGCGGATGAGCTAACAACTTCTTTTTTGGCCTCTTCCAGACCTCTGGGGGAAGGCACAGGAGATCCTCCCGCCCTTCTGTCCCTTCCCTTCTTCTTCTCCCTCCCCCTCCTCCCCAGAGCCTAAGCTTTCTTGCTGGGAGCTCTCAGAGCCAGTAGAGCTGTGGATGAAATGGTTCGGTGGCTCCAGCCCAGCTGCTGCCATGGCAACCAGGCTGCCTGCCAGACCCACAGTCAAGAGCAGGCCTGGCTTATCTACTCCAGAACTACGATTCCCATCATGCAAAGTGCCTGCGGCAAAGAGAGAAACTCACCCCCAAATTGTCAAGCCAGATCCTTCTTGCTTAGAAAACACATATGGCCATAACATGGGAACACAGCCCAGACCATGGGCACAGAGCAGGTGGTAGTGCGTGCAGGCAGGCGGTTTCTTCTGGAGGCTTGGGAACCCTTCCTTGTTGACATAGCCAGAGGCCACTGGCTATAGACCTAGGCCTATAGGCTAGGTGCAAAGGCTAGGGATGAATACTAGTCCTGCTTTTGCTGCCAACCTGTGGAGTGGCTTGAAAATATTCTCTTAAAACTCAGTAGTCTTGACATCTACCACCACCTTTGTGGGCCTAGCCTGGAAGGCTGCAATTCACAATTCACTGGCCGCTTTGCCTCCCCTTGAGCCTCTCCTCTCCTCCTTCACTCCAAAGCCAGAATGACCTTTTCAAAATGCAATTCTGATCATATCACTGCTGAAGTTGCTCTTCCCCCCTCCCCCAGTGTTTAAATTCTTGGCTCTTAGATGAGTCAATAAATTTCTTACCTCAGCTGACAAGTCTCTGTATGGTCTGGCCTCCACTTCTTGCCAGCCTTCCCACTCACCCCACACACATTAGCCCTTCTAGGCTTTAATTTCCTTGTAGAAACCATGCTCCCTCTTGCCACGGGGCCTTTGTATGTGCCAATTACTCTTTCTAAAACACTTTTCCCTCCACTGTTGCTCTATATAAACTTCTCTACCTCTGAGAACTATTTTCTTAGGAAACCTCATATGATTTACCTTACACGGCCAAGAGTCCCTTTATGTACTCTGTTGGCACAGGCCAAAGGAGAAGACGTTATGGAATACAAATCAGTGTTGTCAACAGTATAGGATGCAGAGCTGGGAGACCTGGAAAGGTCATCAAGAAGACAGGTGGGAGTGAATAGAGAGGAAGGGCAGAAGGACATAACAGACAGGAACAGTACCAGTGATGATGTCTGCGGCAGAAAGGGCATGAACTATAAGAGGAATGGCAAGGGACCAGGCTTTCTGGAGTTCAGGATGAGGAGATCTGATGCCTTCACCTATATGCGCTTTGGTTTTCGGGGCAGAAGTGGGATGGACCTTGACTTTTCCTTTTTTCTTTTTCTTTTTTTCTGAGTATTGAAGTTTGAACTCAGAGCCTGTGCTTGTTAAGCAGGTCCTCTACCACACTTGAGACATGTCTCCAGCCCTGTTTTTCTCTGGTTGTTGTTTGAGATGGGGCCTTGCTTCCTGCCTAGGCGTGTGCCTGAGCTGCAATCCATCTATTTAGGACTACTGGTGAAATCATAGGCAAGGATCACTGCACTCAGTTTCTTTCTGTTGAGATGGAATCTCATGGACTTTTTACCCAGGTTGGCCTAGAACTGTGACCTTCCTGATCCCGGTCTCCCACATAACTTTGGATGACAGTCATGCACCTCTGTGTCTCAAGTGGTGGTTGGTTGAGAAGGATTCACATGAACTATTCTGTGTGGGGCAGAAGGATGACTGGTGTAAGGTACCAGTGCCCAGCCTGGGCCTTGACTTCTATACTCCTGCCTGTTATTTTCAAGCCCAGGCTGAGGCCCATAGTAGACATACCCAGACTGTCCCACTGCTCAAGCATGCTGTCCTTCACCCCTGAGTGCTCACTACTGTATGTTAGCTGACCTGTGTTTGATGTGAGAGTTCTGTGACCCTCAAGATGTGTGTGTGTGTGTGTGTATGTGTGTGCGTGTGTGTGTGTGTGTGCACAAGAAAGAGAAATGGACAGACAGACAGGCAAAGATGGCAGAGGAAGAGGGAGGGGGACAGAGAGAGGGAAAGGAGGTAAGGAGATGTGCTGGTGTAGCAGTCTATCAGTCTTGGAGCTTAGATTACCTACCAATCTTAGGAAGGCTGCTAGAGAAGGGGGAGCCTGGCCTGGGGCTTAGAGTAAGTAAGCAGCTTGCCTGGGAAGTTAGGCATAGCTTATCAGCTGCAGAAACTTCAGTGGGTACGGGGAGCCAAGGCCCCTGGGCACAGGCCTGGGAGAGCACCTTCTCCCATCTGTTACTATTCTCGTCTTCCTCAAAGGTCCTGAGTAGGATGGTAGACGTGTCCCCAGCAGCTGAGACCTACCTTTGAACTCTCCCTCACAAAAAGCTTGAAAGAGCTCTGTACAATGCATGCCAGATCTATAATTTTGCTGAGATATTCCTGAGGCAGGAACCTCAGCTTACATATTTCCCAGAGAAGCATTCCTCTAAGTGCGAGCTTTAGATCTGCTGAATCAGAACGGTATTGAACATTTATGAAAATGTAGTGCTTCACAAACCATGTTTTTGAGACGCTTTGTCCTGAAGGATGCATAATTCTGTCCAAAGAAGCATCCCCTCAGCGGAAATGTTTCCTTAAACCCAGCTGGTGGTGGTGACCTTTGGAATCCCACCCCGGGTCTGGTCACCTCTCATTTATCTGCAGACTTTGCCAGGAAGACAAGCCAGCCATGCCCTTCCAAAGGCCCCTTCCAAACCCCACTTTACCATACATTCCATAAACAACAAAGGAGAATCTCCTTTGAACCAGCTGCTGGAGTTCTGGAAAGAAGACCACAAGAATATGACAATAATATAGGAGTGAAGTCAAATACAACAGAAGCAAAGAAAAAAATTTAAATGAAAAAGAACAATCCAAGATAACAGTGGTAAGTGCTATTAAGGAAATAAAACAAAATTATTTAGCAGAAAATTTCCTAAACTGGCTGTGGTGATACAGGCTTATAAAGCCAGCACTCAAGAGGCAGAAGCAGGAAGATCATAAATTTGAGGCCAGATCAGGCTACATAGCAAACAAGATCTTGTCTCAAGCAAATAAAAAATAAATAGAAGCAAACAGATAAATACAAAAAGAATTCCTCTGAAATGTGAGGTGTTAAAAAAAAAAAGCCAGGTGCTGCAAGCCTAGCTACTCAAGAAGCTGAGATCTGAGGATTGTGATCTAAAGTCAGTCCAGGCAGGAAAGTCTTTGAGACTCTTTATCTTCAATTAACCACCAAAATTTTGGAATTAGAGCTGTGGCTTAAGTGGTAGAGAGCTAGCCTTGAACAAAAACCCTCAGGGACTGTGACCAGACCTTGAGTTCAAGCCCTAGGACTGGCACACATATACAAGAATAAATGGAAATGGGTGGGGTGGGGGATTGCTTCATTGAGGATTCAGGAAAGAAACTACCTTGATGCCTGTAGTTCCAAGGAAGATTCTGAGAATAAAAGCCAAAACCTTTCCTCTTTCTTTGCTACTGTTCTGATGTCTTGTCTTTCTTTTCTTGGCTCAGCTTGCATCTGTTTCAGCTCCTTCTTTGTCTTTCCTTGGCTTTTTTCCTCCCTCCCTCTCTCCTTTTCTCCCTCCCTTCCTTTCCCATTGCCTTCCTCTTCTCCCCCTCCCCTGCTCCCTCCAGAAAAGCTGAGGAAACCAGTTCTCTCTACTTGGAAGCCTAGCCAGCAGTAATTGAGCTGGGGCTCACTGAGCAGTAGGCTCTGGGCTGAGAGTAGGGCTAGAGGAGGAGGGCAGCCAGGTCAGAGGGGGACTGGAACCAGGAGAACTAGAGGGAGCAGCAGGGAGAGGTCTGGGGAGCTGGAGTTCACTCAGAGGGGCTGGAGGTGGCCACTGAGCCAGGTAATCTAATCAGGGGGTGAGTCATAAAGATCACTCACTCCTGTGCACAAGACCAGCCTTGAAAATCACATTAATTTGAAGAGGGTGTAAAATCCAGGGAGATTTCCCCTCTCTCTACCACACACATGAAGATAAACTGTCTTCAGTTTCCAATATGATCTTACAACAGCTTGTCAGTGACAAAACAGCCTCAAATCCTCCCATTTATCAAACGGCCAATCCTGTTAGCGGCTTAAAAGAGACATAATTACCTGCGGCCTTTTGTGTGATTCTTTATACTAACACCGCTTCCCTTCTTCCTGGCAGCTTTCCAAAACGTGAGCTCAGAATTCATTCCTCGTGACTGGTGAGATCTTCAGAGATGTTAAAGTTGGAGGGCCGGAGTGACAGGTCGAGGTGAGACACTCTGCACATCTTGGGGTGGGATGGTGGGCTAGCACCATGGACAGGGACCAAGGCCTGCAAGGGCTGGGGAGTGGTCTTGTGTATAGCCAGTAAGGAGAAACCAAAGGAGTCAAGTCCAACTCATGGGTGCAGAGGGCCAGCCAGAAGGCTCTGTGGGCACTTGGAGGGCTAGATTGCAGCTGTCTTTACAAATAAAAGCAGTGGATGAGCCATTAGCCCCTGACACATCGGAGCTAGCCATGGAGACAGAGAATAGACATGGGCTGGCTATAGATGGTTGGGTAGAGTTCTCATTCTCAGGCAAATCTACAACCAAGAATAGCTGATGGATTTTGTGTTTTTGTGACTTAGAATCTTCCATATTGTCAAAGAACAGTTGTGTTCTTTAGTTAGCATTTATGGAGGCTTGCTATGAGCCAAGCCCAGGTTTATATTAATTAACATCATATATCATATGATCCTAACTCATGTAAGCCTCATGTGCTCTTCTTCTATTTTTCCATCTTATAAATAAGGAATCAGAAAGTGGATGAGCCTAAGTCTTATGTCCAAAGTCATCCAGAGCTGATTCAAATGTATGGTCTACTAACTGGGCTGTCTGAAAAGCAGGCTCTGGCCATAGAGATCAGCTCTATGGTTCTGGGCTAGTCTCTCTCTCTCTCTCTCTCTCTCTCTCTCTCTCTCTCTCTCTCTCTCTCTCTCTCTCTCTCTCTCTCTCTCTCTCTCCCTCTCTCCATCTCTTTTTCTGTCTCTCTCTCTTCCTCTCATACTCAACTTCTTAGTATTCTTCAGGAAGCCAGGCTGGGCTTGGGGGACTTTGGGGAAGGATAGAAGAACCACAAGGCATGACCTTTCCCTCTATAAAGAGTAAGACTCCCTGGAAACCAGCTTGTCTCAGGCAAGATCTCTGCCTGAAAACTCTTGTCTGCCTTCTCTTAGTCCCTCCCACTCCCTGCTCTGCTGGTCTCCGTGGCAGCCTCTGCCTGCACATTTCAGGACGCCCCTTCCCTGCCCCTCCTACTTCCCACTGCTAAGCCTTTGCTTGCTACTGGCCTCCCCACACTTCTTTATTTTCCAGGAAGCTCAAGAGAATCCTCTCCTGGGAGAAAATCATCAGAGCCCATTTGGAAGCCAGATAAAAAGGCAGACAGTGAGACAGACAGCAAGAGACAGACGAGAGACAGGCTGAAAATGAGTTTTGAAGTGCTGTTGAGTTCATGATTGTGGTCCGGTCCTTTTGAGAGTCTAGGCATGAGGGTTGCTCATAGTATTTCTAGAGCTAGCTTCTTCTGCCTCCCTCTGCGAAACAGCCCTCCATTCTTACCCCTCTTTTTCCCTGGGTTTCCTCCCAGACAAGCACCCTCCCAGCCTACCCCCCAGCCTCAGGGCATTCATCATTGGGTTAGTGATTTATCAAAGGCTCTGACAGTTCCTGTTTGGCAAAAATCGATCTGTGAAGAATGGGACCAACCAAAGCCCCCCTTTATCCCAAACTCCCTTCATCAATCTGCCCCCTAAGAGATCCATTGCTCTGGCATCTGATCTGGTCCCCCCTTCCCCCTTCAGGTTAAGGTAGTTCTCTGGATCTTTTCCTGTTCCTAAGAAGAAGGGACAGAAAGGAGAGTGATGAGACAGAGAGAAAGAGAGTCATATAAGTTAATGCCGTCTCTTAGATGTTTATTTTGTTGTTTTTAAGTGAGAAAGTACCAGCTCTATTAAATGCAATCAATACTTGGCCCAAGAGAAACTTCCCTTCTCTGAGACATTTGAAATCTGGTCAAATCATTTTGCCCTGATACAAAGTAATTTATCAATTTCAAAACCCTTCTAATCAGTAGAGGCGATGGAGTCCCAATTCCTGCCTGCAATTGTCTGCTGCAGGGGATACACACACACACACACACACACACACACACACACACACACACACACACACACACACACACACACACACAGAGCAGTGCACAAACTCCTCTTTTCTCCCTCCCTCCCTCCCTCCTCCTTTGATCCCTCCCACCTCCCAGGACTACAGAGTGGCAGACTGTCTCCCCCTCAGTGCAGTCCCAGGCTAGGTCCCATCCTCCTTGTCTCAAGGCTGGCCTGTATGCTCCTCACCCTGCAGGCCTGCAGTACTCAGCCCTGGGGAGCTAGCATGGGCTGGAGTTCAGCCCAGCACTGAGCCTCTCTCCACCTAGTGGTTAAACAGCTGAGTGAAAGAATCCTATTCCTAGATAGATCCTGAAACTGGGACCATGAGGCTGCAAAGGGCTTCATGGCCACCAAGGGTCCCTTAAGATCTTTGGACTTGGTCTCTGTGGGGAAAATGAGACTGGCTGGCTGGAATGAGGTTTGCTGGCTGGACCTGGAGATGATGTCACAATACTGTCCTGCTTTCAAAGCTGCTATTTTTGCCCTAGAGGACAGATTATGTCTAAGGGGAGATTGTGACAGCAGCAAAATCACCTGCACCTCACCCTCCTGCTCCCAAGAAGAGGGACTTGAGCCTTTGCAGCTCCAATAGATTGGATTCTTGTCAGATCTTTTGTAGCGGCCAGCTGGAGTAGCCAGATAGGCTACTGACCTGTGGGGAGAAGCCACCCACTGAATGGCTGATTCAAATGCTGTCATCACAATGGACTCTGCACGTTCTGCTCTCAGAGGTGACTGAGGGAAGTGACTCAGCAAGCCAGAAGCCTGGTCCATGGGGAACTCAGGAGCATAGATGATATACAAGCTTTCTGAGACCTCAGACCTCTACTTACAGGGAAGTCAACCCAGGGGCCTTACCTCGGCCTTCGGGGCTTATCCACCAGACCTCACCCCAAATCTCCAATAGACCTCTCCTGCCTAGAGTTTGGAAGTCGCTCTGTAACATATATGCTATCAACAAATTTGTGCCATCTCTCACCAAATCTATCACAGTTCCTGCAAGAGTAGAACCAAAAACTTTGAATCTCTTTCAAGCCCTCACAGCTCCTTGCCCAGGGCTCTGCACAAAGTAATATTAAACTAGAATGAACACAGCACCCTGTGGTTTATGAGGTATTTTAATATTAGCTGTCTAATTTAATTCTACCAAAAAAATGCTGGGGGCACAGATCACCCTATTCTATGTTAGGAGAGCCAAGGTTCATAGAGGTGAAATCACTTGTCTCAAGTCACACAGAAAATAAATAACAAACCTAGGCTCTCCATCACAGTTCTTTGATTTCACATCCTAAAATCTTTCCACTGCATTCATTCATTAGCTAAATATTGAGCATCTTCTCCATGCCAAATGTTAAGTTTTCTTCATGGCAATCTAAAATTAAGTGACATTACACCTTTTTTATAGATTGGGAAATAGAGGTGAGGAAATTTTCCCAAGATAGCACAGTAATTAGGCAATAGAAGGAGTTTTAACCTGGATCTTTTGATCTTAAATCCAACATCTTGCTGGGTATGGATAGCTCATACCTGTAATCCTATCTACTCAAGAGGCTGAGATCTAAAGATTTTGGTTCAAAGCCAGTCGACGTGAGAAAAACCCTGAGACTCCAATCTCCATTTAACCAACAAAAAGCCAAAAAGAGAGATATGGCTCAAGTGGTAGAGCCACAAACCAAGCAAGAACATGCAGTCTTAAGTTCAAGCCCCAGTACTGGCACACATACAAATTTTGTCCTGCTATTCAGGAAGAACTTTCTAGATGCCAAGCACTTTTCCAACTTAACCTTCATAAAATCTGCTGTAGGTTTTTGTTTGTTTGTTTGTTTGTTTGTTGTATTTTTGGTGGTCGTGGGGCTTGAACTCTGGGCCTGGGTGCTGTCCATCAGCTCTTCAGCTCAAGGCTAGTGCTCTACCACTTGAGCCACAGTGCTACTTCCGGTTTTCTGCATGGTTTAGTGGAGAGCCTCATGTACTTTCCTGCAGGGGCTGGCTGTGAACCATGGTCTTCAGATCTCAGCCTCCTGAATAGCTAGGATTATAGGTATGCGCCACTGGCACCCAGCTATGCTGTAGGTTCTATGATCACTCTGTTCTTAGAGATGAAGAATCCAAAACTTTGAAAAGTCCAGTAGCTAGAGGTGCCACTAAGATTGGAACTCTGGCCTCTGACTTCAGCATTGGAGCTCTAGGCTGTGCTGGCTTACTGATGATAATAATAAACACTCATGACACATCCAAATAATCAATTTGTATTGATTGGAGAGCTAGTCACTGTAGGTTAGGTTCATGGCACAGTTGGGAATATAAGCTGTGAATTATGGACTTCCAAGGTAACATCTGGCCCCTGGTTCACACTAGCCCCTCATGAGCCCTCTGGGCCTGGTAGTACCCATCCACTTTCTGAATACTTATTCATGTCAAGGGCCGCACTGAGCCCCCTACTGTACTTACCAACCCTCTGTGATCCTCACATAACTCTGGTATAGCTATTGGCTTCTGTATTTAAAGGATGCAGAAACCAAAGCTCTGAGATGCTCATTCTTTTGTCCTTGTACACACAGTATATCAAAGAGCTTTCAGTGTAAAAGCTTTCCCCCTCCCTCCCTCCCTCCTTTCCTCCCTCTCCCCCCCATCCCTCACCCCCTTGATCCTACAAAGCACCTTAGGACAGTTGCTCCAGTGCCAGCTCCACACCATGATTGCAGATGGGGACCGTGAATACTGTTTTCCAGAGTTTGGGAAGAGATTAGGAGTATGGCACTGTAGCTACCAGAGTGAGGTCCCAGAACTTAGGAGAGCTGGGTAAATCCAGGGTTAAACTGTGCTGGGAGACAGTGGGAACTTGAAGTCATTGAGAAAGACACTAGGAGAGCAGGTGAGTTCTAGGTACTTCAGTGCCCATTTCTGACTTAGATCTTCCTTTAGAGCTTATGGCTAGCCAAGTCTTCTGTAGGAGGCACTCTTCCCCCTCCCCCAAAGAATGGTTGCAGCATTACTTGGCTCAGACTTGCCCTGATTGCTTCCCACATTGATGGATGAATGTGGTTCTGCAAATTGGAAAAATAACTAATGTGCAACTCCCAGACCCTGCTGTGTATGAGTGGAGGGTGCTCTTCTGGGTTAACCCAAGAACTGGGAAGAATCAATCCCCTGCATAACAACCCAAAGCAGCAGCAGGGAGAGGCTCCCAGCCTGGTGGGGGTGGATTTACATTTCCTACAGGGTATTCTCTGTGTCACCTCTCATCACCATAATATTTACATCAAATGCAAAAGGCCTCCTCAGAATAGAACCCTGAGGTTGTAAATGCCAAATCCAAGAATGTCAGCAAATGCAAAAGATCAGGTTCTTTGAGGAGCAGCCTCCCCCCTCCTCCAAGCAATGCCTGCTGCAATCCCAGAGGTAAGCAGACTCCCCGGAGCCTCCTAGAACATCACCCCAAATCCAGAAAGGCTAGGAACATTCAGGAAGCCCAAGGGTACCCGACCCTAGTTCTAGGACACCAGCCAGTTTTTCCTGGCCTCCTTAAAAATCTTCAGGAATGTATCCACAAAGACTCTCTGTGCAAGAATGGTGGCCACACAGAAAGGTCAGTGGAACAGGTGGACACTTCTACAAACCCCAGACCCTAGTGATCAGGCCACCTTTCGTCTGCAGCCTAGTGGCTGCGTTCTCTACACATTCTGTCCCATCCTTCTCCCCTCAGTGTCCTCTTAGAGCTCACTGTAAGTTTTCTGAAACCATTCAATTATCAAGCATTTCCTGAGCACTTATTAAGCACCAGGTCCTGGTAGTACAATAACGAAACAGGTTTTTACCCTGAAGAAGCTTATGGGTAAGATAGGCAATGAACAAGTTAATAAATAAATAACTTTAGATGCAGTTAAGTGCCATGATGAAAATAAATTGGGATGAAAGGATGCAGAAGGGAGAGGGAGACTACTGTTGCCAAGGCATCCAGGGAAGGCCTCTCAGGGGAGGTGACCATTTGACCTGAAGCATGAGGAGATGCTAGCACCTAGAGATTTGGAGTCCTGCCCCAAGCAGCAGTGAGTAAGGACAATGAAGAAGTGTGCTAGCTGGTCAGAGTGTATGATAGAGTAGGAAGAAATGAGGTTAAAGAGATATACTGGGCTTGCCAGCCATCTATATCTATCTACCTACCTACTTATC
Source organism: Dipodomys merriami (assembly GCF_024711535.1). Classification (NCBI taxonomy): domain Eukaryota; kingdom Metazoa; phylum Chordata; class Mammalia; order Rodentia; family Heteromyidae; genus Dipodomys; species Dipodomys merriami. Next base: position 8,922,818 of record NW_027204159.1, on the reverse strand, counting down.
AATCTATCTCAATGTCATATCTATCTATATGTAAACATAGTAGCTTTATTCATGAAAGTACCAAGACTCTCCATCCAGAGAGGGACCCCAGAAAGGAGTCCCAAAGGATATCTTCTTTTTTTATGTTTTATTGTTATTATAAAGGTGATGTAGGAGGGGTTACAGTTACGTAAGTGAAGTAATGAGTACATTTCTTTTTTGACAGTGCTACCCCTGCCAAGTTGTGAAGTTCATTTTCAACATAGTGTCTAGTGAGTACCACTGCTGCATTTGTTCGCCCTTCCAAAGGGCATTTACTAACTGGACTGAGGAGACATGGAGTGACTTAGTTAGGGATAACAACTCTCTAACTTACTTGAAAAGTTTTGTTCAGATAATAGAAATTTTGGTTTCATTCTGGCTTCACATCTTCTTCCCTGTGTGATCTGGGCCAGTTGTTGCACTTCATTAAACCTCAGTTTCCTTAAGAGTTTGTTGGAGTGTCAGAAGGATGGCATGAATTAACTGGCATGGTTTGTCTAATTCAGGGACTGGTATCAGCAGGTGCCTCTGTCTTACTCTTCTTTCCTCTGGGCCCCAGCCCAGGCCTTAGCCCTGCCCAGTTGTCACCCAGTATGCTTGCATCCTTGCATTGAGCTTTGATCTCAGGGCAGAGGAAGGGTCCACATCCTCTCTTCGAGGACCAGTTGAGGTCAGCCCAAAGTTCCCCTCGCACACTCAGTTCCCCAGCCTGTGAGGGCCCCACCCCTTGGAAAGGGGGAAATTGAGAACCAAGGCAAGATTGCTCAAGGGGCTGCATGCTGCCAATTCAGATTCAGGATGCCTGGATACATTTGCATGTGCACACACTGCATTTCCTTGCCATTTGCTGCAACAGAAGGCACCAAGGGAAAGGTTATGGCTGTCCGAAGTTATGCATTCCTCCCCAAATCCTTTGCCCATGATCTTTGATATTAAAGGTTTGCCTAGGGAAGATTTGAGGGGAATAAAGTCAGAATTAATGGGAGGAAATAAATGATGAAAGGCAGCATAGAGACTAAGACAGGGCTGAGAAATGGGTCATCCTTACTTCTCTCTAGGGTTTGGACTTCCACTACAGTTAACTCCAAAATAGAGAGAGGTATCTGCCCCTAGAGAGAATTCCCCCAGCAGCTTCCTGAGTAGCCACACAGCTACTTGACTGGTGTCAGGGGCCAAGGTGCTTCTCCTTCCACCCTCCCTACACGGGGCTCCACAGAAAGTTGTGATAAGATTAATTCATTACTTACAAAAAGTTCTTTGGGAGGAAGACAGCCACTGTGTCTAGGAGCCAGAGGATCCTCTCCAAAGCGGAAACACTGAGGTCTTGGGTGCTACAACAGGTGGGCTTGTAAAGCAGCAGGCAAACTGAGTGTTGGTGGCTCACACCTGTAATCCTACCTCCTAAAGAAGCTGTGATCTGAGGATTACAGTTCAAAGCCAGCCCAATAAGAAAAGCTCATAAGACTCTTTTTACTTTTCTTTTCTTTTTTTTTTTTTTTGTCAGTCATGGGGCTTGAACTCTGGGCTTGGGCACTGTCCCTGCGCTCTTCAGCTCAAGGAAAGCTCTACTGCTTGAGCCATAGTGCCATTCATGGTTTTCTGGTAGTTTATTGGAGATAAGAGTTTCATGGACTTTCCTGCCCAGGCTGGCTTTGAACCATGATCCTCAGATGTCAGTTTCCTGAGTAGTTAGGATTACAGGCGTGAGCCACCAGTGCCCAGCCATGGGACTCTTTTTTTTTTTTTTTTGTTCATGACACTGGATTTATTGCGACAAATAGTACTTCAAGGCAGGGTATTTTAAAGAAATAATACTGCAAGAGCAGTTATCTATAAAAGACTCTTAACTTCAATTAACCCACAAAAAGCAGGGAACAGAGCTGTGGCCCTGAGTTCAAGCCCCAGTACAGACAAACAGACAGACAGACAGACAGACAGACAGACAGACAGACAGACAGACAGACACACACACACACACACACACACACACACACACACACACACACAGCAGTGGCAGCAGCAGGCAGGAAGTGCAAGAAGGCATTGGAGCAGAAGGCACAGTATGAGGTGTCTCTGGAAATAGAAGAGAATCTAGTTGGTCAGGGGTGGTAAGGCCAGGTTGGAATGTGAAGGCAGAGAGAACACAGCAGACTACAGACATTTCCTCCCATCTCCCTGGCCTCCTTTTCTTCTTCCTTCCCACTGTAATATCTGAGGCTCCCCCAATGGGCTTCTACCCACACCAGCCTTCAATACCCTTTCCCTCCACCTCTATATCCAGCTTCTCAAAAACTATTGTAATCCCCTAAAAACCCACCAGCTATAACTTGAATGTCATAGGTAGGCTCCTAAACTCAGCATTCCACTATACTAAAGGCCTGGATGTGAAAGCCTTGCTGGAAAGAGGCAGAGAAAGCTTGTGCTACGAGAACCCAGGGGTGCTGACCAAGGTCCTGAAAAACCCCAGTTCTTCCTACAAAGGAAACCATCATTCTTAGTGTGCTCCCTCCTCCCATCTCCACCCTTTGCTCCTGCCTGGCTCCCCCTACAATGCCTCATCGTGTAGGTAACCATCCAGGGCTAAGGGTATGTCAGAGAGTAGATGTGGGAAGACTCCTTCAGTGCTTTCTCCACAAAGCTGCAGCCTCCTACCCTGCCTTCCTGTCCTTAATGCTGGCTCCGTCTGTTCTGGTAGCCCCGCCAAGGACAGCCCCCTACAATCTGACCAGGGCAGCAGCTGGCAGAGCCCCAGGCTGCACTTGACATCCTGATCCAACCATATTCTCAGAGAGGAAGCAGGTTGGGAGTTCCGCATGCTTGCACACACCTGCACACACCGTGCACACACTCATTCTCAATGTCAGCAGAGACTAGAGAAGTGCTTCTTAGATTTCCTGGGTCACAGACTCTCTGGTGGTGATCTCCCCAGAAAAAGATCCATACATCAAAGGTTTTGTTATCAGGAGAGCTTAGGTTATAGATGGCCCCTCCTGGACTCTCACTCTGTTACAACTATTTCCCAAGGGATGAGGCTTCCCTAAGAAAATGTTCTCAGCTGGGTATGGGTGGCTCATACCTATAATCAGCCCAGCTATTCAGTAGGCTGAGATGTGAAGATCTCAGTTAGAAGCCAGCCTGGGTGGACAAATCTGAGGGACTCTGATCTACAATTTACCTGAAAGAAGCAAGAACGAAAGGCATGGCTAAAGTGGTAGAGTGCCAGCCATGAGGGAAAAAAGACAAGTGAGAGAGCAAAGCCCTGAGTTCAAATCCCAGTGCTGGCACACATAAATACTATTCTCCAGATGGAGATTTAGGGGACTCTTTAGTAGCAGTAACGGTGAAGCTGGGCTGAGATCTAAGAGCAGAACCTTTGGCAAGACCATGTTTGGTTGTCAGACTCAAGGATTCAGCAGCTCTGTCCACACATGCTTCTTGTTGCCCACCATAGTCCAGGCACGGTCCTCCCTGTGTCAGTCTTCTTGAGCAGGGGTAGATGAGCTCTGAGTTGCTGCCTGCCTGAGGCACTGCATAGTCTGACCAGTTTGTTTTTTCACATTGAGCACCAACCATGTAGACAAAGACACAGTTCTGCATGGTTTCAAATTTTCATGTAATCAAGTATGGAGCCATGGTTTGGACTTAATGCACATGGCTAAAGACCCACACACATGCCCCAACACAGAGTACACACAGAGATCAGGACATGAAAACCATGCCAGGACAATTAGAAACACAAATCATAAAAACAGGATGGAATTTTTAAAAGAATACATGCTTGGACACCCACACTAGTTGCACATATACAATGATGGCCATACAAATTATTATATGTCCAAACATACATGCTGTCAAAGGCAACTCCTCAACTGCACCTTCTAGGGAACATTCTAGACCTCTGAGCTTCCCATTTCTTCCTGTCTGGCATGCTTCTGCCTCCATGGGTTTCTTCTGATGGAATCAGCCTTTGCTCCTTTTCCACGCTAGGCAGGTTCCTAGTAAGTTTCTGATTTAGTCTCCTGGGACTGCCATAACAAATTGCCACAAGCCATGTGGCTTAAATCAACAGAAATTTATTTGTTGGCAGTTCTGGAGGCCCAAAATCTGAAATCAAGGTGTCAGTAGGATTAGTTCCTTCTGGGGGGCTCACAGAGAGAATCTAATCAATGCCTATCTCTGAGTGCCCAAATGTACCAAACCTTGTCTAAATGTACTGGGAGAGGTGAAAGGGATCATCAATGGTTCTGCCTGCAGGGGCTTCTGACCATGGCAATTCTTGATGTTCCTTGGCTCATTGACATATCACCTTATCTTTGTTTTTATAGTCATGTGACATTCCTCTCACATTTGTCTGTATGTCCTCACTTCCCTCCTTTGAGGATATATTAAGCACTGGATTAGGGCCTATCCTAGTTCAGCAGGACTTCAGCTTAACTTGGTGGTATCTGCAAAGACCCTATTTCCAAATAAGATCATAGTCATACGTATTGGGACTACTTGAGCCCCAATATAAGTGTACATATATGTGTAAATATATTCATTAGTGATTGAAATGAAGGTCTCACACTTGCTAGCTAAGTACATTACCATTTGAACCACACCTTCAGTGTTTGCTTTTTAGTTTGTTTTGTTTTGTTTGTTTTCCGAAAGGGTCTTTATCTTTTGCCAGGGCTGACCTCAGACTGAATTCCTCCTATTTCTATCTCCAAAGTGGCTGAGATCACAGACTTTTGCTACAACTGCCAGCCTGAACATTAACTTTTGAGTAAATACAATTCAACTCCCAATAAACTGTAAGTCTTAGTTACCCTTTTGCTTTCTCCAAGAGGTCTTCACTGACCCATATCCCTAGACAGTGCCCTGCCATGTGCTCCTTTAATTGTCTCTTTCCTAGGGAGCTAAGGTAGTCTACTTCACTCTACTTCCTACTGGCTATTGTATCCCCAGCATCTGGCCCAGGGCCAAAACTCAAACAACATCTGTTTAACGATCATACCATTTACACACATGGTACAAGTATGTGAGTCATGTTGACATGCACACATAGCCCATACATTTGTTCAAGCATATAAGCCAAACACACACAGAAATACAAGAAAACTATATTTGTATGTCTTGAATATATTCCAGTGAGTTCCAATTAGCTAACCAGCAATGGCTGACTTCCAAGAAAGTCCAGCTCTTCTCTAAGTGCACTGGGAGAGGCAAAAAGGGGTCACCTGCGGTCTCCTGTCCTCAAGGGGCTGACAGGCTAACTGGAAAAACAAGACCAACAAATGACGAGAGATACTATAGAAATTAGTTCTGCTGTGTGAGCTCAGAGGCTCAGAGGTTGCAGCTCTGATTTTCTTGAGGCCACAGGTCTTCTTGTTGTGTATTCTTGGTAAAATACTTAACCACTCTGAATTTTCATTTCTTCCGCTGCAAAAAAAAAAAAAAAAAAAGGTAGAAGTGGCGTTGTGACTCAAGTGGTAGAGCGCTCGCCTTGAGCTGAAGAACTGAGGGACAACGCCCAGGCCCAGAGTTCAAGCCCATGACCGAACCCCCCCCCTGCAAAAAAAGATGGTGGTGGGATAATTGTAGTTCTGTCCATAAGGTTATGAGGCTTCAATGACTCTCTTCAAGAAATGGGAGCTGAGAATTTTTGTCTAAATGCTCCCATTCCATCTGCATGTCAGTCAGTGGCTGAGGTTCAGCTAGAGCCTAGGATGTCCAAACTCCATCCAATGAAAAACTCTCTTCTGAAGAGGAGCTCCTTGGTATACAAGCAGCCTAAGTACCTTTCTTAGTACAAAACACAGTGACATTCCCCTCCCTTGCCTTCACCTAGCCCGAGACCAAGGTGACCAATGCTGAGAAAAGCAATACAGGTCAGTTTCATGCCCATGGCTGGTCCTGGTGCTGGGCTGTAGCCTCCTATTGGCCAAGAACAAGCTAGGATGTCAGCTTAGCTCAGAAGAGCTGAGCAGGAGTGAGAAGAGGTTTAGCAAGTAGAAGGGAAGCATTGCCCGCCCGCCTCCCCCCGCCCCCATCTCATCAAAGTTGGGAAGATGGAGTTTTGTTAATGTTTTTGTCAGAGAAAAAAATGGCAATATGTCTTCTAAGTTGAAGTGTCATTTGGCAATAACAGAGATTAGCTATATCTGTGCCTTGGGGAGCCAGTAGAAGGCCTCGATCACCCTTCAGGCTTTCTCCTTGGCTTTGAAATTGTCCAATTCTGAGTAGGGATTGTCATGGGAGTTTAGAGAGAGTAGAGGGCAAAGAAGACCAAAAGGAGAGCTCAAGAAGGGGAAGTTTGAACAAGCCAGCTTGGTTACATAGTAAGACACTATCTGAAAGAATAAAAAAGAAGGCAAGAATAGAAGGGGAGAGACTATGGGAGAGAAGGAGAGGGGGAAAATAGGAAGGAGGGATGGAGGAAAGGAAGGAAGGAGAAAGGAAGAGAGAGAGAGATGGAGAGGAGGAAAGGAGGGAGGGAGGAAAAGAGGGAGGGAGGGAGGAAAGGAGAGGGGTGGGAGGGAGGTCCCACCCACCAGGAGTTTGTCAGACTAGAACAAGCTTGGTGCTTATAAGAGGAAGTTTTTTCTTGAACCTACATGGATGGAGTTTTGGAAAACCATTCTCCTGGGACACTGGGTGAGTCACCAAAGATCAACTAACCAACGAGGTAGAGCTGGAGCCAGGAGCCAGGTGCCAGGCAGGAGGTCCGGAGCAGAACACATTATGCAGATAACCCTGGGGACAGCTCTTTGGCCAGAAGCAGGGGCCTGCTGGTCTAGAGAGTGAGGGCTAAAAATATGAGAATGGATGCTTATCTTGTTGGCTGGCTCTGTGAAGAAAAGAGGGGCAAGAGGAAGCCACACTTGCACAGAAAGGATAGGTGGATGGGGGTGTGTGTGGAATGCAGAAGGTGTGGTGTATAAGACAGGGAGCCTTGGAGGACAGACAGTCAGGAAAGAGCTAGGGCAAGCTGACATGGGAACATCATGGTTCCCCCAGAACACCAGGTCTCCTTCACTTTAGGTCCAATGACAGCTCCATAAGAGGCCACTAAGTTTTCTTGATAGCTCTTCATAAGGACGTCACCTGCTAATGTGGGGCAATTTATTCAAGTTTACTCCATGGCCAGTGGAGATGCTAAGGCCAAATTCAGGCCTGCTTGAAGGTGGGATAATGCACTCAGAAAATCCCACAGCCAAACTCCTAGACTCTCCCCAAGCCCCAGAGTGTCTGAGGTCACTCTCCACCCTCTCCTCCTCCGAGGTTCACAGCCAAGACACAGTGAGTCCTGGGGGGAGGGGGAGGGTGCTGGAGGCAGTCCTGGTTGTTGCTTTCTCTTCCTCTTCTCTTTGTCTAGCCCCAGAGAGCTTTGCCCTCCAGGCTGGGGGTGGAGGGGGGAGCACAGAACTGCTGTGAAACCCCATTTCCTCTCCATTCAATGGCAAAGTCCCTCCCCTCGAACTCTCTGACTTTCGTCCCACATCCTGAGCATATCTAGGCCAGAACCCCTAGCCACCAGGATCACAGAAGCCTGCTGGCCCTGCAGCTCCAAGCAGGCAGAAACGCTAATTGGCATTAACAGAGAACAGGCCCACAGCTCACAAAAGATCGCCTCTTTCTGAGCAGAGCCAGGCCTGGGGCGCAGCCAGCCTGCTGGCTTCTGGTGTCTGCTAGTGGGGGAGGGGGACCTTGAGGGTGGAGGGCAGCAAGGGCAGGGTGACCCAACACAGCTGTCCCTACCTGAGGCTCTTAAGCACTCAGCAAGAGGCCAGCCCTCCTTCCTGCCCCTCATCACAACTCCTCAGGTAGTGCCCAGGCACATTAAAGACTTCATCTCCTCAAAGCCTGCCCTATATGCTTATTTTAATCTAATCTCACTTGGAACAAAATGCTCTGAAATCAGGCTCCCCGCGCTGATATCTCTGTACTGCACCTTCCTATGTATGAGCTTGGACCAAAAAAAAAAAAATGGGGCCTCTGTCTTCCTGATTGTGGAAAGGGAATTGTGGGTTGCTATAACGATTCAATGCCATCCAGAAAGAGCTCTTAGCATGGTCCCCCTGCATGCGACAAGCACTCATTCAATACATGCTAATTGTAGTTTATGATTATGATTGTTATTTCTTGGACTCAATTTTCTCTATTGTAGAAAATTCCTGTTCTGAGTTCTCAGTGCTGGACACAGATGATGTAATGAAGCAGGCACACCCAGAGAAGTTGGTTTTAAGAGAAGTTGGGAAGAAGGCTAGGAGTGTGGCACCTGCTTAGCAAGTACAAGACCCTGAGTTCAAACTGTAATACTGCTAGAGACAGAGAGGGAAGTATAGGGGAAGGAGAGGGAGGAAAAGAGAAAGAGAGGGAGAAGGGAAGAGAAAACAAGAGAGGGAGAAAGAGAGATGGAGGGAGAAATTAGATTTACTTATTACAGGTAAAACCAGTCTTAGAGATAAACAAAACAAAAAGAAAAACCCTCCATTCAACACTCACCTAATAGACTGTCATTATGATTTCAACAACGTTGATCCATTCCTTTGAATAAGGCATCACTCAGTTCTCATTGGTTCCATTTAAGGTGCAAATAATCACACTTTAGTTTGAATGAGTTATAAGATTGATGAGAAGATGTGTGGTACGAAAGTGCTAAAGCCTCTTGAGGAAAAGGGGAATTTTGACATGGAAAGGCTGAAGGAATGATATTGTTTTGCAGGAGGCTGGCCCCGAGGAAAATTGAATGCAGGAACGTTGAAATTCCCTTAGTAACAGTTCAGATGTGACTGAACCTCATATTCAAGAATGTCTTTCCTTGTTTCTGTTCTAAATTTCTCACGTTGAGAATTAAAGGACAAAATGATCATCTCTTTTCTCCACGCAACAGGCCCAGCTTAAATACGTGGCTATGTTTGTTCCTAAAGTCTTCCTTTTTCTTGTGGTAGGAACTATCCATAAGCAATCTCAATCCTAAAGTGATTTTCATTTGCTGGGGAAATTTGAAGACTATCTCTTGTCAGTCTAAGGTTAAACACAGAGAGAAATCTAAATGCAATTTTCCAGTTTGAGAAGCAGTTACAATATTTTTAAGCAATTGAAGCTTCAACGTTTCAAATGCAATGTACAGTAAGGCCTCTGCCAGGCGAACTACAGATTCTGCAAAGCTTACACAATAGTGGAATATCTCAACGGCTTTTCCTCCAGTGTTGAATCTTTGAGTATTTCATAAGTGAAGGTGTTCTGGGAAACTTTGTACAGTTTTATTGACATTTGGCTTTTGTCTGGGGCAATTTAAAGTAAATGCTACATGGGGAAAAAGTAAGAGGAAAGATGTTATAACGAAGTGTCAGAGCAATAATACATTTTTAATAGCATTATTTATCAACATTTATTGGCGTTCGGAGTTAACAAACACTCTGGTCCATCCCCAATGAGTGTTTGCAGTAAATTTAAAGGACTTGCTTTGCCTTTGGCACAGAGAAGATGATCTGACTAGGATCCTTGTGTCATTTTACAGAGATGATCACCAGTGGATGCCCAGACACAGAAAACATATATAGCTGCTATTAGCCAGTATTTACCTTTTCCCCAGTCTATTGCATAAGGCTGGAGAAATGTTTGTTTTCATGCCAAATTCTTATGTTGAAAACTTAATCATCAAAGTCAAGGTATTAGGAGTTGAGGCCTTTGGGGGCAATTAGATGATGAGTGTTGATCCCTTGTGAATAGATTATCACCCAGAGAGATGTCTTGTCCTTCCATCATGTCTGGACAATGAAAAGGCACCTTCTGTGAACCATGAAGTGGGCTTATGACATGTTAGGCGTTTAATATGCCAGCAACTTAATCTCAGTTTTCCCAGACACTATAAGTATAAGGAATAAGTGTCTGTCATTTATAAGCCACTAAGTTATAGTAGCCCAAGTAGACTCAGACTTTCTCATGAAACCTACCCACTACAGAAAATGGACAGAGGACATTGAAGACACATGAACCAAACTGTCTACTCCATCTATCATAAACACCTTCTCCATAGCCATACCTGGATGGACCAAGGCAGCACTTGGCAGATGATACACTGGCCAGGATCTTCCTCTGGGGCCTGATAAGAGAAAAGACTAAGTTGGGTGATCAGACCTTCTCCTCAGTAACTCTATCATAAGGAGAATCAGGAGTTTGCAAGGTGTGAGGGACATGTATCAGTTTTGCCTGCCCAGCACTCAATTCATATTTTTTCCTGGTAATCACACCACAATATTCCTTGGAAACCAACACCTTCACTTCTTTCAGCCCTAGATTTTAGGTGAGCCAATCCTGGAATGGAGCCCCAATTCCAGCGTTGCTTGTCAGCAGCTTTATTCCTTTGGCTACCATGATGAGTTCAGTAGGGAAAAGTGAATTAAGTTCCTTCCTTCCTTCCTTCCTTCCTTCCTTCCTTCCTTCCTTCCTTCTTCTCTTTCTTCCTACCTCCCTTCCTTCCCTCCTTCCTTCCTTCCTTTTTGCCTCTCTCCCTCCCTTCCTCCTTTCTTTCCCTTTCTTCCTTCCTTCCTTCCTTTCTTTTTTCTTCCTTCCTTCCTTCCTTCCTTCCCTCCCTCCCTCCTTCCTTTCTTCCTTTCTTCCTGCCTTCCTGCCTTTCTTGCTTTTTTGTTTCCTTGCTTGTGCTGACTAATTCATGACATAACCAGAAGATAAGAGGTCATAAAAAGAGAGCAAACAAACCACGAAGAAGAACCCAAAATTATGAAAAAACAAGAACCCCAAATCATGAAGAAACAAGAAACTCCGGTCAGAAAAGGAGAATCCATAAGCTTAGAAATGCAGTGGTGGTAAGAGGTGGTAAGAGGTGAAAAGGTGGTAGGAGGGGAAAAGGTAGACATACAAGGAAGTGAAAATACTTGAGTTTCCACCTTCTCCCTGCAAGGTCCTTCCTCCAAGTCACCTTGAAGTTCAAATCACTATACCACCTAGTGCTGCTCCAGTCCATGGAAAGTTACATTATTGTTCAAAATCTTTGTTGTCCCTCCTTTGAGTGCATTCTCTAAAGGCGAAATATACTTCCCATTAATGTCAAACTGGGCCATATGATTAGATTGGACTAGTAAAATGTGAGGGAAGTATTTTATTAATATTTCATTAGGATACATTAGTTGTATAAGGGGAGTTTCATTTTTGGCATTTCTATAGATGTATATATGTATCTCATCAACCTTATCATATCTACCTCACTTTTGAAACAATTTCAACATGTCTCAGTGTTGTGTGTGTGTGTGTGTGTGTGTGTGTGTGTGTGTGTGTGTGTGTGTTTTGTATGCCAGTATTTGGGCTTGAACTCATGTGTGGACATTGTCTCTTAGCCTTTTTTTTTCAATTGTGGGGCTTGAACTCAGGCCCTGGGCACTGTGCCTGAGCCTCTTTGTGCTCAAGGCTAGCACTCTTACCACTTGAGCCACAGTGCCACTTCCATTTTTTTCTAGTGTTTAATTGGAGATAAGACTCTCAAGCAGCCTTTTCTGCCCTGGCTGGTTTTGAACTGTGATTTTCAGATCTCAGCCTCCTGAGTAGCAAGGATTACAGGTGTGAGCCACCTGTGCTGAGCTACATTCTCTCTTAGCCTTTTCACTCAAGCTTGCACTGTATCATTTGAGTTATACCTCTAATTCTATCATTGTTCTGCTTTTATGTATACATATAAAGTACTTATCTTTATTTACCCGCTTCATTCACCTTCCTTGTGAAGGGAATCTTTAAGAACTAGTATGTTCTTCTATTGGCCTGGATTCCAGGGTAAACAATAATTGCATGTTCTTAAGTTAATTTGATAGAGTTTGACTTCCCGAACTTAAGGGAATGCTGCCCCATTGACAATGTCAATGACAATGAGGATATGTTGGTGAGGACAATGATAGGATGGGACATAAATATGTGTGGAACTCCAAAGACTTACATGTTTACTTGCTTTAAATTCACTACAGGGTAGGGGAAATTTAAAATAATTACTAATAGCCTGAAAATGTTATGACTGTTTTCATATAGGAGACTAGAGACGAGAAAATTGAAGGGACTTTTAGAAAAAATGAAATGGCAGTACTGGAATTTGAACTTGGGCCATGCCACCAGACCAGGACTTTACAAACTTCAGAGCTGATACTGCAGCTTCATTTTTGTCTGCTTGTTTGTTTGTTTTGTTGTTTGTTCTTGTCCTCTCATTGTGTCTGCCCCACCTGCTATCCTCATTTTGGGAAGTATCCATATAAGACCACAGTGGACACATACTTCCATGACAGATGCTGGGAAGCGTAGTCAGAGACATCACTGATTTGAAGAAAAGGTGAATGTATGAATATATGACTAAATGAATGGATGTTTGAATTGATTGGTGGATGATTGGTAAATGGACAGTTGGATTTATAGTAGGTAAATGAATGGGTAAGCTGATAGATAGTGAATGGATAGATTTCTTGCATGGCTGGATGGAAAGATAGATGGAAGGAATTCTTGTGGTCTGAGGTGTTCTCTCAGAGTCTAAAAAGTGCATACAAGCTGCTAATACTCTATAACCTAGAACATCTCATCCCATACTTAGCCAATGTATTAACCCCTGCCTGCTCAAGTATTTTGATGTTTCCTCCCATCTAAACATAGGAATCATTTAACCTACAGGTTGCCCATTTCTACTTGGCAACTTACCATTCATGTTCACTTGTCTATTCCTCCATTTCTTCATGTGTAAAAAGAGATGAATATAGCATGTTATTTATAGAGTTTTGTGGGAATAGAACAGCATAGAAATCATTTAGTAAAGTGCCTAACATGCCATAAATTTTCAATAAATAATAACTACATTACTGTTACTCTCTAAAGTTCAGGATGATTGTCTGTGGGAATCAAAATCCCCACTAAGCATGCCATATTGTGATTGCAGTCTTTAGCCCTTTTTCATTAGTAGTGGAATCTGCAATAATACAATAACCTTTATTTTATTACACAGCCCTTGGAAATTGAAGGTTTCATCCATGTCAATTAATTCCTTCGCAGCCCACGTTGGCAGTGACAATCAGAATGTCAAAATGTCTCAGAGCAGCCAGGAGCCGGTGGCTCACGCCTATAATCCTAGCTACTCAGGAGGCTGAGATCTGAGGATCGCGGTTCAAAGCCAGCCCGGGCAGGAAAGACTGTGAGACTCCTATCTCCACTAAAACACCAGAAAACCGGAAGTGGCGCTGTAGCTCAAGTGGTAGAGCACTTGCTTTGAGCTGAAGAGCTGAGGGACAGTGCCCAGGCCCAGAGTTCAAGCCCCATGACCGACCAAAAAAAAAAAAAAAGAAAGAAAGAAAAGCTGAGGCACCTCACCACAAGACTACCCTGGGTGAGAGACCAGCTGAAGTAAATAGTTAATACACTTCACAGGAAGGGAACTCTTTGGAAATGCTAATACAATCAACCTGAAGAGGGGTTTCCGTAGTGTAGTGGTTATCACGTTCGCCTCACAATCAACCTGAAAAGCAAACTTCAAGCTTCCTGTTCTATGATCGCAGAGGTTCTCCCAGAGCTGGGGCTCTGCTCTTTGGAGACCAGAGGCCCTGATTCTTTGCCTAGTTGGCCTGGGAGTGGCAGGGAGGAGCAGCCCATCTTCAGCACCCAGGTCCACAGGTACTTCCTGTCACAACCAGCCCAAGAGGGCCAGAGTGACTCTAGCCTCTAGGAACTTCCAAGGAGCACACACATTTCTAGAGAAGCCCTCACCAAGATAGCATTGGGAAAAGACCTATCTGGAGGATTGAGGAACTGCCTAATACCTAGCATCTGCATCGGAGACACAGCTCAGGGCATCTACTAGAGCCAGGCTACTTCAGTTCAAATCTCACTTCCCATTTGTATTGCTTTGTGCCCATTACCTAATTGCACGCCTTGCTTTTTTTTGTATATAAAATGTACCTACCACTTGGGAGGCTGAGGCAGGAGGATAAGTCAGAGGCCAGCCTGGGCTACAAAGCAAGACTTTGTCTCTAAATAACTTTTTAAAAATTGATTGAGTTAAATGGGGGAGAATAATGGAAGGTGTGACATTAGTCAAAATGCATCGTACTCATAAACTGACATGTTGACTTGAAACTCCTTTGTACAACTACCTTAAGATAAAAATTCAAAGAAAAAAAAAAACAAAACAACAACAAAATGAGGCAGTTCTCTCTGGGAAGAGCCTGTATTTCCCCCTCCAGGTGCTGCCTCCATGTCAATAGATTCTTGGGACTATGGCTACATGACAACTATGGAACAGGCCAGGCTAGCTTATAGATATATTTTTCTAATTATTATGGCCTTCCTATAGATTATGACTTGAGACTGCTGTAAGACTTTGCTCTAAGTCATAAAGTAACAAATTGCCAGGTGCTGGTGGCTCACGCTTATAAACCTAGCAACTCAGGAGACTGAGATCTGAGGATCATGGTTCAAAACCAGCCCAGGCAGGAAAGTCTGTGAGATTAATGTTCAATAAGACTACCAGAAAACTGGAAGTGGTGCTGTGGCTCAAGTGGTAGAGCACTAGCCTTGAACTGAAAAGCTGAGGGACAGCACCCAGGCCCAGAGTTCAAGCCCTATAACCAACAATAAATAAATAAATAAATAGTAACAAATTGTAGAATAAAGACATAAACCCCAGGCTGGAAAAAAAATCAACCAAATAAACTAAGAATGATAATAATTTTTGTCAGTTGTGGGGCTTGAACTCAGGGCCTGGGCACTGTCCCTGAGCCTCTTTGTGTTCAAGACTTGTGCTCTACCACTTGAGCCACAGCACCACTTCTGATTTTTGAGCAGTTAATTGGAGATAAGAGTCTCACAGGGATTTTTCTGCCTGGGCTGGCTTCAAACCATGATTCTGAGATCTTAGCCTCCCCAGTATCTAGGGTTACAGACATGAGCCACTGGCGGCTGGCTGATAATAATAATTTTTTAAAATAAAAACAATCAGTACCCATGTTTTAGGTTTGCATGGAGATTTAATGACAAAATAATTAGAAAGCACTTAGACCAATGTCTGGCACATGGAAAATACTGCAAGTATTTGCTGTTCATTCATTCTTCCTTATGTTTCTTCCATCCAGCATGGGTAAATTCTTCCAGCTAGCACTCATGAATACACCCATTGAGATTCCAGTCTGAACTCTTACTGACAGATGAACCATGTTGAAAAAGATGTATTAATATCAAGGTTAGGTTTGAGAGACGAAGAGCCACCAGGGGTACCTGGAGGAGGTATCCTACCCTCTACTTTGTGTAGCAAACCTCCAATCACATCCTCTGCTTCCATGGCTTTCTTGGCTGCTTGTTTCCCTCCTCACTCCCCAGAAAACTCTTACTCATCCTTCAAGGCCCAGTTCAATGATCATCCCCCAGGAGAAATTTTCCCAACTCCCCAGCATAACTCCTGTCTATTTGTCTAATGAGAAAATGATTGATGCAATGAATAAAGGCTCCCTGTGCTCTTTGTGTTAATATTATAGGCAGTATAGCTTTATAATAATTGTACACATTTCTCCTACCTCGAATATTCTTTCCCATCTGAGTAGTCTGTTCCTATTTATCTTTCATGTCTTGGTTTAGAAATCACTTCTTCCTGGGGAGGCAACAATTGCAGTTGGAACCATCCTGGGGAAAATAATTTTGAGAGACTCCATCTCAACCAATGTCTGGGTATGGTGGTATATGTCTGTTTTTGTAGCTATACAGGACAGCACTAAAAAGAGGACTGTGGTCCAGACCAGGCCAGACATAAAGCAAGACCCTATCTCATAAATAACAAACACAAAAGGAGCTGGCAGACTAGACAGTTTGCCTAAAAATACCTAAGAAAGAACTTCATACAAGAAGCTTTCCCTGTTCCTCTCCATCACCACTTAGATCCACTGTGAGTTCATTCCTGCTTCATATAACTGCTTGACAGATGTCCCCCTTCCCCTTGGTGATCTTGCTGACTATGGCCTTCACAGCACAGTCAAGTCACTGCAAGTGTCTACAGTATTGGTGGTGCCTCAGGAAAGCTGCAGACTCCACAGTCACGTGTAGTAGCTTCTCCCTGGTTGGTGCTTGGTGCCCAACAGGCCTACTATGAGTATCTGGTGATTGACAAGACAGGTATATGTGTCTAGTACTCCCCCTGCCCACATTGCTCGTCTGGGACCCTGCAGATGAGCAGAGTATGGCAGGCTCTCTCCCTCCTCTACTCTGGAGGTGTTCGGTACAGAAGCTCTTGGAACACCCAGTGGTAAGGGGAGTACTGGTAATGGATGGAGTAGGCGGCACAGGATGCAGAGTCCCCAGGGCACAGTCCCTCAGCCTCAAACTCAGGAAAGTGGCTGCTCCCTCTCATCCTGGACAAGAAGGTGTTCTTGGAGGCTGGTAGGTCCCACTCCTACCTTCCCCCGTGTTGGCCAAAGGCACCTGAAGTTCCTGCTTGTAAACACTGTGGCATCCATGTGCTTAAGACACACAGCAGACCCTGTTTCAAATTCCAGCCTCACTTCTTCTTAGCTATGTGTTTTTAGGCAGATTGCTCAGTCATTCTGAGCTTCATCCCTCCATGAGTTGAAGGATAATACTTCACAAGGGAGGGCTGAGGATTAAATAAAACAACACATGGAAGGCTCCTGGCATCGAGGAAATGTTCGTGCGGTGTTTGCTGCTATTATTATTCATTATCTTGTCACAGTCAGGTGGGAGCTCAAAACAGATGTGTATCATGGCACTGATCCATCCCCACCTCAGCCCAAGCCCTCATGGAGGCCCACAGAAAAGCAGGAGTTTGTCAGAACCTCAATCTGACATCAGAGCCAGAGACTGCAGAATTCTCCCAACCATGTTCTTCCACTGTGTTGTCAGTAAAACATCACTGACTGAGAACTTGTCTTGTTCCTTTCCTGGGTGTCTGGGGACTGCATCCAGCCCAGAGTAAGTCTAGACTCACCTGCGATTGGTGCACTCCTGATGTGTAGGCAGGGGTAACTTGCTTAGCCTCTCTGAGCTTCCCCTCCTTCTTCTACAAGGCAGAAATAATCACAATGGCTCCCATCTTCATATAAAAATTTAATGAGATGGTCAGGAAACGAAGGAGAGCTCCAAGCACAGGGTGGGTTGGAGTTAGGTATGTCACCATTATCGTTTTCCTAGCAAATCTAGATGGGTGGCTGCTGGAAATGGGGAAGAGAAAGGTAAGTGTGTTTCTGAGGGAGAATGTGCTCTTCCTGGATGTCTGGGTTTGAAATGGACACAGCCCCACTCATTCCTATCTTAGGCTTGGGGATGGATCCCTCCCCCTGCTGAGAGTGGCTCCTATTCCCTTCCTCTTGCACCTCCTTCTCCTCCCTCCCACCAAGCCTACCTCTTCCTGGAGTTTCTCACAGGAAGCACTGATCTCAAAGTCTGGAACTGAAAAAATGCTCCTTGTCCTTAACTTGGGTGTGGTTGGGAGAGATGGAGGAGAGCGATGTAAGGGGTGACATCCATCAAGATACATTGTACTCATAAACTGACATGTTGAATCAAAACCCCTTTGTACGACTACTTAAAGATAATAATTTTTTTTAACATTCTGGGGTCTGTGCATTGCAGTTCTTATCCAAAGCCAGAAAAACTCCCCAGGCTGGTTTGCTTCTGCCTCCCACAGTCTGTTCTGACTGTGTTGTGTGACAGCACGGTGGCTCCTGCATGCTTCAAGCTATCTGTCTGCAGCCAGGGGCGGGGACTGGTCCATGGGGACATCAGACAAGCCTGGGGTTTCTTGTCATCACTTTGCCGTCCCTCCAGTGTCATCCAAAGAGCTGTTAGCCCTTTCAGGTCTCAGAGTATCCTGGAAGTGTGGGGTCCCTCCCCCCTTCAATCCCCCCCCTCCACTCCTATGATTTTAAAAGGTAGTCCCAGGGAATGGACTGGGAAACTATAGGAGAGGGGAGAGATCTCTCTTCTTTCACCAGCTCCTCTTCTAGGAGTGGGTCTGGGACCCCCCACCTCCAGGTACCCAGAGGCCTGAGAAGTTGTCGAAACCATTGAACCTGATGCATGTAACTGCAGGAGATGCCAGCCGTCTCCTCCAGATGTGGGCTAAAAATACAGAGGAGTGAGGGCCCTCAGTAATGGAGACTTTAAGAGCCTGTGACATGCGGCGACGGCTGCGAGGCCACTAATGAGCTCTGAGCAGATCGATGCCAGGGCCCCAAGTGAGTGCGTGGGCTGAGAGCGGGCACTGGGGTGTCACTCGGCATTTGTCCATCTTGGCTCTGAAATCTGCAATGTTGGTGTGGGCCAGGAGCTTGAGAACCAGCTTGAACAACCCCTTGACATTCAAATGGGGAGACTGAGGCCAAGTGACAGAAGAGAAGTCATGTCAGTGAGGGGCTGAGACCTCAAGAGACTCTAGCCAGACCTCTGTTTCTCTGTCCCCCAGCCCAGCACAGGCTTTGCATGAAAAGACTCTGGAAAAGGGTAATAATTTACTCCTGAGGGAACAAGTGAATGAGTAAATAAATAAATACATGTCTGCTTGCAGTGTAGTTCCCCAAGGATGGAGACTATAGCTCAATCACCCTATTTACTGCTCCAGAAGTGCCTGGCACCAAACTTGGTGGTCCACTCCTATAATACCTGCTCCTCCTTAAGAGGTGGAGCTCAGGAGGAGGATTGTGATTTGAGCACAGGAAAAAAACTTAGTGAGACCCCCTACCCATCAGCAAATAAACTGGGCATGTTGATGTGTGCCTATAATCTCATCTATTGAGAGTCATATAGTAAAAATAAAAAAAAAAAAAAAAAACCCAAAAAGCCCACACAGCCTGAGACTGGCCCTGAAGAGAAAAATGCAAGACCTTACCTTAAAAGAAATTAAGCCAGAAAAGATTTGGAGATATGGGTTAAGTGATAAAGCACCTACCTACCAAGCAGAGGCCTTGAATTCAGTCTCTAGTACTGCCAAAACAAAACTAACCAAAAAAACAAACAAACAAACAAACACTGCCGGGTGCTGGTGGCTCATGCCTGTAATCCTAGCTACTCAGGAGGCTGAGATCTGAGGATCGAGGTTCAAAGCCAGCCCGTGCAGGAGAGACCGTGAGACTCCTATCTCCAATAAACCACCAGAAAACCGGAAGTGGCGCTATAGCTCAAGTGGTAGAGCGCTCGCCTTGAGCTGAAGAGCTGAGGGACAGAACACCAGGTCACTGGTGGTTCATGCCTGTAATCCTAGTTACTCAGGAGGCTGAGATCTGAGGATCATGGTTAAGCCAGCACAGACAAGAAAGTTTGTGAGACTCTAACCTCCAATGAACTACCAGAAAACTGTATGCGGTGCTGTGGCTCAAAGTGGTAGAGCACTAGCCTTGAGCACAAAAGCTCAGGGATAGCACCCAGGCCCTGAGTTCAAGCCCCATGACTGGCAAAACAAAACCAAAACAACAACCAACCAACCAAAACCCAGTACTGGCTGAAGGGTTAGTACTTAATCCATTTTTTTTATTTTTATTTTTTCCAGGGCCGAGGACCAAACCCAGGGCCTTGCGCATGCCAGGCAGGCGCCCTTCCGCTGGGCTAAACCCCAGCCCGTACTTAATCCATTTTTATCTACCTGCTCCCTGTATGTGGAGACAGAAAGGCTATGAAGATTGCACCCAAAGTCTATTTCATGAGTCTTCTACTCAAAGATTCAGGTGTCCTACCTGTGAAAGAATAAAAACCATCACGGCAGCAGACATCTCTTATAGACTATGTAGGCACAATAAAAAGAAAAACTGTGTATTAACCCTTTTATTTATTCCTCATATCAACCTTATGAATTAAGTTCAGTTTTTTTGTTTTGTTTTGTTTTGTTTTTGGTCAGTCATGGAGCCTGAACTCTGGGCCTGGGCGCTGTCCCTCAGCTCTTCAGCTCAAGGCTAATGCTCTACCACTTGAGCCACAGCGCTACTTCCTAAGTTTAGTTTTTATACCTATTTCATATAGGAGAAAGCTGAAGGAGCTAGGAAAGGTTGTGTGACTCACCTTGTGTCAGGTTGTCAGGAAAAGATGGAGCCAGAATTCAAACTCCAGTCAGCTCTCTTCTCCCTCCCTAACCAGTTTACTACTCTGCCTTGCCTAAAGTACAGCAGGAGAAAAGAGGAGAGGAGAGAATTGTAGCTACAGAAAGCAACACAGAATAGAGCCCTGGGAGGGGGGTAGGAGAGGGAGGAGATACCTCTAAGGCCCATAAAGTGTTTGATAAATTCCAGGAGAAGAATAGGAAGAAATAATGAGCATTTTTTTGAGCCTTTTATAGTGCAGAAGATGGTTTCCCTTGCATTCTCCCATTTGATCTTCCCTGCAGTCCTGGGAAGAAGGTATTATCATTACCTACATTTTATTGGTTAGTAAAGGAAAGCTCTCAGACCTCTCAGCTTGGGCTGGGCAGGCTGCACACCTGGAGGCAATAATATAGCAATGGGGACTTGCTTCTCAGGCTCTAGGAGATGGTTGTAACCTCTCCCCAAATGGTCAATGGCTCAATTGCATTCCCTATACTACAGGGGAAAGGGCCCAGTTGGGGGTCAGGGTGGAGGGGAGGCAGGCCAAATGCCACCTCCTCCAAGGAGAGTGCTGCTGTCCTGTCCAGCCTCCATGACCCTCTCTCTCCTCTGGCTCTCCAGTTCAATCCTTCCTTTGTCAGCCCCTCCCAAGGTAGAGCTTGCTATGTGCACTGAGAGCAACATTAACAAATAATAGTTACCCATATGAGGGGGAAATAAACTTGACACATGAGTTTGGTTAGGTGACTGTTCTGTGATGGTTGAGGACAGAACTATGTGTGGAATGAAATCAGAATCCTCTACACTCTCCAGCTCCTCGGCGCCAGCTCCGTAACATTTGGACCTGTGGTCAAGGTTGGTCAGAATGTAGGAGTGGTGCCATTCTTTCTAATTCTCCTCCAGGAAACACAAACTTAAAAATGGTGTGATGGAGAGTTGAAAAGGAGCACCTCGGGGTTGGGAAGGTGGCTCAGTGGTAGAGCGCTTGCCTTGCATGCATGAGGCCCTGGGTTCGATTCCCCAGCACCACATAAGCAAAAAGAAAATAAAAGCCGGAAGTGGTGCTGTGGCTCAAGTGGTAGAGCGCTAGTCTTGAGCTGAAGAGCTGAGGGACAGTGCCCAGGCCCAGAGTTCAAGCCCCACGACCGGACCCCTCCCCCGCCCCCCCCCCCCGCAAAAAAAAAAAAAAAAAAAGCACCTCTCCTATACCCATGCCCATTTTTCAGAAGGGAACAGCAGTATCAGGAAGTGACTGGTCTATGTCTGGAACATGTTCCGTCCAACAGAAGCCTTACCATCTTTACATTTTGTGCTAATTCAGATGGATGCGCAAGTGAGAATCTAAATATTCTGTGATTGATTTTTTTAAACCCCTGTTAAGGTATATGGTTCATTTCACAGCCCCTGTGGGAGAAAACGGAGACTCAAAGAACGAATGTGCTCTAGCAGGATTCATGCAGGCATTCAACACATGTTGAGCCCCTGCTACATGCCAGGCACAGTGCTAGGCTTTCAGAACACAGCATTGGGTTGGACTGGGCTGACAGTTCCTGCTGGAGCCATGTCTGGTCCAAGTCGATGAAAGAGAAAACTTCATTGGTTAGAAGGTTGAAGCTCTGCGCCAATCAGGAAAGAGGAAGCTCTGGGAGGAGGTGGCTCAGGGACTGTATCTACATGCCATAGAAGGCAGTTCTGGAGTTGGACAGCCTGAGCTAGTATCTGGACTCTGCTACTGGGAAATGATGACCTTGGATGAGTTACTTGACCTCTTGGTTCCACAGTTTCTTCATGTACAAAATGGGATAATGGTAACTTTCCTCATGAGGTCATGAGGACTAAAGGAATAAATTCACACAAAATATTTAGAATAGTGCCTGGCCAATGGTAGCTTCCACTATACGTCAACTGTTGTTATCTTTACCTCCTAAGGATTAAATAACATTTAGGAAGCGCTTAGACTCAATGCAGGTAAGCTGCTATTATTTTTGTTATTAAGCAGCAGCTGCGTTCACTGGCCAGGTGGATGGGAAGGGAGGGAGGAGAGGAATCCAAGATAGAGAGAACAGCGTATGCAAAGGCCTGCAGGCCAGGGAGAGGCTGGTGCATTTGGCAAAGCTGAGAAGTTCCATTAGACTGGCGCTTAGCCTGGGTTCCAGGAATGCAGAATGGGAGGAGAAGGTGGGGGCGGGGCTGGAGAGGTGGGGGCGGGGTTGGCTCTGAAGTTCCTGGACTGTGTTGGCTGATGAATCTGTAGCCACGCCTGCAACTCAGCTGAGTGCTGGGCTGATGAAGATTTGCCTGGGGCCCGAGCAAGTGAGGGATGTTGCTCTGGCTCCATCCTCTCCCTGCCCAGTGCCACTCTGCGTGGAGCCGCAGGCTGTCAATTAAACAGCCTCGGTGCAGGAGGCGGCTCTCTTCTCGTGCTATACGTGTCACATCCGGGAACGATCAAAACAGCTTTGCTTTGGCAAAACGTCTTATACTACGTGTTTGTTCTTTGGTGTCTGAGTGTAACTCCTGTTGTTCTCCAGACACCTGTGATTTGCTGGTCTCTGACAGCCATTACCTATTCAAAGTCTCTGCCTGCCATGCACCCACCTGGTGGCACCCATTCTTTCTCTGCCATCACAGAGCAGTGAATGCCTTTCCAGGCTACAGTGGTTGGAGACAGGTCAGAATCAGATACAGCCAGCAAGAGCAGTCAAGTCTATTAATCGCCAATACCATTTGGGGATGCCTAGTATGTGGCAGGTGCTTTGGATGTGTTGTTTTCTAACCACCCAGCAATCCCACGGTTCTGGTTTATTATCTTTATTTAACAGAGGCGCAGGAAGACTACAGAACTGGTCCAAATTAACATGGCTGACGGGTGCTTACTGAAGGTAGGATTTGAACCCAGACAACCTACACACTTGCAAATCAGGCTAGGCTTCCTCTCTATAGGTCTCTCACTCCTCAGCCAGCTGATCCTGAAGGGAGGGGCTTAGGACAACTAAAATTCCACACAGGCTGAATGGAGTTGGCTCCTGGATTTCCTTGGAGCTGCTCATACTTGAAGACAGATTCACTCAAAGGTGCTAAGCCCCCAATGCCGGTCTCCAGAGTTTGGGTCCTGACCAGTACCTTCCAAAGGCAGCTCTCCCAGACATCTCTTGTTAGTGCAAGTGGTGTAAGTTTGGACCCTCCAAGCCCTTTTCTGGGTTAATCTTTTGGCCTTCATCACTTCTGGGACAAACCTCCACTTTGAGTCCATGCACGACAGACAGTCAACTTGAGGTCACTAAGGCTTGAGGACCCTTCCCTGTGCCCTTTTTTCTATGCCCTACCCCAAGGTGGTAGGAGCCAAAGGAGACATAGAACCTCTATTTTTGGCAAGTCCCTTGAGGGTAGTACCCTATGTCTTATTCCCCTTTGTCTGCCTAGGGCCTGGGATCCCAGAAGGCAATCAGAATGTCTACTGAATACAGTGTCTTATGCCTGTAATTGTAGCTACTCAGGAGGAAGAGATGGGGAGAACTGAGGTTAGTGAGATCCTCATCTCAACTAGTAAGCCAGGTGGTAGTTTACATCTGTCATCCCAACTGTGTGGGAAGTATATATATGAGCATTGAGGTCCAGTGAAGCCTGGACAAAAGAACAAGACCCTATTAAGAACGAATGAACAAAAGCAAGCAAGCAAGACAGAAAGCAAGACAGACAGACAGAAAGAAAGAGAGAAAGAAAGAAAGAAAGAAAGAAAGAAAGAAAGAAAGAAAGAAAGAAAGAAAGAAAGACAGACAGATACACAGAAAGAAAGAAAGGAAAGAAAGAGAAGGAGGGAGAGAGAAAGAGAGAGGGAGAGAGAAAGAGAAAGAGAAATAAAAAAAGAAAAGGAAAAAGATAAAGAAAAAAGAAGGGAGAGAAGAAGGAAGAAAGGTAGGAAAATAAGAAGGAAGGAAGGAAGAACAGGATCTACAAGTGTTACTGTTGGCCCAATAGCCCTGAGCATCTCACCTGACATGGTCACACTTAGCTTTGACAGTCCCCTCATCAAGGAGAGATTCTTTTCCCCACACGTGAGGAAACGGTGGCTCTGAGAGATGCAGCCATGAGCCATAGACAAGAGCTAGGAGGAGTGGAGCCAGGATTCCAGATTTAGGGCTGACTGACCTTAAGCCAATGATTCCTAATCCCTCCCTCCATGGCTTTCACGTGTCTGCACATAGTGCCTCACTGGCCTCCCAGCTGGCTGCATCACTGAGCTCTCTCTACAATCCCCCAGGAATCTGGGGTCCTCTGCCCACGCTGCCCCATCCCTGGCCCTGGCTTAGATCCAAGCCTTTCTCAGCAAGGCTTATTACTTCTAAACTTAGGAGAGAAACCTCAGTTCAAAGCCATTTCCAATTCCATTCAAGTGAAGGAACAACTCTCACTTTGCCTCTCTGACCCCCTCCCTCCCCCAGCTCCCCACCTCCTCCTCCAACTGGCGCCAATAACGCAAGATAAATCTTTCCTCAGAAATATAATAGTTGTTCTTCCTTTTGCCGTTGAAGCCTCTGCCAGGTAATTAGCATACGCTGACACCTTGATAGACGAAAAGAAAGGCATGAGATAATTTCCTTTTTCTTTAACCATTATAGTATGAAGCAGCCTTTCAATTTGCCAGTTACCCAATCCTGCATTCCTGAAGGCAGCCCACCGTGTGACATGTTATTCTAGCTGATCCTACCATCTCTGGCATTCATCACCCACCCTGGGTCACACTTGATGGAGAAAATTCTCTCTCTTCACACTGACATCTCTTTCTAGTAGGAGGGGCTACCAGGCTCAGATGGTCTGGAAATTGCAGGGGTGATGTGTTCAACTTTGAATGAGTGCCCCCAACTGGCAGTCTGAAGCCTTGCAAAGGCCTGCATAGTTCAGAGGTCATTTTGGAACCCCTTTCTTCTTGCCCTCTCTCTTTCCTGCTCCCTAAAAGAAGTGACCTTTGGTCAAAGAGTCCCTGCATATGGTGTATCAGGAACTTCAGAGTGCAATGGATAACTTTTTCTCTTCTCATCAACACACACATACACGCACTCACACTCATACTCTGTGCCTGGCACCTTAGGGCTATGATTCACTTGTTTGGATGGGCTCTCCATGGCTGTGCATATGTTTGCAGGCAGAACTTTCTCTTTAACCGTTTTGGAGGGATGCAATTGAGGGGAGGAAGAAACTTAATTTCTTTATTTTCCAAACCTTTTAAATGCCTCTACGTAAATGGGACTATTCTAGACATTGAAAATATAAAGATGAGTAAATGGGCAAGGAGACTTATAATCTAGACTAAGTAACTATACAATAGATTGTAATAATTATTATTGTTATTGTTATGATTTTGCTGGAGATTGAACCCAGGGCCTTGTACATGAGAAGTGGCTACTCTACTACCAAGCTACCTTCCAGCTCATGAAGAATTTCTTTCTTTTTTTTTTTTTCTGGTCGGTCATGGTGCTTGAACTCTGGGCTTGGGCAGCTCTTACAGCTCAAGGCAAGTGCTCTACTGCTTGAGCCACAGCACCACTTCTGGTTTTCTAGTGGTTTACTGGAGATAAGAGTCTCACAGACTTCCCTGCCCCAGGCTGGCTTTGAACTGCGATCCTCAGATCTCAGCCTTCTGAGTAGCTAGGATTATAGGCTTGAGCCACCAGCGCCTGGCTCATGAAGAATTTCTAATAAGACAGTGGAAGACATGGTTCTCAGATGGTAATATATGCTTTTTATTTTTATTTAGTTGTATTTTATTTTTTACTTTTGGCCAGTACAAGAGCTTGAACTCAGAGCCTGGGCACTGTTCTTGAGCCTCTTTGTGCTCAAAGCTCATGCTCTACCACTTAAGTCACAGAATCACTTCCAGATTTTTCTGAGTAGTTTCTTGGAGATAAGAGTCTCATAGACTTTTCTGCCAAGGCTAGCTTTGAACCATGATCATCAGACTTCAGCCTCCTGAGTAGTTAGGAATACAGCTTCTGGCAATATTTACTTTTTAGGAAAATGAAATAATTGCAAAGATGGAAAGGAGTAGGAGAATCATCTTAGGATGGCCAGAGAGAGCCTGAGATACAAACCTATATGTGGATGAAGGTGAGGAAGTCTGCAGTGAAAGAGCTGGGAAAATATTCCTGGAAGAAGGAATGGCAGATTCAGGAAGTTACAAATGTCCTGGGCCCTGCAGAAGACCCAGGATCTGTCCCACACTACATAGCTTTGAATTTCTCTAGGATTGAGAGGGCAGAGAAGGGTAAATCAGCAGCTTGCTCATCCATTTGGTGAGGGTAGTTGCCTGGATCTGGCAGCCAGCCAGGACCTCCCAAGACCAGAGGCTAGGCCTCACTCACACACCTGAGCAGAAATTGGAAACCAAAGGCCCCCTGGCATCCTGCCAATGGTTGTCCATGGAAATCTCCAGCTCCCATCCTTCAATCCTATTCTGAAGAACTAGCCTACTCCAGGCTCAAATGACTCCACTCTCCCAGTTCTGGTTTGCCTGTGGGCCTCTTTGGCTGGGACAGGTTCCTGACACCCAATCCTGGGCCCAGAGCTGGGGTGGTGAGTGGGGATGAAAGCCTGCCAGTCAGACTTCCCCAGGGCAGCTGGACAGGGCAAGAAGTAAAGGAAGCTCAGCAAATAAACATGGAAAAGAACAGGGGAAAAAAAACAACAAGAAATTCAGACTGGAAAAAGAGTGTCCATAGAACTGAAACTATGGACTCCAGGAATCAAATGGAAACTTAACCCTATCCCATCCTCTACCCTCTTTGTGGTTCAAAACAGGGTGGCCTTTGACAGCACTGTGACTGTTGATGGAGCTGAGAGGCTGTTTTCTTAATTTTTTCTGTCATGGGGCTTGAACTAGGGTTTGGGAGCTGTCTCAGCTCTTTCACTCAAGGCTAATGTTCTACCATGTTGAGCCACAGCTCCACTTTCTGTTTTCTGGTGGTTAATTGGCAATTAGAGTCTCACAAATTTCCCTGCCTGGGCTGGCTTTGAACCACAATCCTCAGGTCTCAGCCTCCTGAGTAGCTAGGATTACAGTATGAGCCACCTACCCTTCATTCTGAGAGCTGTTTTCTTGGGTAACAGGGAGACAGTGTATAGGCTCAGTGGAGCCTCAGGGAGCCACTTGCTACCGCTGGTATCTCAGCCTTCAAACTTTTCTCCTTACCTCATCCTGTCCCCTTCTCCATACACAGAGAAATTAGAGTGATTAAAAAAATATGGATAAGATTACTGCCTTACGGGTTTAAAAACTCCATAAATACTATGATGGAAAAGAAAAGGAAAGGGCCTGAGTACATGGTGGATGGTGAGACCTGCCACTCACACCTCCATTCAGAAGACAGGCAGTCTCTAGCTCTCAGTCTTTCTGGGGACCTCATCAACTGCAGAGATTGATTGATTGATTGATTGATTTTGTGTGTGTGTGTGTGTGTGTGTGTGTGTGTGTGCCGATGCATTCAAGGCCTGTGCATTGTCCCTGAGCTTTTTTGTTCAAGGCTAGTGTTCTACTACTTGAGCCACAGATCCACAGTCAACCTTTTTTGGTGCTTAATTGGAGATGAGAATAGGAGTCTTGGGACTGGGAAGGTGGCTCAGTGGTAGAGTACTTGCCTTGCATGTATGAGGCCCTGGGTTTGATTCCTCATGCACCACATAAACAGAAAAGGCCAGGAGTGGCACTGTGGCTCAAGTGGTAGAGCACTAGCCTTAAGCTAAATAGCTGAGGAACCGCGCCCAGGCCCAGAGTTCAGGCCCCAGGACCAACAAAAAATAAAATAAAAATAAATAAATAAATGTTTTATTTTTTTAACAAAAAATAAGAGTCTTATGGACTTTTCTGCCCAGGTTAGCTTTGAACCACGATCCTCAGATCTCAGCCACCTGAATAGCTAGCATTACAGGCCTGAGCCACTGGTGCTCAGAAAGAGGGCTGTGTGTGTGTGTGTGTGTGTGTGTGTGTGTGTGTGTGTGTGTGAGTGTGTGAGTGTGTGTGCGCGCGTGATACATGCTGGTCCTGGAGCTTGAAATCAGGGCCTTGGTGCTGTCCCTGAGCTTTGTTTTGCTCAAAACTAATGCTCTACCACTTGAACCACAGCTCTACTTTCAGTTTTGGTTGGTTAGCTGGAGATAAGAGTCTCACAGACTTTTTGCCTAGGCTGGCTTAAACTGTGATCCTCACAACTCAGCCTTCTGAGTAGCTAGGAATACAGGTGTAAGCTCCTAACACCTGGTGAGATTTTTTTTTTAATGACAGCCATGAAGGATTTGCATGCTCTGACCCTTGCCTGCTTCCTTGCCGCATGGAAATCTCATTGAGGTCTTTCTCTATTATCTTGTCTAACCTTTTGACTTGACATCAGCCCCTTCTTTTCTCCTCCTGGCATGTATCACCATTTTTCATACTACATACATACATTTAAACCCATTTATCTTGTTTTTTTTTTTTCTGTTTCCCCTCTAGAATATAAGCTCCTAGATGGTAGGGATTTCAGTCTCTTTGGTTCCTATTGTACCAGCATAGCACAATGTCTTTGCTCAATAGCTGTGAAGTTAATTAATAACTAGATCTCCTACCTACATCTATCAAACAGTGCCTATAACATAGGAGGCATGAAATAACTGTGAAATGAATGAGAGAAAGGTAGAATGAATGAAGCACTGCTTCTCTCACTCTAAGAGTCTTGTTTTACTCAAAGGAGTGAGTTCCTTCAGTTCCCATTTCTATGGAGACCCTTCTGGGGGTCCACAATCACCAGGAGCTGGTAGCAGGATTGTACAAGGGTGTCCTCTGCCATCTGTAAACCTCAGGATCAGATGCTATGACCTCAAGCTGTGTGGTCAATGGTGATAAGCCAGGGCACTGGAGCCAAGGTCCCTGGATTCAAGTCCTAGTTCTGCCTCTTACCAGCCAGGTAACTTTGGCATCTGACAGCCTCTCTGAAAAATAAAGAGGATGACATCTCTTACTCAGGCAGTCTGTGACCTACCTATCACGCTCTGCTCCCTGCCAGACTCTGAGCCCTCAGAGGGCAGTGGCCAAATCTAAAGTTCACAGTTGAATCCTCTGCACTCAGGAGGTGCCAAATAAATACTGGAAAATAAATTTCTGTGTTTCACTCTGTACTTAGTCCCCCACCCACCAACAATGAGTGACAATAGTTGGACTGCCCAAAAAGGCAGACACACACCCCCATACACACACACACACACACACACACACACACACACACACACACACACACACACACACACACACACACGCTGAAGACTTCTGCCCAGTCACCCAGGATTCACTTATTCCCCAGCCTGAGCATCACTGCTGTCCCCTTGCGTGGCGGGTGGAGATGGGAAGGAAGTGCAGGATACTTGTTATGGAGTATCCAATGCCAGGGCTCCTTGAACACCACCATATTCAAGCTCTGCTGCAGCCTCTCTACTTCAAAACTTTTGACCTCCAGGTGCCTGTAGCTCATGCCTGTGATCCTAGCTACCCAGGAGGCTGAGATCTGAGGATCACGGTTCAAAGCCAGCCCGGGCAAGAAACTCCATGAGACTCTTATCTCCAATAAACCACTCAGAAAACTGGAAGTGAAGCTGTGGCTCAAGTGGTAGAGCTCTCGCCTTGAGCTGAAGAGTTGAGGGACAGTGCCCAGGCCCAGAGTTCAACCCACACAACTGACCAAAAACAACAACAACAACAACTTCTGACCAATCCCTAGCCTTCATTCTGACCCCAGCATCCTTCCTGCAGGATTTTCCAGCCTGGTCTGCTCTCCACACAGCCTATGACATCTTAGACCACACCTTTCTCTCCCCTTCCTGACCAACTACTGCATATCTAGACCCTGTTGAGGAGCTGGAACTTCCTTGCTTTTTCTCTGTGCTTCCATTAGATCCTGCTGCAGGTTGTCATCTCCCCTAACTGCCAGATCTCCCCAAACTACCATCATTACCACCACCACCACCAACAACAGAAACAATGTTCTCTTATGTGAAGGAACTTATTGGGTACTCATAGAAAGGGTTGCCATTTCTTTAATTTCACTCTGTTTTCACAACCACCCAGGCTGCAACAAGACAGGAATCACCCTCCTCATTCTGCTCATGAGGCAACCAAGGCAGAGAGAAGCTTGCATGAGTAAGCTTCACCCCAGCCCCATCTCCTTTTTCAATTTCAACCTCCTCCACCCAGATGCCCAAGACAAACACAAGCACCACAGCCATCCTTCACCCCATCCTTTCTTCCACAGTCAGTGCTGACCTGCAGATGGCTCTGAGCCTCTTGTTAGACAACTTCTCTCCAGCTCTATCTCCTTCGCCCCTGTGAGATGACCACATAACTCCCTCAGAAGATTGTCTAGGTCTCCCTTCCTGCCTGACAATAGTCCTACCCATTGTGTCCATTCATCCGTGATGTTTCTGTAATACATGCTCATTTGTTTATTCTTTCATTCCTTCATTCATTGAACAAATAGATTTTGAGAATCTGCTCTGTACCTCTGTGCCAGACACTGCTCCGGCTACACAAACAAAGTCACTGCCCTCTTAGAGCTTACTTGTTACTCCATTGAGGAAACAGAGGACCATTACTCAGTAACCAAGTAAGTCAGGCACCAGTGCTTCATGCCTGTAATCTTAGCTACTCAGAAGGCTGAGATCTGAGGATTATGGTTCGAAGCCAGCCAGGACAAGAGAGACTGTGAAACTCTTACCCCCAATTAACTACCCCCCAAAAACGCCAGAAATGAAGCTATGGCTCAAGTGGTAGAGTGCTAGCCTTAAGCAAAAAAAGCTCAGCGACAGCACCCAAGCCCTGAGTTCAAGTCCCAAGGCTGGCACAAAAAATAAATTAAAGAAAATAAGTAATCAAGTAAATACACAGTATGCCATAGTGGTCATTGTTATGAAGTAGGGAAGGGAAGCAAGAAATGGTCAGGCATTTGTTCACACACCTGAAAGAAGTAAGGAAGTGAGGCTCACCGATAGCTGCAGCTGGTCCAAAGCAAAATCCTGACATGGGATCCAAGGCTATGTTCAGAATAGTAGAGTGCCCACCTAACAAGTATAAGGTCCCAAGTTCAAATCCAGGTACTCCCAAAAGAAAAACATCCTAGCCAGGTGCCAGTGGCTCACGCCTGTAATCCTAGCTACTCAGGAGGCTGAGATCTGAGGATCCAGATTCAAAGCCAGATGGGTCAGAAAAGTCTGTGAGAATCCTATCTCCAATTAACCACCAGAAAACTGGAAATGGCGCTGTGGCTCAAGTGGTAGAGCACTCACCTTGAGCTGAGGAGCTCAAGGACAGCGCCCAAACCCAGAGTTCAAGCCCCATGACGGACAAAAACAACAACAAGAACATCCTGAGGATGGATGGTGCTCTTCAAGTTCACATTTGAGGAAGTACACAGAAACCTGCAAGACTAGAGAAGTACAAGCAGAGAGAGGGCCACATGTTACAGGCTCTGAAAGTCATCATAAAAACTGGCTTTGACCTGAGATGTGGAGCCATTGGCAGGCTTGAGCAGAGGAGTGACCTTAGTAATCTACCCTCTCCCTGAAGCATGAGTAGGCAGCAGGGAACAAGGGTGCATGTGGGGGAGACCAGCTGGGAGACCACTGAAGAGAAGAGATGGTCACAGTTCTGCCCAGAGTGCTGGCTGTGGATTGACAGGAAGTGGTCAGCTGCCCAGGGCTTACACAGGTACAGCTGGCAAGACTTGTTGATGAACTCACATGGTGTATGAAAGAGGAACCAGGGCTGACACCAAGGTCAATACAGATTTGATCTTGTCGCCCCACTAGTTCCCCATTGCTCATAGGTTTCTCAGAACTCTACACAGATTATGATCTGAGCCTTCTACTCACTTCTTACCCCCTCAAGCAGTCTAATCTTCAGTACAGTAATGATAATGCTGTTTAACTGTTGGTGAATGTTAACTTCATGTCAGGCCTAGGCTAAGCACTGTTTGCTCTTTTATTCTCCACAACAGTCCAATGAAATGAGTACTATCATTAACTCTTTATTAATAATGTTATTTTCTGGGTGCTAGTGGTTCATACCTGTAATCCTAGCTACCCAGGAAGCTGAGATCTGAGGATTGTAGTTCAAAGCCAGCCTGTGCAAGAAAATCTATGAGACTCTTATCTCCAACTAAGCACCCAAAAGACAGAAGTGGAGCTGTGGCTCAAAGTGGTAGAATATAAATATAAAATAAACCCCACAGGGACAGATCCCAGGCTCTGAATTCAAGTCTCAGGACCAGCATGCATACACATGCATATGATTGCATGCACACATATACATACATAGCATAATAATGATATTGTCCTTTTATAGAAGAGGAAACAGAAGCACAGAGAGGTTACAAATACAGCAAATTGCAGACCCAAGATTTGAACCCAGGCATCCAGTCAAGGCTGTCTGTCCAACCACTATGGAAGACTGAAATGTTAGGTCTACAATCAGCCATGACATCACTCTCTTAACCACTGTGCCCACCAATAGACAATTCTACTAGTCTAGAATGTTCCCCTCCAATGGCTTACATACCCTTCAGCTCTTCAGGCCCTGTGTTTGTGTGGATCTCCTTCACAAGACAGGAGTTCTCTATGATGGAGACCAAGTATTGTAGTCTCCCAGCTGTATTCACAGAGTGAAGAATAGCCCAGCACACAGGCTCTCAAGAACGGCCTCTTATCTAACAAATGGGACAGTCTCCCAGGCTCCCAGGCCTGTGCCCCACCACCAGCTTTTCAAACCCCTACCCAGCTCCTTAATTAGCATTCCACAAGTGCCTACTTTGTACTAGAAACCCTTACACAATGCACTATCTCATTTAATGCTCCCAACACAACTAGGAGATAGAAATACGATTATCTTCATTTTACAGATAAGGAAACCAAGGCTTCCTGTAGTTCAGTAAACTCCCCAGTGTCACAAGGTTGTAGTGGAAAGCTAAACAAACAGGCAAGGAACCGCACTTGACATTGGAGTTGACCCGAACTGCTTTCCCGGCCCTCAGGCTGGCACAGAAGCGATATCCCAACAAGTCCAGCCTGCAGTGGAAAGAGGCAGCGCTTCCTTTTTCTGAATCCTGACTCCTGTTCCTCCCCCTCCCCATCCCCCCAGCTCCTTCTCCTCGTTCATCTCCCCTTCACACCCTTAATAAAAGCCTTGAGATTGACCGACTGAAGGGTGTGATTTCCCCGAGGAGATCAGCATCATTTACACGGGAATGTTCAGCAGGAACAGAATTCTTGAACGAGGGGATTGGCTTCAGAAGACAGGTGTGGATGGAGAGCGGCCGGGAGGAGATGCAGAGGGGTGGCGGGCCAGCCTTTTTTATTTATTTATTTCCTCCTGGGAGCTTTCACCTGTGGTTAAAACAGCTTCGGGACGTAGGTGCAATCAAACATTCATTACACAAGCAAGGCACATTAAACACACACACACACACACACACACACACATCTACGCCCAAACATGCGCGCGCGCGCACACATGCAGACACACAGATCCACACATGCAGCAATAATCAATCTGCGAAATGAAACCAGTCCTTCAGGCGAGGAAGGCTGCCTGTGAGGCTCCGCACCGCCCCGCGCTCCCCGCCCCGCGCGCCCCCGCCCCTGCGCGACCGCGGCTCCCGCACCGGCTCCCGGGGCCCGGCTGCCCGCGAGCTGCGCCCCCCGGGGTGGGCCTGCCGCGCTGCCGGCGAGGCCCCGCGCGCCTGGCGCCCCCTGCCCGCCGGGCCTGGCGCGATGGGGTTCCAGCGGCGTCCTTGCCCGCCTTCCCGCTCCCGGCCTCTCGGGTTTCCCTGCGGATCTCAAATCGGTTCCCAAACGCTGGCTGGAAGCTGAGCTCAGCCCTGGGGGTTTGGCTGCCCGGGAGAGCGGGCACCCTCCCGACACCCCCCCCCCACCCAAGCACACACACAGCCCGCCGCTGGGGAGGAGGGGGTCGGGGAGGGGGCGCAGGGCCGGCACGGTGGGCGCACGTCCCTCCTCTCAATCAGGACCGGCTTCCTGGAGGAGGGGACCGCGGCGGAGCCGCGAGCGGGGTAAGAGAGTGGCGTGACAGATGGGGAGTGGGAGGCTCTTTCCCGGCATATGGGGCCGCGTGGGCGGGAGGAGTCTGGGCCGGGCGCGACGGGTGCGGGGCGCAGGGCTGCGGAGACCGTCCCCGGAGCCGGGACACGCGCTGGCGTGGGGGGGGAGGGGTGGCGTGTGAACTGGACGGGGCGGGGGGGGGGGGAAGTGCGGTGGGGGGGACGGCCTCGGCGGCGCCCCCCCGCCCCGGGAGCCTGCGGAAGGCGCCTCGCGCCCAGCGCCTTGGACGAGGACGCCCCCTGCTGGCGCCGGGCGCACCCGACACGGTTTCCATTTTCTTCCCACCTCGGGTTTAGGGCATCCTTTAATGGAGCGCTTCCTAGAAGCTGGGCGGCTGGGCAGAGATCCCTATGGCGGGGATAATAAACAAATCCAGCCCCTCTCCAGCTCAGGGGAAGAGGCCCAGCGAGGTCACACAGCGGCAGGGGCAGGATTCCGATCCATGTGTGTGTTCACTCAATGATTAAGTCCCTATGGCGTGCTGGAGGTCTAGGGATTCTGCAGTGTGCACTGGACAGGTTCCTGGCCTCGCGGGGCTTCTAGTCTAGGTGTGGAAACAGCTCACGAGTAAACAAATACAGGAGCAACACAATTTCAATGCTGCAGAGGAAATGAAGCTGGGTGTGGAGGTAGGCAGAAACGATGTTCTCGGCTTCCCCCCAGCCTGCCTCCCCCTCGCTGCTCCCTGGAGGCCTAGGATTTGTCAGCCTTGGTTTCAAGACTGGCAACAAAGGAAGGTGGCTCTGGGGGTGGAACTAAGGTGGTGGCAGGGTGGAGTAGGGATCCAGATTCTAAAGGCCAAAGCTGCTCCCATCCCTGGCGCTTGTCCATACATTTTACCACTAGCACCTGCAGCCCCAAGCCTTCCCGCTGTGGCCAACCGGCTGAATTATTTCCTCATCTCCACCCGATGAGTTTTTAATCTGTCTTTATACAGCAGCCTGGCTGCTTGCTCTAGGATTATCACAGACTTCTCAGTGCATCGATCCTGCCTTCCCCTGGCTGTTCTAACCAAGGGAGGCTTTGAGATGGAGGCACTTGTTTCTACTTTGGAAAAATGTAGAGGAACTCCAAGGCTTGCCTCAGACAAGGTCTTGTAACATTTAAACATGAGATGTTGGGCATTTAAGGGGCACTGCCTTTGAGGAGGGGCTGCAGTCAGACTGTGGGGGGGGGAGTGAGTAGGAAGCTCCAATTTGAGCTCAGGAGATGCGGCTGTTCTAGCAGCACCAAGTGAATGTCCCTTTGGACAGCTGAGCAGCTAAGGTGTCCTTGAATAGGCATGGGAGATCAGCAGGTGGGTGATGTATGGTCTGTGTGTCCCTGGGCCATTACTCGGTCCTCTGTAAGGCAGGCTGGCTACTGAGTATGTTCAGTGACGTGGCCATATCTGAGCCTTCACACAGAAAACAACAATGTCAGCTAGCAATATTGATGTCTGTAACGTGACTGGGAGACTTGGCCCTGCTTCCCAGAGAATCGCTTGGGAAAGTTAGATGGACATGGGCACCAGGCCCACATGAGGGACTATTGTTGGTTCACTGCCAGCTCACGGATGCTAATAAAGGTATGAGGAGGCGTCAGGCAGTCAGACACACGTACCCAGTTGCTCCTCTTTTGGTCAGTGACAGACACATTCAGTCTCTGAATGCTGTTTAGGCATGCAGTGTACATGCAACTTCCCTACCTTTGGGCCAGCCTGGCAGTGGAAAAAGTGAGATACAGGCTCCCACACGAGACCTTCCAACCACCATGGTGTCAGTGGATACTTTCCAGTGGCCTCCCAAGTGTCCAAATCTGAGCATTGCTTGGTGCATTGGGCCAACCCTAAAACCATCACACAAGTGGGTGTGGAATTGTCCTCCAGCCCTGCCTTGGCCTCTCTTTATATGTGCACGGGACAGTTTCCCTTTTAAAGCCTAACCGTTTGAAGACAGAGACTGTTTTTGGTAATCAATAAATATTTATTGAGTTCAATTGATTCCACTCCAGTTGACTCTTTGTAGCCTTTGGCACACTGTGGAGGATGGGTAGAGATTTTTATTTTTTATTTTTTTGGCAGTAGTAGGATTTGAACTAAGGGCCTTGTACTTGCTAGGCAGACACTCTACCATATGAGCCATGCTTGCCAGCCCTTTTTGCCCTAGTTTATTTTTTAGATAGGTTCTTGAACTTTTACTCAGACCTTGATCCTCCTACCTCTGCTTGCTGAGTACTGAGATTATAAGCATGCACCACCACACTTGGTTAGGTTGGTGTACCTCTTTTTTTAATTTTTGATTTTTTTGTTGGTCCTGGGGCTTGTGCTCAGGGCCTAGATGCTTTGCCTGAGCCTCTTTGTGCTCAAGGCACTCTACCACTTGAGCCACAGCGTCACTTCCAGTTTTTTTTTTTTTTTGAGTAGTTTGTTGGAGATAAGAGTCTCACTGGGACTTTTCTGCCTAGGCTGGCTTTGAACCGCAATCCTCAGATCTCAACCTCCTGAGTAGCAAGGATTACAGGTGTGAGCCACTGGTGCTGGGCAGGTGTACCTCTTATTTTGTTCTGAAACTTCTCACATTCTCCCTTGAAATTTACATCTTTATGTCCATGCCAGAGTCCACACAGACAGGGGAAGCTCCTTCTTGCTTACCACTCTGTCATCAGCATCCCTCCTGCAATTGGAGCTGGGGAAGCTGGTTAGCTTTTCTTTTTTCCTTTTCTTCTTCCTGTTCTCCCCCATGGTGCTCGTGCATGCTAGGCAAGTGCTCTACCATTGAGGTACATTTCCAAGCCTAGCGTGAATAAGTGAGTGTCAGTACTGGGACTCCTTGTCTCCTGTTTGCCCCTCCCACTGGCCCTTCAGCCCCATCTTTTTTTTTTTCTTTCTATTTATTTTTGTTTGTTTTTATTTGTGTGAGTACTGGGACTTGAACTCAATGTCAAGGCACTCTCCCTTAGCTTTTTGCTCAATGCTGGTGCTCTAACACTTGAGTCACAGCTCCACTGGTAGCTAATTGGTGATAAGGGTCTCATAGACTTTTCTGCCTGGGCTGTCTTCAAACCAAGACCTTCAGTTCTCTTGGTTAGCCCAGCCCCATCTTTAGTGAGGGACTTTGAGTGTCTCAGAATCAGCTTCTTACTCTTCCTGCTGCATCCCCTCCCCCTTAGCCGTGGAGCCGCTCTAGTTTGGGTTACCCCTCCATGATGAAGCTGTTCTGCTCTGGCTCCCCAAGGCAGACCCGGCCCCTTCCTCAGCCTCCAAATAACACAACACTGCAAACGCAGGGAGGCTGGGCACCCTTCTTCCCCGGCAGCCAGCCTAGTCTAGCAAATGCCGAGTCATTGTTGGCTGGTGCCAGTCTCTAGCTCTCCCAGCCTAAGGAGCCGCCAGGAGCAAACCCAGAAGAGCCACTTCCGGAAGCATCTGGAGCACTTCCCACCTGAAGCCAAGAGTGTCCTTCTTCCTTCCTTCCTGCAGACCCACACCTCTGCAGCAGTGGTTGTGGGTCCAAAACTGGGGACCAGACGTGGGTGGGTCCACCAGCATTGTTCATCCCAGTGCCACTGCTCACTCCAGACTCCAATACCAGGGACCCCTGGGGGCATGCTCGCAACCCAGTTTGTCCACGGGGCCCTTCCTGCCATGGAGCTACACAGGGTACATTTGCAGGGATGCACAGAGCTGCAGTGTCTGGGAAGGCTGATAATTAAGCTCCTACAAACTGCCTGCAGATAACTGTAATCCCTTGTATTTAGACAGCCCCGAGCACATTTCCAGGCATTTTCATATATATTATCTCATATGATCTCCCACAATAATCCTATTGGGTGGTTCTGGGAAGGGAATTAATGTCCTTATTTTGAAAAGAAGAAAAGCAAGTCTTAGGAAGGAAAAAAAATCATGGCTGAGTTCCTATAGCCTTTAGTGTCAGAGCTGGCCCAAGATACAGGCTCCTAATAGCCCAGGGCTCTTCCTTGTCCCCAGGCCCTGAGTTCTGAGGCTGAGCCCTGAAGTAGCCCACACAGTGCAAATTGTCCTGGCTCCTCTGCCTATACCAGTCCCTTAACAA
Source organism: Dipodomys merriami (assembly GCF_024711535.1). Classification (NCBI taxonomy): domain Eukaryota; kingdom Metazoa; phylum Chordata; class Mammalia; order Rodentia; family Heteromyidae; genus Dipodomys; species Dipodomys merriami. Next base: position 8,884,579 of record NW_027204159.1, on the reverse strand, counting down.
CAATGAATAGTTCAGCACATTGGACTTTTTTTTTTTCTCATTTAACTCCTCAACACAGCCTATGATACTAGCTAGCAGCATTAATAGTGTCCATGTTACAGATGAGGTTGTTTAGGTCAGAGAAGTTAAGCAACTTGCCTAGAGTCACACAGGGTCTTTAGATCCAGAATAGAATCTGAGGCCATTTGAACAATCTCAGACTCTACCTCCTATAGCTAGGCTCCCCCTGGCTTAACCAAGGCCCCTGCTTGGACTGAACCTTCCAAACTTCCTCCTTGGGGGGGGGGGGTCTAACATCCTTCACCTCTCTCTTTCGGGAGCTGTCACTCATTCAGTATGTCTCTCTCTGGGCCTGGCATTAGGAATACCGAGCACAAAGTTTGCTCTTTTGCTGTGAAGCAAAGAGCCTAGGCTGGGGAAATCCATGAAGACTTTCTGGATGAGGTAGCCAGGATGACTCCTGAAGGACAAGTAGGCGACAGATAGCAGAGAATTGGGAAGGCAGGATGGAATAGTTTCTACTCAAACACCCCAGAACTGAGATCGCTTGCAGCGTGGTTGGCAAAAGAGGGGAGTGAGTGAGGAGAAGTAAGATTTGTACAGTGTGTGCATGGTGGGTAGCAGCTGGGGAAGGTCGCTATGGAGGCCGGGGTGGGTACTGGGGACGCTGTCCTCTCTGGCACAGCCCCTCTTTAGATATCAGCCTCCAAAGCCAGCCCAGCAGGCTGTAGGCTCTGGGGAGCCTCTGGAGACTCTGGGAGGTGGGGTTGCAGATGCAGCACCCTCTGGTGAGATACCCAAGGAAGGGCATTTCAGAGGGTGGGAACAGCATCTGCAAAAGTCCAGAAGCAAAAAAAAAAAAAAAAGAGCTAGATCAGCTGGAAGCTAGCAGAAGCCGATGTGGATGAAAGCCAAGGTCTGAGTGGGATGCATTCACCACTGGGCTGGAGGATCCAACTTATGCCTTCCTGGGTAAGAGCATAAAGGCTCTGCAGTTGGGACCCCAATTGCTGGGTTCACATCCAGTCCTCACTAGCTATACATTCATGCTACGAATGATTTTACATCTTTCTGGCTCTTCCTTTTCTCATCTGTAAGATGGGATTGTTGTGAGGATTAACCCAAATATGCAGGGATATAATAAACTCTCAATAGGCACAACCCTGCATCTCGATCATTATCATTCATATCAGGACCAGCCCCACGGTGGGAAGACAAAGGTGGAGTACAACTTCACAAAGGAGGAATCTCATTTTTGCAAAAGTAAAAGCAAGTTGCAGCCTGTGCTTCTCTGCAATCTCCACACTCACAGAGATGTGTGAATTTCATCTGCAACTATTTTCTCAGAGTGTCATCCTGTCCCACATCAAATGTCGGATGCTGGGGGCTGCAGGGACGATAGGAATGATAGGGTATCTAGCAGCAGGCAGAGGCAGTGATTGGGCGCAAGGGCAAGGAAGAGGATATTCAGTCTCTGGGATGATGGTGACACTTCAGTGATCGGAAGCAATACCACCTGCCACAATCAAAATGAAAGACAGGGACGCTGGTGGTTCACACCTGTAATCCTAGTTACTCAGGAGGCTGAGATCTGAGGATCAATGTTTGAAACCAACCCAAGCAGAAATGTATCTCTAATTAAGAAGCAAACTGCCAAATTGGAGGTATGGCTTAAGCGGGTAGAGTCCTAGCCATGAGCAAAGATGCTAAACAAGAGTGTAAGGCTCTGAGTTCAAACCTGTGTACACACACACACACACACACACACACAGATGAAAGGCAGCATCAGTTTTTCTGGAGTGAATGCTCTGAGAAGAGTCAAGCCATAAGACAAATTTATGAGACCCTTGTCTCCGATTAGGCAGCAAAATGCCAGAAGTGAAGGTGTGGCTTAAGTAATAGAGTGCCAGCTGTGGGTAGAAAAGCTGAGCTACAGCATGAAGCTCTGAATTCAAGCCCCAGTACTGACACACAAAAAAAAAAAAGAAAGAAAAAACCTCATACATTTCTGGGGTTATAAATGAATCTTTTAGGATCTGAATTAAGCTTGGGCATTAATATTTTTAGGAACAAACCATGAGACATTGCACCAATGGGTCACACAAGTGAACCAGAACCAAGAAGGCTATACTATAAATGATTTCAAATCCTACCTCTGGGCTGGGAGCAGTGGCTCATAACTGTAATTCTAGCTACCCAAGTAGCTAGCTCCCAAGAGCTGGAGATCAGGAGGATTGTGGTTTAAGGCCAGCACAAAAGCTTGCAAGACACCCATTTCAACCAATAAAAAGTTGAGCATAGTGTCACATACCTATCATCCCACGTATACAGAAATCATAAATAGGAAGATTACTGTCCAGGACAGTTCAGGCAAAAACATGAGACTGCAAAAATAAGGAGAGCAACAAAGGGATTGGGAATGGCTCAACTGGTAGATCACCTGCCTAGCAAGGGCAAGGCTCTGAATTCAACCCTAAGTATCATATAACAGTAGTAACAACAATAACAACAATAATAACAAAGCAAATGTGTATACAACATTGACCTCAGACAGGCTACTTCTCTAGCTTTGGGTTTCTTTCTGTATGGGATGATAAATAAACCCACTTAAAGGTCTCATGCTTCAACGAGACAATGAATATAAATGTTTGCACAGTACCCGCAGCTTGGAACCTCAAAACCAGCAGCCACCAGTACAGACCCCATGTTCTGCTCCTCTTTTTTGATGATTAATTTGACTAATCAAAGGGAAGGATGAAAGGCAGGGGCCCCCTGCCCAGTAGTCTCAAAGAGACTACTCCAAGTCTTCTCTTAAGCAATGACAGGTGGGTGCCCAGGCATTCAGCACAGAACTTCCTCACTCTAAGTGGAGAACAAGTTGAGCTTTAACCTCAGTTGTGAGGACAGGAAGAGTCAACATGAAGTCCCACAGGCCCCCACTACCCTGGGAAACTCATGGTGGCATGGTCTCAGTGTCGGTAGAGAACCAGGTCCACTATTTTCCTTCTGTTGGAAATTCCAAAGCTTGAAGTTTAAAAGAAGAAGAAGAAGGAAAGAAAAAAACCAACACACACACAAAGAAATGTTTTCTGCAGCTGTTTTGGCAGTTGGGGAGTCATTTACCAACTTCAAGTTCAACTTAATGAAGTTGGGGTAGGCGGCTTCCAGGGAGTTGTGCTTCCCAGCAATCTCGGCTGCCCAACCGGCAAAGAGGGCTGCCAGGGTGGTCGGTGGGGAGCAGTAACAGTAACACGTTTTGTATTTGTCATCAGAATGGCGCCCCCGGGCACAGGGGTGGTGCCCATGGCCGCTCAATGGTGTATTTGTCATATGGCCAGTGACACAATCAATCGACCCTCTTACACACCGGTGTTTATTAGCCATTGTATAAATATTTCACCCCTCCCCGACTGACACATAATCTCTTCTTTGCTGCCTCTGACAAATGAACATTTCTCTGTAGACTCTTAAATGAATATGTGTCACAGCTATGTCACTGATTAATTTTTTTTTACCACCACGAACAACGATGCATAGAAATGTAACTTATATTCATTTCCCGGCTTGAGCCCAGCTGTCTAAAAAAATTCCACCAGCAGCTACAACTGACAGACAGCTATCCCAGTGCCTGGGCCTGCTGACGTGTGGTTGTGTGAGTGCCAGCTTGTTAATTACTGGCTTTCTCTTCCGGCCTGGCTGCTGAGTAGCCAGCCACAAGGACCTTAATCACTACTGGGGCCAGGTGGGACTTGCTATCAGAGGCTCCTCCAGGGGCCATCTCCCCAGCCCAGCCTAACCACACTTTTTTTCTCTCTCTCTAAGCCATCAGCTACCTTTTCCTATGGGTCTTGATTTGAAGATGTCCCTGAAGTCACCTCTGTAACACTCTTAGCCACTTTAGACCCTTTACCTACTGCTCTGTGCGATCTTGGGCATAGAGACTGTTTGCGAAGCCCAGGTGGGTGTGTTCTAAATATTTGTGGACAGGAAATCAGCCAAGTGCAACTGTTGGGCAATGTTCCGGCCACCTGATACCTAGTATTCCTGGTTTCAGTGAGTATTCTTGGAGCACTTACTATGTGCTAGGTGCTCAGCTGATGAGTAAGACAGACAAGCCTACATAGACTTAGTCCAAATGAAAAGGTGGCCATCTCTTGGAAGATTAAAAAAAAAAAAAGAGCCTGTGGTTGGAATGGAGGGGAAGCTGGCTCTTAGAGCCTTCTGTTTAAGGCCCCTCCTGGCCCCAAGGGTGATTAAATTCTTTGTGGCTGGTTACTTGGGTTTGGGTTCAGTAAAGGATACCCAGGCTCTGGGGAATAGGCATCGATTATTTCCTAGTCACAGCTATGGATACTAAACTAACTTGCTTTTTTATTACCACAGCACCTTTGAGTGGGGGAGTTGGAATAAAAGCCCATGCCCTCTTACCCCAGAGCCTGCCCATCTAACCATTCTCAGTCAATCACCCTAACCCTCTTGCCTGCCTCCTCCACTACAGATCTCCTTCCCTTTTCTCATTCTTCTCCTTCACACTGTTCAGTTCCAGGCAAGTTCTTGAGTCACCTTGGGCTGCAGAGCTAATTCAGCATCCCTGCCCCCACCTCAACCCAGTCCATCTGCTGCTCCCCTTCTCTGCCCACCCACCCACTGGTACTGGACTGAACTTTCAGCAGGTGTCTAGGCTACCCCTACCCCCCTTCACCTCCATCCACCTGTGTCCCCTGCACCTGTGTCCTTTCCCTGATGTCATAGAACCCTGGGCTGGGAGCCAAGTTCATATACCTGGGGACACTTCCAGTAGATTAACTAGCTCATACCAGCTCTACTATGCCCCACAGACTCGCCAGAGACTAACCTGTGAAACAGGGACCCTCCCACTGCTCTATGGGTAGGACAATCTCAGGCAGTTTTGAAGGCAGGGGATGCATACCCCAGGGACTTGATATTCCCTGATGTGTGTCCAGCAAGCTCTAATGAACCAGTCAAACTTGTTGAGGGCTGCAGAAAGGCAGGGCGCACAGAAAGGGAGTGGATCAGAGTCCCAGTGGCTCTACTTACCAACTGTGCATCCTGGACAAGCAAGCCACTCTGCTTCTCTTTGTCTTGTACTCTGGGGACAGTAAGACCTATATCCCAGAGCTGTCGGAAGGTTAAAAAGAGTGCACCTGGGCGGCTCCCAGCCCAGCACCTGGCTGTGCACAGTAAACAAGAATGTCCTTCCTTCCCCTTGGGAAGGCAGCAACTGGATCATCTCCTAGTCAGAGAAGAAAAGCAAGACAACACACATGCCTGTTGATATCCTACAGGTGACTCTGAACCCCGAAGTGTGTGATGTAGGGGGAGGGGCAGCTTCAAGGAAGGAGGGGAAAACACTGAGCGTGGGTTGCCCAGAGCACATGCTCTCTCCTCCAATCAGCGTCATTCAAAACCGTGCAGCCGGAGTGAACTGCATATGGATGTGCATTATGTCATTGAAAAGCCACAAAACTCCCATGAGCTCCATGTGACTGCTAAAGAAATAGAGGCCTGAAGAGGTTAAAGCAACTGCAAAAGGTCACACTGAGACAGAGACTTGCACCAGGTCTCTCCCTCCCAAGACAGGGCTCTCAGTGACCACCCTCTGCTGCTCCCTCAAATCTCCTCCTCCCCACCCCTCACATTCACCCAGGGCATCCTCCAGGGAGCAAGCCCACTTGCCCTGTGATGTCACCCAGAGCCTGACGTCAAGGCTGATGGGCCTCAGTGAATGAGGGCTGGGAAGAAGCTCAGATGACACAGACCTGGGTGGGTACCCAGGAAGACTGTAATCCTGGGGCCGGGGGGGGGGGCATGGCGCAGGGAAGGCAACGCAAGAAAGGGACTCACAGGACTGGCCCTTCAGCTGGCAGTGAGCAGTGCTATCCTCTGTACATTTCCTTGTTGGAAATGGAGCACTGAGCCCCGGAAATCAGGACAAAAGCACCACCCACAGCTCTGGTCTCGATGACTCAGATTCCACCTCCCACAGACTCCTCCTGTGTGTGTTTCTGAATGTGTGTACCACGCATGCGCCCCACCAGCTTGTGAGACTGTCGGCTGTGATATGTATGTGTGTGCGCGTGTGTGTGTGCATGCACATGCATGTGCCTGAGCTGTGGCCATCTGCATATCTGTCTCCCAGCCTGAGTTCAGAGCTTAGGATGATCAACAAGGTCAAAGATAAGCATAGGATCAGCAGTCACTTGCTTTGAGGCTCTGTGCTGAGCAAAATCATTACAGCATGGGATTGTACACCTTGTTAATCCTATTGTATTGATGATGAAACAGATTCAGAGATGTTAAACTTCTTTCCAAAGTCACACAGCCAAGAAATGTTGAAATTATCAGATGTCAAAGTTTGTGCCTAGTCAGATGCCTGTGGCTCACACCTCTAATCCTAGCTACTCAGGAGACTGAGAATTGAGGATCACAGTTCAAAATCAACCTGAGCAAAAATGTTCCCATGAGATTCTCCAATTAACCTCTCAAAACCTGGAAGTGATGCTGTGGCTCAAAGTGGTAGAGTGCTAGCCTTGAGCAAAAGAGCTCAGGGGCATCATCCCAGGCCCTGAGTTCAAGATAGACAACCCACAACAATTAAAAAGTCTGCCTAATAAAATGTTCTTTCTTTCTACCCCACCCCCACCCCCAAGGAGAGAAGACCTAAGGGATCTTGACATAACCAGAAGCCACTCTGGGTGTCTGAAGGAAGTGGGGGGGGGTGGGAAACAAGTCAGAGGGGAAGGGGGACAAATAGCAGATAGACATAGGAACAGGAGGGGGCAGGGCCGCTGTCTCCGAACAGGTGTCAGAGAAGCTGTGACAGCCACTTAGAACCACAGTGGCAAGCCTCCTTTACATGGCGATTTGCATATATTTGCATGCATTTGCATCACCAAATCTGTGGAAACGGCCTTAATGGTCCCTGCCTCAGAAGACTGGCAGAAACTGAGAGGGTGGGAGTTGACAGGGAGGGCCTGGGGAATTCAGAAAGGGAAGGAGGGAAGAGCGTGCAGGGAAGGCCTTGGAAGGCTCCGGCCCTGTCAAGACAATTTGTAGGGGATAGAAGAGTCTCTCCCAAGAGCCTTGAGAAGCTTAACCATTCCGAGTCCTTCTCCTGAGGGTAGCAAGGAAAAGCAATGAAGAAACTGAAATCGGGAAGAGATGAGGAGAGTTGGGGATCCTGGCCAGTGGAGGACACAAAGGACCTCGCAAGGTGTCTGGAGGCTGGGAGGCTCCCGTAGGTCAGTGGCTCAGTGTTAGGGCGCCATCTCGTGGCTATTTGCTGAAATGCTTCCTCTTGGCCACAGACCTTTCTGCATCTGCTTGGGCAAAACACGTGTCCCTGTCGCCTGTGCCCGCCCAGCAAGTGCGCATTGAAACCCGGTCCAAAACCATGAGTCTCCATGGACCTAAAGACCTGCGATTGTCCAGAAAATCACTAGCAGGGAGATGCCCATGGGGTTCAAGCCAGGCTAAGGTGAATGGGCTCTGTCAGCTTAATGGTGATGTCAGAAAACATGGCTGTGTCCGTTCTAATGCTGTGTCCTCAGCAAACTGACCTCTGAAACAGTTTCCTCATCTATGAAATGGGGATGACAACATTTTTGTGAGACTACAGGATGAAATACATCTTACAAGCGTATTGCAATAGATGGAATGAGATAAAAAGATGAGATGAAGTGCTCAATTGAGACTCTCATGCATGAGCATGACCTTGAAATTTCCTTGAAATGTGTGCCTTACACCTCTTCACCCATATGCCTACCCCAGCTTGTTAGCACAATGCTTGGCACAGGAGACTTAACAAGCAGGATGTGTGGTGACCATCAGGTGCTAGGCCTTGGGGAAGCAGCACCCAGCCCCACTCCCACGTAGGTGAGGGTCCCCTTTCCAGGGAGTCAGAAATAAAGAAGAAATCACAAGCAGTTACAAGTGGAAGGATATTGAGCCCTAAACTTTTCAGAATCTTTTCAGATTCTCTGTGACCACCTGAGGGTTAAGGAAGGGATTCAGACCTGGTTCATAGAGGGTCAGTGTGATAGCTTGGAAGATTTGGAAGGGGACTTTTGCCATATTAGGCCATGTTGGGGCAATTCTAAAGGGTGATGATGAAGGGGAGTTCAGTGTGCACACTTGGGAGCAGTGTGCCTGGAATTAGGTTTGTGTCAGCATAGAGGTGGCCAGCAGTGTGGCTGTCCCTACATAGAGAAATTACAAGTCCTGGAATTCAAGTGGAAGTGGAGATGATGCATCTCACACTCACACTTGCAGAATATTTGCTTTCTGTCCTTCAAACTGCAGGTTCTGACTGTTAGAGGTTCTAGTTTCCAAGAAGGGAAACATACACTAAGGGTTATAGTAAACTTTCCACTAAGCTGGAAACTGGAAGGATTACCTAGATGTCTTAAGTTTATCATGCTGGTCGACCAATAGAAGACATTACTATACTGACCAGGATCATTGGTTCTGATAGTCTACAGAAGCCAGAGCTGCAGTAGGCACACACGCATGCGTGAGCATGCACGTAAGCACACACACACACACATACACACAGGCTCATGCAAACTATGGGAATTTGAACTCAGGCTTGATGACTGCTAGACATGTACTCAACCACTTGCACCTTGCCCCCAGCTCCCTTTGATTTAGGCTATTTTTCAGATAGGGTTTTGTATTTTTGCCCTGGGCTGGCCTCAGACCGAGATCCAATCACCTAATGTCTCCAGTGTAGCTAGGATGACATGCCTGGCTTATTGGTTGAGAAGAAGTCTTGCTAATTTTTTTCCCCTAGGCTTGTCTCAAACCACAATCCTCCCAATCTCTACTTCCTGAGTAGCTGAAATTATAGGCACTAGCCAATATACTCAGTTAAGAATGACCATTCTAAAGGGGAAAGGTGATCAAGAGATCAGACCTTCTTGGCAGAATCATCTATGTAACTTCACTGGCAATACCCTAGTTCTGCAAAGGGACAGCTGAGGGTGAGGGAAGGAGAGAGAAGGTAGCAGCCACACAGGCAACTGGTGACTCAAGCTGGCCCTTTTGTCCCCTGAGATCACATGCTGCACAAAAGAACCTATTGACCCACGACTGTGCCTCCTCTCTTACGAGAGATGAAAATGTTGTTCATTGGAGAAAATGAGAAAGGGCAAATTATGGTGTAGAGGTCAGATATACTGAGAGGGAAACCAGGGGACTCTGGTATGAGAAGGCATGGCAGTGATTTACCCTTTCTTCTTAAATCCCTCGACTGCCTCCTTGCTCTCTCTGAGGTACTCCTGCACTTTCAGGCTTGGATAAATGCCACATGGCATTGAGGAGAATTTGGTTGCCAAGTGCTACCTTGTAGCAGACAACAAAGCCCAGAAGCATGGCAGACTCATTCTGTGGGTGCACCTTGACCTGCAGAAGAAAGATGGAGGGTGAGTGGGAGCTGTGGACCACCCAAAGATGCTCCTCCTCCCCCCCTCCTGGAAGTTCTAATCTCAGGCAGCCTGTGGTGTCACTGTGTGGCTCCTGTGCAGTTGTGGTTAGAACATCAAAGCATGGTGCCACCCTACCTTGGATCTTCCCTTCTCATCCTCAGAAACCTGAGCCTCCACTCAACAGTCTCTGCTTCTAGAAGACAAAGGGAGGGCTATCTTCTCCTTTGTGTCCTCCATTGTGGTCACTGGAGGAACTGAGTCTGACTACTCCAGCCAGTGTCTATAATCCTAGCTCCTCAGGAGGCTGAGACCTGAACATCAAGGTTTACCAGCCCAGGCAAAACCGTTGGCGAGACTCTTATCTCCAATTAAAAAGTTGGAAGTGGAGGTGTGAATCAAGTAGCAGAGTACCAAACTTGAACAAAAAAGGCCAAATGAGGTGCTGAGTTCAAGCCTTAGTACCAGCATGCACTCATACAACCCAAAAGAAAGAAATAAAGAGCCCAGTGGGCAGGAACCAGCTGGCTACTTTTCAGAAAAGAAAGGGGCTGACACAGAGATAAGGAAGGATGGAGTAGATAGGACAAGAAAAGGGTCAGAAGTTTAGTCCCAGAGAGAGAGCTGTCCCCTGTAAATGGGCTGTGTTTTGGAGATGAGGTTGATCTCTGGACCTGTAGTGTTTATGCACTGGGGCATGGGAAATAGCCAGAGGGTGGGAGACTGTTTTTAGTCTATATGTGCTGCTATAACAAAAGTAACAACCCCAGATCAGCTAATACAAAAGCAACAGAAATATTGTTCTCACAGTTCAGATGCTGAGAAGTCTAAGATCAAAGCACTGTCAAGTTTGGTATCTACTGAAGGCTGTTCTGTGCTTCAAAGTGGTGTCAAATTCATACTTAAGAAATACTAACTCAAGTGAGGAAAAGAGTGACGTTGTCCACAAAGGACTTTTTACCTGACTTATATAACTGTAATCCCTCTGTATAGCACCTTTATAGTAACAATTAAATTTTTTAAATCAAAAACTGGAAGGAAGGAAGGAAGGAAGGAAGGAAGGAAGGAAGGAAGGAAGGAAGAAAGAAAGAAAGAAAGAAAGAAAGAAAGAAAGAAAAAGAAAGACTCAGCTGGGTACCTATGGCTCACACCTATAATTCTAGCTACTCAAGAGCTCAAGAGGCTGAGATCTAAGGACTATGGTTCAAAGCCAGTGTGGGCAGGAAAGTCTGTGAGACTTATCTCCCATTAATCACCACACACAAAAAAAAGCTGGAAGTGGACCTGTAGGTCAAGTGGAAGGGTGCTAGCTTTGAGCAAAAAAGCTCGGGGACAGTGAGGAGGAGGAGGAAGACAACAACAACTAACCTATCTCATCTCATAAAGACCTCACTCCCTAATATGATTGCATTGGGAGTTAAGTTTCAACTTGAATTTTGGAGACAGTGCAACCCTTCAGATCATTGACTAGAAAGGGAATGGCACCCCCAGCCTCAGGTCCTTTGTATTTCATGATTTTCATTTGCCTAGAATGCTCTCTCACCTACTCTCAATTACTGCTATCATTCTGACTTCAACTTAAGGAGAACTTTTTAGAGCAGCCTTCCCAGATGCGACAAGCTGCCTTTACTATATATCATTACAGAGTAGCTCTTCTTTTTTTTTTTTTTTTTTTTTTTTGGGTCTGGTCGTGGGGCTTGGACTCTGGGCCTGGGCACTGTCCCTCAGCTCTTCAGCTCAAGGCTAGCCCTCTACCACTGGAGCCACAGCGCCACTGCTGGCTTTTTTCTTTTTGCTTATATGGTGCTGAGGAATCGAACCCAGGACCTCAGGCATGCAAGGCAAGCGCTCTACCACTGAGCCAACTTCCCAGCCCCAGAGTAGCTCTTCTGAAGATGCATCTCTGTTTGTAATAACACATTCATTTGGGGATTCCTTCATAAATGCCCCCTTGCATCAAACTGTTCATATTCTGCTGTATAGTCATATCTCTAACCCCTTGAGCAGAAGTTGACAAGAAGAGATGCTCAAAAAATAAAAGAAAAGACAGGGCTGGAGACATGGCTCAAGTGGTAGAGTGCCAGCGGGCACTCAGGGAAGGTCAAGAACAGCACCCAGGCCCTGAATTCAAGTCCCAGAACCAGCACACAAGAAAAGAGAAGTAACAAAAGAAAACTGCTAAGAAATCTTGGAAAATAGTAGGAATAGCAGAAGATATGCAATATGCTCTAACTGAGCCATAAGATGCCACAGGCTGATTGATTAAAACAGGTAATCGGATATGCCAGGCTGATGGGGTAGTAAAAAAGCTGGATATATCCCAGAGTTGCCATGGAAGTGACTGGTAAAAATAGTAACAAGAACAGGAAATACATGCTGAGCCCTTGTGGAAAGGGCGTCAGCCCTTTTCCACATATTACCCAGATATTCCCATGGATTCATCTTCACAACAAGCCTGTCAGCATTTCCATTTTGCAGAAAAAGAAAGAGAGGTACGCAGGCCTAAATACTCTGCTCAGCTCACACAGCTAGTGCAGATAGAGTCAGGGTTTACTGTACAACTTTGCTCTTAATTACTATACAGCTTCCTTTTTAGTGGCCAAGTGGTTTGGTGGCCAAAGTGGTATTCAAAGCAACTGTGGCTGCTGTAGTCTATTTACTACTATTTGGGTGGGAGATGGGAGATAAGAGATGTGGAAGGAGGTACTGGAGAATTCCTTTCTGCTGATTCTGCCACTCCCTCTGCTGATTAGTGTGTTCTGTTCTATGTATAATGAATCTGCAAATCAGGCAGGTTTACAATATTGAGAGAAGGTCAAGCTCCAGAAATCAGCCTCCCTTTCCCTAGCCCACTGAACTGCCTTGTGCCCATCGACAACAGACCAGGATGACATCCACTGCAGGCCTGCTCCATGCCAGGCTTGAGTCCCTGGCCCTTACCAGAGAAAAAGCAATGCTGCAAGTACAGTATATGGGTGGAAGTTAAATGAACGGAACAGAAGCTCCATGGAGAAGAGTCCGGGAAGACACTGCTGTATCCATATTCAGATGCACAGAGACTTTAAGCCGCTGCAGCGAGGGGTCTCCACCTGCTGCTTTCACCCTCATTCATCCCTGTCTTGACCTGTTTCTGCCCTAACAAAGGCTAAGAACATGAACATGGAGAAGTGGCTCATGCCTTGCAGGCCAGAGGCTGAAGCTCCACCGCATGCCTCTTCAAGTTCCCAGTGACCCTAATATCAAAGGGTTCTCTTTGCCTTGCTGTGCTCAGGCTGCAACGATTCCCTTTGAATCTGTTCAATCATATCAGCCACAGATTATGGGAAGGAACAGAGAGAGATGCACAGACAGAAACAGACAGAAGATGGAGAGATAAACACACAGAAAACCAGAGATTCAGAGAAAGGAAAGACAGAAATGCACTCAGAGGAAGAAAGAGACAGAAGGGGAGACAAGGAAATAAATATAAAGATAAAAGAAAGGGGAAAAAAGGCTGGGTACCGGTGGCTCACACCTGTAATCATAGCTACTCAGGAGGCTGAGATCTGAGGATTGTGGTTCAAAGCCAGCCCAGGCAGGAAAGTCCATGGGACTCTTATCTCCAATAAACCACTCAGAAAACTGGAAGTGGTGCAGTGGCTCAAGTGGTAGAGCTCTAGCCTTGAGCTGAAGAGCTGAGGGACTGCGTTCAGTTCTAGAGTTCAAGGCCCATGACCAACAAAAAGAAGAAGAAGGATGGAGGAGGAGGAGGAGGAGGAGGAGGAGGAGGAGGAGGAGGAGGAGGAGGAGGAGGAGGAGGAGGAGGAGGAGGAGGAGGAGGAGGAAAAAACTGGGTGCCAGTGGCTCATGCCTGTCATCCTAGCTACTCAGGAGGCGAGATCTGAGGATGGTGCTTTGAAGCCAGCCCAGGCACTTATCTCCAATTAACCACTCAAAAACTGAAACTGGTGCTCTGGCTCACATGGTAGAGAGATGAGCCTTGAGCACAAAGAGGCTCAGGGACAACACTCAGGCCCTAGTTCAAATCTACACTAATGGAAGAAAGGAAGGAAGAAAAGAAGGAAGGAGAGCCCTTTGTACAGCATTTTTACAATAAAAAAAGTACAAAAAAAGAAGGAAGGAGAGAAGAGGGAAGAGAAGAGAAGAGGGAAGGGAAGGGAAGGGGAGGGGAGGGAAGGGAAGGGAGAAGAGGGGAAAAGAGGGAAAAAGAAGGGAGAAGGGAAAGGAAGAGAGGAAAAGGGATGAGACTTAAAAGGGAAAAGGAGCTGGGCTACCCAAGGGGCTGAACTTTGAGGCTCAAAGCCAGCCCAGGCTGGAAAATTTGTGAGATTCTTATCTCTAATTAATCACCAAAAAAGTAAAAAATGGAGCCGTGGCTCAAATGGTAGAGCACTAGCCTTGAGCACAAAAGCTCCAGGACAGTGCCCAGGCCTTGAGTTCAAGCCCTAGGACTGGCACACACAAAAAAAGGGCAGGGGAAAGCCAGAAAGAGACAGAGAGATAGAGAGACAGAGATAGAGAGACAGACAGAGAGACAAAGACAGAGACAGAGGCAGAAGCAGGAGGAGAGGGAGAGGGAGAGGGAGAAGGAGAGAGAGAGAGATACAACCCAAGAACAGTAGCCTCCACCCACCCCATCTTGTTGATCCAGAGAAGTATGGCCTGAAGGAGGAAGTTGGGTCTCCTTTTTTGAGTTTTGGCCCTGAACTTCTGGCCCAGTCTCCTTAATTTAAGAATCATGGAACTTAGATTGGAAAAAAATTATGTTATTCAAATTAATCTCTACCTGTAATTTACTATTTCCTTCTATTATAACTGCATAAACAAGTCAGTCATATTAGCTATAAATGGTCCTGATACCAATAGAGATCACATATATTTTCCTCTCATAATACAATTCCACAGATCTTTTGAACTATCATTTGCATTCACCATTACTTGAAAATTATATGAGGTCCACCCTAACACGACATCTTATTTAAAGCATTAATAAAAAGGCACATACATTACTATACTACATTAAAATAATTTTATAATTTTATTGCGATACAATTGGTTTCTTTTATAATACTATATATCTCATTTTATGTACTTTGAAACATTATTGTGAGACAAGGTCCATGTGCTTTATTTGATTGCCAAAGGGAATACAGAGCAAAAAGATGATTAGAAATCCTACATGTGTTCACCATCCACCCCCCTGAGCCCATCTCCTCAGACCCTGTGCCCTGGGTTTTCTTTTCCTTTCCTTTCTTTCTTTCTTTCTTTCTTTCTTTCTTTCTTTCTTTCTTTCTTTCTTTCTTTCTTTCTTTCTTTCTTTCTTGTCAGTCATGGGGCTTGAACTCTGGGCCTGAACGCTGTCCCTCAGCTCTTCAGCTCAAGGCTAGCGCTCTACCATTTGAGCCATGGCATCACTTCCAGTTTTCTGAGTGGTTTATTGGAGTTAAGAGTCTCATGGACTTTCTGTGCCCGGGTTGGCTTTGATCTACGATCCTCAGATCTCAGCCTCCTGAGTAGCTAGGATTACACGCGTGAGCCACCGGCGCCCAGCCACCCCGGGTTTTCTTTTACTTCTCTTCTCTTGCTGGATTAGTTTAGATTCTCCAATAAGAAACAACCAAATGCAGGATGATACATAAGGTGGAAATGCCTATGAGAGAAGGAGTCCTGGGGCTGAGAGAGCTGTGAGGGAGAAAGAGGGTTAAGAAAAGTTGGGAGGAAGCATCCTAGACCTCCATGCAATTGAAGGAAAGTTCCAGATCTCTGCTAAGTTCTATTATTGAGAGGGAGCAGCAAAGTGGAAGCCAGTCCTAGTGAAGAAATGGATGGGTTTCAGAGGGAAGCAATTGTGCTCTTGATTAATTTCAGCCCTTCAAGCTGAAGATCTATGAGAAGTGCAGTCAATACCGCCACCATAGGTTGCCCAATCACTGCTTACATGGAGAAGAGGCTCTTTGCTTATTCATCTTGCTCCAGGATCTTCTCCAGGGTGTGGGTGGCTTGGAGAATTGATTGGTCCTTTTCTAGTTGCAGGGCTTTGAGCAAGTTTTTGTTGTTGTTGTCATCGTCATGGGGCTTGAACTCTGGACTTGGGCGCTGTCCCTACTTTCTTCAGCTCAAGGCTAGCGCTCTACCGCTTGAGCTACAGCCCTACTTTCAGTTTTTTTAGTGGTTTATTGGAGATAAGAGTCTCATGGACTTTCCTGTCCTGGCTGGCTTTGAACTGCAATTCTCAGATCTCAGCCTCCTGTATAGCTAGGATTCCAGGCAGGAGCCACCTGTACCTGGCTTTGAGCAAGTTTTTATTTTTGTTTTATTTTGTTATGTTGGTCCTGGGGCTTTTTCTCAGGGCTTGGGTGCTGCCCCTGAGCTTTTATTTTTTTTTCTCTTTGAGCTCTATCACTTGATCCCCAGCTCTGCTTTGGCACTTTTTTGTTGTTGTTATTGTTGGTTAATTGGGGATGAGTTCCATAGACTTTCCTGCCCATTACTGGCTTTGAATCAGGATCCTCAGATCTCAGACTCCTGAGTAGCTAGAATTACAGGCCTGAGCCACCAGCACCTGGCTTTAGTATGTTGTTCAATGTCCCCTTACCTGCAAAAATGGGGGGTAATGAAAGTCTCTAATAGGAATATTGTGATGAATATTTGAAGTTTGCTAAGCAAAGTTTGCACAGGGCCTGGGATATAGGCAGCTCTCAATAACTAGTAGCTATTGTGATTATTATTATTATTATTATTTCCCTGTAAGGAAGGCTGAAGATGACAGTCCTTTCCTGAGCTAGGCAGTTAGTTCGAAGAGGTGAGAGCCACTTCCCCTGAGGCTGGGGTCTTCCCCGGCTACTGATAGTTCCTGTGTCTGCTGACTCACAGCCAACTTCCTCTTATACAAACAGGAAAACACAGCTGGCGGGGGGGGGGGGGGGGGGGGGGGGGGGGGGGGCACCCCAAACCCCACACAGCTAAGGTACTGGCCCTGCTTTGTGGGGGAAGTGACTTTGACTCTTGGAGGACAGGCTCCAATGTGTATGTATGTGTGTGTGGGGGGGGGGGAGGGTTCTGCAAATGGAGGAGGGGAAATGAGCACTTTCTTCTCAGCCCTCTGGCAATGTTCAAGTGGGAAAGTAAGAGAAGAGGCTTGGTCCAAGAATGGAAAGGCTCTTTGTTTGGTCACTGAGGCCCCAGGGCGCCAGCCTCAACCCTACAGTCCCTGGTTTGGGAGTGCGGGAGGGGGCGGGGGAGAAGGGGGTCATTGCTTTGCTGACCTTTAATCCTTGGAAGAAACCTAGATCGGGCCTTTGGGATGGGGGAAGCTGATGAGACGCCTCTGCTAGACCTTCGCCCCATGTGCCAAGGCTGCCCCCCCTCCGTCTTTGATCGCTCCCACATATAACTAGGTGTCCGGTCCAGCCACACTGCTGGGAGTGAGCCGGAGCCGGAGGGATCAGAGCCCGACTCCTCAACCCCTGTGCAGCGCTCTTCCTTTCTCTGTTTGTACTTATGTCCTATCTGTGGTCTGGTTCCTGTCTTTGTCCTGGGGCCTTGTCTCACTCTGGGACGGGGCAGAGAGGGGGCAGAACCCAGATAAGTGGAGCGGTTGGGTAAGGGACCGAATCAGCAGAAGGTGAGCGCTTGCACAAGTGGCTCAGGCCCGCGGCCTGCCGAGGGGGAGCAGTGGGGACTCAGGTAGGGGGAACCGGAGGGGCGGGGAGGAGCAGGGCGGGGCCGGGCCGTCGGGGGGAGGGCTGTGGGGAGGCGGGGACGGCGCTGGACTCCTGGCCTCGGACAGCTCTGCGGGTACCGGGAGCGGACCGCAGCCGCGGAGAGGTGAGGACCCCCGCCCCCCCCCCCCCGGACCCCTACTTCCCAGACTCCACCCCATCACCTCCTCCGGGGGCCTTCGTGGGCTCCCCGGGCCCCTCTGCGCCCTCTACCTTCTCCTCCCCTTTCCCTCCCCCTCCTCGCTGCGACCTGCCCCTCCCTCCTGTTGCCCAGCCTCTGCCACCTCCCCCTGACCCCCTCCTTCGCCTGGCCCGCGCTGCCCCGCGTCGCCTGGCCCGCCCCCCCCCCCCTCTCCCCCGTCACTCTAGCGCTCCTTGCTTCCCAGACCCGTGCCCTCGGGCCCGGCTTGAGTCACCGGGGGAAACTGGGCCGTGACCATGCTCCAGGCCTGGCTGGGAGATGTCCCAGCCAGTGAGAAGCATGGTGGACAGATGCGGGGACAAAGATGGAGCCCTGGTCAGGGACCTGGACCAGGAATAACTTGGAGAGAGCAGTGCTGGCAGAGGCTGAAAGGACCTCCAGGGTCCAAGGTGTCTGGGGCCATAGATAAGAACTACTTAAAATGAGGACAGAGGCAAGGACACTCTTGCCAGGTGCAAAACAAAGCAGGACCAGGAGGGGGACAAAGGTGGATTTGGAGGTAGAGGTGGGGATGAAGTAGGGTAGAGGCTAAAACAAAGCTGAGAGAAAACTCCTGGGAGCAGAGATGGCCATGTCAGGGAACAGGGGAAGGGTCAGACTGACCCAATGGTGCTGCTGACAGGTAGAGACCTAGGCTCTGGGTATGTATGGGAAGGGAAAAGGAAGGTTTGCAGAAAATGTGTGTGCATATACACCCGCGCATGCGTGCACATGTGCACACACAGACACGCATGCCACTTTATACTTCTGAGTTCCTGCAGGATGGTATACATGGGTGAAGACAAGAATAACTTGGGCTATCCTGGGCCTTTGGTTCTTCATCTGCCTGACCCCATTCTCCACCCAACTCTATTCCCTAACTGACCCCTCCCCAGGCTGGGACCCCATGCATTGCAAATGATTAGAGCCCAGAAGGCCTCCTGACCAAGCCAGGCAGGATGTGGGGGCAGGCAGGCCAGAGGGACAGGAAGGAAGTCTGAAGAGAGACAATAGGTGGAAGGGGAGGAGGCACTGGGAATGATCAGGATTAGGATGTCCCGCCCAAATCTCAGCTTCAGAAACCAGTGGGAGTGGGGTTCTCTAGCTCCTCCCCTTAAGGAGTAACCCCCCCAGTCTCCCCAACTTATCCTATAGTTTAATCAAGCCACTAATGTGACCCCTCCCTGCCCCCAACTTCCTATCCCACCCTTCCCAGAAGAGTGCAATAAGTAGGGACAGAGTTTTGACCCAGACCCAGAGAAGGGTAAATATAGAGGCTAACACTAATACCACTTTGGATGAGCCCCTTCCCCTCTCTGGACCCCACTTTCCTGTATATGACTTAGGTCACATAACTCTCATGTGAGAAGATAGTTCTTTATAAAATTCTGGGATAGCTCTGCCTCTGAATAGCAGGCCTTTTGGACATTTTTCTTTGGAAGAAGACTGGAGGTTGCTACCCACTGTCCAGGCCTCAGACTTTGGGGCAGGGAGGGGGAATCTCAGCCTGAGCCCTCCCTTCACCCTGCCCCCCCCAGCAATGGCCTGAGCCCCCATGGCTGCCCCTCAGGACCTG
Organism: Dipodomys merriami; assembly: GCF_024711535.1. Lineage (NCBI taxonomy): Eukaryota > Metazoa > Chordata > Mammalia > Rodentia > Heteromyidae > Dipodomys > Dipodomys merriami. Next base: position 8,865,658 of record NW_027204159.1, on the reverse strand, counting down.
GACATCTCTGTGTGGCTGGCTGCGGTACATCTGGAGCAGTATGCAGACACGTTCCGGCGGCATGGCCTGGCTACGGCAAGTGCAGCCCAACATCTGGGCCACAAGGAGCTGAGGCAGTTGGGCATCAACGCCACTGGGCACCGGAAACGCATCCTGCGCCTGCTGCAGGCAGGCACTGCAGAGGGCTCCCTGGATCCCAAACTGGATAGTACCATGGAGCCATCCCCAAGCCCAGTCCCTCGAGCCCAGCCCCTCAAGCCTGTACCCAAACCCAGGACAGTGTTTAGTGGGCTCAGTGGCCCTACTACCACCCAGAGGCCTGGGATGAACCCACCCTTCTGGGGATCAGAAGAGTCCAAGAGTTCAGAGTCCAGCCCAAGTTCCCCTCCTCCCCCTACATCCTCTTCTGAGAGTTCAGCCCTGAATACGGTGGAGATGATGCCCAATGCCATCTATTTTGGTCTGGACTTAAGAGGCGGGACACAAGCAGCTCAAGACACGTAAGTGGGGTTGGCTGCTTAGGGATCTGATTCTGCGGGAGGAGGAACAAGACATGAGGACAGTCTGTCTTTCTCTCTACCTTCACAACTAACAGATCTTTCTCCTAAGGTCTCCAGACAGCTCTCAGACAACTGCCCCCATCCCTGCCCTCAGGCCTACAACAGGCACAGGTAGGTAGGTTATCCTAGGTTTCAGGAAGAGGGATTTTGCACATCAGGACCTCAGATAATCTCACCTAACCCTGTTGCCCCCTGCCAGTGCACATTATGGATCCAGGTTGCCTGTACTATGGTGTTCAGCCTGTAGGTGTTCCAAGTGGCCCCAACAGAAGAGAGGGCAGAGGTGTCTGCCAAGACAGGGCTGAATCCAGGTGAGTACTTCATCAGGTAATGGTGGGAGGAAGATAAGGGAAGTTTGAGGAGTAGTTGAGCTCACAGTGGCCATGTGTCCATTTAGTTATCAAATGTACATTGAATGTACACTTGATGTATGCCAACCAGGCATTCAAGGCACAAGGTGATTATAATAGGCCCTCAGGCAGCTTGTGACTCAGCGGGACAGACAGAACACAAACCAAGTAGACAAACAGATACATAATTACAATATAGAGGATTAAATGTAGTGATTCATGACTAAAATCCAAGCTACTGGGCAGGCAGAGATAGGAGGCTCATGGTCCAAGGCCGGCCTGGGAAAAGTACAAGATCCTATCAGAAAAGTAATTTGAAAAGCAAAAATACTGGTAGAGCACTAGAGACTCTGCATTCAATCCCATAGGATTTTTTTTTCTTTCACTTTTCCTTCTTCCATTCAGCACTTTTTTTTTTTTTTTTTTGGTGCTTGGCCTTCAGCTAAGGGTCTCACTCTCCAACTGTATTTTTTTTTATCAGGGCTGGCACTCTACCACTTGAACCTCACTCCCACTTCTGGCTTTTTTTGTTGGTTAATTGGAGATGAGTCGTTCAGATTTGTCTGTCCAGGCTGGCTTTTGAACTGTGATTCTCAGATCTCAGCCTCCTGAGAATCTCAGAAGTACAGGTGGTTGGCTCCATCCAGCAAATGCTTATTGGACAACTGTTACATTCCAAATGTAGACACTTGGGGTAGATGCGTGTACATAGAAATTCTTGCTCTTGTGGGGAGGTGATCAGTTAATAAATTTATTTAATATACGTAGTGAATAGAGAGCTGTAGGCAGTATGAGGGACTGCAGGTTTTTTTTTTATTAAGAATTACTAAGCATTAAGAAGATAACATTTCAGCAAAAAACCTAAAGTAGCTGAAACATTTCTGCGGGAATGGTGTCTCAGGCAGGGAAAGTGGTCAGAATGTGGAGGCTTCCAGAAAGGTATGCATTCAGGGAACTGCAGAGGCAGTCAGGAGGCCAGCAACATAGTTGGGGCAGGTGGGCCTGGCTGGGCAGAGATGATGTCAGAGAGGTCAAGGGCCCCATCTGACAGGTAGGACCTTATAGAGACTTTCAGTTTTACTCTCTGAAATGGGAGGTTATTGGAGGGTTTTTTACTTACACTTTGAAAGGATCCCTCTGGTTGCTGTGCTGGAAATGGTGTATGTTTGGGAGGAACAAAAGTAGTAGAGACCAGTTTGGAGGGTTTTTTTGTTCTTTGTATTTGTTTTTGTGCAATTTATGGGGCTTGAACTCAGCTTGGGCACTGTCCTTGAGCCTTTTTGCTCAAGGTTAGCATTCTGCTACTTGAGATACAGCTCCACTTTTAGCTTTTCAGTGATGAAGTAGAGGTAACAGTATGGACTTTGTTGTTCAGGTTGGCTTCAAATGGCCATCCTCAGATCTCAGCCTCTGAGTAGATAGGATTGCAGGTGTGAGGACCTGGTTCTTAGCAAGTTTGGCAGTTTTTGCAGTAATCTATGTGAAAGATCTCAAAATGCTGTGATAAGAGTGGGAGTGATGAGAAGTAACTAGATTTTGAGGGAAAACTTGTCAAGTTAACTTGGAGATGTGAGAAAAAAAAGACAGTTGGTCAAGAATTACTTCGAGGGCTTTAGTATGAGCTTGTAACCACTAACCACGTGTAACTACAGGGCTATGAGATGTGGCAAGTCTATATTGAAATAAGCTGTAAGTGTAGGACACCTACCAGGTTTTGAAGACTTAGTAAACAAACAAACAAAAACACTGGATGAATATAACAGATATAAAAATAAATAACCTTAGTAATTTTTATGTTAGTTACATTCCAAAATCTTAATAGTTTGGTTATATTGGACTATATAAAATATACTATTAAATTAAGCATATATATTTCCTTCAATTTTTAATGTTGCTATTGGAAAACTTGAGATTTAATTCATGGTTCACATTGAGTTGGACAGTACTGTTCTGAGCAACTGAAAATTTATAGAGTTGCCATGGTCGGAGATAAGAAAGACTGTAGGTAACTAACACAGGTGAGAGGTGGAAGTGGGGGGCAGTTACCCAGAGTTCCATTTTGGACATGTTGAATTTGAAGGGCTTACTATTCATTCAAGACAGATAGATCATTGTCTGCACAAATCTAGAATTTGGATGAAAGGGCTGAGCTGTAGACTTCAGTTGGGGAGTTCTTAGCATTTATATGGGGATACACAGTTATGAAGGTGTAGCCAGAGAAGAGGACTAATGAGACCAGATTCCTGGTACCCTCTGCAATCTAGAAAGTTAGGGGAAGTGGAAGGTTTAGCAAACAGACTGAAAAGCAGTGTCTAGTGAAGAAAAGAAACCAGGAGAATGTGATTCAGAAGAGCCCAGGGAACAAAGTATATGAGGAGAAGGGAAGGGCCACCTATGCCTTGTGTTGCCCAGAAGTCTGCTGCTGAGTAAGATAGGACTGAGAGCTGACTACTAGAATTGGCAAGGTAGAGGTCATTGAGAACTTTAACAAGGGCAGTCTTGGAGTGTAAGGATGAAAGCCCAGTCTGTGGGTTTAAGAAAGAATGGAAGGAGAGGAGTTAAAAACAATAGACAACTTTGTTGAGCATTTTTCTGCAAGGATTAAAAAAAAAGACTGCTGATGGTGGAAATGGAGTCAAAGAAAAGGTTTTGTATTGAATGGAATGTTATGTATGTTTGTAAATGAGAGCCCAATGTAGGGAAACAAATGGTAGAAAAGTGAGAGGGATGCCTGTCAGTGAAAGGAGCAGGATGGGGCGCACAGAGGAAGGGCTGTCTCTATGCATGGGTGTTTATTGGTCACAGAAGGGAGGCTGAATATGTGTGTGAACCTGGGTAGATAAGGCAATGGGAGTCGATGGAGTTCTGGCTGATTGCTTCCATTTCTCAGTGAAGTAGGAAACAAATAGGGAAGCGTTAGTGGTTTTCAGCCTAAAAGCTGACTCATAACCTGGGCAACCTCCAAAACTGTAAGTGCTTGGGCCTCATTCCCAGAGATGTAAAGCGAAATTATAAAACCCATGTACTGATATTTTTTAGTTTCGTAAGTATTTTGTGATATTGAGGGTGAGAATCTTACTTAATGGAGTAATGTGAGTCTGCTCAGGATGGTTAGGGAAGGTTTCTCTGAGAAGAGGACATAAGCTGGGATTTGGAGGATGATAAAAAGCAGCATAAGGAGATGAGGAAGGAAGCATGTTCGAGGCAAAGAAAATATGTACAAAGGCTCTAAAGGAGAAGCATGTGGTTAGACTGTAGTAAGCAAGGCTGAGGTTGATGCAACATGAGGTCTGACTGAGGTCAGGGTAGGAATTTAAACTCAGGGCCTCTCGATCACTCAGCTGGCACTCTAGCTCTCGAGTCATGCCTCCAGCAATGCTTTGTGCTGGTTACTTTGGAGACAGATTTTTACAGACCTTTCTACCTAGGCTGGTTTTGAACCTCAATCCTCCAGATCTCAGCTTCCTGAGTAGTTGGAATTACAGGTTTGAGCACCAGTGCCTAGCTCATTTACATTTTAAAAAGAGCTCTATAAGATGAAGGAAAATGGATTGTGGATGGAGGGCAAGAATGAAAGAAGTTAGGCAATTTGCAAGCTGATGGAAACTTTGTCCAAAGAGAGAAAGTCAAGTACTTCTTAGAAGCCAGAACCTATAAGACACTGATTAACTATGAGCAACCACGGCAGGAAGCCATTTGTATGACCAGTTTTTCCACCCAAGTACTACTAATGACAGAGGAGGGGGATTGTTAGAAATTCCAAGTATGCTTAGGGAAGAAGCAGCATGGTTATTTTGACATCTCAACCTTCTTACTTTCCATGTGGAAAAGAGATCTTGTATCTTCCAGGCATTCCACTAGGTGTTCTGGGTGAAGGTAGAGAAATGAGAGGGGATTCAGGGTGCTGTGTCTAATGTGTATTCCTCCCTGTCCTGACCCCTACAAAGGCTCAGCAGGCAGGATCTGGAAGCACGGGAAGATGCTGGCTATGCCAGTCTGGAGCTACCTGGGGACTCCACTCTCTCGCTACCCACCCTGGACCCTGAGACCAATGATGACCTCATTTCACCTTATGCCAGCTTCTCCTCCACAGCAGACCGCCCCATGCCCCTGCTCAGTAGCTGGCTAGATAAGCTCTCACCTCAGGGGTAAGGCTGCGGGGAAGGGAAGGGAGAGGAAGGATGCTGGGAGGTGGCGGAGGGTGGGGTGGGAAGGGATAAAGAGGCAGATCCTGAGTGCTCCCACACCCTGTGATCCCCCACCCCATGCAACCCCACTCACCCACCAATCTTGGCCCCTTCCTTCCTCAGAAACTATGTCTTCCAGAGACGCTTTGTGCAGTTCAATGGGAAGAGCCTGATGTACTTTGGCAGTGACAAGGTGAGGGGCTAGAGACGCTCTGAGAAAGTAGGGAGAAGAAGGGGGTGAAGAGAATCAGGATTGAAAGGCCAGAGGATTGAAGGATGGCCACCTAAGATCCACAAAGGACCACAGCCAGTCAGCTAGTGTGAAGAATTATAGGAGAGTTGGGGAGTGGAGTGAGTTAGAAAGTCAGAGGAGCTGAGAATTTCCTACAGATGTGTATGAGATACTGAAGAGATGACCTAGGGAGGCCAGAGGTGGCCTTTGAAGTCACTGGTGGCCTGCAGAGAAGCAACTGAAGGTAGCTGGCTTTGCAGCTACAGCCATTGCTTGTGGATGGAGTGTTAATCGCCTGACTCAGCTCCTATCTCCTCGGGCCATTGGACTCTCTCTCCAGGATCCTTTCCCCAAAGGTGTGATTCCCCTGACTGCCATTGAGATGACCCGAAGCAGCAAAGACAACAAGTTCCAGGTCATTACCGGCCAGAGGGTGTTCGTGTTCCGCACTGAGAGTGAGGGTGAGGGCTGGGACCCCTGGGACACTGGGTGGGGGGGCTAGAAGCTGTGTGAGAACATGGCACACTCACTTGCTTCCTTGTCCCCACCAGCTCAGCGGGATATGTGGTGCTCCACGTTGCAAACCTGCCTAAAGGAACAGCGTCTTCTGGGCCATCCCCGGCCCCCACCTCCACCACGACCCCTCCGCACAGGCATGCTGGAGCTGCGTGGACATAAGGCCAAGGTGTTTGCTGCCTTGAGCCCAGGAGAGCTGGCACTGTACAAGAGTGAGCAGGTAAAGCGGGCTGGGTTAGGGCTGATGAGCCTGCTTTAACTCATTCTGTCACCTCACAGTACCACTACCTCCAACTCCACCAGGCATTCTCTCTGGGCATTGGGATCTGTTTCATTGAACTGCAAGGATGCAGTGTCCGGGAGATCAAGAGTCGAAGCTTTGACCTGCTCACACCCCTTCGCTGCTTCAGGTGGGGCCTGGAATGGTGGGAGACAAGGCTCTGGGTCTTTGGGAGGAGGCACTAGAGAGGACTAAAGGCTCTTCAGAATATGTTAATGAGCTGGGCACCAGAGATCCTAGCTAGTCAGGAGATTGAGATGTGGGGATCATGCATATAGGAAGAGCAGTCTTTGAGAATCTTATCTGCATTTAACCAGCAAAAGGCTGCAAGTAGAGGTGTGTCTCAAATGATAGAGTACAAGCCTTGGGTGAAAAAGCTAAGAAACAGCATCTAGACCCTGAATTCAAGTCATAGCACACGTGTGTGTGTGTGTGTGTGTGCGCGCGCGCGCGCGTGCGCGTGCACACGTGCGTGTATGTTAATGGATATATGCTGCTGAAAGTCCAGAGCACAAAGTCAAGATTTTAGAAGGAACTAGGCTGGTCACGATATGGCTTGTGGAGCTCCTTTAAGAATGGCCTTGGGATGGGATGTGAAGGGAGGTCCATGCCCACAGACTGGCTGTCCACCCCTCAGCTTCACAGCCGAATCTGGGGGGGCTCGGCAGAGCTGGGCAGCCGCTCTGCAGGAAGCAGTAACCGAGACCCTGTCTGACTACGAGGTGGCTGAGAAGATCTGGTCAAATCGGGCAAACCGGCACTGTGCGGACTGTGGGGCCTCCCGCCCAGACTGGGCTGCTGTCAACCTGGGGGTGGTCATCTGTAAGCAGTGTGCAGGTGAGGGCTGGGGTCTCAAACCCAAATGGGGAGAGAAAGCGGCTGGGGCAGGAGGTCTTTAGAGTACCCATTCACTTGCCCCTCATATTCTAACAGGTCAGCACCGGGCCCTGGGCTCTGGGATCTCCAAGGTGCAGAGCCTGAAGCTAGACACAAGTGTCTGGAGTAATGAAATAGTACAGGTGAGGAGGGAGGAATGGAAGAATATCCTCAGGCCCAGCATGGAGGCAGGAGTGGGTGTCTGGGGATACTTGAGTGCCGGTCATTTGCCTTTGTCCCTTGTTATCCTACAGTTGTTTATTGTCCTGGGAAACAATCGTGCCAACCGCTTCTGGGCATGGGCATTACCTGCTGGTGAGGGCCTGCATCCTGATTCGACCCCTGGCCACAGGGGAGAGTTCATTTCCCGAAAGTACCGGCTAGGTCTCTTCCGGAAGCCCCATCCTCAGCATCCAGATCATAACCAGCTTCTCCAGGTAGGAGGCACGAGTTGAGGCTCATGGTGGAAGGCGGGGGGAGTCAGTATATGAATTGGATACCCAGTCTTGGGTGGCAGGGGCTGGTTTTGGCGATAGAGGACTGTATCCATGGCTTGGAGCTGACAGAGGCCCTTATCTGCTTCAGGCACTATGTGCAGCCGTGGCAGGACCCAACTTATTGAAGACCATGACCCAGCTTCTCTGTGTTGATGCTTCTGAAGTTGAGGAGCCCTGGTCCCCTTCAGCAGTTGATGGCAGCTTGCCTGGCCTTCTACCCTCAGGTAATCCTCTCAGTTGATTGTTCTAAGGTGTGATCAGCTTAACAAGGCTGGTTTCCATTTGGACAGGCCAGAGGGGCTGTGTCACTTACAGAATGGCCCATGCTCTGAAATCCCCACCTACAGCCACTTGCCTAGTTGTCTGACTATTGGGGAGAGCCAGTGAACCAGCATTAGGCTAGAGGCCTCCTTGTCCCCTCATCCCTGCCACCCTCTTCCAGTCTGGATAGTGATGGATCCAGCCACATTGGGCTCTGCTTAGCCATGCTGCCTGTAGAGTTGAGTCCATGGCTTTCTCTCATTGGATCCCTTCCCCACTGGAGGTCAGACCATCCCATTGCATTGGCCTAACTTGATTCCATCTTCTTTTTGCAGACCCTTCTCCTGGTGTCTACAATGAAGTGGTGGTACCTGCCACTTACAGCAGCTTTTTGTACTGTGGTCCCATCAGCAACAAGGCTGGGCCTCCACCTCCTCGCAAGGGCCGAGATGGTGAGGGGAAGCCAATGGATGGGAGGAGACTGGGGCATACAGTGTGGGACAGGCACAAATGGGCTGCAAAGGGACAGGGGGGACAGGATGGGATGAGAAAGTGGAAAAAGGCCTAGAATAGGCTGGGATGCTTGGAATGAGTCTTCCACCCAGGTGGAAGACTGGGTGATAGAGAAGAGTCTCCTCTGAAGACAGACTGCCTGGGTCAAATCCCCACTCTGCTACTTCCTATGTATATGATTTGGATATGCTGCTCCAATTGGGACCTCAGTTTCTCCATCTGCAAAACAGAAGGAATGTAATATCTCAGAGGATTGTTATGAAGGTTGAACTGGGATCATCCAGAGGCAGAAGACTTGGCATAGAATAAATATCTGGGCAATGGGAACTATGACAACAGGGGCAGAGGTCTGCTGCTCCTCGACCATCTCTCTCCCACTTAGCTCCTCCTCGCCTGTGGTGTGTGCTGGGAGCTGCACTGGAAATGTTTGCTTCTGAGAGCAGCCCTGAGCCCCTCAGCCTCATTCAGCCCCAGGATGTTGTATGTCTGGGGGTGAGTCCCCCACCCTCAGACTCGGGTGACCTTGACAGGTAATGGCTGTGCCCTTCCCAATCCTTATCTCACAGCTCCCTCTTTGTCTCCTATTTCTCCCTAACCCCTATCTTCTCTGCAGGATCCCCTTTTCCTTTGAGCTCATCCTCACTGGAGGGAGGATCCAGCATTTTGGCACAGATGGAGCAGACAGTCTGGAGGCCTGGATCAGTGCAGTGGGGAAGGTGAGGTAGCTAAAACCCCTCCCCAACAGCTCTGACCTTATCTGCCCTGTCTGGTCCTGTCATATATCTAGCCATGCTGATCATTTCCATTAACAAACTGAGTGCTTATTATCTGTGCCAGTCCTCTGTTTGACACCTATATCTCATTTAATTTTTACAACCCACCACAGTTGAAGATTAGTAATATTTATAAATAAGAAAACTCACTCTTAGAGGCTACTTAGTCATTGGTCATGGTCACAGAGGCATCAGACTATGGGACTTGAACCTCACTGTGCTCTAACCTCTTCCACAGAGCAGCTGCCACTCACTCCTACTACTCTGCTACTACCTACTACCTACTACCTACTACCTCCTACTACCACAGGTTTGTTTTTGTTGCTGTTGTTGTTACTTTGTCCTGTTTTGTTTTGTTTGCCAGTCCTGGGGCTTGAACTTCTTTTACTCAAGGCTAGTGCTCTTCTACTTGAGCCAACGCACTACTTCTGGCTTTTTCGAAGTGGTTAATTATAGATGGACTTTCCTGCCTGGGCTGGCTTCTAACTGTGACTGTCAGATCTCAGCCTTCTGAGTAGGTAGGGTAACAGACATGAGGCACCAGCGCTGGACTCTGCTCCCTCGTTTTCTAACTGGCAAAACTATTCTTCTCTCTATCCTACTTCTCTTTATCCCTGAGCAAGCCAATCTCTCCATTTCTAGAATAAAAAAGTTCAGGCCCCAGAGTCATCCTGAGATTTGAGTCCTACAAACTCTCGGTGTGGGGAGCTTTTCTATGTCTGCAGAGTAGGTGTAAAAGACTCATCCCCTAGGGATGAGGATTAAGTGACATGTAAGGGCCCACACACAGAAAGCCTTCCATGTGTGGGTGTTGAAATGATGATGATGATGATGATGATGATGATGATGATGATGATGATGACAATCTCTTCCATCCTAAAACAGCTTTTCCTCAAGCTCTGCTCCATCTTCTACTTTTCACCCCAGTGCCCTCCTCCCCCTCCTGAATTCTCAGAAAGTTGTGTGCAGCCTGAAGATTCTTTTATTTTTCCTTTTTTCTTTTTTGTCAGTCTTGGGGCCTGAACTCTGGGCCTGGGTGCTGTCCCTCAGCTCTTCAGCTCAAGGCTAGTGCTACAACTTGAGCCACAGTGCCACTTCCAGCTTTTTCTGCTTATGTGGTGCTGAGGAATCGAACCCAGGACCTCATGCATGCAAGGCAAGCACTCTACCACTGAGCCACCTTCCCAGCCCTAAAGATTCTCTTTAACACCTTAAAGCTGCCTTCCTCTCACCCAGGCTCTCCTAAGCTGCTACTCTGCAGGTCACCAGTGACATCTGTGTCCAAGGCCAATGGCCACCTTCTGGCATCTCCAAGTCATCTCTCCAACAGCTGATAGGCATCTGTAAGAAATTCTTAGCTCTGACCTATAATTCCTATAGTTCTCCTCAAACTAACAAACCATCTCTGATCCTTTGAGGGCTCTGCCTTCCCAGGCAGGTCTAAGTCTACTCTTATATTTTCTATACTTTCCAGAAGTTCCATTCATCCTCTAAGGCAGTGCTACCCAATGCGGTATGAAGACTGTCACATCACACTGTCCCTGGACTGTTTGTTCTTTTCCATGATAGGATAAGCACAGAACTTGAGAGGAAGCATTTTGAATCGATTAGAGCAATTTGGCAGAGTAATTTTATGTGTTGAATCTAATTAGGCAAGGGAAGGGTATGTATGTCTTTGCTTTTTTATCTTAGTTTTCTGAAAATTCACTTTTATTATTTTTAACTTAGGTATTGAGTAGCGACAGATTAAAACTTAAAAGAAAAAGAAAGAAAGAAAGGCAAACGAAAAACCCTAGTCCTTTACCACAAGTAGTCTGAGAAGCATTGCTTTGAGGTAAAACTCAACACCTCTTCTTCCAGGAAGATTCTCCCCAGTACCCTGAGGCAGGATAGACCAGCAGTAGAATATATTGGTTATTCACTGTTTCTCACCCCACATCCCAGTTGAGACACAAAGTTGGGACAACAGTGGGTCATCTCTATGTTGGTTGAAGTGAATTGAACTGAATTTCTTTCTTTTCTTTCTTTGTCCATGTCATGTCACCTCCTTTTATCTCTCCCCATCCTATTCCCTCCACTTCTGGTTTCCCCCATCTTCTCATTCTTCATTCCCTCCCTTGTCTCTTCCCATCTTCTCTCTGCTTCCACAGTGGTTTTCCCCACTCAGCTGTCACCAGCTGCTGGGCCCTGGACTGCTGCGGCTGGGCCGCCTGTGGCTGCGGTCCCCCTCCCATACAGCCCTGGCTCCTGGACTTTGGCTATCAGCGTTTGGCCTTCTTCGTGGTGACCACCTCTTCCTGTGTCCAGCGCCAGGCCCTGGCCCACCAGCCCCTGAGGACATGGTGCATTTACGTCGGCTACAGGAGATCAGTAAGCAGGGGTGCGGACAGGGCTGAAGGAAGTCATAGGGATTTATGCCAGGCGCTGGTGGCTCACACATGTAATCCTAGCTACTCAGGAAGCTGAGATCTGAGGCTCACAGTTCAAAGCCAGCCCAAGCAGGAAAGTCCATGAGACTCTTATCTCCAATAAACCACCAGAAAACCAGAAGTGGCGCTGTGGTTCAAGTGGTTAGAGTGCTCGCTTTGAGCTGAAGAGCTCAGGGATAGCACCCAAGCCCAACCAAAAAAAAGGGGGGGGGGGCGGGATTTACAAATTACAAGAATTTTAGTGGGAAAGAGCAGAATGTATTAGCTTTAGGCACAAACTCGGAAGTCAAACTACCTAGATATAGGCCTTACCTTTAATATGTCCTGTATACCCTTGGACAAATGATTTAATCTCTGTGCTTTAATTTCTTCATCTTTTTATGCTGGTAATCATAGCTACTCAGGGGGATGAAATATGATGATCTCAGTTCAAAGTCAGCCTGGGAAGGAAAGTATATAAGATTCTTATCTCCAATTAACTATCAAAAATCCGGAAGTAGAACTGTGGCTCAAGTGGTAGAGCACCATTCTTGAGGGAAAAAGCTAAAGGGATAGTACCTAGGCCCTGAGTTCAAGCCCCAGTATAGGCCAAAAAAAAAAAAAAAAAAAAAAGACAGCGGGCACTGAAGAGCTCAGGGACAGCACCCAGGCCCAGAGTTCAAGCCCATACCCACCACCACCACCACCACAACAGAAGGTTACAGTGAAGTTAAAATAAGGCAAAAGTACTCAGTGCATGTTATATAAATTTTATTGTTGGTAATATTTTTGCTGGTTGGGGACTGGGAGGGTGGACAGGATACCCTCACTGTTATCCTTCCTGTTAAAAGAGAATATAAAGCTGGGCACTGGTGGCTCACACCTGTAATCCTAGCTACTCAAGAGGCTGAGATCTAAGGATTAAAGTTCAAAGCCAGCCTGGGTAGGAAAGTCCATGAAACTCTTATCTCCAATTATCCACCAGAAAACCAGAAGTGGTGCTATGGCTCAAAGTTGTAGAGCACTAGCCTTGAGTGAAAAAGCTTAAGGATAGTGCCCAGGCCTATGAGCTCAAGCCCCACAACCAACAACAATACAAAAAAAGAAGAGTAAGAAAATTATAGTATCATATTATTTTCAAACTTTTGAAACAAAATGCCTGGGTTTGATCTCAGTCTCATCATATTTTACAGCAAGTAAAGCAAGGCAAGTTATTTAATCTCTCTGAGCTGTAATGCAACTTATAACATGGAGAGAGTAATATGTAACTCCTAGGATTTATGATGCATGGAATGTAAGGCTCCTAATCTAGTACCTAAATTCCTTAAGCTCTCATAAATAGTATTCCTTATGATGAAGATGAAGATGATATTAATGTCCAGTGATTCTCCTATCAGGTGTGGTCTCTGCAGCTGACACCCCAGACAAAAAGGAACATTTGGTCTTGGTAGAGACAGGAAGGTAAATGTTGTTCCTGCCTTTAGCCTTAAAGCTCATTTTCTGAAATTTATCCCACTGTCTGCACCCTGTCCTCTTGGATGACTGCCTGTTTCCTCAAAGCTGCTTCCCTAGCTCTGGGACCATCTGGGTTGGGTGCTGCTGCCCCCTGCTGGTGCTTCTGCAAAGTCAGGGTCCTTGTGCTCTTGAACTGTCAGTCAAAGGACCCTGTAGAGCTGGCTCTGACTTGGACCCAACTCTTGGGTCTCAGGACCCTGTATCTGCAGGGGGAGGGTCGGCTAGACTTCTCGGCATGGAATGCAGCCATTGGAGGTGCCGCTGGTGGGGGAGGCACAGGACTTCAGGAGCAGCAGATGAGCCGGGGTGACATCCCCATCATTGTGGACGCCTGCATCAGTTTTGTCACCCAGCATGGTGAGTGGGCACTGGTTGATACTGAGCCAGTGGGGTCAGGGTGGGGAGAGGAGAACATGGACACAGCCATAGATGGGAGATGAGCCACCTAAAAATAGTTCTGAGCCAGGTTCTAGATCATGCCTGTAATCCTAGCTACTCAGGAAGGCTATGATCTGAGGATCACGGTTCAAAGCCAGCTTAGGCAGACAACGCTTATTTCCAACTAACAAACAAAAAGCTGTAAGTAGAGATTTGGCTCAAGTGGTGGAGCACCATCCTTGAGCAAAAAAAACCTAAGCAAGAGCATGAGGCCCTGAGTTCAGTTCTCAATACTGGCAATAACACAAAAGGGTTCTGCTTCCCAGTACAGCAACCTAACACCAAAGGGTGTTATGACTTGGCAAGCTGCTGTGCATTTCTAGGCCTTAGTTCCTGCATCTGTAAAATGGAACTAATAGTCCTCATTTTTCAAAGTAGTTATGTGTCAAGCTTTGAATTCAGAGCCTGACAGGGGGTACATGTTTGGAGGTCACTTTCATAGAGGTATGGGTATGGTGGATGAATGCGACATTGTGAATGTGATGGAGGACGCACAGCTATGGTGAACAGAGGGAGGGAAGCCACTAGACAAGAGCCTCACTGTGCAGGAAGCAACTTTCCTGATAGTCTGAGCAGAATCATTCTGTGTGGGAGAGATTTTCCAGACATGAAGTTGGCAGTTCATCCCTACACTTCTTCGTGAGTTTTTAGCCTCTGTTTTGTTCTCTACACAAATAAGGACCAAGTTGAAATCTATCTTCCCTATGACTCTCTTTATGAGGTTGAATTTTTGGGAAAAAAATCTCACAGAAGGCTAATGAGGGTGTATGGGGTTCTGAGTCCAACCCCACCTAAAACAAAAGAAGAGGAGGAGGAAAGGGGAAGGAGGAGGAGGAGATGGATGAGGCACCCTATGAAGAGATAGACACTGGATAGTCATGGCTAATAACATTCTTCTCACCTTGGCAATAGCATTATTCATTGACTTATCTCACTTACTTAGGCCTCTTCTCAGCCTCCCTGTGTCACAGGAAGAATTCAGTCTGAGGCCTAGGGGGAAGGTCCTGAAAAAAGAGTGGGTGGTCAGACATGCCCCTCTCCCACTCCAGGAGCCATACACCACAAGTTTATTTGACAGATTTATTGAGCAGCTAGTGATCATGAGGAAGATGCTATAGATACAGCAGTGAATGCCATCTCACACTAATGTGTGAGATGGCATTAAGAAAACAAATATAATCAGTTCTCATTATTTGCACGAGTTATGTTCTGTAAAGCCACTGCAAACAATTAGTGAATACTGAATCCTTACCTCAAGGGAGAGACAGATTTAGGTTCCTCTGAACTTCTGGTTACAACATTTTTGTCAACGAATCAATGTGTGACCTTGCATGCGTGCGTGTGTGTGCGCACATGCACACGTGCATGCACACTTCAGTTTAAAGTGACCTTATTTAATGTGTGTGTATTTGATTTGTGAACATTGAAATCAGAAGCATAACTATACCCCAATGAAGCTTATCTAATGCACAGAAATATTCTCTGTATGGCACATTACAGCCTGCTTATACTTGGAAATAATAAGCAGTCTTTCAGAATTATACTTGGAAGCTATTTTATGCAGTGCGGTCATCAACAAAAAAAAAACACAAGTATTTGAAAATGTAACTCTGAATTCTACCATGAAAAGGATATTTCTGGTTGGGAATGCAACTCAGTGTTAGTACCCCTGTATAGCATATTCAAGGCCCTGGGTTCAATCACTGGCACTCCCAAGAAAGAAAGTGAGAGAGAGACAGAGACAGAGACTCATCTAGGAACAAGAATATGGAAGAGGGACTTGAGATTTTTCTCTGTATATATTCACCAATGACCAAAAGTACAAGCGTCCCTCTATACCTGCAGGTTTTATATCTATTTGTGTATTCAACCAACTAAAGACATGAAATATTTGTAAGCTGGGCATGTTGACATAGTCTTTTTTTGTTGTTGGTGGTGCTGGCGCTTGAACTCTGGCTTGGGCCTGTCCCTCAGCTCTTTAGCTCAAGGCGAGTACTCTACTGCTTGAGCCACAGTGCCATTTCCAGTTTTTTCTAGTGGTTTATTGGAGATAAGAGTCTCACAGAGTTTTCTGCCTGGGCTGGCTTTGAACTGTGATCCTCATATCTCAGCCTCCTGAGTAGCTAGGACTACAGACGTGAGCCACCAGCACCTGGCGTTGACATAGTCTTGTAATCATAGCTATGCAGGCAGGAGACATAGGAAGATTGTGGTCCAAAGCTAGCCCTGAGCAAAAGAGATCTTACTTGAAAAACAGAAAGCAAAAAGGCATGGAAACATGGGTCTGCCAGAGCACTTGGCTAGCAAGTGCAAAGCCCTGAATTCAAACTCCACTAGCAGAAAGAAAGAAAGAAAGAAAGAAAGAAAGAAAGAAAGAAAGAAAGAAAGAAAGAAAGAAAGAAAGAAAGAAAGAAAGAAAGAAGAAAGAAAGGAAAGAAAGAAAGAAAGAGAGAGAGAGACAGAGACAGAGACAGACAGAGTGAGACAGACAGAGAGAGAGAGATGCATATGTACTGACTTGTGCTTGTTTTTATTTCATAAACAAGACAGCATAACAGCTACTTACACAGCACTAACATCATACCAAGTACTACTCATAATCTAGAGATGATTTAAAGCATCCAGGTCAAACTGTATAGGTTATATGCAAATAATACTATATAAAAGACAAATCTGTGGATTTGTGGGAATTTCTGGAACCAATTGCGCATGGATACGGGGGATACTGAGTTTAGGATTGTAAATAAATTTGGTAAATGCTCAAATATAAAATCTGAAGATAATCAGATCAAAGAGTACTACTTTAAAGATTAAAAGTGGTATGAGATACAGGTGGGGACTGAAAGAGATTGGATACATCCATCCCAGGGGACCACACAGAGGTAGGCATGAGGAGCCATATTTCCCCCAAGAGGGAGCACATGGCCTCCTGTCACCATCCAGGTAGCAGGAGGGTCTGAGGGGCAAGGAAGTGAGGTAGATGGGAGTTCAGGTGGGTCTGGGCGGAGAGAGGGAGGGGCCAGGTGTATGGAGGGCACTTCAGGAATGGGAGGGGGCCCAGGTCTGGATGGAGCTGAGGACCAAAGGTGAGCATAATACTAACAGGGATACTGTGTGTGACAACAACGAGGTCAGAGAGTTACTTCCTGACAAGGAGCTAAGAATCAAAAACACTCAGCTCTCCCACTCCTATGTAGCCATGTCCCAAGGAGAGAGTCACTGGGTGGGTAATGGCCTGTCCTTTTTGCCATGGTGACCAGAATCTACTGGCTGTTTCTAGGGCTCAGACTGGAAGGTGTATATCGGAAAGGGGGCGCTCGGGCCCGTAGCCTACGACTCCTTGCTGACTTCCGGCGGGATGCCCGGTCTGTGAAACTCCGACCCGGGGAACACTTTGTGGAAGATGTTACTGACACCCTCAAACGTTTCTTTCGAGAGCTTGATGACCCTGTGACCTCTGCTCGATTGCTGCCTCGATGGAGAGAGGCTGCTGGTACTCCCAAGATCCCTCATTATGAAGCCGAAAGGGGATTTGCCTCCTTCCTACTATCAGAATCTGTGAGGCTTTCTTGTGGTATTGGGAAGACTCCCTTCTCAGTACTCCACCCTAGGGGTCATGTGGAGACTTGGCTTAGGGGGAGGTAGGAGGCAGGCAGGGATTTCTCCAGATATCTCTTTCCACACTCTAGCCTATGCTCCTTACCTGGATCCTCTCCTCCATTCCATCTTCAGAGCTTCCCCAAAAGAATCAACGCCTGGAGAAGTATAAAGAAGTGATTAGCTGTCTGCCTCGGGTCAATCGCCGTACACTGGCTACCCTCATTGGGCATCTCTACCGGTCAGTATGGCTAGATCCTCTGCAGGCTCCCTCCCTGAACGTTCATCACCTCAGTCAGACTCCACAATTTATTTCATTCACTTATTGATTCATTCATTCATTCCACAAACAGCTGTTCAGTGATGGTTGTTGTAGCATAAAGTTTTGGAGTCCAACATACCTAAGTTTTTGATCTAGCTCCATCATTCTAGTTGTGTGGCTTTGGGTGAGTTATTTGTTCCCTCTCAAGCCTATTTTCTCATTTCTAAGAGGAAGGTGAAGTAATGAATACTATATACCTCATTAGGAGGATGAGATGGGTAATATCACCTCCACTTATCTGGATATGAAATTCCATGTGAAATTCTTAGTAAAAGCCTTTAGAAATGGTTAGAAATCAATATTATTGGGCTGGGAAGGTGGCTCAGTGGTAGAGCGCTTGCCTTGCATGCATTAGGCCCTGGGTTTGATTCCTCAGCACCACATAAGCAGGAAAAAAAAAAAGCCTGAAGTGGCGCTGTGGCTCAAGTGGTAGAGTGCTAGCCTTGAGCTGAAGAGCTGAGGGACAGCACCCAGGCCCAGAGTTCAGGCCCCACGACTGGACCCAAAAAAAAAAAAAAAAAAGAAATCAATATTGTTTTATTATGCTATGCTAGGCAAAGAGTTAGCTGTAAGAAATACAAAGATGAAGTCTCGAGGCATGGCTCTAGATCTAACAAGCACAAGGCTCTGAGTTCAAATCCCAGCACCACTAATTTAAAAAGAAAGAGAGACATATCACCCAACATGGAAGAAATATCTGTATTGTCAAAGCTCATAGAACTCTGGGCTGGGAAGGTGGCTCAGTGGTAGAGCGCTTGCCTTGCATGCATGAGGCCCTGGGTTCAATTCCTCAGCACCACATAAGCAAAAAGAAAAAAGCCGGAAGTGGTGCTGTGGCTCAAGTGGTAGAGAGCTAGCCTTGAGCTGAAGAGCTTAGGGACAGCGCCCAGGCCCAGAGTTCAGGGCCCACGACTGGACCCACCCCCCCCTCCCCCGCAAAAAAAAAAAAAAAAAAAAGCTCATAGAACTCATAAACTTTATAGACCATGATAAAGACAATTTGCCCCATGAAGGTTAGAATGTGTTTGTGACTTTAAGTATCACAATCCCACAACACTGAAATTTGTGAAATTTATGTAATCACTTAATCACAATAAAAAATTGCAAAAAAAAAAAAAAGAGAGAGAGAGACAAATAAGATGCGGATTACTTTTCCCAACCTATCGGGGAAAGTGGCCTTTGAGTTATTCTGGGATGAATCCTTGGCTGTACTGTACTGGTTATATAATAGTAGAGAAGTTGGCCAACTCCAGACCTATTGTTTATTTATGTAAGTGGAGTTTTGTATATAAGTATAAAAACATACCCATTAATTTATATATTATGTATTTTATACTGTGCATGCCAGTCCTGGGGCTTGAATCCAGGGCCTGAGCTTTTGTGCCCAAGGCTAAGGCTCTACCTCTTGGGCCACACCTCTACTGACTTTTTGGAAGTTCATTGGAGATAAGGGTCTCAAGACTTTCCTGCCTGGACTGGCTTCCAACTGTAATTCTCAGAACACAGCCTCCTGAGTAGCTAGGATTATAAGCATGAACCCCTGGCACTCAGCTTTCTATGGTTCTTTTTTTGCTATAACAGCAGAGTTGAGGAGTTATGACAGATTCCATGGCCTGACAACCTCAAGTATTTATTATCTGCTTTTTACATAAAAAGTTTGCTGCTACCTGCTGTATTTATGATCATTCCTAATCATTCATAAAACCCTGAGGCCACTGTTGTGTCTTATTCATTACTGTATCCCCAGTACTTGCCTAGACCCTAGCATACAGCAGGAACTCAATAAGTGTTTGCTGAATCTATGGATGTTTTGGTGAAGGGGTGAGCATAATTGCATTCTTCATGACCCTGATCCCTTTCTGCAGGGTACAGAAATGTGCAGCTTTAAACCAGATGTGCACACGGAACCTGGCCCTTCTGTTTGCACCCAGTGTATTCCAGACAGATGGACGAGGGGAGCATGAGGTTCGGGTGTTGCAGGAGCTCATTGATGGCTATGTCTCTGTCTTTGATGTAAGGCTTTCCTGAACTCTGGACTACTACAATCACTCCAGCCCCTGCTGTACTCTGCCCACCCCAATAGGCCTTAGCCTAGACCTCTCTGTCCCTCTGTATCAAGAACCTCCTCCCACATCCCTGGGCTTCTTTGTCCCATAGCATTTTTCCAAGCATCCTCTCCCTACTGAGTCTTAACTCTTAACTCTTCAGGCCACCAACTCTTATTCAGGTCCCCGTTCCCTTCCTTTTCCATCAGTCTCCTCACATATACCAATCTTTGGCCTTTTCACAGATTGATTCTGATCAGGTAATTTTCCATCAGCCTCCTCACATATACCAATCTTTGGCCTTTTCACAGATTGATTCTGATCAGGTAGCTCAGATTGATTTGGAGGTCAGTCTCATCACTACCTGGAAGGATGTGCAGGTAATGTGCCCTGAGCTTAGAGGTCTGGGTGGGGCAGAAGGGGAGATAAAAAGACAGAAAACTAACTTTCTGCCTGTTCTTCATCATACTGACCCTCAGCTGTTTGGGAGATAGGAACCCCAAGGAGGGAAGAGTTTGGGTAGTGGGTTTACACCATTCATTCTATCACCATGAGGCTTCTTCGTTACAGAATAGTAGCAGTAGCATCTCACTTCTAAGCTTAAAAGAACCAGGGATTCAGGTGGACTTGTTGCAACAATGAGAAGTACAAAATGTCATGTCAAAACCAACTTTACAATGTCGGTGTGGGGGGGGGGTATAATTGGGTGGGGGGAGGGGGGAGGCTGGGAAGGGAGGTGAAGGGTAAACAAAGGAGGAGGCTGCAATGCTTGGTAAGAAATGTATGCATTATCCTGCCCATGTAATTGTAGCCCCTCTGTACAGTATGTTCTCAAATAAAATAAAATAAAATTAAAAAAAAAAAAAAAAGAACCAGGGAAGAGTTAGTATAGTCAGCCAGAGCAGTGAGAATAATAGGTACAGTAGCAAATTTTTTAACCAGGGACATCTTATATCCCAGGAACCTTTAATCTCATTTTAGTATCATGCAACTCCATAAAGTAGGTAGTTCCATTTTTTTTTTTTCAAATAAAAACTGAGGCTCAGCCGGGTGCCTGTGGCTCACACCTGTAATCCTAGCTACTCAGGAGGCTGAGATATGAGGATCGCGGTTCAAAAGCCAGCCCGGGCAGGAAAGTCCGTGAGACTCTTACCTCCAATAAACCACTAAAAACCAGAAGTGTCGCTGTGGCTCAAGCGGTAGAGCGCTTGCCTTTAGCTGAAGAGTGCACGGACAGCGCCCAAGCAGAGTTCAAGCCCCATGACCGACCAAAAACAAAAACAAAAAAAACTGAGGCTCAGAAGATCACTTATTCAAGGTCATACTGTGGCGAGTTGCAGAGTTGAAACCCAGGCAGTATGCCTCCAAACCTCTTTTTCCAACCACTGCCTTGGGTAGCACTCTATAAAGCTAAAGATGCAGTTCCACTCTCCATTTTAAGGCCCCATGCGGCATTGGGGAGATAGTTGGGAAGAAAAGAGGGAGATGGTAGGAGACAGTGTGAGGAATCTCTTCTCCCCCCACCCCCCACCCCCGGTCATGGGTCTTGGATTCGGGGCCTGGGCTCTTTTGTTCAAGTCAAGCACTCTACCACTTGGAGCCACAGTGCCACTTCTGGTTTTCTGGTGGTTAATTGGAGATAAGAGTCTCACAGATTTTCCTACATAGGCTGGCTTTGAACTGCGATCTTCAGATCTGAGCCTCCTGAATAACTACGATTACAGGCATGAGCTGCCAGCACCTGGTGTAAGGAATCGTCTGATTTTGGTATTTCTTCATACTCCTGTGTCCCATTGACATCTTGTTTTTGAACCTGTTTGTTCAGCTATCTCAGGCTGGAGACCTCATCATGGAGGTTTACATAGAGCAACAGCTCCCAGACAACTGTGTCACCCTGAAGGTTAGTCCTAAAGGAACTGGGGGAGAGGGGAGAAAATGGGTAGGGGGCAGGGTCAATGGCCTGACTAGGATAGGTTCTCTGCTTTTGGCTGGATCCTAGGTGTCCCCAACACTGACTGCTGAGGAGCTGACTAACCAGGTACTGGAGATGCGGGGAACAGCAGCAGGGACGGACTTGTGGATGACGTTTGAGATTCTTGAGCATGGAGAGCTTGGTGAGTATGACCATGTGCCTGTGGGTATGTGATGGAGTGTGTAGTCATGAGGTCAAGGCCATCAGTGACTTCTGTAATGCCAACTATATTGAACATCTTACTCATTCACTCATTCATGTGAAAAGAGTTTAATAAGTTAACCCATTCCCTTTTTCTCAGTATGCTTTTCTCTTGGTTTGCCTTGTGGGCACTAGATTTCCTTTCTACCCCTTATGCCTAGATTCAAGTGTTACAATAACCAAGGCTAAATCTTGGACTCTTTCTTCTTTATCTCATCTCTCTATAGATGAATTCATTCTTTCCCAAGGTTAAAATTCCATTAACACGCTGACAGCCACATTTTTATCTCTGGCCCACACCTCTTCTTTGAATTCCAGACTCACAAACTGCTTCTTGATATCTTCACTTCTTACAGGCACCTCATATTTATAACATTTAAGAAGGGCATTTTCTGGATTCTTAACTTTCTCCTTTTACAAAAATCCCAGATTAAAAAAAAAACAAACTTGTTTTTTGTGCCACTACTGGGGCTTGAACTCAGGGCACTGTCCCTTAGCTTTTTGCCTAAGGCTGGTGCTTTATCACTTGAGTCATAGTGGCATATGGACTTTCCAGCCAAGCTGGCTTCCAACTGAGATCCTAGGATCACAGCTTCCTGAGTAGCTAGGATTCTAGGCGTGAGCCACTGGGACCCAGCTCCAGATTTTTTTCTAAGATTTCCCAACTCAATAAATGGTGCCATAATTCATCTCATTATTAGGACCAGAAACCTGGAGTCCTCTGAGACTCCTTCATTTCCTTTCACATCCAACCCACCAACTAGCTTGTTCCACTTAAATCTACCACTTTTCTCCACTTCCACTGGTACCACCACCTAACACCATCCAACATTAACCCTAACAGGTATGGCTCCAGAATGCGAATGTTCCATTTTTTGACCCCCTACAAGCTGTTTTCTGCACCACAGCCAAGTGAACATTTCAGATACACACCAGATCATGCCATTCCCATGTTTCAAACCCTCCAAGGTTTTCCCATAGAGCTTAGAATAAATAAAATACAATTCAGAATCCTTATTGTGAACTGTAAGATCCAGAGAGTGTCTTATTTCTGCTGCTTATTTCTCAGGCCTAATCTCACATCACCTATTCTCTGACCTGTCCTCTGTCCTCTTTTTTATTTGTCCAGTCCTGGGGCTTGAACTCAGGCACTGTCCCTGAGCTTCTTTTTGCTCAAGGCTAGCATTCACCACTTGAGCCACAGCAACAGACACTTCTGGCTTTTTCTGTTTATGTGGTACTGAGGAATCAAAGTCAAGGCTTCATGCATGCTACGCAAGAGCTCTACCACTAAGCCACATTCCCAGCTCTCCCCGCCACACGCACCTCTTTTCTGCAGTCTCATGGGCTATTTTTGTTTGTTTGGTTGTTTGGTTTTGATTTGTTTTCTGATGCTGGTGATTGAACCTAGGGATCTGAGCAAGACAAGATTTACTGCTAAGTTACTTCCCCGACTTGGCTTCATAGTCCAGTTTCCCAGAGACAACTTTCCAAACTCAGAGCCCTTGTTCCTTCCATTTCATCCTATAACATCTTTTTTTGGGGGGGGCTGTCCCTCAGCTCTTCAGCTCAAGGCTAGCGCTCCACCACTTGAGCCACAGCACCACTTCTGGCTTTTTTCTTTTTGCTTATGTGGTGCTGAGGAATCAAACCCAGGGCCTCATGCATGCAAGGCAAGCACTCTACCACTGAACCACCTTCCCAGCCCCTCATCCTATAACATCTTACATGATCTTAGCATGGCTTGCTCTTAATCCTTCACACTGCTGAGCCTCATCTTCAAATGCAACTTCTGATAGGCCTTATCTGACTACCCTGTTTCAGTTGCTGCCCTTTCTTTCTTTGTGCTTGTGCCTAATCTCTCAGCTTACTGTTTCTTTCAAGGCAATTATTAATCTCTAATTATTTTGTTTGCCCACCTGTTTATTGTCAGCTCCCCCAACAGGCTGTGGTTTAGAGAAGGCGGGCCATATGTATTTGCTCACCAGGCATTCCCAGTGCCATGTGGTAGCTGGCAGAGAGACAGTGTTAAATGTGGCTGGATAGTTGATTGGGTATGAGTGAGAGATTGGTAGAAAAAAGCTGGGATCCTAAGGACTTGGTTAGATATGCTGATTGATTCTTACCCTTACTTTTCCTCTTCAGAGCGGCCACTGCACCCTAAGGAGAAGGTTCTAGAGCAGGCCCTACAATGGTGCCAGCTTCCAGAGCCCTGCTCAGCCTCTCTGCTCCTAAGGAAAGTCTCCCTGGCCCAGGCTGGCTGCCTCTTCACCGGTGAGACTTTTTCCTCAGCCTAATATTCCCCCCAGTCTTCTACTGGAGGCTCCATTCAGCATTATCCATTTGTGCCCAGGAGTCCGACGTGAGAGTCCACGGGTAGGACTATTACGGTGTCGTGAGGAGCCTCCCCCTTTGCTGGGAAGCCGCTTCCAGGAGAGGTTCTTTCTGTTACGTGGTCAATGCCTGTTGCTGCTCAAAGAGAAGAAGGTGAGGCCCTGAGATAGAGGAATGAGACTCTTGGGTGACCATGCAACAGACTGGTGACTGTACCAAGCCTCTGATTCCACAGAGCACACTTGCATCTGCCTCATGGCTTTCCTGACCTTGACCTGTCTGACCCTGCAGTCACATATCCCCAATGCTTCCATGATTTCCTGAACTCACTAACCATGAGCTTTCAACCTCACTGACTATTCGTGTTCTCAGAGCTCTAAACCAGAACGCGAATGGCCACTGGAAGGTGCCAAAGTCTACCTGGGAATCCGTAAGAAGTTAAAACCTCCAACACCGTGAGTTTTCTTCCTCAGCTTTCATCTACAGCCTTTCTTCCATTACTTCTTTGGCTTGAAAGTCATCCTATCATTTTTCTCTTTTGGCCCCTTCCAGGTGGGGCTTCACTTTGATACTGGAGAAGATGCACCTGTGAGTACTCCAGCTTGGCTCCTCTTCTAGCCCAGACTTATACCCTGTCCTTGTTCCTCCTCTTTCCCTTCTTCTATTCCATCATCCCTAGAGCTGTGACTCCTTCACTCCCTTAAATCAACTCTGATCCCCCTCAGCTACTTGTCTTGCACTGATGCCAATGAGATGTGGGATTGGACCACCAGCATCCTTAAAGCCCAGGTGAGGAGGAGGAAAAGGTGGAGGGCTGGGTCTCTAGTCTCTCAGGGGGTTTGGGGGGAGGTATACCTCTCAGTGCCTCCTAAGCCCACTGGTGCCAACCTCTCACCCTCTCACCAGCACGATGACCAGCAGCCAGTGGTCTTACGCCGCCGCTCCTCCTCTGACCTCGCTAGGCAGAAGTTTGGTACTATGCCTTTGCTACCCATCCGTGGAGATGACAGTGGAGCCACCCTCCTCTCTGCCAACCAGACCCTGGTGAGATCTGCCCCCCCCCACCTGTCCCAACTCCTACTTGATCCCACCCTTACTACAGTCACACCACAAGAACAAGAAGTAGTGGAGTACATGCCAGGATGGTGCTCCCTCTGTTGACCTCGACCTTCCCTTCCACCTTCTCTGTGCTCCCGCACCCCATCCCTGCCTCCTGTTGCCAGACCTCATTGTGCCTCTGTTTCTTCTTCCTCTCATTCCTGTTGTACGTGTGCCCAGCGGCGACTACATAACCGGAGGACCCTGTCCATGTTCTTTGTGAGTACTGTGCCTGCTTCAGCTATGCACCTGCCAGCCCTGTGTTTGTCTGTACTGCCCAAGCCCCAATGTGATATGTGTCTGTCCTGATGGAGACCAACAGAGACAGACAGACAGACAGACAGACAGACAGACAGACAGACAGACAGAGACAAAGTCAGAGAAGAAAGAAAATGATGAGTGGTAAGACATGGAAAGGACACTGATCACAGAACTGTAGAGCTATGTGGTTATGTGGTTATGTGAATGAGTCTGGCAGAAGGGTTCAATCCTCACCATTCCCATTCCCTTGCTATGTAATCTTGGGCATTTTAACTCTATAGCACTCTTTCATAGTAAAAAGCTCCTGCATAAGGCAGTTCTCATATCAAATATATGAAGTATCTTGCAGTGTCTGGTCTAGGGAAGAGCTCAATAAATGTTAGCAATTAATAATCCAGTAACTGTGTCTGCCCCCTGCTGCCCCCATTCCCATCCAGCCGATGAAGTCATCCCAGGGTTCTGTGGAAGAGCAAGAAGAGCTGGAGGAGGAGCCTGTGTATGAAGAACCAGTATATGAAGAGGTGGGGGCCTTCTCTGAGCTCACCAAGGACACCTCGACCTTCTTAACCATATCAGAGTGGACCACCAACTCAGAGACCCCACACATCAACCAGACGTCCATTGATCAAATCCCCCTCTCCAAGGCAAGCAATTGGGAGGAAAGACCACCTGACCTTCCTCCGGGCCTCCCTTCAAGGAGTAGTCCCCAGACACGGGGGTCCCTGGAGGAACAGCTGCTCCAGGAGCTGAACAGCCTCATCCTGAGGAAAGAGGAGACTTCTTCAGGCCCAGGAAGCCCTACTCAGCCATCCAGCTCCAATACCCCAAGCCCCACTGAGCTTCCAACACAGACACCCAGATTTCCCACCCAACCTTCCTCTACTTCTAGTCCACCCTCCAGCCAGCCCCTCACATGACCAGCATTGAGGGGGAGGTACCTTGAGGATTCAGGCTGTCACAATGGTAGACACTGCTGGAGCTTCCTTTGCGAGGCTAGAAAGACTACAAAATACAAAATCTAGCATGGTGCTGTGGAACGAGCACTAAGGCTCCTAGAAGCTGTGTGTCTCAGGGAAGGTAATGGCTCTTCTCTGGGCCCCAAAAATCTGTGCTGTGAAGCCAGGAGGGTGATGAATATCAAACTGTGTTTCTTAGCACTGTAAGGCCCCACATTCTTTCTTCAACAAGGCAGCTCCTGCTTTACATATTTGCTATGTAGGGGTTCTGTGAGAAGTTTGTGTCGAAGGGTGGTTTTACTGCATTAAGGAAAAGTAAAGTTTGGAAGGAAGACGTATAGGTCATATGCAAACCTGTCTTATCCCAATTCCCACATTTTAGGCTTACAGGGAAGCCATGGAAAGGGGAAATTGTTGGTGTTGAGAACTGGGCCAAAGAAGAGCCCCCAAACAACCCAAAACAATCAGTCATTATTAATAAACCTTGGAACTAAAAACTTTCTATTCTTTTATTCATTCATTAACAAGTATGGCCAGGCTGTACCTGTGTCTCATGCCTGTAATCCTAGTTATGCAGGAGGCTGAGATTTGAGGATTATGGTTTGAAGCCAGCTGGGATAGACAAATCCCCAAGAGGTGAAAGTGTGGCTCAATAGGCAGAGCTCTAGCCTTGAACAGAAAAGCTCAGGAACAGACCCTGAATTCAATCCCCAGGACTGGCTCTCTCTCTCTCTCTCTCTCTCTCTCTCTCTCTCTCTCTCTCTCTCTCTCTCTCTCTCTCTCTCTCTCTCTCTCTCTCTCTCTCTCACACACACACACACACACTCACACACGCATGCCCAGTTACATGAGCAAGATAATGAGTACATTTCTCACCCAGCGTTGTTGGTTCCTCTTTTGTTTTTTCCCTACCATCCCTTCCCTCCCACCTCCTCAACTATACCCAACGCCCTCTGCATGAGTTTGAAAGGCAGAGGCAGACACGGAAGTTGTACTCTGGGAAGGGACTTGGCCTATTGGGATACAGTAAAGAGGATGGAGCTTTGGGACAGTGAGTGGGCAGTAGATCACTGAAGTAGATCAGTGGGGGCCCAATCAGCATGGCCTCATAGGCCATGGATTCTATCTACACTTCAGGTTTTTGGGATTTATTTGGTGGTATTTGTGTTTGTTTGTTTGTTTGTTTTGTTGGTCGTGGGGCTTGAACTCTGGGCCTGGGCGCTGTCCCTGCACTCTTCAGCTGAAGGCAAGCACTCTACCTCTTGAGCCACAGCGCCATTTCCGGTTTTCTAGTGGTTTATTGAAGATCAGCGTCTCACGGGCTTTTCTGCCCGGGCTGGCTTTGACCCTCCATCCTCAGATCTCAGCCTCCTGAGTAGCTAGGATTGCAGGCATGAGCCACTGGCGTCCGGCACTGCATTTGTGTTTTAAACAAGACAAAGATAAGATCTTATTCTCTCCCCTCCTCTTTTCTCTGAAGAAGAAGAAGAGGAGGAGGAGGAGGAGGAGGAGGAGGAGGAGGAGGAGGAGGAGGAGGAGGAGGAAGAAGAAGAAGAAGAAGAAGAAGAAGAAGAAGAAGAAGAAGAAGAAGAAGAAGAAGAAGAAGAAGCAGCAGCAGCAGCAGCAGCAGCAGCAGCAGCAGCAGCAGCAGCAGCAGCTGTGTGCCCCGTGGCTCATGCCTGTAATCCTAGCTACTCAAGAGGCTGAGATCTGAGGATCATGGTTCAAAGCCAGCCTGGGCACAAAAGTCTGTGAGACTGTTATCTCCAATAAACCACTCAGAAAACATGAAGTGGAGCTGTGGCTCAAGTGGTAGAGCGCTTGCCTTAAGCTGAAGAGCTGAGGGACAGCGCCCAGGCCCAGAGTTCAAGCCCCAAGACCAAAAAAAAAAAAAAAAAAAAAAGATCATTCCCTGACTTCTGGGCAAATTGTGAGTTGTGGAAAGAAGCCTAGAAGCAAGAAGAACAGATTATTAGACCAGAAAAGGGATAATGGATGCTTAGACTAGGGTGGTAGTCTTGGAATTTGAGGGAAATGAATTGTGGACTTGTGAATTGTGGGGACTTGGTGTCAGGATTAGGAACAGAATGAGCTGGGTTGATGTGGGTGTGTCTGTGACACAAATCTGCTGATGGATTGGAACAGGACATAGGGTACATTGATGCCAGGGGTATGGCTTTCCTAAGTGCAGGGAGGGTGGTACTATTTAGTCTTTTACCTGGGGAAGGTAAAATTTTGTGTGTGTGTGTGTGTGTGTGTGTGTGTGTGTGTGTGTGTGTGTGTGTGTGATAACTTAAATACTACTGGAGACATGAACTCAGAGTTTTGAAATATGATGGGAGTGTGGATCTGGGGGATCTGGGTGTGGGCCAAGGGAAGCCCCCTTGGTGAGGAGGATGAGGAAAGGGGGTGAGGCTCCTCAGAAACCCATGCCAGGGTTGGTGGACCTTGAGGTGCAAAGGCTGAAGGGAAGACCTTAAAAGTAACAAGGGCTTTTCAAGACCATAAGACTCCAGGCAGACCTTTCAACACACGCCTGTTCTTTGGTATCGGTTAGTGTCTAATAAGGCCCAAGATGTACCTGTCTTCCTCTGCATCTGGTTCTTTGTTGGCTTCAGGCATCTTTCTCACCTGGCTTGCACTGGCTTTTCCAGCTCAACGGGAATTAGGAAAAGGTCTAGGACCAACCTTGTATCTCTTCGTCAGAGGAATCGTCTCTCAGGTGTCCAGTGACTCAGTTTCCCTGTCACCTTCTGAGTTCCTCATCATTTCACACCCTGAGAGCGCGAGGACTGGTAATATGCATATGTAAATGACGAGCCGAAATAATTACAGGCTGAATCAGTGGCTACACTAGAAATAGAACCCAGGCGTCTCGACTCAGAAGCCGTGGATTCTTCCTATCGCCCAGACGACGCTGCGTCCACCCAGTGGCTCGGACCTTCCTGGACATTCTCAACAATAACAGAGGTTCAGCTCCCAAGTGGCCTCCTGGCGTTTCCGTCCAGTGCACGCAGCCAGACACGGCGTGGGCGGGGGGAGAGGGCGTGGCCTTCTCTTGTCTGGGCGGAGCTTCTTCGTGGGCGGGGCCTCCTGGAGTTCCGGAGTCGAGTCGCTGGCCTCCTGGGCCGAAGCAGACATGCAGCCGCCGCCCCGAAAAGTGAGATGGGCCGGGAAATAGGGTCTCTTGGTGGGCTGGCGGTACGGAGGGATCGCAGAGGGTACTCGACCCGGGGTGGGAGACAGCGGGTAGGAAGGGGTCAGAGGCTAGTCCAGATGTAACCGAGGAAACAACACAGCCGCTCCCGACCCCGCCCCCTCACCGCTCCCGTGCAGTGTTTTCAGGTTTCCAAGCCGGGGCGCGGGGGAGGGGGGTGTCTTTATTCTCCCCTTAATCTTACAGGTGAAGCCGGCCCAAGAGGTGAAGCTCCGCTTCCTGGAGCAACTGAGCATCCTTCAGATCCGGCAGCAGAGGGAGGCGGATCTGCTGGAGGACATCAGGTAGTCTCTGACCCCTCCCCTTCACAGATCTCCCCATTCACCCCAGCAGAAAGTCCCCTTTCTCCCCCCCCCCCCCCCACCACACAAATGCCGGTTGGGGGCGGGGAGACTGGGGTCAATAGCTCATCCACAGCCCTCACCCAAAGCCAGCCGCTCCAGATACTGGAGGTACACATAAACAGAGGGATCCTCCCTTAACCTCCTTGACCCCTCCCCACGCCACTCTCCCCACCCCCACAATCAATCTTAGGGAAAAAATCCCCTCCCTCTTCCAGACCTGTTGGAAGGCTGGCGGATACCACACCCAGCCCCCTTTTCCCCCATCAGTCCTCATTTCCAAGCCCACAGATGACCCTTCAGGGGTGGGGAGGATTCTGCTGGGGCTCTGAGCTATAAGGTGAGTCTGTCCTGTGTTGCAGCTGCCCGAGGTGATCTCAAGGACTCGGTTTCTTAAGTCCCATTCCCTCTGGGTGTAGTCATAGTCCAGGCTGGCTCCTTCCTTCCTCCAGCTCAAGTTGAGAAAGGATTTAGGGTAGGAGAACTGGACCACATGGAAACCCCTCTTCTTTCCCCAATCGCCACAGATCCTACAGCAAGCAGAGGGCGGCCATTGAACGGGAGTATGGGCAGGTATGGGACACTTCTTTTTATCTTCCCTCCAGCTCTAGCCTCCTTTAACTACCAGCAGTGTCCCTCTCTTATTATGATCAAGAGTAAATGCCTGGAGTCAGGCAGACAAATCCCTGCTGTGTTAACTTATTAGATATGTGATCTTGGACAGATCAGTTAACATTTTTTACCCTCAGTTTTCCTCTCTGTAAAATGGGAATAATAATAATACCTAAATTTCATGTAGGATTATTGTAAAGAGTAAATAAACTAGTGAGCTCAGGAAGGTATCTAGCAAAGCAACTAGTATATATTATGCATCCCAAGAATGGCATTATTATACCTCAGGCCCAAATTCTCCCAGATAAAGTGAGTCTTACAAAAGGAACTGGATTTGTGATGGTTTTCTCACCAGGCACTCCAGAAACTGGCTGGGCCATTCCTGAAGAGGGAAGGGCAGCGAAGCGGGGAAATGGACAGCAGGTGAGTCTTACAGGGGAGCTGAAGGTGATAGGGAACTCAACTCCAGAGACCTGTAGGGGATGAAGGACCCTCGTGAGGGGACAGGGCACGTGAGTGTAGGTAGAGCTGACACAGCAGCAGCAGGAGAGGAGCTGACCTAGCAAGGACATTGTGGGTAGGGGTGGAGGGCATGAGTGATCTTGTGGCTGAGCTAATGGGCTGATCGATTGATGGGCTCCCAGACGAAGGAGGAAGGGAAATCACTCTGTCTCCCATGGTGTTGGGGAGGGGGTGTCTTGGGAAGCTATGCAGTGCTCCTCTTTTCAACACAGACTTTCTCTGGGGAGGGACAGGACAGTGTTTGGTGCCTGGCGCTGCCTGCTGGATGCCACCATGGCTGCAGGCCAAACCCGACTCCAGGCGTCTGACCGATACCGTGACCTAGCAGGGGGCACAGGGCGGAGTGCCAAGGAGCAGGTGCTTAGGAAGGTATGGCTTAGTGGATGAGATGAAGGAACCTCATTTGAGAGTGGAAGTGGTCTGGGTCAAGACCTTGTGTGCCCATGCTGTAGGGGACGGAGAGCCTCCAGAGAGCACAGGCAGAGGTGCTGCAGTCTGTCCGGGAGCTGAGTAGAAGTCACAAGCTATATGGACAGCGAGAACGTGTATGGGCCTTGGCACAGGAGAAGGCAGCCGATGTCCAGGCCAGGTGGGTTCATGAGCATTTTGGAGACTTGAAGTGGGGCATGAGGTGGTGTGGAGAGGCAGTAAATCATTAAAGTTGGATCTGACTAGGACTCCTTTCCCTCACTTGCACAGGCTGAACCGAAGTGACCATGGCATCTTCCACACTCGGACCAGTCTCCAGAAACTGAGCACCAAGGTTAGGGGAATGAAGGCATGAGTTGAGGAATGGGAGTTAGAGTATCCTAGTGGTTTGTATCCAAGGGCATAAGTTTAAGACACTGTGTTGAATCTAGGCTCCTCAACTTCATAGATGGGTGACTATGGTTAACTTACTTGATTTCTCTGAGCTGCATTTCTTCACTTATACAATGGAAACAATGCCTTTTTCTTTTTTGTTCTTTTATATGTATTTATGGAGGACCTCTGTGTGCTATGCAGTTGTATATCAGAGAGCAGGACCAATAGAGTTCTGCCCTCAAGGCCTTGTGGAGGGAGATAGAGTATGATTAGATGAAGATGGAAGTAAAACTAGGAAATATAAGGGTGTGATTTAGAGAGAGGGTCTTTCTGAATGGATCATATGGTTGTCAAGAAGGACCTATCCTTGGCAGAAGAACATTCCAGGGAGAAGAAATGGTGAGTGCAAACGCTGAGGTAGGAGTAACTTTGGCTCAAGGAACTAAGAGAATACCAGTGTGCCCAGAGCATTGTGAGCAAGGGACAAGCTCTTGAAAGTTCAGAAGTAAGAAAAGATGCAGGAGACACCTCATGTTGGACCTGGTAGACCAATGTAAGGAACAGTTTGGATTTTATTTTGCATGTGTGCAGAAGCCACTGGAGCATGTATGTGTGTGTGTGTGTGTGTGTGTGTTGTGCATGCGTGCGTGTGCATGTGAGCACATGTGTGCTGGTACTTGGGCTTGAACTCAGAGCCTGGAAACTGTCTCTTAGATTTTTCCACTCAAGGATGGTACTCTACCACTTGAGACACAGCTCCACTTCTGGGTTTTTGGTGGTTAATTGGAGATAAGTGTCTCACTTTCTTGCCTGAGTGGCTTCAAACCATGAGCTCCGTTTTCAGCTTACTGAGTTGCTAGAATTACAGGTGTGAGTCACCAATGCCAGGCTGCCACTAGAGGATTTAGGTTTATTGCCACACATGTAGTAAGCTCTCAGTGTAAGAATCTATTGTATACCTGGGTTTTTGGTTAGCCTTGGAAGGACCCTGTTGACTCTTATTTTCTTCTTCTAGCTCTCTGTCCAGTCAGCCCAGTACTCCCAGCAACTGCGAGCAGCCCGGAATGAGTATCTGCTAAACTTGGTGGCCACCAATGCCCACCTTGACCACTACTACCAAGAGGAACTGCCAGCTTTGCTCAAGGCCAGTCCTAACCCGGATTATCCTTGCTCCTCAGCAAAAGGAGAGGCTCCCCGTTTGCCATGTTCCCTGAGGTGGTTGATGGTGCTAAGGACTTTACTTGCTTAGTTAGGGTTTATACGAGATATATATTGAGTTCAGGTTCTGCTTCTATCATGCAGGACACTTAACTCCCTCAAACTCTACATTCTTCATCAGCATTAACCCCAGGTCTGCCAACATTATAATATTCATGAGGTTTAAAGAGAATGGATGTGAAAGTGTTTCTTTTCTTCTTCTTTTTTTTAATCGACTCAGTCATAGGGCTTGAACTTAGAGCCTGATGGTCTCTGTTCCTTAGCTCTTTTTGCTCACTTTGAGCCATAGTACCACTTCTGGTTTTCTGGTGATTAACTGGAGATAAGAGTCTCATGGACTGTCCTGCCTGGATGGCTTTGAGCCATGATCCTCAGATCTCAGCCTCCTGAGTAGCTAGGATTACAGGCATGAGCCACTGATGCCCAGCTCAAAGTGTTTCTTAAACTGTTGAGTGCTGTATACATATGAGGGCCTAAGATTAGAAGAAGCAATGTATGTTTCTTTCCCTCCTTCCTGTCCCTCATGCCCATCTCCTGTACAAACCTGGACAGCATTCATTCCAGTGGGGACCTGGGGAAGGTGATGTGAGTATGTTGGGGTTCTCTCTAGGCCTTGGTAAGTGAGCTGTCAGAATACTTGAGAGATCCTCTGACCTTACTGAGCCGCACTGAGCTGGAAGCTGCAGAGATGGTCCTGGAACATGCCCGCCATGGGGGACAGACAACATCTCAGGTGAGGCTGGGGTCTGTGAGATCCTTTGAACCCTGTTCTCAATACAGACCTTGTTATTGCATGTCTGTCCCATCCCATCTCACTTGTCCTCTTTCTACCAAGAGGTGCTGGAGACAGTGCTGGAGAGGGTGCCAGTGAGTGAGTGACTGTGCCTTTTCCCACCATTAGGTAAACTGGGAGCAGGATGTGAAGTTGTTTCTTCAGGAGCCTGGCGTCTTTTCTCCCACTCCACCTCAGCAGTTTCAGCCAGCAGGGGCTGATCAGGTAAAAGTTCCCTCCCCTCAGCAGCTTCAGCCAGCAGGGGCTGATCAGGTAAAAGTTCCCTGCTTGTTGAGCCGGACCTCCTTCCCCATTACACTTGTCCTAAGTTAATAAACTCAGTGACTGTTAAACTTTGGAGAAGAGGCTTCAGAATTCCAGTTTCCCTCCCTCCCATGAGGACATACAAACATACCTCAGATTAAAGTTCAGTCACTTCACTGCACTATCCTCTTTGTCTGGTTCTTCAATCCTGATTCTGTTCTTGGGACTGTGTTCACACCAATTTATAATTGCGTCCACAGACATGACCATATACCCCTTTCTCTTTGCTCCTGTCCTTGAGAGGCAAAATGAGAGAATTGATGAGAAAGATGGCCTCACATTCTCCTCACAGCATGCCCCTGTCCATTCAGGTGTGTTCACTGGAGCAAGGAACAGGAGACGTGGCTGAGGATAGTGGCCTGGAGAAAGAGATCCAGCGTTGGGCAGGTCGGGCTGCCCGAGACTACAAGATCCAACACCATGGGCATCGGGTGAGGTGGGGGTGCAGGTGTTGTGGGTGGGCAAGAAATGCTGAGTGATGGGGATCTCAGTATCACTGGGGTGTCATAAGGTTATAGACAGGCTGGGAGGAAAGATAGTTTAACACATGGTATGACACAATAATTAAGAGCACAGCCTTCAGTGGTAGACCAACCTAGGTTCAGATGAAATCTGTTGCTTGCCAGCTCTGTGACCTGGGTAAAGGAGTGACTTCACCTCTCTGGACTTCAGTTTCCTCATCACTAAACTGGAGCCAATAATAACACCTACATCATAGGGAAGATAAATGATAAACTGCAAATGATGCAACTAGCCAAGTACCAGGTCCAGAGTAAGTTGTGGCCCACAGTATTTCCACCCACTTCTGCCTTTCTCACCAGGTGCTGCAGCGACTGGAGCAGAGGCGGCAACAGGCTCCAGAGCGAGAAGCCCCAGGCATAGAACAGAGGCTACAGGAAGTGAAGGAGAGCATTCGGAGGGCACAGGTGAGGCATAACCCTAGGCTTAGCACCACTGAGATCCCACCTCCTCAGTCAACTCTGAGAGGGGAAGCAGAGGGACACAGCTGGCCAGGTTCCATTAACTCCCTTTTTTCCTCATGTCAGGTGAGCCAGGTGAAGGGAGCTGCCCGGCTGGCCCTGCTGCAGGGGGCTGGCCTGGATGTTCAGCACTGGTTGAAGCCAGCCATGACTCAGGCCCAGGATGAGGTGGAGCAGGAGCGAAGGCTTAGTGAGGCCAGGCTGTCCCAGAGGGACCTCTCCCCCACGGTGAGCTTCTTCCCACCTCTCATTGTACATACCTAGGAGGGTAAAAGTTCCCAGTTGAAGGCAGACCGTCTGAAATGGGAATCACAGCAGTACCGGACTTAGAGGGTTGTTGTAAGGCTTAAATGAAACCATT
Organism: Dipodomys merriami; assembly: GCF_024711535.1. Taxonomy (NCBI): domain Eukaryota; kingdom Metazoa; phylum Chordata; class Mammalia; order Rodentia; family Heteromyidae; genus Dipodomys; species Dipodomys merriami. The sequence continues at coordinate 8,830,315 of NW_027204159.1, read as the reverse complement.
CATATAAAATTCTCTATAGGTTTCTGGCATAGAGAATCCTCAATAATTATTTACCCCTGCAGAACCAGGGATTGAAACCAGGGCCTTAACACTTACTAGGTGAACACTCTAGTACTTGAGCTACACCTCTAACTCCTCAATAAACTTCTACTACAAATATAATATGGTGGTGAAGAACCAAGGTTCTGGGAGCACCCTGTGAGTGACTTCAGTATCAGGTATTCATTGGCTGATGATCTTGGAAACTGACTTAACCAAGCCTTAATTTCTTCAAAAGTAAAATGAGGTTAATAATACTGGTCAATAATACTGGGTTCATATAATCTCTCCTGTAGAAGGTCCTTTATTTCAAACAATATGTATATAAATATTTATGTATATATAATTATATATGTATATACATATATGTGCATATATAGTAAATGTGTGTGTGTGTGTGTGTAAAGATACTACAGTGCTTTCAGGTTCTGGTAGCTCATGTCTATAATCCTAGCTACTCAGGAGGCTGAGATCTAAGGATCACAGTTTGAAGCTAGCCAAGTTAGACAAATTCAAGAGACATTTATTTCCAATTACCTAGCAAAAAAATAGAAGTGGAGGTGTGGCTTGAGTGGTAGAGTGCAGCAGTCGAGAATAAAAACCTAATCAAGAATGGGAGGTCTTGAGTTCAAGCTTCAGTATCAGCCCCCCAAATAAGATACTTTACAATGGACTGTATACATATTAAGTACTCGATTTTACATAGTATTTTTCAATTTCACCCTGCTCTGTGGTGCTTCTGATTATGAGAATTGATGATTGGTTGGGAGATTCAGCCTTAAAGGACAGTTCCCATTGTGTGGGGGAGTGGGAGGTACAAGAAGTACTTGAGAGTGGGTTCCATAGTGATGTGCTCTTTAATCCCCAACAGGCTGAGGATGTTGAGCTTTCTGATTTTGATGAATGTGAGGAGACTGGGGAGCTTTTTGAGGAGCCTGCCCCTCCAGCCCTGGCTACCAGGCCTCTCCCCTGCCCAGCACATGTGGTATTTGGCTATCAGGTATAAAGAAGGGACAGGACTTCGGATGGGCAGTGGGAGTGGGGGTCCAGCCAACTCCTGAATCTTTCCCTGTGGACTCAGGCAGGGCATGAGGATGAACTGACCATCATGGAGGGTGAGTGGCTGGAGGTCATAGAGGAGGGAGATGCTGAAGAATGGGTCAAGGTGGGTATACAATTCTGGATTACAATCTTGAGTTGGGGGTCAATGGGAGGACTTCTCTGTGGCCCATAAGGCCCACTCCTGGCTTTCCTCCACTCTCAGAAGGCTGAGTGGAGGAGCCAGGGCCATAAGCTGTTTCAAGATAAGTCTGATATGTTTATATTGCTGGGTGAACAGGCTCGGAACCAGCATGGTGAGGTAGGCTTTGTTCCTGAGCGGTATCTCAACTTCCCGGATCTGTCCCTTTCTGAGAGCAGCCATGACAGTAACAATCCATTGGGAGCAGAACCCACTGGTAAGAAAGGTTAATTTGGGGTATGGGTACCCTGAGTACGGAGACAAATTATTTGGTGGTGTGGGTCTGATGATATCACTGCCCATCCCCTTCTCTCACCACCTCTTCTGGGCATCTACAGCATTCTTGGCCCATGCCCTGTACAGTTACACTGGACAGAGTGAAGAGGAGCTGAGCTTCCCTGAGGGAGCACTCATCCGCCTGCTACCTAGGGCCCAAGATGGAGTGGATGATGGCTTCTGGAGGGGAGAATTTGGGGGCCATGTTGGAGTTTTCCCCTCCTTGCTGGTAGAGGAGTTGCTTGGTCCCCCAGGACCACCTGAACTCTCAGACTCTGAACAGGTGAGACCTCATTTTTCCTGGGTCCCCAGGTACTTCTAGGGTACGGCCTTGTATTTAACTTAATGCTCCCTCTTCTCCCCAGGATTTCCTCCTATGGTGGCTTACGTCTCTCTATCCTCTGGGCAGAGGAAAGAGAAACCAAGGCAAGCTTCCTAGGAATTCAGAGGATTTTAGTGCTGGATAGATCTCTCAGCTCAGGCCTTGAGCAGTGATCTTAGGCAACATCTCTGAGCTTATGTTATGTGTAAGGTGGATTTATATTCATTGTTAGCTGTTTCAGCAGTTTCACTGTCATGAATAGAAGTATACCTCTTATCCCTATAGCACACAGAAAATACTTAAATCTTCATGTTTTTTCCATGCTATAGAGGAAGGGCTTAACAGTGGGAGTCAGGAGACCTAGATTGTAGCCACACTATGCCACTAACTGACCCTGTGATCTTGGATGGATGGCTTAACATAATCTTACCTCTAACATAGGAGTCATAAAAATGCCTATTTGATATGGTAGTGATGAGGGTTGAATTAGTGTATAGGCAGTGCTAGCAAAATGCCTGCAACATAGTATATCATCTTCAAAATGTATTGGCTGTTGAAATATGTATAAGTTACAATCCTGGCCTGAATATAAACATTTGGCCACTTCCTACCATGAGTGTGATAGAAGAATTGTAGATAGGAGAAAAGCTGGTGAAACTTTCCCATACCAGGAATAACTCTGTGCCCATCCTGCCCCCAGATGCTGCCATCTCCTTCTCCTCCCAGTTTCTCTCCTCCTGCACCCACCTCTGCCCTGGGTGGACTCTCTGCACCTGCCCTTCCTGGGGGTGAGTAGAAGGACTTGGGGGTTCTGTAATGAGAAGAGATGTTGGCCCTCTGTTGGCCCTCACTATACCTTGCACTAGGTCCACTGCAGGTTAGTGGGAAGAAGAGCTTGAGATGTGGAGTTAGGCTGACCTGGTTGAACTATTCTACCTGTCTATTCTTTGTTACTTTGTTCTTTTGATAGTTAAAAAAAAGGAAAAAGATGTTTCTAGCCAGGCACAGGTGGCTCATGCCTATAATCCTAGGCTGTTCAGGAAGCTGAGATCTGAAGATTGTGGTTTGAAACCAGCCTGGGCAGGAAAGTCTTATTTCTAATAAACAATTCAAGAAAGTTGGAAGTAGAGTGATCGCCTTGGAGTGGGAGGGGAGGGGAGCTCAGGGACAGTACCCAGGCCTTCATTCAGTTCAAGCCCCAGGACAAGTACCAGAAAAAAACAAAAACAAAACCCTTGATGTTGTGCTTGGCATATTGTAAATATGCAGATAGTAGCTCCGTCTTATTATTTCAAAATGTATCTATCATCTTCCATTACATTTTCCAGGAAAAGTACCATTTACTCTTAGTATCTCTGAACCTTGAAAATGCTTAGCTTAATTTCACTTTTATCTTTATTTTTTTCCTTTACTTCTTTTTTGTTGTGGTGCTGGAGATCAAACCCAGAGCCTTGCATATTTTAAGCAAGAACTTCTACTACTAAGCCATGTCCCCAGTCCCTTTTTCCCTTTTCCTTCTGGAATGTCTACCTTTTCTAAAACCTTCTAGACTTTCACCTTCTCCACAGAGGCACTCTCCCTGATCCTCTGAAGTTAACCATCTCTAACCACACCTATCTCACTTTGAATAACTTAGTACTAAGATAGTCACCGTGTGTATTGATGTTTAATAACTGGGTTCCTGAGAGCTATTGGGGAGAGCTGTATCTCCCACCTTTTCTTTCTTTTGGTATTTCAGGCATAACTGATTACATAGCAGTTGCTCAATAAGTGTTGAGGCTCGATGGATGGATTTTGTGACTGAGGTTCCTACTATTCATTAATTCAACAAATATTTACAGTGTTACTGTCCTAAGTACTGGAGATGCAGGATTACACAAAACAATGCCTGAAGACTAACTCTTGGTTCTTGTTCCCAGACACATCCTTAGACTGTTCTAAAGCCTTGGACTGTCCTGGCCCCCTGGACATGATGGTGCCTCGACTCAGGCCGGTAAGAGTCCCTGCCTTAGAGGGAACTGAAAAGGGGGTCATTCCAACGGTCCTGTTTTGTTTGCAAGGGAGGGCTCTGAAGCACTAACTTTGTATTCTCTACAGATGCGTCCACCACCTCCCCCACCAGCTAAAGCTCCGGATCCTGGCCACCCAGATCACTTCACCTGAAGGCAGGGGAACCACTGCCCCAAATAATGCTGCTGCCCTATCTCCATGCTGAGACTACTCCCTCAATGATGTGGAGCAACACAGCCAAAAGCTAGAATCTCTTGTGCCCACTCTTAACTCCCCTCTCCTTTCTGGGGCTAGAATTGACTTCTCTTTTCCATTGTTCTCCTGATATTCCTAGGACTGGAATTATCCCCTTTGTCTTCTGCCATCACCCCATCTCTAGAGTGGTAAAATACCCCCCCCAAATCTCTGGGGCTGGAACCCACTCCCCAAAGTCTTGCGTGGTTCTAGCCCATCTCTATCTCTACCTTGGTTTATGGCCCATCCTGGTCTGGATGCCAAGGTCACTAGGCTTAGTGCCAGGAGAGGAACAGGCCTTGGAAGTCAGAAGGAGCTGGAGCCAGTATGTGAAGCAGCTGTAATGGTTTGAGCGGATTTATTGACAGTGAATAAAGGGCAAGAAGTCCAAGCCAGGTCTTGAGACTCTAGTGCCAACAGGGCAGGGAGCCTAAGGTGCTATTGCTTTAGGGGCCCACCAAGGGCAAGGGCCTGGTCCCAGTTGCCACTCTCTAGCATGTGGAGTGAGGCATTGGAGAAGAGACAGGCCAGGCATTCTCTTGTCAGGTTGAAAAGGGGTATGAGACTGAGGAGCAAGAGTATGGGGATGGGAAGGGGGGATTTCTGAGGTCCCTCAGCCTGAGACCATGCAACTCCAGGTAGAAGTAGAGCTGGTCCCTCAATGGAGGGGCATTGCTGCCCAGTGGAGGGGAGGGTCTTCATGACCATCCACCCCCTGGTCCTGCCAGTTGGTAGTCAGTCCATCAGCACAATGAAGAATGAGGCTTGGAGGAGAGGAAGGGGAACAGTGTTGCTTCCTGTTGAAGTTTTGTCCCCACTTTCCCCAGGAGCTTCAGGACCCTTCTTAATCACTGGAACACCCACCACCAGCTAAGGAATCTGAAGCACAGGCTAACTCTGGGGAAATGGGAAGCTGATGGGCTTAGTTTGGATAGAGGGTGGAAGGGTGAGATTACCTGACGTAGGTCTCAGGCAGACTCACCTCACAAGCCCCCTGGTCCCTGTGGTGGAGACACCTAGAGATGGGGGGGACATTGACAATGGGAACAGTAGGTGGATCATAATTAGTGCTTGTCAGAATAGGGCAATAAGACTGAGCCCATCATAGCTCATGGTAACCCTGGCCATGTCTTCATACCTGCAGATCTGAGGTGTCCAGTTTGCTTGGCTCTCCATTTGCTTCTTGACTAGGCATCCCTGAGTTTGGGCCCCTCCCTCTGGCCCCTGGTGTTGGTTCTGCAGAGGCTCCAGGGTTCCCCTCAAGTGCAGAAGGGACTAGGTTGGTATCCCTGAGTCCTCCATTCTGCACCAGGGGACTGGCTAGATCCTGGGGCTCCTCAGGGGGCAGCCTCTCAACAGCAGGCAGCTCTGTCCTGGATTGCCTTCCAGACCCTTGACCACCCCCTGGATCCTGCCCCCCACCAGAGCCCCAGCTTCTGTCCGTGGGGGAACCATCACGATGCTCATGTAGCCCATAACGCTTCTCAATGTGTGTCACTCGGAATCTGGAAGAGGAGAGAATACTGAGACTTAGGCCCATAACTCAACAAGCAGCTGAGCCTACCCCTCCAACCAGTCATCCTGGGTTTGATGGTCACTTCCCTTTGACCTCTGGGGTAGGGGAAGTTTTCTCAGATGGTGAGGCAAATTTTGCAGCCTGACCCTTGCTGCAGTTCCAGTCGGAGAGAAAAGAGCTGGGGCTCACCTTTGGGGTCAGGTGCCTTATTATTGGGATCCCCACCTGAGCCTCCCTTTTCTGGGCACCATAGTCCCACCTTCCCACTGAGAACACAGTGGTCTCCCCAGTCCGGGGGCGGCTTTTTCCTTCCTTAGAGCGTCCCTGTCGGACAAGCGGGGGCCTCTTGCCACGGCTGCAATGGATGCAAGGGGCTGATGAGCCCAGATGTACGGTGTGATGATGGGAGGGAGCTCCATCCTGCAGGCTGGAGGTGGCATCCACGCTGGATAGTAGGGAGGAGAGCAGAAAATTGTATTTCCATTTCCCTTTCTGTTCTCTTCCCTGTTCTTTTAGCATGCCTCCAGAAGCCCTTGTTTCCCAAGCCCAGTTCCTTTTAACCTAATAAATTCAACATTAAGATATGAATGACTATGTGGTCTTCCTTCCAGCCCTGTTTGCTAAAAGAGGGTAATGGTTAACTCCAAAGAGTTGTACTAGATGTGAATGCTAGCCTTGATAATACATGGGAGACATGGTTTGAAGGACTTGGAATTTCTACAAAACTTGTTTCTTCCTATGTTATAGGCAGCCTTGCTTTCCTCCCCATGCCTACCCCATCCCAAACATGCAAGGACACTAGGATAGGACTGTGCTGGAGGAGAGGGTACTCTCCAAGGCAAGCTAAGTCATGCTGGCCCTTGTTTCCAGCTCACCTGGACAGCTGTACTGTCCCTTCTCCTTCACTGTCCCCCAGCATCTCCTTCAAGGCCTCAGCATTGGCTGAGGGGAGAAGGGAAAGAGGGAGTCAGTGGAGGTGGAGGTCAGGGCAAGAGAAAGTCAGAGTGTGAGGCAGCAAGGGGCCAGCCTATACTCACCTTCATTTTGGATGATGCAGCGAACAATCCTCTCTACTGTGTCCTCATTCACGTCATCGTCCTCAGCTGAAGGATGAAAGAGGTTGGCAAGAAAGCAAGAAATGAGTCAGCTTTAGGGGAACATGAGCTGATGGCCCCCATGACCAATTGATTGCTCAGGATATCCCTTTACCCATTTGCCATCATGCTGGGAAGTTTTAGCATTTCAGGGCCCATAGAGATGAGGAAGTCAATGGGAGGCTAGGACTACCAGCAGTGAGCAGTGGATTGTTGCTGCCCATGCTGCCTTCTCTATCCTTGCTTTCAGGGTGTTATCATCTACTTGCTGACTTCAGAATGCATTGCTAGGTTTCTTACAGGCCTGATCAGGATTTGGCTTCGGTCGTAGGTCAAGGAGGCAGAAAGGCAGAAAGGTGTGGTAGGGAAAGGAGTAAGGCAGAAAGTTGACTGAGCCAGGATTCCAGGCTGTTCACTCACGGAGCTGGAGCTGGGCGTCGTCAGGCTCTGAGCCCCTGGACGTGCGACAGCGGTAGCCTTTCTTCTTTAGCACGTGGCAGATCATGAAGCCTACAAGGCCCATGAGGAAGAAGACCAGCACAAGCAGGAAGAGCATGTACAGCCCATGTTGGGGCGGCTCCAGGTCAGGCTGTGGTTCCGACATGAGGCCCTGGGGGGCGAGCGCGGGCCAGGGCGCTTCCTGGGTTTAGGGGGCTGCAGCTAGGGATGGGAGGGGGGTATAAATGCAGTTCTCAAGATCCCACAGGCAAGCCTCAGAAACTCTACCCCACCCCCTACCCAACCAGGGAGCTGTCCGGGCCCAGGGTGCTGGTCTGCCAAGGCCGCCCGAGGCTGGAGGCCAGATGGCAGCTACGCAAGCCTTTGGCCCCAACCCGGTCCCACTTCTCCGGCGTCCAGACGGTTCCCCTTTCCAGCTCGTTCCCCGCTTCTGTCCCTCCCAAGGACACTGCAGCGTGGGAAGGGACGGAATTCTCAGGCGGCGGGCGCAGAAATCGCGCTCGAGTCAGCATCCATCTCAACCTTCTCCGCGTTGGCCTGAGCCAGGCCTTCGGCAGCCCCCTCCTCCCGGTACTCCGGAATCCTTCCCTACCTTTTCGATTCCTCCCACCCTGACCACCATGCCCACCCGGTACCGATGATCTGGTTCTGGCTCCGGCTCCGGCTCGGGTTCTCGTTCCAGGGGCGTCCTAGTCCGGCTCAGGGCCCCCGACGCCCTCCCGGCGCTCATCCCTTGATTCCTCCCCCTCCCCCCTTCTTCGCAGCCTCACCGGCTCCGAGCTTGTGGCTGCGGATACCCGTGCCGCGGCAGGCGGGGGGAGGGAAGGATGGCGGAGGAGGAGGACTGATTGGGAGCCGAGGGAGCCTCCGGACCACTGCGGTCCTGGGAAATGGCCCTGATGGGGAGAAGGGAGGGGGGCTGGGGGGTGCCTCCAAAGCCGCCTTGGGTTCCTAAATGTCTTCTCCCGTTGCCGGCCTGGGACCAAAGGGCGGAGCGCAGGTGTGCGGGGAGCGTGAGCCTCGCGCGCGTGTAAGCGCAAGTAAGATGCGCGCGTGACTGAGCTGCGCCGTCTCCCCCACCCCGGGAGAGTGTGCGGCGCCGAGTCTGAGTCCGCGCGGGGGTTAGGAGGCCGGGTGCGGGTGGCGTGTCCTCCACTGGTCTATCCTGCACGCCTGACGCAGTTCCTGCCCTCAGATACCCGGGACAAGTGGATAACCCGGAATCCTCCCAGCGGGTTGGGGAAAGCTGGCGTTCTGCACCTGAGAGGGGCAGCGTGGCCAGATCTTCCAAGCTTCTCAGGCAGGTGACCACGGCCTGCGCCTGTTTGGTGAAGGAGACTGGACGGGCTAGCTCGGCTTCCCGCGGATCTAACCCCCGCCCCAAAAGAAATGGCCCTCGCATCCTAGAACTGCAGCCGTACGTCCCCACCCCAGCCCGGTGGCTCAAGCCCCAAACCAGGACGTTCAAGCTAGGAGAGGGGCGGGACTCCCGCAGGGGGCGTGTCCGAGCCTTGGCCTCTGGAGGCGGGTCGAGGACTCCGAGTTCCGCAGAGGCAGGGTACGTGTTTACGTAACACGCAGTCCAGGGGCGGGGCTTGCGGCTAGAGGGCGGGCGGCGGTGGCTCGGGGCCTGGTCCCGCCGGTACCATGTCCAAGACTGTGGCCTATTTCTACGACCCCGACGTGGGCAACTTCCACTACGGTGAGGAACTTGGCCGTGCGCGAGGAGCTGGGGTGCAGAGATTTCTAAACAGGGCTTGCAACCCCAGGGGTGGAAGCTGACGAACTCTCTTTCCCCCCCCTCTCAGGAGCTGGGCACCCTATGAAGCCCCATCGTTTGGCATTGACCCATAGCCTGGTCCTGCATTATGGTCTCTATAAGAAGATGATCGTGAGTCCCGCTGCTTCTGCTGAGGTTTGGGGCTGGGAGTGAGCAGTGGCCTTTGGATTGCGTGGGCTGTACTTGAATGCACTGAGTGCAACCCGCCCTCGGGAAGTAGACACCAGGAGCACTCCCGGTTGCGGGTGGCGTCCTCTGACATAATGGGAATTAACTTTTCACCCCAGGTCGTTTTCCCTTTAACCTCAGACCTTTGCCCTAGGTCTAGGGCTACGGTGATGTGGTGTGGGTTGAAGACAGATGTGAGTCTCCCCTGCATCTTATATTTATATATTTACTTATTCTGCCTTGCTGAGGATCAGAACCTAGAGATTTATGAATGCCAGGCAAATGCCTCTACCACTGAACTGCACCTTTAGCTCCCATGAATTTTAAGGACACAGTGCTCTGGCACTGGAGATGGGAAGCAGGGAGGCTTTATTACTATGTCTGAGTGTGGGGCTTACTCTGATTTCCCACCGTTTTTCTTTTGCTACATTTCTCTATCTCCAAGGAGCTAGAACAGCAAATACAGCTCTGCAGCACTGTGAATAAGTTTGTGTTTGTGTGTGCATACAGCGAGAGATGTTCCGGGTAATCTCTTCTCAACCTAGAATAACTCTACACAGCTCTGCTTAACTGATACCCATTTCTCTATCTCCTATATATACTTATACATATATATGCTATCTTTCCTAGCTTGGAATTTATAGTTGTAGAATAATAGCAGACTTGACCCTTATGCACTATGAGGGTAATGAGGTGCAGGCAGTGGTTTGGTCATACAAGATAGGTAATGTTAGTGCAGAAAACTGAATCCTTTGAGGTTGTTTGTTTGTGTATTCTTGATTACATTTTATAGAAGAAAAGTTTTTTCTTTACCTAATTTTCAAAGGGATGTGTGAACCTCCCTCCCCCCTCTACTATTGAGGATGGTTAAGTATTTGGCTTAACAACTGGGAATTCAATTAGGTTGCCACACGTCATCATTGTAAGGCTTATTAAAGAGGTAGGTTTCATTAGGTAGCCGATGAGGAGAACACCACGCGCTATTCAGTCAGGAGAAGTTTATTTACTGAACTGCTTGCTGCCCCTGTGTACATGGTGGACAGGCATGGCTGAAAAGGAAAAGGGGCGACCTACCTCTGGGCCAGGACTTATCTAGGCCAGGGACAAGAAGAGGTGTGGCCAGGAGGAGGAAAGGTGTGGCTACACTGGATCTGGACTTGACCTCAGTGCCTGGGACCCTCCAAAGGTCAGATGGGAGGCAGGTGTCCCGAGGTGGCCCAAGATGTGACCTAGCTGGAGGGGAAGGTGACTGCTTCCAGGTCTGCCAGTTACCTAGGTAACAAATACTGGGCAGAAACTTAGCCAAGAGGTAGGGAGGTGTCCCTGTGCAGACCTTACAACCATGAAGAACCTAGGTGGGAAAAGAAAGAAACTAGGGGAGAGAGGCAGAGTCAGAGCCTAAGAGAGGAGATGAGTATAGAGAAAATTGGGACAAGGAGATTTAGTGAACAGGGCTGGTGGATCAGGGCTCAAGGCTGAGGATGTAGGAGAAGCTGAACTGGAGGTGAGAAGATGAGGAAGTAATCTTCAGGGGTCTTGATTAAGATAGCTGACCTTTGTCTCAGAATAATGAGTGAAGGGTGGAAGGATTGTTGCACATTGTTTTGAACTGGTTTCAGTGTCAGACCCTGCCTAGTTCATCTTATGTCTCCATTCCCAAGGTCTTCAAGCCGTACCAGGCCTCCCAGCATGACATGTGCCGCTTCCACTCTGAGGACTACATTGACTTCCTGCAGAGAGTCAGTCCCACCAACATGCAAGGCTTTACCAAGAGCCTTAATGCCTTCAACGTGGGCGATGACTGGTGAGAGCACTTTGATGCCATATCCTTTAGTGAAGTCCTTTGGTAGCAGTGGGAGGATATAAAGGGGGCCCTGTGCTATATATGAGGGACACAGTGAAGAATAAGAGCAAAAATTTAATATTGCACCAGTACTAAGTCCTGTGAAGGAGAGATTCAGGAACAGGATTATCTAGGCTAGTGTTGGAGATTGAGCTAAGATTGAGTAGGAAGTATTTGGGTAAAAGTTGATTTGAATGGAAGCAGTAAGGATGACAGTGCTAAGGGTCTGTGGTAGGATGGAATATGACTCATTTGAGGAATAGGGGAAAGGCAGAATGCAGAATAAGAAGAGAATGATATACATGGAGGCTGAATGAGTCCTTTTAAAAGAAAACAAACAACCCTGCTATAAATTGAGATTTTTTTTCTCTCAGAGTAGAAGATAGTTATTAAAGTATTTTTAAAAGAAAAGGAGTGACTTGATATGATCAGATACAAGTTAGATACTATGGTAGAGGGTTAGATACTATGGTAGAGAACAAGAGAATGGCAGCAAAGATGATCCATGATCCTTGCTTACACTGTAATAAACATCCATGAGAATAACCATAATAACTACCAGGTACTTAGTTCTATTTAAACTTTTTTTTTTGTCAGTCATGGGGCTTGAATTCAGAGCCTGGGCAATGTCCCTGAGCTTTTTTGCTCAAGGCTAGAGCTCTACCACTTTGAGCTAAAGTGCTACTTCCAGTTTTCTGGTGGTTAATTGGAAATAAGAGTCTCTTGTACTTTCCTGCCTGGGCTGGCTTTGAGTTACGATCCTCTGATCTCAGCCTCCTGAGTAGTTAGGATTACAGGCATGAGGCAACAGTTGCCCAGCTTAAACTTTTTTTTAAGACAAATATCAAACATTTCTGAAGGTAGAGTAGAGCCGTGAAGTCATACATCATCCAATTTCAACACTTAACAAATAAATGTTACTTCATCTGTATCCTCTTATGTTAGATTATTTTAAGGCAATCACAGCCTGGTGTGGTGTTGAATGCCTGTAATTCCAGCATTTGTATGGCAGAGATAAGATTCATAAACATTAAATAAGTACAATTCATCCATAGGTTTTTTTTTTTTTTTTTTGCTGGTCCTGGGACTTAGGGCCTGGAAATTGTCTCTGAGCCTCTTTGTGTTCAAGGCTAGAGTGCTGCCACTTGAGACATAGCACCACTTCTGGCTTTTTCTGAGTAGTTTATTGGAGGTAAGAGTCACACAGACTTTCTTCCTGGCTGGCTTCAAACCACAATCCTCAGATCTCAGCCTCCTATAGTAGCTAGGATTAATGGCATGAGCCACTGGTGCCCTGGCTCCATAAACATTTTATTTTATATTTATATATGAATTCAGGGCCTGAGTGCTATTCCTGAGCCTCTTTGTGCTCAAGGCTAGCACTCTACCACTTGAGTCACAGAGTGCCGCTTCTGGTTTTTGAGTGGTTAATTGGAGATAAAAGTCTCATGGGAAGTTTTCTTCTTGGGATGGTTTGAACCATGATCCTCAGATCTCAGCCTCCTGAGTAGCTAGGATTTATTTATTTATTTATTTATTTATTTTGGTACCATCACAGGGCTTGAGCCTCAGCACCTGGGTATTATCCCTGAATGTTTTTGCTCAAGGCTAGTGCTCTGTCACTTGAGCCACAGCTTTACTTCCAGGTTTCTGGGTGGTTAATTGGAGTAAGTCTCACAGACTTAGCCCAACCTGGCTTTGAACTGTGATTCTCAGATCTTAGCCTCCTGAGCAGCTAGGATTACAGGCATGAGCCACCAGCACTTGGCTTAGCCACTTAATTCTTACATCAACCTGAGACATAACAGTTCTTTTATTGATGATGTATGTAAATAAATGGAGGTTGGGGAGATTTAGGTGGCTCAGGTGAGTCACCTAACTGGTTCGCCAAGGTGGTAGGATTTAGATACAGAGCCTTGGTTTTTTGTATGTTTATTTTGTTTTGAGACCGGGCCTTGCTATATAACCCAGGTTGGCCTTGAGCTCACCAACCTCCTTCCTCATCTCATCCTCCTGAGTGCTAATATTAAAGATGTGCACCAATATGCTGTGCTTAGAAGTTGTATTTTCTTTCTTTTTTTCAAAATTTTTATTGTGATTAAGTGGTTACATAATTTCCCAAATTTCACAGTATTGTGTGATAGTGATGCTTAGTTAAAGTCACAAACACATTCTAACTTTCTTAGGGCAAATTGTCTATCATGATCTATAACATTTATGAGTTCTGTGAGTTTTGTGATAGTTATTTCTTCAACATTGGGTGATATGTACATTTCTTTTGTTTTGCATAGCATCAGGTGTTCCCTCTTTCCCACTTGTTCCCTCCCTCCCTCCCATCGTTGCCATTGAATTGCTTAGTTCATTTTGATCAATGTCCAGTGCAGCTGATGGGTCCCGCTGTTGTATGTTTTACCCTGATTCTCTCTAGTTCTGTGTCATCCTCCTGGTTTCCCTCCGGTGTGCACATATATACTATATATGTAATCAGCAGCATGGGGTTATTTAATAGTGATTCGACTTGATGAGTGGAAGTCCTTTGTTTCTTAAGTCTTGTTAATTTTGTCGTATCACCTTACATTTTGGATTTAACATCCACTTATCAGGGAGACCATGTGCCATTTGTCTCTTTGCTCTTGGTTTACCTCGCTCAACATGATTTCTTATAGCTCCATCCATTTCCCTGCAAATGCCATTATTTTGTCCTTTCTAATGGCTGCATAATATTCCATTGTGTATAGATACCACAATTTTTGGATTCATTCATCTGTGGTGGGACATCTGGGTTGTTTCCATATCCTGGCTATTGTGAACAGTGCTGCAATGAACAGGGAGGTACATGTCCTTGTATACTGGTTCCTGTTGTTCAGGATAGATATGCCTAGAAGTGGTATGACTGGGTCATAAGGGAGGTCAATATTTAGCTTTCTGAGGACCCTCCAGACTGCTTTCCAAAGTGGTTGTGTAAGTGTACATTACCACCAGCAGTGTAATAGGGTTCCTCTTTCTCCGCATCCCCTCCAGCATTTGTCGTTGGCTGACTTTAGGATGCGGGCCATTCTGACTGGGGTAAGGTGGTTTGCATTTCCTTCACAACCAGGGATGGTGAACATTTCCTCATGTGTTTCTTTGCCATTTTTATCTCTTCTTCTGAGAAGTCTCTCTTTAGTCCCCTTGCCCATTTAGTAACTGGTTTGTTAGGTTTGGAAGGGATTAGTTTCTTGAGTTCTCTGTATATACTGAATATTAACCCCTTGTCTGATATATTGCTGGTAAATATTTTTTCCCAGTTAGTTGGTTGTCTTTTTAGCTTGGTTGCTATAACTTTAGCTGTACAGAAACTTTTTATTTTAAGGTAGTCCCATTTGTCAAGTCTTTCTCCAATTTATTGTGACCCTGGGACTCTGTTCAGGAAGTTCCTGCCTGTGCCTATAAGTTCAAGTGTCTCTCCTACTCTGTCCTGCAGTAGTTTCAGAGATTCAGGTTTGATGTTAAGGTCTTTAATCCATTTTGAGTTGATGTTGGTGCATGGTGATAGGCTGGGGTCCACTTTTAGTTTTCTGCATTTGGCCGTCCAGTTTTCCCAGCACCAGTAGTTGAAGAGGCTGTGTTAGAAGGTGTATTTTCAAACCACCTCACTTACATGTTTCCCTGAAAGAAGCTACTGACAGATGAGCTATGGCTTCAGGATAGAGGCCAATATCTTCCCACCCTTACCTCTCAGCTCATCTGCACAGGATGCCTTCTTTGAATGACCTTGGCTCTTCATTCAACCTCTTCAAGACTTTCTGGCCTTCCACACTATCTCCATGAAGACTGGCTGACCTGTGGCTACCCCCCTCCTTTCCTCTTCCCACTCCCTTTCTCTCTCCTTCCCTCCCTCCCTCCCCCCTCTCTCTTTCTCTTTCTTTCTTTCTTTTCCCTCCCTCCCTTCCTCCCTCCCTCCCTTCCTCCCTTCCTTCTCTCTTTCTTTCTTTCTTTTTTTTTTTTTTTTTTTTGGGTCCGGTTGTGGGGCCTGAACTCTGGGCCTGGGCGCTGTCCCTCAGCTCTTCAGCTCAAGGCCAGCACTCTACCACTTGAGCCACAGTGCCACTTCTGGCTTTTTCTGTTTATGTGGTGCTGAGGAATCGAACCCAGGGCCTCATGCATGCAAGGCAAGCGCTCTACCACTGAGCCACCTTCCCAGCCCCCTTCTCTCTTTCTTTTTCTCTTTCTCTCTTTCTCTCTCCCTTAGATGGTCTTAGGTTCCCAATTCTCCCGTCTCAGCTTCCTGAGTACTGGAATTATAATTGTGCACTACCATATACAACCAAGAAGCCTTTTTTTTTTTTTTGTGGGGGGGGTGGGTTGGGAAGGGAATACTGAGGTTTGAGCTCAAGTTGTTAGGTTTTTTTTTTTTTTTGGTCATGGGGCTTGAACTCTGGGCTTGGGCACTGTCCTTGTGCTCTTCAGCTCAAGGAGAGCTCTACTGCTTAAGCCACAGCACCACTTCTGGTTTTCTAGTGGTTTTTTTTAAATTGGAGATAAGAGTCTCATGGACTTTCCTTCCCGGGCTGGCTTTGAATATTGATCCTCAGATCTCAGCCTCCTGAGTAGCTAGATTACAGGCGTGAGCCACCAGCGCCTGGCTAAGTTGTTAAGTTTTGTAGGCTGGTGGTCTGGTTATTTGAGCCACACCCTGAGCCCCCTCTGTAAATCCTGTTTTTTTATTTATTCTTAATATATATATTTTATTGTAAAAATACTGTACAAAGGGGTTACAGTTACTCTAACAGGTAATGAGTCCATTTCCTATCGAGCATTGTTACACCCTCCTTTATTTTCCCCCTACCATCCCTTTCCTTCCCACCTCCCCAACTCCTCCCTTCCCCCTCAAAAAATTGCAAAGTTCATTTTCAACATGGTGTCTTGTACATCTCATTGTTACAGTGGGTCAACCTGTATTATTTAAGTATTTTGTTATATCCTTCCCCCTCCCCAAATTAGAAAAATGTATATATAAGATGCAGGACACTGGAATCAAATATAGTGACAACAGGGGTCGTACCATGGGGGAAGAACATACAAAGAAACAAACAAAAAAAATCACCTAGTACATTATAAATACATTAAAAAGAACAGCAATAAAGATAAAACCTCTTGTGTCCCTATCTTGGGGTTCATTTCACTTAGCATCAGGTTATATGGTCATATGTACATAGCTTTTGACCTCTACTGCTTGTCCTAGACATATACTAGTTATTGCAGATAAGGGAAACCATGGGACCTTTGTTTCTTTGAGTCTGGCTTACTTCACTTAATATAATTTTTTCCAAGTCTTTCCATTTCCTAACATATGGGGTGGTGTCATTCTTTCTGATGGAGGCATGGAATTCTCTCTCTCTCTCCATATAATATATCACATTTTCTTGATCCAGTCATCTAATGAGGGGCATCAGAGTTGGTTCCATATCTTAGCTATGGTAAATAATGCTGCAATAAACATAGTTGAGCTGGTAGCTTTAGTATGGCTTTGTGATTGTTTGGGTAAATGCCTAAAAGTGGGATTGCTGGGTATAGGGAAGCTCTATGTATAGTCTTTTGAGGAACCTCCATATTGCTTTCCAAACTGGTTGAAGAAGTTTACTTGTTCAAGTTTACTCCCACCAACAATGTAGTAGGGTTCCCTTTTGGCCACATCCCCTCCAGCATCTGTTGTTATTAGATTTCTTGATTATAGCCATTCTAACTGGGGTGAGGTCAAATTTCAATATTGTCTTAATTTGCATTTCTTTTATGACTAGAGAAGTTGAGCATTTCTATGGCCATTCTTTTTTTTTTTTTTTTGGGTCCGGTTGTGGGGCCTGAACTCTGGGCCTGGGCGCTGCCCCTCAGCTCTTCAGCTCAAGGCTAGCGCTCTACCACTTGAGCCACAGCGCCATTTCCGGCTTTTTTCTTTTTGCTTATGTGGTGCTGAGGAATCGAACCCAGGGCCTCAGGCATGCAAAGCAAGCGCTCTACCACTGAGTCACCTTCCCAGCCCCATCTATTGGCCATTCTTATTTCCTCTTAAAGAAAAGTCTTTAGCCCACTTATTAATCGGGTGGTTGTTTCTTTGAGGATTTGTTGTTGGGGGATTTAATTTTTTGAGTTTTAAGTATATTTTAGATATGAGACCCTTGTCAGTTGTATGACTAGTGAAGATCTTCTCCCAATCCATGGGCTTTCTATTGATCTTGATTGCTATGTCTTTTGCCATGCAGAAGCTCTGCAGTTTCATGCAATCCCATTTGTCCAATCTTTGATTTGTTGTGTTTCTGGGTGCTTATTAAGAAAATTTTGGCCTGTGCCAAGGAGCCCTAGAGTTTCTCTTATTCCTTTCTGTAATGTTTTCAGGGTGTGTGCTTAGACTTGGAGGTCTTTGATCCACTTGGAGGTGATTCTGGTGTAGGGTGATATATGGGGATCTACCATAGCCTGCATCACTCATTTGGTGTTACATGCTGTCTTGAGATGTTTCTTGCCTTTTTTTACTCCCACTTGGAGTTTGTTTGTTTTTTCCCCTGCAGCTATTTCCAAGCATGGGAATGCAGAGTCAGCCCTTAGGCAACAGCTGGAATCCTATGATGTTCTTTTTTATTATTATTATTATTATAAAAATCTATGATATTCTTTGAAGTGGTAGGAATACCACTTCAGGGCCATTTGTGCTGCTAAACAATATCTGTTAAGCTGGGGAAAGTTAAATTAATTTTAGCAATGGAAATTGTGTTATGCTTATTTGTGTTTCAGAGGAGAATCTGGAGTTTTCCTTTCCTTTTTACTTTAAGTTAATTTTGGAGTCTTTTGAGAGTAATATAGTATGAATAAATAGCCAAATTATACTCAAAGCTTCTAATGAAAAAAAAAAATCCCAGACATTCATTCCTTCCTCTCATAAATTCCCTTTCTCCAATGACAACCACTTTTGGCTCCTTTATGTATTTCTTCTGGTTTTTAACTTTGGATTTCAATATAATAAAATCAATTTATTCTCACTAGTGATGTGTAGTATTTAGGAAGTACCTACTAGGTGCTAGACTTTCTCTCTTTTTCTTTCTATATTTTTGTGGTACTGGAAATTGAACTCTAAGGTCTTATGCTTGCTAGACAGGCACTCTACCATTAACAATGGTTCCAGACTCTAGGTACTATTTTAAATATTTTGAAGTCATTTACTCATTTAATCTCAACAACCTCCTGTTTGTTTATTTGTTTGATTTTTTAAAAATTATTATCATTATTATTTTTTTTTTTTTGGTCGGTCGTGGGGCTTGAACTCTGGGCCTGGGCACTGTCCCTCAGCTCTTCAGCTCAAGAGCGCTCTACCACTTGAGCTACAGCGCCACTTCTGGTTTTCTGGTGGTTTATTGGAGATAGGAGTCTCACGGTCTCTCCTGCCCGGGCTGGCTTTGAACCGTGATCCTCAGATCTCAGCCTCCTGAGTAGCTAGGATTACAGGTGTGAGCCACCAGTGCCCGACTATTATTATTATTTTTAATTGTGAAAATAACAAACAGAGGGGTTACAATTACATGGGCAAGATGATGAGTACATTTCTTATCAAGCATTGTATTTGCTTGATTTTTGAGACATGGTCTTGCTGTATAGCCAGGGGTAGCCTCAAACTCACTATGTAGCCTGGCAGAAGCAGGGTTTATTATTGCCTGTTTTTTACAGATGATATTTAGGCATAGAAAAGTTAAACAGTTTTATCCAAACTCATCATTACCAGGTGTTTGAACTAGGTAGTTTGGCTTCTGAATCTAGGCTCATACCTTTCTAACTTGAATTGTCTATTAAGCCTGTTGCATGGGATATGAGCATTTATTTTCTCACAATTTCATGCTGGCTTCCCCTTCCTCACAACTTTTTGTTTGCCCTAGAGATGATAACTGTTTTTTGTTTGTTTGTTTGTTCATGTGTTTAGTTTTCTAAGTACCAAACACTAATTCTTTCAAACCTATTTGAAAACAGTAAAACTTCTTACAATCCTGTTTTTCACAGGGTCAAATGTATTAGCTATACTATTTTCTTGGAGACCTGAAACTAGGATTTTTTTAAACTTTTTTTTGGCCAGTTCTGGGGCTTGAACTCAGGACCAGAGCACTCTCCCTGAGCTTCTTTTGCTCTACCATTGAGCCACAGTGCCACTTCTGGCTTTTTCTGTTTATGTAGTATTGAGGAATCAAACCCAGGACTTCGTGCATGGTAGGCAAGTACTCTACTACTATACCACATTCCCAGACCTAGGATTTTTTTTAAGTCAAGTTTGTGAAGGTATAATTACATACAGTAAATTCATAATTCACCTTTTTTGCCACTATTGACTGTTGGTTAGGGCCTGTAATTCTGAGATCTAAGGATCAAGGTTTGAAGGCAGCCATGCAGACAAATCAAATCCAGAAGTCTTATCTCCAGTTAACCAGCGAAATGCGAGAAGTAGAGGTGTTTCTCAAATATAGAGAGCCAGCCTTGAGCAGAAAAAGCCAAATGCCAATACCAGGCCCTAAGTTCAAGCCCCAGTACACACACACACACACACACACACACACACACACACACACACACACACACACACACACACACACACACACACACACACACACACACACACACACACACACACACACACACACACACACACACACACACACACACACACACACACACACACACACACACACACACACACACACACACACACACACACACACACACCCCTACCTCTTTTTTTAGGTGTCATATTTCTTAGAATTTGGATAGAATATATCCTTTACTCCAAAAGGCCTCTCATACCCTTTTATAGTCAGTCCCTGCTTTCTACCTTAGCTCGGGCAACTGCTTAAGAGTTTTGCTTTTTCCAGAATGTTATGTAAATTGGGGCATAGAATATGGAACCTTTTGTGTCTAGTCTCAAGCCTTTCCTGTTAATATAGAATAAAGGTGGTAATTGTTACAGATGATATCATGGCAGTGCCACACAATGAGCTAAAGAATTTCTTCCAGTTATCTCACTCATGTTTCACATAAATAGGACTGCAGTTCTTTCTGCAAAGTATATGACTTTAAAGAATATAATTGAACATCAAGTTAAAGTGTTGTACTCCTAGAAAACTCTTAGGAAGCTGGGCGCTGGTGGCTCACGCCTGTAATCCTAGCTACTCAGGAGGCTGAGATCTGAGGATCGCGGTTCAAAGCCAGCCCGGGCAGGAGAGACCGTGAGACTCCTATCTCCAATAAACCACCAGAAAACCGGAAGTGGCGCTGTAGCTCAAGTGGTAGAGCGCTCGCCTTGAGCTGAAGAGCTGAGGGACAGTGCCCAGGCCCAGAGTTCAAGCCCCACGACCGACAAAAAAAAAAAAAAAAAAAAAAAAAAAAAAAAAAAAAAAGAAAACTCTTAGGAAAAACAGAGCTCATGTTTTGTTTCAACTTATCTCCTTTTTTTTCTTTGTATATTAAAGAACCTAAAAAGCTGTTTGTTTCTTTACCTACTTAATGTATGGACTCCCTGACAGAGCGAAATACTTCTTTACTTCCTTTCCCATGCTTTGCACAAGGCTTGGTACATGAGTTGGTTCAAAATATTTGTTGAGGGGCTGGGAAGGTGGCTCAGTGGTAGAGTGCTTGCCTTGCATGCATGAGGCCCTGGGTTCGATTCCTCAGCACCACATAAGCAAAAAGAAAAAAGCCGGAAGTGGTGCTGTGGCTCAAGTGGTAGAGCGCTAGCCTTGAGCTGAAGAGCTGAGGGACAGTGCCCAGGCCCAGAGTTCAGGCCCCACGACCGGACCCAAAAAAAAAAATTTGTTGAATAAACTTGCAAATAGTTCAGGTGTGTGGGAGAAAGAGTTAAACTGAGGAGTTTGGGTAGACAGGGAGGCATAGGAAGAGACTAGTCAAAGGCAAGAGCATCCAACCTGCCCCTCTTCCTGCAGCCCAGTGTTTCCCGGGCTCTTTGAGTTCTGCAGCCGTTACACAGGTGCATCCCTGCAAGGAGCAACCCAACTGAACAACAAGGTGAGAGAGCCTGACTCCTGGTTCTCATGGGCACCCAGCTTGATGGGTAGCAGGAGGAGGACTATGAGTTAGGTGTTTGTCTTTTCAGATCTGTGACATTGCAATAAACTGGGCTGGTGGTCTGCACCACGCCAAGAAGTTTGAGGTGAGTATTGGGGGGAGGCAGTGACTCCCCTAGGTAGGAAATTAATATGACAGTAGGGGACAGATTGGTGGGTAGAAGAATTGTTCCTCTATTCCTGAAACATTGTCTTGTTATAGGCCTCTGGCTTCTGCTACGTCAATGACATTGTAATCGGCATCCTGGAGCTGCTCAAGTAAGTAGCCCAGGAGGAGGTGGGGGTACTTGTGAGACCTGTGGCTGAAGTGGTCCCTCAGATTCAGCCTGGCCTCCTTCCTTCCTCACTGATGCTTTTCTTAGATAGCCTTTTTCTCTGCTGTGCTGCAGATTCCCTGCTGCCTGCTCACATTTCAGCGTGCTCACACTTCCCTCTCCTGCCCCTGTCTCCAGTCTTCAGGGCTGCCCTTAGGAAACTGGTGGGATTAGGTTTCAGGTGACTTGGCCAGAAGCAGGCTTTAAATAATTCCAGACCCTGAGTGAGTTGTATGAGGGGCTCTTCCTCTAACTCAGACCTTGGCTTTTCCTCGCCCTAGGTACCACCCTCGAGTACTCTACATTGATATCGACATACACCATGGTGATGGTGTTCAGGAAGCTTTCTACCTCACTGACCGAGTGATGACTGTGTCCTTCCACAAATATGGAAATTACTTCTTCCCTGGCACTGGTAGGAAATGGGGATTGTTGTCCTTCAGATTTCTTTTTTTTTTTTTTTTGATTCAGAGTCTCCCTATCTAGTCCAATATTCAAATGTACTATTTTTCTACCTCACTTTCCCAAGCATGTATCACCGTGTTTGGCTACACCCTTCAGCTCTTTACCATGACTGACTTCTTTCTGACTTGAACTCTTATGTCCTCTCCTTAGAGAAACCTTTCTGTCCATTCCAGCTTTCATAATCATCTCCTTCCCCATTTTTGTATGACCTCACCCTGTCTGTTTCTCCCAGAGCACTCAAGCACTGGCTGTTAGTTATATTTATTATGCTTTGTTTTTTCTTATTGTCTCCTTTCTCATCATATTAATCCCAAAAAGTATGAGCTTGGTACGATTTCATTAATTTCATTAGTTTTCTCCATTGCTATATTACCTGTGTCTACTACACATGGGAGCGGGTGGTATGTCATCAAAAAGTATTTGTAGAGTCAGGTGTGGTGGTACATAACTATAATCTTAACACTTGGGAAGCTGAGGCAGGTAGATTGAGTGTTTGAGGCCAATCTGGGCAGCATATTGAGTTCTGGGCCACCCTAAGCTACATAGAAAAACTCTGTTTCAAAAAAAAAAAAATTGTGGGCTGGGAAGGTGGCTCAGTGGTAGATTGCTTGCCTTGCATGCATGAGGCCCTGGGTTTGATTCCTCAGCACCACATAAGCAAAAAGAAAAAAGCCGGAAGTGGCGCTGTGGCTCAAGTGGTAGAGCGCCAGCCTTGAGCTGAAGAGCTGAGGGACAGTGCCCAGGCCCAGAGTTCAGGCCCCACGACTGGACGCAAAAAAAAAAAAAAAAAATTGTTTTGTATGTTATTGAAGAAACACAAGTTGAGAGAGACTGAGTAGCTCTATAGAGGCTGTGGTAGAGTTCTTAGATGGGGCAGCTGGGTTGTAGCAGTCTCTCTTTCATAGTCATTGCCCCTACCCTCATAGGTGACATGTATGAAGTTGGAGCAGAGAGTGGCCGCTACTACTGTCTCAATGTGCCCTTACGGGATGGCATTGATGACCAGAGTAAGTACTGACATTTTTTCCCTGCTCTCATACCCTCGCACTTCCATCTTGCTTTTTTTCCTTCCCTCCCTTGCTCCCTCCCTCTCCCTCCCTCCTTCCCTTCCTGCCTGCCTGCCTGCCTGCCTGCCTACCTTCCTTCCTTCCTTCCTTCTTTCCTTCCTTCCTTCCTTCCTTCCTTCCTGCCTTCCTTCCTTCCTTCCTTCCCTTCTTCCTTCCTTCCTTGCTCCCTTCTTCCTCCCTTCCTTCTTTCCTTGTGACTGGTTTATCTACTGTTGAGCCATGTGTCTTAGGATGAATGGCTCTACAATTGTGAGGTCCTGGAAATTGTGTACCATATAACATGTCTATGTACATTTTTCTGGGAAGGGGATTTTCCTTCATCACTCACTCATAGCAGTGTGAGGATCCTCTATAAGTTCAGAAACAGCTGTGTGATTCTGTGGGTTTCCTTTTTCCTGGGCTACATACTCTCTCAGCCCCTTTTTCCTTTTGTTCCCTGTCTCCCCATCCCCTTGGGGTGCCAGGTGCCCATCTTTGGCCCTCTCCCAGGTTACAAGCACCTTTTCCAGCCAGTCATCAACCAGGTGGTGGACTTCTATCAACCCACATGTATTGTGCTCCAGGTAATACTGTCAGTCTCTCCCTGAGAGGGCTTCGCTTGGCTTGGGAAAAAAGAGTAGGGAAGAGAGCTTTTCCAGGTTGCTGATGTCCTTGGTGTTCTGTTCAGTTGTTTTACTGCAGCTGCCTGATGTTTTGCTTTTTGCAGTGTGGAGCTGACTCTCTGGGCTGTGATCGATTGGGATGCTTTAATCTCAGCATACGGGGACATGGGTGAGACTTGCTCTCCTTGCTCTTCCCAGATTTTCAAGTAGTCTTGTGCTTTGGTTAATGGAACAGGGGTATTTGTGAAATGTACCTCACCTCTTCTTGGAAATATGGCTACAAATTCTGCTTTGAACTAGGGTTCCCTAGATTGTCATCATTTGCATAAGAATACATTGAATATGTCAGTAATTCCTATTATGTTCCAGGTATTGTTACACTAGGTGTTTACAGTTTAGTGTAGGAAGCAGACACAAAATCAGTAAGCAAGAGAGATAAATAGATAGTAGAAATCCTATGAAGGAAAAAACCCAGAAAGCTGAGATACAGGTTAACAGTGGGGAATCTACATTAGATAGCATGATTTGAAAAGGGTTTTCTGAAGAGGTGAAACAGAAGCTGAGAGTTGGAGGCTAAGAAGGAGCAAGCCATAAAAGACTCAGAAGAAGCCTGTCCCAAGCAGTGAGTAGGGCCCATGGGAAGAGCTAGTGTCTTGAAGAAATGAGATCAATGAGGCCAGAATGTAGGAGCCAGCTTGAAATGATTTGTTGTGAGGTCCTCAGAGCTGAGCATACTGAGATTTACAGAGAGCTTCAGAGCTTGGTAAAGAGTGTGAATTATATTCCATAGATGATGGGAAGCCGTTCAGGGATTTTGAGCAGGAAAGTGACATGATCCCACGTGTTTTTAAGTGACTTTTGTGACTGCTGGAGTGGTGAAAGGCTGAGGTGGAACAGGGGGGGACAGGATGGCTTCACACAGGTAGACCAGTTTGGAGTCATTGATATTATCTGGGCAGGGGATGTGTCTAGACTACAGTAGAGGAGATGGTGATGGATAAAAATAGGGATTTGTATTCTGAAGACTAGAAATAACAGATTAGAGAAGTGCCAGGGAGTGTGTTGAGCAGAACTGAAAGTCAAGGTGTACTTTATCTTAAAATTTTTATTGAGACACAAAATATTAAATTACACAAATCTTAAGGGTACCACTTAATGTAGTTTACCTTGCCTTCTTTTCTAAACAATACCTATATACCTTGTTCCACTCATTCCTCTGGGTCCTTTTAACAGGGAATGCGTTGAATATGTCAAGAGCTTTAATATTCCTCTACTGGTGCTGGGTGGTGGTGGCTATACTGTCCGAAATGTTGCTCGCTGCTGGTGAGTATGCTCCCTTCATTGTCCATTGTGGCCCTCCTGAGATTGGCCGGGGAAAGCGGGGGCATTAGCCCACATAGTCAGCCTACCCACTCTGCTTGTTGGTTTCAGGACCTATGAGACATCACTGCTGGTAGAAGAGGCCATTAGTGAGGAGCTTCCCTACAGTGGTAAGGACCACCCCACAGCAGGAAGGCCCTTCTCATCAGCTTTCAAAATGACCCCATTTCAAGGCAACATAGGACATTTTATCTACTAGAGCTCTTTAGACTAAACTCTTGAGGCTCAGAGCAGAGCAAAAATTGGGCAGCTGTTTTACAGGGGATCCAGATAGAGAAAGAGATTGGAAAGTCTTGGGGACTGCCTCTGTTGGTCTGTATCATACTTTCTGGCTCATCCTCTTACTTCTTCCCTGCTTCAAGAATATTTCGAGTACTTTGCCCCGGACTTCACGCTTCATCCAGACGTCAGTACCCGTATTGAGAACCAGAACTCACGTCAGGTCAGTAGCATTGAGGAGCTGGGCACAAGGATGTGGGAGCTCAGGAGGGGTCTAGGATATATGAAACAGGAGAAACCAAAGAAAAGGGCTAGGAAGTAGAGGTGTGACTCAAGTGGTATAGTGCTAGCCTTGAGAGAAAAAGCAAATAAACAAGAGTGTGCTACCCTGAGTTCAAGCCTTAGTACTGGCACAAAAAAAGAGAAGGCCTAGGAAGCCGCCCAGGATAAAGTAGATGCAGTTGGGATGGATGGGGAGAGACTGTTGTCAGCTGGAGGACAAACTAGGATGGTTGGGCTGAATGATGTAATCTATGAGTGTAATCTCAGCTACTTGGGAGGGACAGTTGGGGAGGATTGTGGTTTAAGGCCAGTTTGAGCAAGGAGTTAGCAAAAGTCTATCTTAGCCAACAAGCTTGAGTATGCATGTAATTTTAGCTAGGCAGAAAGCAGAAGTAGGAAGATCATGGGTTGAGACTGGCTTAGGCAAAATCATGAGATCCTATCTGACAATAGAAGTATGAGCTAGAACATGGTTTAAGTGGTATCACACTTAGCTTACAAGTATAAAGAAGGCCCTGAGTTCCAATCCTAGTACCACCAAAAAATTAAATACAATAACTAGATAAGCAAGGATGGTAGGGATGGAAGGAAACTAAAAGGGTGATGACCTGAAAATAACTATTCACTATCTCTGTTTCTCATCTCCATCCAGTACCTGGATCAAATCCGCCAGACAATCTTTGAAAACCTGAAGATGCTAAACCATGCCCCTAGTGTCCAGATTCATGATGTGCCTGCAGACCTCCTGACTTATGAAAGGACTGATGAGGCTGACGCAGAGGAGAGGGGTCCAGAAGAGAACTACAGCAGGTCTGGGGCAGGGACTTGAACAGGTGGTAGCAGCAGGCTTTCTGGGGGAAACTTACAAGGGAAAAAGCAAGTTGGAGGCCACTAGTTTACTTACCCCTGGATTACCTTCTTAAGGCTGCCATGAGTTTCCCACTCCCTTAGGCTGTTTTTAATGATAGAACTATTGTAAAAATTATAAACAGCATCAAAATATGTTGTTTGCTTTCATATAGTCTCAGACCCATTTCACAAAGTAATCACTACTAATAATTTGATTTATATCTTTTCAGAAAGGCCTTTTTCTATAGATTACAAATATTACTTCTACATTACTATACACATACATGTTCAATGTTTGTTGTTTGTGTTTGTGTTAATACAAGGAAGGACATTCTAGACATGTTTCTACAACTTACATTTTCTCTTTTTTAATAAGATATATCTTTCCATCTCTCTTTCCCTTTCTTTCTCACTCTCTCCATAAAGAGGCTTAAGCATTTTATCAGTTGCATAATATTCCATTATATAATTACTATATAATTACAGCATATTTTAAACAGTTACCATCTATGGACATTTGCATTCATTTCCCCCCCCCTTTTTTTCTTATTATAGTAGTAAAGAATGTGGCAATTAACCCTCTTACAAACTCATCCTTACATACTTATTTGAGTGGATTACATTCCTAGAATTATTGCTGCTAGATCAAAGGCTGTTTGCAATAAGAAGTTCTTACATTTCCCGCCAAATTGCCTTCCAAGAAGTCTGGGGGTAGTTTCCATTCTTGTCACCATCTTTGTCCTGGGTCTGAGCTGAACAGGTCACTGCCCATGCCCATGGATGAGGCTCTGGTTGATTGTTCTGCTCTGCTCACTATTTCAGGTTTGAGAGCTGTACAGTGGTTATGTTTTTCAAAAAAGCCTTTATTTTCTAAGATACGTACTGGAAATATGAAATGAATTAGGAGGAAACCAAGACTAGCGTGGTTTTTAAAAAAAAAAATTCCAAAACTTTTCTGGAAAATGAAGAGCAAGTAACAGAACATAGTGTGGAAATGTATAATAGAGAACGGATTTCCTTCTTTGACTGAGAGACAAGCTGAGCTGGACCCTTGCAGGACACTAATCCTGCTCCTGTGTTGGAAATGGCGCTGCTGCACTGATAGGCTTCTTAGCTCCTTATAGCATTTGCTGTGGGTCCCACAGTTTTGGGCTCTGTCTCTTTCCTCTGGACTTGATTGCTATAATTTCTCTTATGAACATTTGTTATTTCCTGGCCTCAGGGATCCCTTTTGAGCCATGTCTCCTTCTCAGCTTCTCCAGGTATCTAAAGCTTGATTTTTGGAAATTGATTTTTACCATCTGATTTGGCTTGGCAAAACCTACCTATAAGTTGGTTTTGATGTTTGGCTTTTTCATCTATAGTTCTAGACTAACATCTGGGCCAAACTCTACCTTGACCCACACCCTTTAGCCTGTAGCCAACAGACACCTCAGGCTTCTTCCTGTTCCCCAGCCCTACCTCACTGTCTGGCCATTATCTGAGTTCCTGTTCTTCTTTGATGCCTGTAGCTTAGCTTGCATAAGCAGACTTGCAGCTGGGCAATACTAGGAAAGTTGAAATCTGGAGGATCTTGGACCCTGGCTAGTTTGGGCAGAAAGTATGCTTGATTCCATCTCAAAATAACCAGCCAAAAAAGCAGGGCTGGAGATGGGGGTCTAATAGCACTAGCATAGCAAGTGCAAAGCTTTGAGTCTGAACCACAATAAAGAGTTGTCTATTTTGTGTGTGTGTGTGTGTGTCTCTGAACTTTATTGCTCAAAGCTAGTGCTCTACCACTTGAGACACAGCTCTACTTCCAACTTTTTGGTAGTTAATTAGAGATAACAGTCTCATGGACTTTTTCTGCAGCCTTCTGAGCTGATTACAGGTGTGAGCCACCAGCACCAGGTTTAACAGTGGCTACTTTTGCCCGTTTGCCAAGCACCAGTTTAAGTGCTTGATGTTATGACATGCATATCATTATGTCACCATTCTTTTGCCATCAGACAACTCTGTGGGGTGGGTTTTATCTTCAAATGACCAGAGGAGGAATCTACTCAGAGGTTAAGTAACTTTCCTAGGGTCAGGACTGAGATTCAAACCTGAGTATCTGATTCCCACCTTTTCCCCTTGTTTACTGAGAGGTAACAGACTTGACTCACGTGCACAGGGTTTTCCCTGACTTTCTCAGTTTCTTTGGTGACTTTCTCAATTCTCCCTCTTAGAGTAGCTTTTCAAAAGGAAGGAAATGAGCATTGAATACTCACGGAGTCCATGTTGCTTTCACATCTGGTCTCTTTCTACAGATTGATCATATGTTGGTTCTCTGCTTAAAACTCTTTCTTTCTTTTGTACTTAACAGAAATCCCATTTCTGTGGCTTACAAAGGCCCTGCATGCTAGTCCATTCCCCATCCCTGATCTTATCTGAAATCACTTTCCTCCATGCACATGGCTCCTAGCCACCCTGGCCTTCTTGTCTTTCTGGAACACAAGTTTCCTCTTACCTTATGATTTCCATGCTTGGAATAGTTTTCTAAGGCCTTTCCTGCCCAGCTGCTGCTGTGCTGCTGCTGTTGTTGCTGCTGCTGCTGCTGCTGCTGTTCCTCCTCCTCCTCTTCTTCTTCTTCTTCTTCTTCTTCTTGTTCTTTTGTCAGTTGTGGGGCCTAAACTCTGGGCCTGGGCACTGTCCCTCAACTCTTCAGTTCAAGGCTAGCACTCTACCACTTGAGGCACAGCACAACTTCTGGCTTTTTCTGCTTATGTGGTGCTGAGGAATCGAACCCAGGGCCTCATGCATGCAAGGCAAGCACTCTTCCACTGAGCCACCTTCCCAACCCTGCCCAGCTTCTTCTCACACTTTAGATCTATCATTCGTTTAAAAAATTTATTATATTTTGCCGGGCGCTGGTGGCTCACGCCTGTAATCCTAGCTACTCAGGAGGCTGAGATCTGAGGATTGCGGTTCAAAGCCAGCCCGGGCAGGAGAGACCTTGAGACTCCTATCTCCAATAAACCACCAGAAAACCGGAAGTGGCGCTGTAGCTCAAGTGGTAGAGCGCTCGCCTTGAGCTGAAGAGCTGAGGGACAGCGCCCAGGCCCAGAGTTCAAGTCGCACGACCGACAAAAAAAAAAAAAAAAAATTATTATATTTTATCATCTTTAAGTAGTTACACAAAGGAATTACAATTCAGTCTGTCAGTTTATAAGTACAGCACATCCTTATCAGTATTATCCCTTCCATCATTCTCCCTCAAAGGCCTAACATTATTATTTATCTCTGATCACTTTCTGCTATGCCCCTTTATTTCATTCTGTTCATACAACTCTCTGAAGTTTCAAGATTGGAGGCATGGCTCATTGGTAAAGTTTCTTGCTTACCAAGGAGTTCAAACTAGTACTGGGGGGTGGGGACAGGGTGGGGTTAAGTATATTTGTTTATTTGCTTTGTTAGCATTAGTCTCATTTATTTGGTAAGCTTCTGAGGACAAATAGAAATCTTGACTGGCTGATTCTCCAGTATATTGCTAAGGCTAGTCTCCACAAATGTTTTCTGAACATGTGAATGGATGAAAGCATAGCCATTGGTCTCAACAGCAGGAGATGAATGAGTCCCTGACAGAGAGAACCCAAGAAATGGCTCTGGAGAGGGAAGATGCTGGGAGAAGACCAGAACTTGGAAAGCGAGTTCCCAATCTCTCCTCTTTTGCAGGCCTGAGGCACCCAATGAATTCTATGATGGAGATCATGACAACGACAAGGAAAGCGATGTGGAAATTTAAGAGCAGCTTGGGATGCTTTGTTCCAAGGAATTCCTTTTCACGTCTGGATTGGGTGGGAGAGAAGGATATGGGTCCTTCACTCCTGGACTGGTTACCTCCAGAACTTTTACTAATTTGGGGGAAGGATTTGGAGACCTCATGTGTTTCTAGAACCATCTATACCCCTTTCCTCTATCATAGCCTGACCATGGTACCTTTTATGAGTGGGATGGGACTAGGATAGATGTCTCTGGGGAATTATGGGCACTGAGCACTAGAGGACATTTCCCAGATCTCTGGCCCCTTATTTTTTTTGTTTACCTCCAACCCTGAGACTTGGAGATGAAAAAGTAGACAAGACTGAGATTGCCTCTGACATCTTCTCTTGGGTAATCTTACTGCAGGCCTTGCTTCCAAAACACCTAGAATGAAGGTTTTGGGGGACCTTGACTCCTAACACCTTAACTCCTGGTGATTAAAAGTATAATTTCAAGTAAGGGGAAATGTCCTGTAAAAATGTCCTGTTCTACTTTTTGGCTTTGTTTTCATTTTACCACTGTTTTTATCCAATAAACCAAGTTGGTATTTTTTTATACATATCTGTGAGTATTCTTGTCAGTTACCTATGTGTAAAGTGAGAGGGAAATAGGGATGATAATACACATATTAAAAATAATAAGGTTATTCAGTACCCTATGTTAGACTCTGTGTATATATTCTACATGAATTATTTTACTCACATATAAGGAGTTAATAGAGCATTCTGCTTCAGAGTTAGCTAAACATGGGCAGTGTACTGGCTTACGAGGAAGATGACTTCAGAACTTGAAAATAGGTTTCAGGTATGATGATGCTAATTAATAGATATATGGTGAGTATTTAGCATAGTGCCAGATAGAAAAATGTTTATTGTGTCTTTGTGAAGAACAATGCTGGATACTGTTATGAACATGGGCCCTTCCCTTGGAGGAGTTTATAATCAGTGAGAAGCATGATAAATGTAGATGTTGACTGTGGTACAAGAAAAAGGAATGATAAATGGGTTACTCCTTCCAATCTTTCATTGTTTTCAAATACTAGTTTAGAAAGTAATTCTTTAAAAACTGTTATGGACAAACTGAGTTTCAAGTGTAGGTGGACAGTACAGTGTAACTTGCTATTAGGCTATCTGAAGGTCTTGGACACAAGGGGATGGACAGCCTTATGAGTCATCAGGGTCTACATTAAGCACAGGGAACCCAGTAAATCACTGATCCCACCACAGATGTCCACTTGATCTTTTGCCAGCTTTAGTCAAGATTATTCAGTCCATACTGGGATTGCTAGGTGCTACATTGTTTCCACACAGGAGAATACATGTAGCCAGCAGATTAGATGAAATTGTTGAGATCAAGCTAAACAGAAATTTACTCTTGGAGAACCCATTCTTTTCAGGCATGTTTGGCTTATGCCAGTGGGGAATCCTTATTAAACAGAGTTTGTGTCAATTATGTATCCTTGGGCAGGTTACTTCCACTTTCAGAATCAGAATCTCTTATCTGTAAAATTGTGGTCGGGGTGGAATTTATCACAGGAGATTGAGGATTCATGTGCCAGAGTTTTAGATGGTCTAGCGTAGAGTGTGTGGTAACATATGCTAAGTGGTTACTGTTGTTTCAAACTGTTGTCAATAATTAGTTTATCCATTTAGAATCATACTAGAAAGTGATCCAGGACTCAGAACTGAGCAGTGTAACTCCAGAGCTAGTTCGGAATCTAGCACTTGACCTGCACAAAAGCTCTGTTCTTGGCACATAGCTTTCAATACACAGCAGCTGTCTGCTTTTAATTTGTTTCATGTGCTCACTTCACAGATCCATTGCACACGTGAAAACTGCCTCATTCCCAGAAATCTCAGCTCTCAGTTTTATACCAGAATAATGGTCTCATTTATGCGAATTTCGGTTCAGATAACATCCTGTACTGTGAGGTCTAAGCTTTACAGCCACGTGGGCGCTGCATACGAGCAGAGCCTGTGCAGCACCAACCGCCAGGGGGCGCGCCTCGCCGTCGCGGCCTGGGAGAGCTGCACCGCCCACTCTCCACCCCCCCACGTGGGTGCTAATGGTTAGGCCCGCCGGGCAGGTAGCGCGCTTCCGCGGCTTTCCTCCACCCCTCTCCCTTCCCCCATTGGTAGGGGCGGCGGGTCCGGGCGGAAGTGGGGCAGGCGGGCGGGAGCGAGGCGTCACCGTTGTATATTCATGAGGCGCGCGCAGCTCGGCATGCTAATAAGGCGGGGCGCGGCGACAGGCTAAGAAGCTGCTGGGCGGCGGCAGCGGCGGGCGCGGAGCAGCTAGGCGGGAGCGGGGCGTCGTAGACACTGGGTCGCTGGCCAGATCGAACCGAGACATGGAGCCGCCCGGCCGCGGGACCCGGGATAAGAAGAAGGGTCGGAGCCCGGATGAGCTGCCTGCGACGGGCGGCGACGGCGGCAAATCCAAGAAATTTGTGAGTGTCCCTCCCACCCGTCCCCCTCAGCCCGGCCGGGCGGCCGCCCCCGGGACTCCGGAGACCCTCGCAGCCCGTCCCGGGGGCCGCGCGTCGGAGCCGTGGGAACCGCCCCCGCGCCTCCCTCCTGGTTTTGCTGGGTTCTCGGCTCCGCAGCCCGACATCCTCCCCTCCCGGCAGCCCCGGGATCCCACCTGGCCCCGACCCCCGCAGCCTGTGGGCTTCCCTCACTTCCCAGACCGCACGCGGGGCCCCCCACTCCACGGCCTCTCGGGCTCTCAGTCCCCCTTCCTTTCTTCTGCCTCCACTACCCACACACACACACACCTCTTTCTGGTTCCCCGTGTCCATGTTTAATGTCCTCAGCCATAACTCCTTTTTGGGTTTCTCATTTCCTTGACTTAAAAGGTCACTTCCTCATGCTTGATCCGTTTCACCTGCTAACTTTCCTCCCGCCCCGTCCTCTTGTGGGCCCTCAGCCGGGGTGTCACCTGATAATCCTTCCCCTCAGGAATGTTACCTGACTTGGGCCCTAACTTCCCTTCCTCCCTAGGACATTTGTCCTTGCGATTACCAGGATGGGTTCCTGCCCAGCTCCTGTAGCCATTGGAGCAGGACAGCCGTCCCATCGACTTCCCATCTTTCCTCTGTCTAGAAAAGCTGTCTCTTTGCCCTGTTGCTTATCAATTTTCAGAGGGTTAGAACTCTCCTGATTATGCTCTTCATGACCCATATGATGATAAACCTCCCCAGTGGGGAGGAAGTTAAACTTCAAGTCCAAGAAGTTTGTGAGTAATTGAATTGCTTTTTGTGTATTTCCTATGATAACCATCTTAACTCTTCTTCTGCAACCTTCTGGGCCCCAGGCTACTGGCATCCCTTTCCTACAAGAGTAGTTTTTCTCAGGTGCCAAATTACTTCCTATCCTGATTTAAATGAATATTGACATTTATGTAACTTTATTATATTTTATTACCTGTTGCCCATCCTGATCATCTTTCTCCTCTCCAGGGAGCTATTTGCTGGCTTTGTACTATCAAAGCTTTGAAAGATACTGAGCACTGCCCAAGAGAGAGAGGCTTGGTCTTAATCATTGCTAGTTAGTAACTTAATTTACTTAGTCTACTCTTCCAAGTGCTTATACCCCAATCCTACTATCTCATTGTACTGACCAAATAGCTTGTAATGCTTCCTTCTTGATTTCTCTCAGCCTCCCCTCCCCATTATTCTGACCCAGCTCCACAAGTTTGGTTAGAAAATGGTAAGTGATGGAAACAGGAAGAAAGTGTTTTGTGACCTGGATGATTGGGATGTGGAGCACTTTAAACAGAATTAAAATAGTGACTCATATCTTCCTACCTATTTTGAGCAAGACCAGGTGCTCTTGGACTGTCAATTCTGGTGACGTACAGGCTGTCAGCAACTGATTTTTATCTAGTGAACACCTTTCTTTCTAGAAATACAGGGTTAATAGTAATAGCACTTCCTCCTTGATGACATTTTCCTAGGTTGTTTGGGATAAAAACTCTTTGGTTAAGAGAGCTTTCCTTCCAAAGCTTAAGTTCCTAGTGCCTATATATTCTTTCTACTTATGTATCTTTTTGTTTTGATTTTGTTTCTATGGCTACTGTTTGGCCTCTTTCATCGAAACTCCTGCCGTTTTGTAATGACCTTTATGACTTGTAAATGTTTTTTCAAGTACTTAGTAGAATTTTATATATGCCTTTTATTTAATCCTAACATGTGTGTCCTTCACAAATTTGCGAAACCTACTGTAGTGTGTGTGTGGTGCTGTAAGGTGAGAAACTTGTGGATACTCAACTTCTTTTCACCTGTTTTTTTTCTGGCATATCCCTGGAGCCTTGTATATGCTGAGTGGATCTGGCTCACAGTTGTTGATATTTGCTTTAGCATGGGTGGCAGGCTGAACCACGTTCTCTTTTTCTGGGTTGTTGATCTTAACCCTTACTCTGCTGAATCTTAAAAACTAGTTATTACATTACAGGTAGTGAGGAAAGAGTAGAGTCAACAGCTAGGGAATTAGGAAATTTTCAGGAGAGCGCTGCTTAACCTTCTAATTGCCAAGTATAATCTACCTCAAGGCATCAGAATATTCTTTTTTATGAGAACGCTGAGGAAATGCCAGACAAGGAGCTAGGAGCATTTGTATGTATATGTGGGTGGGTGGAGTGGGTGAGATTACTGGTGTGCTTTTGTTACCCTTGGCTTAGTTTTCTTGAACTTCAGGCTGAAACCAAACTCAAAGCTCCTTCGCCTACTCTACTTCTTCTAAAGAGTCTGCCCTCTGGAATTCCATTAAGAACATACTTTAAAACTGCACTGGATTGTGCTTGAAGGTTGTTTGCGTTTGAAAGGTTGCAGTCCTTTTGCTGGTGATAACTTTTTGAGCGGGTTGTTTGCATTTGAGGTGAGGTGAGGGGCTCTTTAATTGCTGCTACATACATTTCTGGGCTTAGGAGGTTCTAAGTAAAGTGTAGCTGATGAAAAAGCATAGCTCATTAATTGCCCGAGATCTGTTTTAACCCTGTGAGACAAGCGTGGAAAGGAGGTGGAGTCCAAGTTTACAAAGTGGTTAGGAATCACTGGGGGGGGGGGGGGGGGGAGGGAGGGTTGGGAGGGAGGGGGGGAGGCAGCAGGCAGACACACAAGCCTGTTCTGGGCCTTGAACTCAGGGCCTAGGTGCCGAATAGGAGTTTTTTGCTCAAGGCTAGTGCTCTACCACTTGATCCAAAAACTCCACTTCTGGCTCTTTGATGGCTAATTGGAGATAAGAATCTCACATTTTACTGCCCAGGCTGGCTTTGAACATGATCCTCAGATCTCAGCTTAAATAGCTAGGATTATAGGCATAAACTGTCTAACCTGGCTAGGAATCATCTTTTTAAAACACAAGATTGTTTGTTAGAGATGTTGACATGAATGGTGAAATCAGGCAGCCTGGTTTTCCCTCGTAGTGTTGTAGTTGTTGTTTGGTCCCTACTGGGGATTGCCCTCTACTATTTGAGACAGGTCCCAGTCCTTCTCCCTTGGTTCTTTGAGTCTGACTTCTTCGGGACTATGAAGATTCCTTTTTCTAGCATTATTCCAGTTCCTTTCAGAATCTCTTCAGATGGAGGATAATAAGAATTCTGACTGAACAGAGTGTTTTTTACTTAAGCAATGATGAATGTGGGTGTCAAGTGGACTGATTTTTAAATACATATAAGGGGAGTAAGTATATTTTTGAAATATATATATATATATATATATATATATATATATATGGGGAGGATGTTGGAAGGCTGCAGAGTATTCTTGCATTTAATAGACTCCATGCCTTCTCATACAATTGTGAAATTAATACATTCTAAGAATATTGCTTCCTGATTCAGTTGGGAGCATGACTTTGAAAAACATGAATTTTTGTGTGGGAGTTAGGGAGAATAGATATATTTTTTTAAAATCTTGTTTAATTTGGATTCCTGTGTTGAATTATCATGTTTCAGTTTCACAGTTTTCTAAAGCAAAGTGATAGAGTACAAATGTTTAGTCGTGGGCCCCTGACCAGAATTAGAGCAGCAAAAGGTGAAGATTGTTGGGCAGAATTTTGAGACAATAGAAAATGCAGAGAATATGTAGATTTCTGCCCATCTCCTTAAAGAAGACATTAGCTTAGTGGCAGAAAACAGAAATATGCAGCAAGCTTTAAGTCATTTCCCTCCTCCTCCTCCTCCTCCTCCTCCTCCTCCTCCTCCTCCTCCTCCTCCTCCTCCTCCTCCTCCTCTTCCTCCTCCTCCTCCTCCTCCTCCTCCTCTTCCTCCTCCTCCTCCTCCTCCATTTTGCTGGTCCTGGGGCTTGAACTCAGGGCCTGGGCACTGTTCCTGAGTATGTCTGTGCTCCAGGGCTAGCATTCTACCGCTTGAGCCACAGCACCACTTCCGGCCTTTTCTGTTTAAGTAATACTGAGGAATCAAACCCAGGGCTTCATGCATGCTAGGCAAGCACTCTACCACTAAGCCACATTACCAGCCCTAAGTCATTTCTTTTTTAAACGAAAAACAGGGATTATTTAGTTTGGAAGGAGGGAAGGAAATCTATAAGAATGTTATTTAGGATGTTTGAGATGACAAAATGATAACATAAAATTTTCTGCCCTTCCTACCTTGAAAGAGCTTCTAGGTCCTCTTAGTTTTATGTAGTTTGCCTCAAAGAAAATTCTCTCTTTCAAAGCTAAAAATGAAGAAATGTTTGAGAATAGGGAGTTGTTAAATTTTAGGTCTTTTGGGGGGGGGGGTGGATGTTGGTGCTGGTCCTGGGGCTTGAACTTGGGACCTGGGCGCTGTCCCTAAGCATTTTCCTTCAAGGCTAGCTCTTCACCCCTTGAGCCACAGCTCACTTCCAGCTTTTTTGCTGGTTAATTGAAGAGAAGCTTCTCACAGACTTTACTGTCCTGGCTGGCTTAAAACTTTGATTCTCAATCTCAGGTTCCTGAGTAGGTAGGGTTATGGGTGTGAGCCACCAGCATCCAGCTAGTGTACTTAAAAAGCAACAAGCTTTGACCTGTAAATTGTGCTCTAAAAGCTAAGAAAATGATAGGTGAGGAATGATTTAACTTTGTTAATGAGTACACAGGTTAGAATAATTTTGTATTCAGTATGATTGAATAAACCTTTGTTATTCCTGAGGATCCTCAGGGTTGCCTTGATTGGATTGGATTGCAAAATTATTATTATTTTTTTTGGTTGGTTGTGGGGCCTGAACTCAGGGCCTGGGCATTGTCCCTAGGCTCTTCAGCTCAAGGGTAGCACTCTACCACTTGAGCCACAGCACCACTTCTGGCTTTTTCTGCTTATGTGGTGCTGAGGAATTGAACCCAGCCAGGGCCTCATGCATGCAAAGCAAGCACTCTACCACTGAGCTACCTTCCCAGCCCCTAAGTTATTATAAAGCCTTAGAAACTCAGTGGAATGTAAAAGGCTTAAAAGATAAGGTTATATGCTGCCTATGATTTAGGAGTACAGGTTAAAATCATGTGTACTAACAAAAATGTATGCATTATAGAGAGTTTGTATTAGGTTTTTAAAAAGAGGTAGCCGAGTAAGAACAGCACCATGCATGTGGTATTCAGGTGAGGGGCAGGTTTATTCATGGTTCCGGCTGGCACCAGGCCATCTTGGTCCTGGTAGGGAAAGGCCTGGGAAAGAGAGGAAAGAGAGAAAAGAGCTAGAAAAGAGCAGAGAGAGAGAGCTTCTGGACCTGGGCTAGGCCTTATCTAGGGTATGGGTGGAGAAAGGTGTGGCCACAACAAATTCAGATGTGACCTCAGCGGATGCAGATGTGACCTCTTCCAGATGTCCCAGTTGCCTAGGTAATGCAGGTACTGGGTGGAGACTTTGCTGTGAGGAGGGTGGAGTCTGTTGGCCATCCAGGAGTGGACCTTACATTCCAGCCTTTTAAAAATCATGAAATAGGGCTTTCTGGCTACTTCCTGCTGGGTCGTCGACAATAGGGGTAAAAGGCTGGAATTTGGTCCCCTCCCAGAGAAGGCAGTGAGCAGCAGCTGTTCCCTGGTGGCGTGAGTTCTTAGATGAAGTCTGGAGAAGTCTCATGAGCATTGAAGGGCTGGAAAAAAAAAAATACTAGAGAGCAAATAAATGGTAAGAGGAAGGACTTGGGGCTGAAAATGTTGGTAGAAATGTCCCTAGCTACTTCTGACATCTGGTGACTAGGTAGAGGAGAAGTCAGGTAACAAAGGCAAGAATATAAATTCTTGTCCAGTTAATAGGTAGACAGGTATGGACACTAAACGGGCAGGCTTCTTACTTCTACTAATCTCCCGGCTCTGGTTAATTTTGAAAGGGCAGGCACAAAGTGGCTGATGTGACATGATCTCCTCTTACTCCTCTCCATGTTCCCTTCTTCCCCAGACTGGCTGAGTCTAGGTGCTTGTTGCTGGGATGGCTTGTCCCAGTTGGTATTCAAGGAGGTTTGAACTCAAAGCCTGGGCACTGTTCCTGAGCACTTCTGCTCAAGGCCAGCACTGAACCACTTTGAGTTATAGTACCACTTGCAGAGTTTGGCTGGTTAGAGATAAGAGTTTTGAGCCATGCTTCCAGCCTGGCTCTTTGCAGGTTAGCTGGGAGATGGAGTCTTAGGGATTTGGTAGAGTGCTTGCCTTGCATGCTTGAGGCCCTGGGTTCGATTCCTCAGCACCACATAAGCAAAAAGAAAAAAAAAATGGAAATGGCGCTTGTAAGGTCTGCTCCTGGATGGCTAGCAGACTCCACCCTCCTCACAGCAAAGTCTCCACCCAGTACCTGCGTTACCTAGGCAACTGGGACACCTGGAAGAGGTCACATCTGCATCCGCTGAGGTCACATCTGAATTTGATGTAGCCACACCTTTCTCTGCCCATACCTTAGATAAGGCCTAGCGCAGGCCCAGCCGCTCTCTCTCTGCTTTTTTCTAGCTCTCAGCTTTTTCCTTCTCTTCTCTTTCCCAGCTCCCTTCTCTTTTCTAGCTCTCTCTCTGCTCTTTTCTAGCTCTCTCTACCCTCTCTGCTCTTTTCTAGCTCTTCTCTTTCCTAGCTTGCTCTTTCCCACCTGCTCTTACCTCTCTTTTCTAGCTCTTTCTCCCAGCTCTCTTTCCCAGGCCTTTCCCCACCGTGTGGAGGGCCAACCTGGCCTGGTCCCAGCAGGTCTACTAAATAAACCTACCCTTTACCTGAATACCACGTGCGTGGTGCTGTTCTTACTCGACTACCTCTTTTTATAAAACCTAACAG
Organism: Dipodomys merriami; assembly: GCF_024711535.1. NCBI lineage: Eukaryota > Metazoa > Chordata > Mammalia > Rodentia > Heteromyidae > Dipodomys > Dipodomys merriami. The sequence goes on along the minus strand of NW_027204159.1, from coordinate 8,791,052 downwards.
CACTGTGGCTCAAGTTGTAGAATGTGCTAGCCTTGAGCTGAAGAGCTGAGGGACAGCATCCAAGCCCAGAGTTCAAGCCCCACGACTGACAAAAAAAAAAAAAAATTCAAAGAAACCCTGAACAAATAGATCAAGCCTACATTGGCTAGCCTTTGAGAGGGAACCTAGAGAGGGGGTCCCTGGGACCCAGCCTGCATCGCACTCTTCAAGGCACAAGCCAAAAAGTTGTAGAAAAAAGGGTAGAAAGTTGGACATGAATGGCAAAGAGAGCCTGAAATCAAACAGACTTCTGACCATTTACCATTGCAGTAGCAAAAACTGTACATCTGAGAATGGCATAAAATTAGGCTCTCTGGCTTTGCAGGGAGCGCAGGAGGCATTTCAAAGGGGTTTCACGGCTCAGGCGTGATTCGCAGCACCCCATTAAATGAGTAGGAGAGTCAGTCTGGTAAGTGAAGGAGAGATGACCAGGCAGAAGCGGCGTCCCCACTTCCCCCAGAGCCCTCTAGAGAGAAATGGCCAAGCCCCCAAAACCAAGCGTCCTCGGCTTCAGAGGTGACCGACCTTTCAGCTAAAGGCCGTAGGAGCTCTCTGGCGTGGGCGCCACTTCTGGACAGAGACTGAGCAACAGAGAGCCGTAGAGAGTAGTTTCACTCACCATAGTAGAGAAGTGGTGTGGACGTGGATGCGAAGGCAGCAATGGTATCGATGCGCTGTGTCCGCAAGCAAACAGATGGGTTCGCAAAAGGCCGTCAGAACTGTGGGTATTCCTCAGAGCAAAAAGAGAAAAACAAAAAAGAAAAAAGAGGAAAAAAAAACCCACAGAGGAATCCCACCTATCCTGACTTTAAGCCCTTTATCCGAGTCATGGCACCATTTATGTTAGGTTTTTAAAAAGAGGTAGCCGAGTAAGAACAGCACCATGCATGTGGTATTCAGGTAAGGGGCAGGTTTATTCATCGTTCCGGCTGGCACCAGGCCATCTTGGTCCTCCACGCGGTGGGGAAAGGCCTGGGAAAGAGAGGAAAGAGAGAAAAGAGCTAGAAAAGAGCAAGAGAGAGAGCTTCTGGGCCTGGGCTAGGCCTTATCTAGGGTATGGGTGGAGAAAGGTGTGGCCACAACAAATTCAGATGTGACCTCAGCGGATGCAGATGTGACCTCTTCCAGGTGTCCCAGTTGCCTAGGTAATGCAGGTACTGGGTGAAGACTTTGCTGCGAGGAGGGTGGAGTCTGCTAGCCATCTAGGAGTGGACCTTACAGTTTGTATATGCAGTTGGTGTTTTCTCACATTTTATGTGTTAGTTACATCAATTACCATTCATGTTATTTTTCTTTTTTCTTTTTTTTTGTTAGTCGTGGGCCTGAACTCTGGGCCTGGGCACTGTCTTTCAGCTCTTCAGCTCAAGGCTAGCGTTCTACCACTTGAGCCACAGTGCCACTTGCGGCTTTTTTTCCCCTGCTTATGTGGTGCTGAGGAATCTAACCCAGGGCCTCATGCATGCAAGGCAAGCATGAGTTACCTTCCGAGCCCCTCATTTGTCTTTTTTAAATCCCTTCCCATGCTTCTAGGCCATGCACAGCCAAGATTTGTGTATACTGGGCAGTCAGAAGCTGTTAACACTAAAATTTCTTTTTTTTGGGGGGGGGGGTCCGGTCATGGGGCCTGAACTCTGGGCCTGGGTGCTGTCCCTCAGCTCTTCAGCTCAAGGCTAGCACTCTACCACTTGAGCCACAGTGCCACCTCCGGCTTTTTTCTTTTTGCTTATGTGGTGCTGAGGAATCGAACCCAGGGCCTCATGTATGCAAGGCAAGTGCTCTACCACTGAGCCACCTTCCCAGCTCCTAAAGTTTCTTAAAAACTGGAAGCTAACATTGAAAAAAAAATTACAAAACACATTAATCACTATACATATTATACATATTAGTTGTATTCTTCCTACACCCTCAGCCTTAAGAGGTAGGTGTGTGTGTGTGTGTGTGTGTGTGTGTGTGTGTGTGTGTGTGTGTGTGTTGAGCCTCTGTGTGCTCAAGGCTAATGCTCTACCACTTGAGCCATACCACCACTTCTAGCCTTTTTGGTCTTGGGTCATGGGGCTTGAACTCTGTGCTTGGGCGCTGTCCCTAAGCTCTTCAGCTCAAGGTGAGCACTCTACTGCTTGAGCCACAGTGCCACTTCCGGTGTTTCTGGTGGTTTATTGGAGATAAGAGTCTCACAGACTATCCTGCCTAGGCTGGCTTTGAACCGCTATCCTCAGATCTCAGCCTCCTGAGTAGGATTACAGGCGTGAACAGCGCCTGGCTTTTTTATTTTATTTTTTATAAACAGGTTTTAGAATTGAGGAACCCTTTTTAAGGAAGTGAAAAACATTTTGAAGGAAAAGACAAACTTCGAGGTCAAATTTTAATGAGCTTTACCACTAATTATAGAGTAGTTGGATGAATCCTTATTATTTGAACCTTGAGATTTTTTTTTTTTTTACTTCCATTCATTATTCAAGCTTGCTGTGAATGATATCCTTAAAACTTTAGAGCTGGAGGGAACTTTAAGTGCTTATTAAGGCCAAACCCACTCAGTGCAGCAGTTATTTCTTGCAGTTGAAGTTGGGAACATCCAGTGGCTAAGAGGAGGAAATTGGATAACTTAATGGAGGAGGAAAACAAGAATTTTAGAGTCTACCTTTCCTTTAGGATTTTCTTTTTTTTTTTTTTTTTTTTTTTTGCTTTTGTGCTATATTTGGGGCTTGAACTCAGGGCCTAGACACTGTCCCTGAGCTTCTTTTGCTCAAGTCTAGCAATCTACCACTTCAGCCACAGCACCACTTCCAGCTTTTTCTTTGTATGTGGTACTGAGGAATGGAACTCAGGGCTTCATGCATGCGAGGTAAGCACTTTACCACTAAACCACATTTCCAGCCTTCTGGCTTTTTTGGTGGTTAATTGGAGATAAGGGTCTCATGAACTTTCCTGCCTGGGCTGACTTTGAACCTCAATCCTCAGCTCTTGGCCTTTTGAGTAGCTAGGATTACAGGTGTGAGCCACTAGCAAATTTTAGGATCTTATAATAGCTAGAGAAGTAGAAAAGGTTTTACAAGAGGGAATAGATATGAGACTAAGGGAAAAGACTAAAAAAAAAAACTGGTTTTCTATTGCTTCACTCTGTGACATTAGGGAGTGTCAGTTTGCCCTTAAAGTATTGTTTAAGTTTCTTGCCTTCAAGAGTAGGAACAAAATAGAGAACACAAAGGAATTTAAGCATAGTGGGATTGAATTAGAAGAAACACATAGAGGGCAGGTGAGGGTGTAGCTCAGTAGTAACAGTCTTGCTTAGCATATGGAAGCCCTAGGTTTAATCCCAGCACTACAAACAAAATGAAAACATAAACTGATCTTATGTAGAGGCATTTTTAGATAGAGAACTAGAAAATTCAATCCTTGGTGGTGGTTATAATTGGCTTTGGGAATTTCTGAGAGCAGCAAATATAGGTAGAATTTGTGCTGTTACATACTATTTTCTTTTCTTTGGGTTTGTCCTGGGGCTTGAACTCTGGGCCTGGGTGCTATCCCTCAGCTCTTCAGCTCAAGGCAAGCTTCAAGAACAGTTTTAGAACAAGCATATGCAGATTTTTGTCTGTACATATACATACCTTCATTTCTTTTGGATAAATACTGAGGTGTGGCATGACTGGTTCATAATGTTAGATGTGTTTAATTTTTAAAAAATTGCCAACTTGTCAAAGTTAGTATATCATTTTCATTCTCACTAGCAATGTTTAAGAGTTCTAGTTTTGGGGTTGGGAAGGTAGCTTAGTGATAAGAGTGCTTGCCTTGCATGCGTGAGCATGCATGAGGCCCTGGGTTTGATTCCTCAAGTACCACATAGGCAGAAAAAGCTGGAAGTGGTGTTGTGGTTCAAACGGTAGAGTGTTAGCCTTGAGCTGAAGAGCTGAGGGACAGTGCCCAGGCCCAGAGTTCAGGCCAGACCACGACCAACCAAAAAAAAAAAAAGGAGTTCTAGTTTTTTGCTTAGGCTGGGGGTGTGGCTCAGTGGTAGATTGCTTACCTTGCATTCATGAAGCCCTGGGTTCCATTCCTCAGTACCACATACACAGAAAAAACCAGGAATGGTGCTGTGGCTTAAATGGTAGAGCACTAGTCTTGAGCATAAAGAAGTTCAGGGACAGTGCCCAGGCCTAGAGGTCAAGCCCTAGGACTGACCCCCAAAAAAAATAAAAATAAAAAAAGAATGTCCCATAGTTTCTTGCTTAAATTTTAGCCATTCTAGTGAGTATGTATTAATAATAGCTTAGAGTGGCTTTAACTTGCAGGCCCCATAATGTTGAGCTTCTCTTCCTACTCTTGTTCTTTATATGTATGTGTTCAATCTGTTCAAGATTTTGTCCATTAAATTTTTTACCTTATAGCCTAGATACAAAACTTTTGGAGATCTGTTTTTTTTCCAAATATTTTACTCATTCTGTGGCTTAACATTTCATTTTCTTAACAGTATACATTAAAAGGCCTCAAATTTTTAATTTTTGAGGAAGTTTAGTCCATTTCATGTTTTCTTTTTGTGTCATATTTTAATCTGGTAAAAATCAGTCATTATGATTGTGATGACCCTAAATACTTATTTTCTCTGTTTTCTTCTAGAAGAAAATTTTTATGGATTTAGTTTTAAAATTTGCCCATTTCCCACATGTTGCACATGTTCATTTGAGGTGTAACTTTGCACTATAGGCAAGACAGCATTTCTAAAACTAGTAGAATCAGAAACTTTTAAGATTCCATTTACTCTCTTACTGTTAAGAAACTTGTTTTCTTGTACTCATAGTACTTTAGGTTGTAGGTTGTATAATGTCTTCCTATCTATAAATGTTTATACATCTATAAATTCTTATACATGAGGAGGATTAATTCATGCTACACTGACTGGAAGGATCAAGAGTAATAACCATTAACAGTAATAATAACAGTTGTTTGTTCCATGCTTACCCTATCCCTAGCAATGTGCTAAAGAGCTTTAGATTTAGTAACTCATTAAACTCTACATTGGCCTTATAAAATTAGATATAATAGTCTCATTTTATAGATGATTAAATTAGAACTTAATAAGATAAAGCAACTGTTTGAGGACATAGAACTAGTAAGTGGCAGAGCTGGTATTCAAATCTTGGTCTAGGTCTAACTGGTTAAAAACTCCCAGTACTTGCCAGGTGTCAGTGGCTCCTGCCTATAATCCTAGCTACTCTGGTGGCTGAGGTCTGATTATTGAAGTTTGAAGCACAGTCTGGACAGACAAATCTGAGAGACTTAGATCTCCAGTTAACCAGTAAAAAGTGGAACTGAGCCAAGAGCTGGTGGTTCACACCTGTAATCTTAGCGGCTCGGGAAACTTGAGATCTGAGGATTACCATTAGAAGCGAGCCCGAGCAGACAAATCCCAGAGACTTTTTATCTTTAATCAACTAGCAAAAAAGCCAGAAGTGGACGTGTGGCTTCAGTGGTACAGTGCCAGCCTCAAGTAGAAAAAAGCTATGTGAGGGCTGGGAAGGTAGCTCAGTGGTAGTGCGCTTGTCTTGCATGCATGAGGCCCTGGGTTCAATTCCTCAGCATCACATAAGCAAAAAGAAAAAAGCCGGAAGTGGCGCTGTAGCTCAAGTGATAGAGCGCTAGCCTTGAGCTGAAGAGCTGAGGGACAGCGCCCAGGCCAGAGTTCAGGCCCCACGACCGGACCCAAAAAAAAAAAAAGCTTTGCGAGAGTGTGAGATCCTGAGTTCAAGCCATAGTATATATGTACATATACAAGTGATAAGAGTGCTTGTTCAGGCTCCAGTGTTGGTACACATACGAACAATAACAATAACAAAACCCCCAAATACTCATCATATTGTAATGTCCATTTTCTACATGTTTGATTTTTGTATGTAATATAAGAAAATTCACTGCCAGGAATTTTTTTGATTGGTTGGTTGTGGGGCTTGAACTCCGGGCCTGAGCACTGTTCCTCAGCTCTTCAGCTCAAGGCTAGTGGTCTGCCACTTGAGCCCCACAGTGCCATTTCCAATTTTCTGGTGGTTTATTGGCGATAAGAGTTTCACAGCTTTTCCTGCCCAGGCTGACTTTAAACTGCGATCCTCAGATCTCAGCCTCCTGAGTGGCTAGGATTACAGGCGTGAGCAACTGGCGCCTGGCTGCTAGGTGTTCTTTAAACAGAGCCTTACTATTTAGTTCATGCTAGCCTTGAACTCAGTATATAGTAGAGGCTTGCTTCAAACTTGAGATACTCCTGCCTTTACTTCCCCAGTTATGAACACATGACAAGCTGTTTGTTGTCTGTTTGCTAGAATTTCTTAAGGTGTGTGTGTGTGTGTGTGTGTGTGTGGTACCCTTTAGAGTCCCTTGGTATTTATAGTTGATTAAAACTGGATTCTCTTAGCGTTCAATTAGTGGGAAAGTAATATTGGTTTTAGATGTAGTACAAAGTGCATTGGCCATAGACTTTGAAACCATTAAAAGAATCTTAATTGTTCTTAGTAATAAAAAAGTAGTAGTTATAGTGTATGCAAGACCTATCTTTTCTGTGTTCATGACTTATTAAGCAGTTGTGTAAATTATTTTTTAATGTAACCTTACCTATTTGTAAGTAGAACAGCTTTAACATAATCACCTGTCAGAAGTTTTAGTTGTCTGAGTTGCTGAGAGCAGCAAGTAGTGGTGAGAAACAGGGGAAGGAAGCTGTTGCATAATTAGCCTTTTTACATTTTATATTTGGCATTTGGTGGTATTAAAAACTTCTTTGTTATCCTGAAACTGGATTGTAAATATTGCTAATGGGTTAGTAAGCTTCATGGTCTCTTTTGAGTCTGGGGACTTCTAAAATTTGTTCTTTTGTTCTGGCAGTTATTTGCCTGTGGTTAATAATTAAAACCTTGCCACAGAGATCCAGAGTACTTAGAACTAGATTTTTTTTTTGAAATAACTAGTAGAATTTCATGGATCTACTTCAGATCCAAAGGCTGATTCCCAGATTATGTGGTTATTGTATCAGGTTCAGACCTTGCTTCTCAAGAGATTGTAATCTCAGTTATAGCTATACACAAGGATATATAAATTCTCTATAAGACTTTTTTTTTCTTTCTTTCTTTCATTTTCCTTTTTTTTCTCCCCTGGTGGTACTCTGGGTCAAACTCAGGGCTTTGTGCATGCTAGGTAAATGCTCTACTCTTTAGCTACAGTGCCTACCCCTAACCCATCTAAGCTTTAAATACTGGCAAAGTCAGAGAATTGAGAGAATTAAATGGAAATATTATTGGATTGAATTAAGTCAGAAGACCTAGGTTTTAGAACTTTATTTTAAAGATTAAGAAGTGGGGCTGGGAAGGTGGCTCAGTGGTAGAGCGCTTGCCTTGCATTCCTGAGGCCCTAGGTTCGATTCCTCAGCACCACATAAGCAAAAAGAAAAAAAGCCGGAAGTGGCGCTGTGGCTCAAGTGGTAGAGCGCTAGCCTTGAGCTGAAGAGCTGAGGGACAGTTCCCAGGCCCAGAGTCAGGCCCCACGACTGGACCAAGAAAAAAAAAAAAGATTAAGAAGTGTTAGTCCAGACCAATTTACAAATCTTAGAGCTCTAGAGCCTTTATTTGTAACTACTCTGTAGTAGTCTTTCCATATATTGCTGTCTAGTTATGACTTTATTAATGAACTGTGGGAACTCTGGCATGTCATTTCAGTTTTCCTGGTCTTCTTTCTTGTGGAAATAGGTGGTTATTGTGAATTTCCAAGATTTGTTGCCTCTATCCCAAATTCTGTAAATGATCCAAATAGTGGGCAATATTAGCTAGTTTCTTAGATAAGGGCAATATGACTTGCACTGGAAGGAAATCCATGGATTGACAACATAGACAAAGGATTTTGTGAAGTGGGGAGGAGTGTGAACAGAGGCTCAGGTATAAATATGTAGGGTTAATGAGGGAAAATAGCCTGGTTAGAGCAATTACAAGTATTGGTAGGGCAAAAATAATGTAAGAGGGCTGGGAAGGTGGCTCAGTGGTAGAGTGCTTGCCTTGCATGCCTGAGGCCCTGGGTTCGATTCCTCAGCACCATATAAGAAAAAAGCCAGAAGTGGCGCTGTGGCTCAAGTGGTAGAGCGCTAGTCTTGAGCTGAAGAGCTGAGGGACAGCGCCCAAGCCCAGAGTTCAGGCCCCACGACCGGACCCAAAAAAAAAAAAAAAAAAAAAAATAATGTAAGAAAGACAAAGCCACTTCAAGACTAATTTTAGCTGGACACAATGGGTCATGCCTGTCATTCCAACTACATGGGAGGTGAAGATCTGGGTAAAAATCAAGGCCACTCTGGGCAAAAAATTCCAAGAATTCATATCGCCAAACAACTTGGGCATGGTAGTACACATCTGTCCAATTGCAGCTATTGGAAGCCATAAGTAGGAGGATGACAATCTCAGGCTGGCCAGACCCATCTGAGAGAAAAGCAAAAAGGACTGGAAATGTGGCTTAAGTGGTAGAGTAGTTCTGAGTTCAAACCCACCCTGCCCCCACCCCCATTTTTTTTCCTTGATAGGGGCTTTTAGGTCCATTTCTGTAATGAACATGAACACTCTATAACATGTGATGCATGTTGTCAATTTTGGGCCACATGATGTGTGTGGTGTTACTAGGTAAATCAAGATACCCAAGAATGCATACAGATTGATGTTAAGGTCAGTGGTCCAGCAGATCATTTCAGCTATCTTAGATGGTATTTAGATAGTTTGATTTCCAGTCTTTGTCTGTTTCAATGTATCCATCATTTCAGACTTTGAGAGATTATCTAGATTAAGAAAAAATTCAACTCTGTAGATATATAACCAAATTGTATGCGTGAGTGTTGGCATTGTCTTTGGGCCCAGTTGTTTCTTCCAGATGTTCTGTTACAATGTATAAAGCTTTTTATTTCATTTTTATTTCAAATGTTCTTTAGGCTTTCTTGAATACAAAGATATTTGTTCAAGTCTTTTGGGGAACTTTATCTGCCTCTAACTTATAAGGTTCCTGAAAGTAGTGGTAGTTTAGCTCATTTTAGCAATATTCTTTTTTTTTATTTTATTTATTGTAAAGATGCTGTATAGAGGGGGTTACAGTCACAGGAATAAAGTAATGAGTACATTTCTTGTCAAACATTGTTACCTCTCTGTTTTTCTATGACTATCCTTTCTCTAGCATTATCCCTGTATCCCCCTCCCCCCCACCCCCCCTCCCCCAGCCAGGAAGCAATATATTTTTTTTTTTTTTGGTGGGTTGTGGGGCTTGAACTCTGGGCCTGGGTGCTGTCCTTAAGCTCTTCAGCTCAAGGCGAGTGCTCTACCCCTTGAGCCACAGTGCCACTTCCGGTTTTCTAGTGGTTTATTGGAGATAAGAGTTTCACGACTTTCCTGCCCAGGCTGGCTTTGAACAGTGATCCTCAGATCTCAGCCTCCTGAGTAGCTAGGATTAAAGGTGTGAGCCACCGGCACCTGGCCTGCAATATTCTTTTATGTACAGTAGTTTGTGTTAGCCTTTGGAATTTAGTGATTATTTTTAAGTCTCTCCATTTCTGTGGTCTAATGTAAGAGATGGACAGTTTTGAAAGTAGTCTTTTCTCACTAAGGTATTTGTGAGACAGAGAACCGACCATTGTATCTGCCCTGACTCTTAGAGATCTTTGTTGAGAAAAGAATATGTGAAGATAGTGTTTTACAGTTTTGACTTGTGTTGAATAAAGAGATGTGTCTGTAGGAACAACAACAACAAAAATCTCAGCATTACTTTATATACTACAGAGCTACCAACTATTACTATAGTATATGAGAGCTGCATTTGACACAATGCTCTAGAGAGTGTTAATGTACATCTAAAGTTCATAGACTAAGCATCTATTAACTTGGATCAGTTATTTGGATCATGTTATTTGGATCAGTTGGTATCATAGTCTTTTATGGCAAAAATAGGTTTATGTTGAAGAGGAAATAAAGAGGTCAAGGATGAGTCTTTTTAGAATGTGACTGTCTTTACAGAAAAATGGTAGTGATAGTAGGAGTGTTTCCTGTTCTTTCCTTAAACATTCATTCCCCCATCTTTTTCTATAGAGTTCTTTTAGTTCCTTCATTTGGCCATAGAAGCAAGTGGTTTTAGACTTCTGAAATTACTTCATCATGCTTGAGTCCTGCAGAGATATTTTTAGTTTTGTTAGTTTGGGTGAGAGATGTACATCAAGGCTCCTAGCCATAAAGGTTTCTAGCGGTTACTTTATTCTTGTATTTTAAAAAGATGGGAGTGGGGGCTGGGAAGGTGGCTCAGTGGTAGAGCACTTGCCTTGCATGCATGAGGCCCTGGGTTCGATTCCTCAGCACCACATAAGCAAAAAGAAAAAAGCCGGAAGTGGCGCTGTGGCTCAAGTGGTAAAGTGCTAGCCTTGAGCTGAAGAGCTGAGGGACAGCACCCAGGCCCAGAGTTCAGGCCCCAAAAAACTAAAATAAAATAAAAAATAAAAAAATAAAAAGATGGGAGTGGGTCTTAGTTGGCAGCTCTACGTATCCGCCAAGCTTGTTCGTTACTTGCCACTAGGCCCATGGGTGACGTTTGTTTCCTGTGATTGAAACCACAAGAAGTAGTGAGAAGCCACTGGAGGAGGAAATGTGTTATCATACAAACAGCAGGCACTGGGCTGCCTTCAAAAAGAGGAGTAGTAACCAAGTAGTCTTTAAGGAGCCTAAAGAGACTATAGGAAACGATCTGACCCAGCTTCCTCCTGAAATGAGGACAAAGAGGCCTAGAACTATTATGTTGTTCTAAATCCTATAAATTAGGTGAGGTTATGTTTTAATTTTTTATTTATTTGTTTATTGCTGACAGTGGTCTTGAACTCAGGGCCTCGTGCTCTTGCTTGGCTTTTTTTTTTTTTTTCTTTTGCCAGTCCTGGGGTTTGAACACAGGGCCTAGATACTGTCCCAAGCCTCTTTGTGCTCAAGGCTAGTGCTGTACCACTTGAGCCACAGCACCACTTCTGGCTTTTTCTGTTTATGTGGTACTGAGGAATCAAACCCAGGGCTTTATGCTTGCTAGGCAAGCACTCTACCACATTCCCAGCCTCCACTTCTGTCTTTTTCTGAGTAGTTTATTGGTGTTTCTTGCCTGGGCTGGCATCAAACCATGGTCCTCAAATATCTGCCTCCTGAGAAGCTAGAATTACGTGAATCACCAGCTCCCAGTTTGCCTGGCTTTTTTGCTTGAGGTTAACCAACCAGTCTACTCCCAGCCTTTGCTGATTAATTGTGGAGTTTTCTGCCCAGGTTGGCTTTGAACTGTGTTCCTTAGATCTCAACCTCCTGAATGCAGGACTGAGCCTGCCTGTGAGCTAAATTTTAGACTTCATTAACTTGCCTATTCTTTCTCACATAATTGTTCCTTATCAGAGTGTTACCTTAAATATTGGTGGGCATTTTGAATATGTGAATTGGATGATAATGGTTTGCGTTAAATGCTGTGCTAGTGATATTTGAGTTTCTATTTTTGAGAAGACACATACATTTTTCAGAACAATATCCAAGAACCCAGAGTTTCTACTTTGCATTTTCCCCCAAGTATGGGATATTTTAATGTGTGTGTGTGTGTGTGTGTGTGTGTGTGTGTGTGTGTGTGTGTGTGTGTGTGTGTGTGTGTGTGTGTGTGTGTGTGTGTGTGTGTGTGTGTGTGTGTGTGTGTGTGTGTGTGTGTGTGTGTGTGTGTGTGTGTGTCTTGAACTCTGGGCCTGGGCGCTGTCTCTTAGCTCTTCAGCTCAAGGTAAGCACTCTGCCACTTATTGGAGAGATAAGAGTCTCTTGGACTTTCCTGCTCGGGCTGGCTTTGAACCATGATCCTCAGATCTCAGCCTTCTGAGTAGCTAGGATTAAAGGTGTGAGCCACCAGCGCCTGGCCTAATCATTATCTTGATGTACAAATTTTCTTGCATTGTTGCAAGTATGGTTTGTATATTTTGCTTTTATTTACTTTTAAGTGGTGGCATAAATTTTTCTAGCTCTCTTGTCTTTGAAAATTACTATTTTAACCTGAAATGGAAATGTATTTTTATTATAAAAGTGATACATATCTTTCTAAGAGAACATAGATAGATAGATAGATGGATGGATGGATAGATAGATAGATAGATAGATAGATAGATAGATAGATAGATAGATTGAAACACTCCCTTATGGAATTTTTTAGAAATTGAGGTTTTAAACAGAACCAAAGAGAAAAATATGGATACATGGAAATGTTTGGCACCTAAGTACTTTGGCATATAGCTTTTTTTTAGTTTGTATGAATACTAGAAGTATGAGAACTGTATTTGTTGTTGTTAACATTTCTGGTGAGGAGGAGTTATAAGATTTCATTTAATCACTTTTCTCCCTAAGAGAAAATAGAACTTTGGAGGGGGTAGCAGCATCTCACTATGTAGCTGAGTCTCATAGTACTCAAGAATGTAGTCTAGGCTGGTCTTGAACTCATGAGCCTTCTTCCTCAGCTTCCCAAGTGTGGGAATTACAGATGTGTACTACCATGCCTGGCTCTCAAAATATTCTGGATTTGAACAAGACCAGACAATATTTTCTGTAGACGAATAAGATCAAGTCTTGGCTTTTGAGTAGCAGTAATTTTTTGATTAAATTTTTACAGTAGACTGTGATTATTTCTAGATGTCCAAGGATGATGTGAGGATAGAAAGAACATACAGCTATTATTTAGAAGTAAAAACAGTTTGGAAATGGAATTTTAAACAAGGTATCCTCACAATGTATGCTGTGTGTGGAAGTGATAGATAGCAATTGAAGAAACTTCCTGTCTGCTAGGTCTTGGGTGTGTCACACACTTGCCCACCCTTGAGGAAGAGATGTCTTGCCACTCACATCATAACATGGGAGGAGAAGAGAGTTGCTAGGGTGATTGGGAAACAGCATTCCTGAGTCACTGACTATTTCTAAATGAATGGTCAACACCCCTTTTTTAAAGGAGCAATCACAATTGCTTGAAACTCAGCCTAGTAAGAGAGTGAGGAAGAGCAAATTGGTATTTATCTAGGAATTATATGTTGTGACTTTGGAAAATTCTGTTAACATTTTATATATATATATGCAAAAGTTTTGTTAGAACCATAAGATGTTTGACAGGAAGTTTATTTACTCTTCTTTCCTTAAATGTCAGAATATGTGTATAGGCTCTCATCTCCTTCCTGACTGAAAGGAGGTGGGTATATCTGCCTGATAATTGATTGGAAACTAGGATTTCCAAACTCTCTCTGTTGGCAGCTGTTTTCCCAGCCTATGAGTGCTTTACAGTGCAGGGGCTGGTGCTGTAGACTTGTAGGGGGAAGGCATTGTGTCCAGCCTGGTTTCCATCTGTTCTGTCCTGGAATAGTGAAACTGGAGTGGCCTTTTTTTCCTCCTCCTAGGCTATCAATTGCAGGTTAGACAGTCCCAGGGCTTTAAGATGAGCTGAGCTGTAGGCAAAAATACTTTCTTCTTTTCCTCAGTCACTCACCTTCTTAGACTGTTAGAAGAATAAAATACTTTAGACTTGTTAGAGAATCAATTCCTCATGCTGATATTTTCTCCTTTTAAATACAATTGGGAAATGAGGTTTATTGGGACGCAGACACAGAGAAAAATTGTTTGTTGCTTTGAGTTTATAATTAAGATATTTCCCATTGGCAGTAATACATTGACATAGGGAATGGACTGCAGTTACCTTATGTTCTTCATGTGGCATTTCTGATGTGATTTACATGGGTTATTACAATACTAGAATCTTTCCATGCTCCCTGAATGGAATCAGGAAAAAGAGGCTGATTCTGGAAAGCCAGAGTAGATTGAGCGAAAGATAAATGGAAGATCTTAGACTGTCACCTGCTATGCTCCGCTATTGAGGTATAATTGACAAAAATTATACATATTTATGGCATACATATGATGTTTTGAGTTATCTATGATGAAACTGAGGACTCTTTCTCTCCAGTGCTGAGTTTACCCATGGGTCTGTGTGGCACCAGATGAATGAGCTGCTTGCCATACCTATTCCTTTTATACTTTTTACTCAGTCATCATGGAGAACATGAGTCTGTTTCTGAGGACTGCTAGGTATCTTTAGCCCTTTTCCTTTTGTGTACATTTAAATAGTTGTTTGTGTACATTTAGATAGTTGTTTTTGGTTGAAATGGTCATGCTGTCTATCCCAGGCTGGCTTCTAACTTGCAGTCCTCCAGCTTCCATCTCCTTAGTGCTGGAATCACAGGAAGGCATATGCCACCATTTAGTTCTTCTGGTTTTAAAGTCCATATTTTTCTAGGTCATTTTATGCCTCTGTTTTAGACTCTTTAACACTTGAGCTACACCTCCATTTCTGGCTCTTTCCTGATTGAGAGATTGATTGAGATAAGATCTGAGAGCTAAGCATCTCTCAGATTTGTCTGCCCAGGTTGCTTCAAACCTCAATCCTCAGATCTTAGCTACTTTAGTAGCTAGAATTATAGGAATGAGCCACTGGTGCCCAGCTATTTCTTTTTTTGGGTGAGTACACCAATTCCACATCGCTCCTGTTTAGGCTTTAGGTATAAATAAGTAATGATGTCAAAATCTAGTTTGTTTCCCAGTAAATGGTAGGTGAAATAAGATATTCATTTGCCACCCTTGTTAGGCCAATTCTTGAAAAATGGAAGGGGAAATTCTCTGCATTTAAGGATACCCATTATTTGTTGTCTTCAGTTTCTAATTGAGTTCTATGTATTGAGTGGGCATTGAAGAAGGAAGAGAACCAGTTTCAGTGGTTCCATCAACATGTATTATTTAATGTTTACAAAGCACTTTGGAAAACAAAGTGTTTTGTATCCATTTTATTATTTACTCTTCATACTAGTCCTGTGAGACAGTACAGTGTTAAGATAATTAAACTGGTAGTCAAATAAAAACTTACCCTTCCAATGCTATCTTTTAAGGGGAAATGTGATACATTTTGTGGCAAAGCTAGATTAGGACTTACTGGCAATTGAATTCAATTTGTAATCTTCTGTTGCCTTATTATCCTGTGATAGAATAAAGAAATGAATCAGCTGACCCCTGATCTCTGTTCAGTGTAATTCTGAAGGGTGGGCTATTCTTGCCTTTCCTGGGTAGGTGTATTAGGACTTGAAAGGAAGTTGTTGGCTGCAGTGACCCTTATTTCCTGTCTTACAAATAGGTAGATTTTCTTGTTACTGAGAGCTGTCTACTTTTCAAAGGAGACAGAAACCTTCCTAGGTGATATCCTTTCCTGTAACTAAATGTTTTCTCCAAGGATAACTCCAAATATGTCTTATGGGCTGAAGCACCAATCAGCTTTTTGGGCTTATTCCTCGGGAAAGCCATTACTCTGAAGGTTTGGTATTGCTCTGTCGTAGACCTTGAGTTGAAACTTTTTTTTTTTTATCACTTGCTCAATTTGAGTAAAAATGAGTTAATAAATACACTCCTAAGCCTGTAGTGTTGCTAATAGGAATTATTTAAGTTTGGGGAAATATCCCATGGAGGAAAAGTTTTGTTTTTCCTTGTATACAGTCTGGCTAACAGAAACAGTTATTAACAAATGCTCTATCAAGACAGATCTGATATCAAATAGTTAGGCCCTGTTTTAGATGACTTCTTGTTCTTTTTGTGTATTAACTGACTAGAGCTAAGCATCAATATAGAAATGAGGAATAGGTTTTTTCTTATGTATTGGAGAGCAGTGTCACTTAGTCCAGTCTTCAGTTGTGTATTTTACAAGAAGTGTTTTTACTGTCAGACAGCACAATCACCTCTACAGAATGATCTCTTACCACTCCATTTTATTTATGGTATTAGTGGTTCTGAGAGGTGTGTGTACTTTCATTTTGCTTTTTAATAAACAGAAGCATAAATAACTAAAGCAATTTACTCAGAAAGGTATGTATAGTTTTGTAGGGTATCAGAAATAAAGATTAAGACTCATGCTTTTTTTCCTTTCACCTCAGATATAAAATAAATTTTAGATTACAGCAATTTGCTTAATGTATGAGTTTCCTGATCTGTATAGCAAATCACCATAAACTAACAGCTTAAAGCACAACAGTTATTAGGTCACTGTTCTGCTGGTGAGAGCCCAGTATAGACAGTTTGGCTGGGTTCTCAGGGTTGAAATCTGGGGAAAAATCCGCTTTCAGGCTCATTCAGGTTGTTGTAAGAACTCAGTTCCTTGCAGTTGTGGGACTGAAATCTCTGTTTCTTTCTTGGCTAGCAGCCAGGAATGCACCCAGAAGCTGCATACAATTTTTCCTTAAGCACTTTAAATATTTTTTTTTTCTAGTACTGAGGTTTGAATTCAGGATCTTAAGCTTACTACACTAGTGGTCTACCACTTGAGCCACATCTCCAGCCTGCTTTTTTTTTTTTCTTGGAGATGGAGTGTAGCAAGCATTTTTTGCCTGGCTGCTCCCAAATCACAGTCTTTCAGATTGCAGACTTTTTTTTTCTTGGTCAGTCGTGGGCCTGAACTCTGGGCCTGGGCACTGTCCCTCAGCTCTTCAGCTCAAGGCTAGCGCTCTACCATTTGAGCCACAGCGCCACTTCCGATTTTTCTGCTTATGTGGTACTGAGGAATCGAACCCAGGGCCTCATGCTTGCAAGGCAAGCACTCTACCACTGACCCACCTTGCCAGCCCCTAGATTGCAGACTTTTGAGCAGCTAAAATTACAGGATTGAGCCTGTACCCAACACCTGGTTCTTTTCCATCTTCAATTCAGGAATGGTGTACCGAATTCTCTTGTTTCTACCTCTTAAGAGCTCAAATGATAGGTCAGGCTGACTTAATTTTTCTTTCTTAGAAAAACTCTGGGCCTAATGGCTGAACCTTACAATCCCTACTACTTGGGAGGCACAGATCAGGAGAATCATGTTACAGTCAATCTGAGCAAAATGTCAGCAAGACCTTCTCTCAATAAATAAGCCAGGGGTGGTAATATGTGTCTGTAATTCAACTATATGGGAAGCCATGGGTTGATGCAGCCCCAGGCAGAAACATGAGGCTTACCTGAAAAATAACTAAAGCAAAAAAGGGTTAGGAATGGGAGGTCCTGAGTTCAAACCTCAGTACTGTCCTATTCCCTCAAAAAAAAGTCAATTGTGGCCAGGTGCCCATGGCTCACTCCTGAAATCTTAACTACTTAGGAGACTGAGATTTTGAGGATCGAGGTTTGAAACCAGTCCAATCAGGAAATTCCATGAGATTCTTATCTTTAGTTCACCACCAAAAAACTGAAAGTGGAGCTGTGACTCAAGTAGTAGAGTGCTAACCTTGAGCAAAAAAGTTCAAATCCCATAACTGGTGTATACATGCATGCATGTGTGCACATGCAAACACACACAGAAATTTGATTGCATTAATAACATAATCAAAGGAGTGATGGTGTGTCCTTTTACATAGGGTGTATATATCAGTCTATCAATCTTGGGCAATGTTTTAGAAGTCTGCTTACCATATTTAGTATGTCCCTCACTTTGAATTAGCCCCTAGGGGCTGATGTCAGAAAAGAGGAGGCAGCAGTTGAGCCAGTTAGTGAATTGCATTGTGATTTATAGGTTTTATAAGAAATTCCTAAGTTCCAGGGATCCTAGCCCTCCCAGAATCATCATACAGTGGTGAGTCCAAATGGTACTCACTTGATTCAGTACCACTTAGTTTTGGTGATAGCCCACTTAGCCAGTAGCTCAGAATAATTGTAGCTTTTGATACAAGTTAGCTTGAACTAGGCTTGCAGTTGTTAGTTTCTATTTCTCCTTTGTTAGCCACATGGTCATGCAGTTACTGTCCATGATTAACTGTACTTGTGAAGCACAAGCACAGTGGTAGGAGTTGGAAACATTTTTTTTCTATGTAATGTACTCTGTGTTCAGAGTACTGTTTAGTCATACTCTCTTATTAGATCCCTGCTAACCTCTCTGCTGCTAAGAACACCATATAATTACCTTTTGCTTGGTTTCATAGGCATCTTGTGCCAAGAGACCATCCTTGAGTGTTCTGGGCCTTTTTTCTGATTAGACTGTAAAATTTAAAATTTAGAGAATCATGTATTTCTTAGATGAAGTTTCTCATATCTTTGTTTTCAGTCAGTAGATACAGTAGTTACTGGGCAGAGGGAACTCCAGAAATGGCTGCCAACTTTATTCACATTGGCCCACTTTTTCAAAGCTCAAAGCTAAAATATTAATACATACAATCAGCACCACAAATCCAGTTAGTAAAAGAAGCACTAAAGTTCATTTATATTTATTATGGTACTAATTGATCATGGTATTAAATTATTTAGTTTAATTGCTTTGGCCTCACAGGGTATACCTTGGGATCCTTTGACTTTTAGTTTTGTTTTCTTACTAATTATCAGTTGTCTAGGAAGTTCCTAATTTATCTTACCACATATTACATTAGGATGTGGTAACTGAATCAAAACCTGAATTACTCTCTGGAAGGAGAACAAGGGGACAGCTTTTCATTTTTATATTGATTGATGGTTAGTGTAGAGCAGAACCTTGCCAAGTGTATTTATATTTGATGCTGGGGTTTTTTTGATGCAGTGTACCTTTGAGCAATTTGTGTTGCTGTAAGAAAGAGTTGATAAGATTGAAAATCTTTTGGAGATCAGATTCCTTTTAATAAATTCAGTTCTATTATGCTCTTTTCCTGTGTTAGGTAATAACCTTTAGACATTTATCTGTTCATTTAATCTATTAAATAAAATGTCCTAAACAGTAAATGTTGTGCTTTTATTAATCATTTGCATATAAACAAATTATTACAAAACTTGAATGACAAGCAAAAATCTAGACTCTGTTAGAAAAGGCAACACTGCTGTTATGAGAGACAGTCTCAAAGAGGAAATGAGCTGACTCCTGTCTTGGAATCATAGCCCAAATTTATGTTGTGTGAATTTAAAATCAAGAGCCCCTTTTAAGAAATGGCACTAGTGTGCCAGGTCTGAGTGAGGCCTGAGAAACAGGTCTCACCATAGGTAAGCATCTGGCAACCTAAATACATAGACATTTAGCAGGAAGAGTATACTGCTCTGTATTTTTTGTTCCTAAGTTCACCCTGGTCAACTTCTGGCACTCCTAAATAAATCAAAGCTGAAAAATTCTATGGGGTGGAATGTGTATCCCTGACAGGGTAAGCAAAGTAAAACAGAAGGGAAGAAACTCAATATATAGTCCTGATAAGCCAAGGCCTGGGCTAGACTTATCCAGGGTATTGCCAGTTTACAAAGCCAAAGCAAAGCCAGGTGTCCTTGATGACCATCTTTAAATGTAAGGACCAAGTTTCATCACTGATTACTCCATTTTACTTTTACTTTTTTTTTTTTTTTGGTTGTGGGGCTTGAACTCTGGGCCTGGGCACTGCCCCTGAGCTCTTCAGCTCAAGGCGAGTGCTCTACTCCTTGAGCCACAGGGCCACTTCCAGTTTTCAGGTGGTTAATTGGAGATCAGAGTCTCATGGGCTTTCCTGCCGGGGCTGGCTTTGAACTGTGATCCTCAGATCTTAGCCTCCTGAGTAGCTAGGATTACAGGCGTGAGCTACCAGCATCCAGCTTCCATTTTATCGTTTGTGTGTATACATGTGTGCATGTGCATGCCAGTCCTAGTGCTTGAACATAGGACCTAGGTGCTGTCCCTGAGCTCCTACCACTCACTTGAGCCACAGCTGCACTTCCGGGCTTTTCTTTTTTAAAGTAGTTTATAGGAGATAAGTGACTCCTGGACTTTGGTGTCCGGGTTGGCTTTAAACTGTGATCCTCAGATCTTAGCCTCCTGAGCAGCCAGGATTACAGGCATGAGCCACCTCCACCCAGCATTTTATCTTGTTTTTTATTAATTTTGGTGCTAGAGATTGAAACCTGGACTCTTTTTATGCTGAGCAAACAAACCCTTTACTACTGAGCTCCTCATTGCTCCATTTTAACTGGCTCTTCTCTGTGTCCAGCACAGAGCAGCTATCCTGGAATCTTTATCCTGGGAAATTGTTTTACCTCTCATATTGTAGGCCTCTGGTTCCCTGTATTTCAATTTTTATTGTTTTTTTTTTTTTTAATGTGCCAGTCCTGGAACTTGAACTCAGGGCATGGCCCCTGATGCTGAGTTTTTCTGCTCAAGGCTACTAGCATTATACTACTTTAGCCATAGCTCTACTTCTGTTTTTTTGGTGGTCAATTGGAGTTAAGATTCTCATGGACTTTCCTGCATGGCTTTGAACTTGGATCCTCACTTCTCAGCCTCCTGAATAGCCATTCCTCCTGTGAGCCACTGGTGCCTGGTAATTTCAGTTTTCTTGCTCTGCTTAATTTTGGTGGAACATATCTTACAATAGCTTTTGGTGTACATGTGGATAACTTTTCTTAAACCTTAGATGTTTGAAAATGTCTATTCTGAAGTCACGATTGATAGTTTTGTATAGTTGTAGAACTGTAGTTTGGTAATTATTTTCAGATTTTTTAAAGGCCTAGTTCCATTGTCATCCAACTATTTGGTATTAATTTCTTGTTAGGAAACACATACATAACCTGTTTGCATCCTTCTGTAGATTGTTGTCAGATTTTCTTTGTATTTCAGTATTTTGAAATTTGACCATGTGGAGCCTTTGTGTGATCTGTTTTTGTCCTTGTTTTTAAGTACTTGGAAGTTCACTTTATTTCCTTGATAACTTATTTCTCTGTTTTCTATTTTCTCCTACTATTTGGATATTGGGCTTCCCAATCTGATCTTTTAGTTTTCTTTTATTGTTTTTATCTTTATATTTTTGCTGTGGTTTTTTTTTTCAAGAAGGGGAAGATTTCTTCAATACTTCCAGTCCTTTTACTGAGTGTTAATTTCTTTTTTTTCTTTTTTTTGTTGGTCGTGGGGCTTGAACTCTGGGCCTAGGTGCTGTCCCTCAGCTCTTCAGCTCAAGGCAAGCGCTCTACCACTTGAGCCACAGTGTCACTTCCTGTTTTCTGGTGGTTTATTGGAGATAAGAGTTTCATGGACTTTCCTGTCCAGGCTGGCTTCAAACTGGAATCCTCAGATCTCAGCCTCTTGAATAGCAAGGATTAGAGGTGTAAGCTAGCAGTGCACAGAGCTGATAACAGTTTTGGTAGTTTTCTAGGGTAGACTTTCAGCAAAAATAAATAAAATCGCTTTTAAAATGCTTTTAATTAAATTAACATTGAAGCAACAAATGCCAGGTTTATGTTTACTTATTTATGTCTTAGAATAGAAGTATGACTCTTACTTTATATTTTTGGCTCAGTCACCATTGCACAGAATGTCAGTAAGAGAAATCAATAAAGGGTATTTCTCATTTGAAAAAGATGAAAGTCATTTGTTTTAAAGTTCTTAAAGCAGCTTACTGTACTCTTGATTTAAAAAAAAAAAAGAAAAAAAGACAAACTCAGTGCCTGTAATTTTAGCTACTCAGGAGACTGAGATCTGAGGATTGTGGTTTGAAGCCAGCCCTGGCGGGAAAGCCCATGAGACCCTTATTTCCATTTAACGACCCCCCCCCCAAATCTGGAATTGGAACTATGGCTCAAGTGGTAGAGTGCTAACCTTGAGCAGAAAAGCTCAAGAACAGTGCCAAGCCCCAGGACTGGTACACACACACATTCTCTCTCTCTCTCTCTCTCTCTCTCTCTCTCTCTCTCTCTCTCTCTCTCTCTCTCTCTCTCTCTCTCTGTCTCTCTCTCTCTCTCTCTCAATTATAAAGATAAATTATTATAAATTAAAAAGTATGGTAAATCTGCTATATACAAACTTTTGTACTCTTAATAGATAATATATTAGTGGACATCTGAAAGTATATTTGCCAACATTCTCTACTAATATGAAGTGAAAGTGGTAAAGTGCAGTACAGCAGGGCAACATTTAATAGCTTTTGTATGCAGCAGGTGACATTGTGGTTATTTGATTTAATGAAATCCAACATGTTAGTTCTGTCAGGGATTCTGCTTTTGGTGTTGCATTGAAAAACTCAATACCTATGCCTCCATCAGAAAGAATGACATTGCCCCATTTGTTAGGAAATGGAAAAACTTGGAAAAAATTATATTAAGTGAAGTAAGCCAGGCCCAAAGAAACATAGGTTCCATGGTTTCCCTTATTTGTAATATCTAGTATATGTATGAGTCAAGCGGAAAAGGTCCGATACTGTGATGTCAGGAAAATGAACCCTTAGATGTGTATTTTAAGGTTTTTTTCTTTCATGCATGTGTTTCTAACGCATTTATAAGATTATCTCTTTGTTGCTTTGTATGTCCCTCCCCCACAGTATAACCCCTGCTTTCACTATATTTGATGTCAGTATAATTTGTGGAGATGGGGAAAAACCAGTTGTTTAAGGATACAGGTGGACCTGTTGCAACGATGAGAAGTACAAGTTGTCATGTCCAAAACAAGCTTTACAACGTCGGTGGGGGGGGGAAGGGGGGGGAAGGAGAAGAATTGGGATTGGGGGGGAGGGGGGAGGCTGGGAAGGGATGTGAAGGGTAAACAAAGGAGGAGGCTGCAATGCTTGGTAAGAAATGTACGCATTATCCTGCCCATGTAATTGTAACTCCTCTGTACAGTATGTTCACAAATAAAATAAAATTAAATTAAAAAAAAAAAAAAAGAAAAACTCATTGCCGTGCCCCAGATCATCAAGGCTTTCTTCGGTGTTATAAAAGTTTTAGTTTAGGTTTGCACTTTATAAATAAGTCCATTTGATTTTTTTGTGTGTGTGTGTAATTCTGTGGCTTGAACTCAAGGCCAGGGCTCTGTCCCTGAGCTTTTGTATTCTAGGCTAGTACTCTACCACTTGAGCCACAGTTTTATTTCTGGATTGTTTGGTGTTTAATTGGAGCTGAGAGTCTCATGAACTTTCCTACACTGGTTGGCTTCAATCTGTGATCCTCAGATCTCAGCCTCATGAGTAGCTAAGATCATAAGGGTGAACCTCTGGTGCCTGGCCATTTTGAGTTACTTTTTACAAAAAATAAAATGTCCGTGTCTAACCATTTGTTGGAAGTGTCTATTCCACAGTATTTCCTTTTCTTCTTCTACTCCATTGTATTGCCTTCTTCTTGATAAGAGGCCAGTTAAGTTTATATAATGGGTCTATTTCTGTCCTCTTTATTCTGTTCTTTGATTTGTTATATTGCCTGTGTCATACTGTCCTGATTATTGTAGCTATATAGTCATTCATGAAGTCATATGTCAGTACTCCAACTTTGTTCTTTTCCTTCAATAGTATATTATTCCTGGGTATCTTTTTCTCACCCACCATATAAACTTTACCATGTATTTGTTGATACCCATAATTTGATAATTTGATAATTTGCTTTTTATTGGGATTGCATTTTATCTGTAGATCAAATTTGGAAAAATTAACATCTTGACATCTTGAACCTTCCTGACTCTAAACATGGTTTAGCTTTCCATTTAACTATTTCATTGATTCAGTTCATTAGAATAATTTGCTTTAGCGTTTGTATATATTTTGTTAGTTGTATACCTAAGTCATTTTATGGACTGTCACTGAAATTACTTTATGCTTTTAGTTTCATATTTCATTTGTTCATTTGTATATTAACTTTGTATACTGCATCTTTGATACAATTGCTTATTAATTTTGGAAGGTTTTTTTTTTTTTTTGGTGGTGTGGGACTTGAACTCTGGGCTTGGGCACTGTACCTCAGCTCTTCAGCTCAAGGCAAACACTCTACCACTTGAGCCACAGAGCCATTTCTGGTTTTCTGGTGGTTTATTGAAGAGTCTCATGGACTTTCCTGCCGGGACTGGCTTTGAACTGCGATCCTCAGATCTCATCCTCCTGAGTAGCTAGGATTACAGGTTTGAGCCACTGGTGCCTGGCTTTTGTTAGTTTTTTCAGACTTTCTAAATAGACAAATGTGTCACCTATGAAGACATTAATTAACTTCTTCCCAATGTGTATAACTTTTGTTTTCTTTTTGTAGTTCATTAGTTGAGACATTGAAAATGAGAGGTAAAGGGGACATTCTGGCCCTGTTCCTGATCTTATTAGGAAAGCTTCTAGTTTTTCAACAAGTATAATGTTACAGGGTTGTTTTTCTTCAAATACTCTTTATCAAGTTGAACAAGGTGTCTATTTGTAGTCTAGAGGCTAAACTTTCATAATAAATACGTGTACTTTTGATTCCATAAAATTTACCAAAAAAAAGTAAGATTCAGGGGCTGGGAAGGTGGCTCAGTGGTAGAGCGCTTGCCTTGCGTGCATGAGGCCCTGGGTTCGATTCCTCAGCACCACATAAGCAAAAAGAAAAAAGCCGGAAGTGGAGCTGTGGCTCAAGTGGTAGAGCGCTAGCCTTGAGCTGAAGAGCTGAGGGACAGTGCCCAGGCCCAGAGTTCAGGCCCCATGACTGGAATCCCCCACCAGAAAAAAAAAAAGTTAGATTCCCACTGGGCACCCATGGCTTGCATCCATGCTCACATTTGTAATCCTAGCTACTCAGGAAGCTAAGATCTGATGACTGTGGTTTGAAGCCAGCCTGAACAGGAAACTGTGAGACTTTTCTCCAATAAAGTACTGAAAAAGCCGGAAGTGGAGCTATGGCTCAAGTGGTAGAGTGCTAGCCTTGAGCAAAAAAAGCTAAGAGACAGCATCCAGGCCCTGAGTTGCCAGAGCAGGGGAGTGCAAGAAAAAGTAGATTTCCATGTTTAAGGTATTCTAAACATAGTTGACAGTTACAATAACATGCTCATTTTAAATTTAAATTTTGTTAAAATTGTAATATCTAACTTTTCATAGTTACATTAGACATGCTTAGTAGTTACAACGTACTTAGTGCTACTATATTGGACAGTGGGACTCTGGAGTAATCACTTATACTACACCAGTAGCTCTCGGTTGTTCTTGCAACCTGTTGCCTTAAGGCTAAAAGGCCAGTTTGCCTGGGGTTCTGAGAGACTGAAGGAGTAAAGTACTGAATGACTCAGTACACGTAGTCAAAGGTTTACTTACACTTCACTTTTAAGCATAGGATCTTTGCCCACAACTGTGCCTGGCAGTCCCCAATCCAGAGACTGTTTTACCCTTTTCTGAGAATAAACTTCTAAACTTCCGATGAAGACAGGGTAGTTTCCCAGTGGCATAGGGTGGAGTTGGGTGTTGGGTAAGGGTGAAATTTGAGACCTCCCTACTTGAGCCACTGCTCTCTCCTAACCTCCATTTCCCATATTTGACCTCACTAAATTCCGTTGAGGCTCCTTTCATATCTTCCTGAGCATAGCCTTTACTCTTCAGTCCTATCAGGGTCTTCTGGTCTTAGGAGATCACACCAGAATTACTCATTAAGTTCTACTGCATTCTAAGCTTTTTCTAGCCTCTTTCTCCACATTTCCAAATTCCTCCTGTAAAAGAGTTCCAGGGGCTTCTGAACCTCCATGGTCTGGTAAAGACAGAACATAACCCACCCCACCCCCTTCATTATAGCAAATTTCTGTGTTACTTGATGTTTGTTGCTGTAACAATTGTCTGAGAAAAACAGTTTAGAGGAGCAAAGATTTGTTTTGCTCAACAGTTTAAGCAAAAGGTTGCCTGAATCCATTGCTTTGAGCCTGAGTTAAGGTAGAATATAATGATGGAAGAATATAGCAGAACAGGCTGCTCACTTAATGACAGCCAGGAAGTAGACAAAAAGACAGGAAAATCAGTAATAAAATGTCCTTCAAAGGCATGCCCCAGCAACCTGTTTCCTCTAGGCTCCACCTCCCGATAATGCCATCAATGGATTGATCCCAGCAGGGAGAAATTAGATACCTCTACCTACAAGTTCTTATCAATCTATATGTGAGCTGGATTTTGATGTTTAAATTCTTTAAAATTCAATGTGATTCCTTCAATATTACATTTATAGTTAAAACTTTTAGTGAGCCAGGTGCCAGTGGCTCATGGATATAATACTACCTACTTAGGAGGCTGAGATCTGAGGTTCACAGTTCAAAGCCAGCCAGTTCAAAGGGCAGGAAAGTCAAGAAACGATTCAGAAAAAGCCAGAAGAGGAACTCTAGCACAAGTGGTAGAGTGCTAGTCTTGAGCTAAACAGCTCAGGGACAGTACCCAGGCCCAGAGTTCAAGCCCCAGGACCGGCAATTAATTAATTAATGATAGTATTTAGTGAGCATGCCATAGGAGGGACAGGGAATGAAGTATTTACCACAGTCTGGATTGGATAGTATGGGTATGGTTTGTGGACTGAGGAGAATTAATAACAAATAACTGTGCATTTAGAAGTTGGTATGATAAGAGAATTAAAAAGTTTGGATTTCTGAGGCCTAAGAGATAAAGCTCTCAGAAACATTTATTTTCCAGGAGTCTGCTATTTTTAGTACTTAAAAAAAAACTAATGGTCTGGAAACTTCTTGCTCTATATTTCAGAGAATCCATTAAACAACTAGATATAATTAAAAAAACACTGAGTAAAGCTGTTTAATATAGTATACATAGAATCTGTAAGTAAAATACGTATTAAGTATGTAAACTGTATACTCTCAGTATAGGAATAGCAGCATGTCTATTTTAGTAATTGAGCTTGCTATTTGGGTGTATATTGGTTTTTGAATTGAATTTTGCTTGTTCTGTGATTCACTTTCTTGGTTGTTGCTGCCCTCTTTTGGTCTGATTCAGAAAATGCAGCTTTTATTTTGTCTGAGTCACTTTTTCAGTCTTTACTGAGACTAAATTGAGAACTAAAACATGGATAACTTTTTTTTATAGTTATCATAGCCATTTAAAAAATTCTTTCAATATATATAAAACTTCTTTTGAAACAATCTCAACATTTAGCTCAAGCTGATCTGGACCTTAATTGTTATCCTCCACCTCAGCCTTTTGGGTGCTGGAAGTATAGGCTTGTACCATCATACCTGGCAATTTTTTTTTTTTTTATTTAGTTTCAAATGTATCTCTAAATGATGTTCCACTAAAGCAAAAGAAAGTAATATCTTCCTTCTCATGAAAAATGTGTGTGCTTAACTTTCTTATTCAAAGGCAACAGTTAATGGTCATGAAAGAGGAAGAAAGTAAAAGAACTTTAGGAACTACAGTAATCTTAAGAGCTTTATAATCTTAAGACCTTAGTTCCACACTCAACTCAGTCTCCAGTTGGGTGATTTTAATGGTTTTATCCACTTGTAGTTGCATCATTCACTCAATGGATAGATGGAATAGATTCTGAGGACTTCCCCAGGATTGGTATTTTAGGGACGAAGTCTTAGATTATAGTATTTATTCATAGGAAATAATAATGACTAGGTCTCAGGCTCTGCCTTCAAGGAACTTAGTCTGGAAGCAGATAAAGAAGGCAGTCAAGACAATTGTAGTACACTACCAGTATTATGAGATGGCTAAGTGCCCCATTATTATAGAAATAGAAGGGAAAATAATTATCCAGCCAGAGGAGCAATCATCCTATAAGCCTGTTGGAATTCGCTTGAAAGCACAGTATAGGCTGAGGGAGGCAGTAGTCTAGGGAAAGTCTGGAGTAGTGAAGCAGCATAATCTGTATGGACCTGCAACTATTTCAGTATGGATAGAAGATAGAAGTTGGAAGTGAAGGTTTCTTCAGAGATTAAACTGAGGGGAAAAGCCAGAAGAATCCTATGCCATACTAAGGGATTTAGATTTTAAACTGAGGGAAATGGGCTATTGAAGGGTTTTATAGGAGGAATAACATTAACAGAGTGGGTATGTAAGAAAGACTACTCTTGAATCTAGTGTGGAGAATGTATATAGATAGGTAGATAGGACTGAAGGCAAGGAGATGAGTTAGGACACTGTTGTAGTAAATCTAAGAAACAGAAGTGATATGAACTTAGGTACTAGAAGGTAGTAGATGTGGGTGGAAGAAGGTCTGTAAACAGAACAAATTGCTAGTTTCCCTTTCTTCTCCTTCCCTCCCTCTTTCCCTCCTTCCCTCCTTCCCTCCCTCTTTCCCTCCTTCCCTCCCTCCCTCCCTCCCTCCATCCCTTCCTTCCTTCCTTCCTTCCTTCCTTCCTTCCTTCCTTCCTTCCTTCCTTCCTTCCTTCCCTTCTTCCTTCCTTCCCTTCTTCCCTCCTTCCTTCCTGTTTTCCTGTTCTGGGGCTTGAACTCAGGGCCTGGGCACTGTCCCTGAGCTTCTTTTGCTCAAGGATAGCACTCTACCACTTGAGCCACAGTTCCACTTCTGGCTTCGTCTGTGTATGTGGTACTGAGGAATGGAACCCAGGGTTTCATGCATGCTAGGCAAACTTTACCACTAAGCCACATCCCCAGCCCTAGTTTCTCTTTCTTTAACTTGAGCTGCAGCTGTGTACAGTTCGTTCTTTAGACCCAGATTCTCTTATCTATAGCAGAGTTTTTTTGATAGTTTCTTCATTCTGAGGGAATGTTTTTATTTTTAGGGACAAAGTTTTTGAAGCAATTGCTCCAGGAACCGATAATTGAACCTTGTGTGTTACAACTTAAACTGTATACATTGGTTCCTTTGTGGCTTGTTTCAACTCTGTGTGCCATGTGATGTACTTAGGGTAGGACTGTCTTATATGGAACTGTACTATTGGTCTCCTTGGGTGGTGCTGTTTCTGCCTCATCATCTTCTTTTATTACTAGTAAGCAACACAAATGAAGTAACTATAATTTCCAAGGATGCTGAGCAAGGTTCTTATGATGAGTGATTAGTACTCGGCTAGCAGAAGATGTCGGTATCATTGAAAGCAAAGACTGACAGCTTACAACAGCTTTTACTGAACTTTGACATGAGGAACATAAACATAATGTTGTAGATTTTCCCTGTCCATAAAAAAGCTAGGAAAATAGATTTTTGGCAAGGACAGAACATTTTCTTTATTTTAGAAACATTAGTTTAGAGGCATTTACTATATTCTTCCATGGACCTTAACAAAAGAAATATGGCTAAAGATAATTAAAGTGTGAAAAAATGACTACTTTGGAGCTGGGAAGGTGGCTCAGTGGTAGAATGCTTGCCTTACATGCATGAGGTCCTGGGTTCGATTCCTCAGCACCACATAAGCAGAAAAAGCTGGAAGTGGTGCTGTGGCTCAAGTGGTAGAGTGAGCTGAAGAACTAAGGGACAGTGCCCAGGCCCAGAGTTCAGGCCCCACGACCGACCAAAAAAAAAAAAATAATAATAAAATAAAAAATGACCACTTTGCTTGACTTACTCATTTCATACTTTAAAAATTATAGATGTATGTATAGTATGTACATATAAATGTAAATATAAAACATACAAGGTAATTGCAATCTGAGCACCTATGTAATCATCATCTATGTCAACCCCAAGTAACCACCATTCTAACATTCGTGGTAATCTTTCCCTTTATAGTTTTGTATACTAAAATAATTTAGTTGTGTATGTGTGTAAGTGTATCTCTCCTCCTCCCCCCCCCCCCCCCCCACACACACACAATTGGACTATGGGCCTGTCCACTGTCCCTGAGCTTCTTTTGCTCAAGGTGAGAGCAGTGCCACTTCTGGCTTTTTTTTTTTTTTTTTTTTTTTTTTTTTTTTTTTTGTCGGTCGTGGGGCTTGAACTCTGGGCCTGGGCGCTGTCCCTCAGCTCTTCAGCTCAAAGCGAGCGCTCTACCACTTGAGCTACAGCGCCACTTCCGGTTTTCTGGTGGTTTATTGGAGATAGGAGTCTCAAGGTCTCTCCTGCCCGGGCTGGCTTTGAACCGCGATCCTCAGATCTCAGCCTCCTGAGTAGCTAGGATTACAGGCGTGAGCCACCAGCGCCCGGCTTACTTCTGGCTTTTTTGAGTACTTTGTTGGCGATAAAATCTCATGGACTTTTCCTGCCTGGGCTACCTTCAACCCTGATCCCCAGATTTCAGCCTTCTGAATTGCTAGAATTCCAGGCATGAGCCCACTGGTACCTGGCTTGTTTTATATGTTTTTAACCTCAGTGTAAATAATTCAGTATGCTTGTAGGTAGATGTAGTTTGTTCACTTTACATAATTGACTTCTGTTGTGTCAATTTACTAGTTTATTTATTTTTTTATTTATTGGTAACAATTTTTTTTGGCAGTACTGTAGTTTGAACTCAGAGTCTCTTACTTGCTAGGCAGACATTCTACCACTTGAACCATACTTCTCACCTCCATCCTATTCTTGATGGCTATTTCAATTGTTCTTGGTTTTAGTGTAACTATAAGCACTTTGTTGTTGGTGGTGGTGGTAGTAGTCACGATGAATCTTGAACTTAGGGCCTAAATGCTGTCTCTGAGCTTTTGCACTCAAGGCTAATACTCTACCATTTTGATCCACAGCTCTACTTCCAAATTATGGTGGTTAATTGGAGATAAGAGTTTCACAGACTTTCCTGCCTGGGCTGGCTTTGAACCTTGATCCTCAGATCTGAGACTCCTGAGCTACTGGCACCCAGTTACTATGAGCACTTTTATTATTTTTTTTTTTGTCAGTTGTGGGGCTTGAACCTAGGCTTGGGCGCTGTCCCTGTGCTCTTCAGCTCAAGGCGAGCGCTCTACCGCTTGAACTACAGTGACACTCCCTTCTGTTTTGCTGTTTTCCTAAGTAGCCACAGTGTTTTCTACTATATTTAACAATGTGAGAGAACTCCTGTTTCTCTAAAGCCAGACTTGGGAGTTATTGCTATCTATTTACCTACCTGTCTTACCTACCTGCCTACCTGTGTTGGTGGTTGTGAGGATCAAACTCAGGGCTTTGCACTTGGTAGATTGAGTCATATACTAGTGTTAAAACTCTCCCTGTTCTTTATCTGAGGGAATTTGCTAAATAGTACTTGTGCAGAAACCTTGTAGTTTGTGGAAAATAAAACTTAGGGCCTTTCAATTATTTTCTTTTCCTGTCCCAACCCCCAAGCCGTCTGGTGTTTGGGAGGTTTCTTAGTATTTCACTGATCTCCTCTTTCTTTCTTCCTTCTTTTTCCTGTTTCTTAGACTTTAAAGCGGCT
Source organism: Dipodomys merriami (assembly GCF_024711535.1). Taxonomy (NCBI): domain Eukaryota; kingdom Metazoa; phylum Chordata; class Mammalia; order Rodentia; family Heteromyidae; genus Dipodomys; species Dipodomys merriami. The sequence continues at coordinate 8,760,023 of NW_027204159.1, read as the reverse complement.
CATGGCAGATGAGGTAAGAAAATTTTGTTTGGCATGTGCATGTTTTTCTAGCTCATTTCCTAAACTATAACATAACTTTGACTTGCCATAATTTTGACTTTCTTTAATATGTAATGGTGATGTGGGTTCTAGCCTCAGAGCATCCTAAGGGCTTTTCCTAACTTTTCTCTGAGCCTGGTCCATTGCATGCATTTCCTTTGCACATTTATTAATCTTCATACTTGGGCAACAGCCTTTGATCTCTAACCTGACTTGCAGAGTCTGTATGCGGTTCCTGTCATTTGAAGTACCACAACACTTGCATGCAGTTACTATTCTTTTCAAATATATTGAGCTGATAAGCTATTGCTTATTTATTTATGGCTCCTTTTAAAGTTTTCAATTTCACTGAAGATATGTGGAAGGGTTCCTTAATATTTGCTTGGTGCACAGTTGGTATATATATATATCTCTAAAGGACATTGTATTCTTTACTAACTAGTTGTCCTGCAAAGGAGATTTTTGAAGAATATACATTGAACTTTTGTTGCCTTTGTAACCTAAGTGCCATGGAATATACCTTAAAAGAGGGGTGGGGAGGAATGGCTTGTGGTCTCTGGCATTTACTTACTTATTCTGTGTGATTTATCTGTGTTAAAGTCACTTTCTGAAGAAAGGGTCTTCTGAGGGCCTAGTCACATTTTTTTGAATAGCTAGAAGGAAACAAAGTGTTTTATTGAGATAGCTCTACTGAATAGCTAGAGGGAAATCAAGTGTTTTATTGAGATAGCTCTACACATGAGATGTTTTCAGTTTTCTTTGCTGTTACAAGGTTTAAAAAAGGCAGAGGAAAATTAAGAATAAAGTTCTCTTTTTAAAGATGTTTGAAATGTTTCCACTTCAGTCCTTATAACTGAATTTAAATAAAAATAGAGTAAATATGCTCTGTTGGGTATGAGGAAGACTGATTTCTTTGCATGTCAGCAGAGTCTTGAGCTGGTTATGAACCCAAGGAGGCATACATACCATATGAGAGGTTGAAAGGGTTGATTATTTGATATGTAGTTTGTTGCAATACTTTTTTCTCTTTCTTAGCTGGAGAGATTTACCAGCATGAGAATTAAGAAAGAGAAGGAAAAACCCAATTCTGCTCATAGAAATTCTTCTGCATCATATGGAGATGATCCTACAGCACAGTCATTGAATGATATTTCAGATGAGCAGGTTTTAATTCTCTTTGAACAGATGCTGGTAAGTTTTGCACCCTAAAATGTTGTTTCTTCCTGAATACATTTGTGAGCACAATGAGCATGATGCATAGTGTGTGTATGTGTGTGTGTACATGTGTGTGCATACATACACGCACACACATGCATATGTGCCAGTACTGGGGCTTGAACTTGGGCCCTTGAGCCCTCAGTTGGCTTTTTTGCTCAAGACTGTCACTCTGCCACTTGAGCCACACCCTGGCTTCCAGCCCTTTTCTGGTTAATTGGAGGTAAGAGTCTCATAGACTTCTGCCCAGGCGGCTTTGAACCATGATCTTTAGATCTCAGCCTCCTGAGTAGCAAGACTACAGGTATGAGTTACCAATGCCTTGCCTGCATGGCCCTTTTAAGCTATGTTTATTGCAAAGAGTCCTAAGCTTAATATAGAATGTTTACAAAAATCTGATTTTAAGGACTAAATATATAAGGATACCTCTCTATAAGATTGGAATCTCTGAGTTAGGCTTGGGAACATCTGATCAGGGATGACACTTATTAATGTCCTACTGACAACACATTAACCACAAAGACATGGGGTCATGTTCATGTGCTAGTATGGAGACCATCTTTGATGAAGCAGGGATATGTTTACAGTGAGTTGTATACAAAGAAGAAATGGAGAGATAGGAATAGGGATAAATTTGAAAAGAAAAGGCTTGATTCCAAATCACTGGAAGGCCTTTAAAAATTGTCTTTGTGTAGGTTGGCTTATGAAGTATACTTGGATGTTACTTATTTTGCTGTCCTCAGTGAGGAACAATAAATGAAGAGGACACTAGGTAGTCAGAGTAATGGGGGGTTTAAATACTAGACTTGGTGCAGATTTCACTGGTGGTTAGATGGTACCAGTGCTTCAGTTTCTTATTTTGAAGGATCTATACTATATCAAAAAACATTGAGTACGTTTTTTTTTTTAAATAATACAAAAGAAGGGCTGGGCACTGGTGGCTCATGCCTATAATCGTAGCTACTAGAAGGCTGAGATCTGAGAATTACAATTCAAAGCCAGCTGGGGCAGGAAAGTCCATGAGACTTACCTCTAACTAACCACCAGAAAACTGGAAGTGGCACTGTGGCTTAAGTGGTAGAGTGCTTGCCTTGAGCTGAAGAGCTTAGGGACAGTGCCCAGGCCCAGAGTTCAAGCCCCACAGCTGACAAAACAAACAAATAATAATACTAATACAAAAGAAGAAATTTGAGATGTAGCTCAAATGTTAGCCATGAGTGAAAAAGCTGAGCTAGTGTGTGAGGCTGTGTATAAATGATATATCTGTAGTGGCCTGGTTGTCTATAGGAATTTATACTTAAATGTTAACTGCATTTAATCTCTGAGGAGTTTATACCAGCTATAATAGCTAAATGTCTAAGAATCAAGAAAACATTTATTCTGTAATCACTTAGTTTTTACATCATTGCTAAGTATACTGATTATTAAGCACTAAATATTTGTAATCTCAATATTTCAAGAAAGTTTTATTTTTTGCTTTTTTCCTTCTTTCTGCTAGGTGGATATGAACCTCAATGAGGAAAAACAGCAACCATTAAGAGAAAAGGACATTGTCATCAAGAGAGAGATGGTGTCCCAATACTTGCACACTTCCAAGGCTGTGAGTTTTGGGATGTATACTGTGGTACCTGAGAGACTGTGTCCTCATCATGAACCTGTTTATTTTGCCAAAGTTATATAACATCTGATATTTCTATTAGTTCTGCTCATTCCAGTATATAGGCCTATTCATATTTTACTCTTATTTGAGTTACCAGTCTTAGATATTATATACTTTTTGCCTGACTTAAACCTTCAAGTACATATGGGGAGTGGGATGGTCAGTTCTGAGTCTCACATAGTTTTGTGATAGGAATGATGTTTGCCCTTACATTTTAAACTTTGCTCACTAATCTCTCTCTATGCTTTTTGACCAGGGCATGAGCCAGAAGGAGAGCTCCAGGTCTGCCATGATGTACATTCAGGAGTTGAGGTCAGGCTTGCGGGATATGCCTCTGCTCAGCTGCCTGGAATCCCTTCGTGTCTCTCTCAACAACAACCCTGTCAGGTAAGGATTCTGAGGAGATAACAATAATAGAAACTAAACGTTATAGTTCATGGGTGAACTAAGTAGTCAGATATAAGAATGGTCTGGATTGAGAATAAAGAGTTTCCAGGATAAACTATATTTGGCAAATATTTTTGTTGACTTGATATTGCATTGTTTCTGTCTACTACTTATAGTTGGGTGCAAACATTTGGTGCTGAAGGCCTGGCCTCCTTATTGGACATCCTCAAACGACTTCATGACGAGAAAGAGGAGTCTTCTGGGTAAGGACTTTTTGTGACTTCGAATCTTGTAAGTGGAGAGTCAGTCTCCCAGTATGGATTCTTTTTCAGTCTGCAAAAAGAATCTGATTTTATCCAGACATGCCCTGTGATTTGGTTTGGATCATACCCCATTTGGAAGTCTTTGAGGTTAGCTTTGCAGATTATTTGCAGATTATTTTAACTCTGACTTCAGAGTTAAAATAATTCTGGGAATACCTTGAGCTGACTTAGGCTACCTTGAAGCCAGCCTGAACCAGAGAGACCTCTATTGGAATTTTCCTGAGTCAAAAATAATGTAGGACCTGTACCTGAAGTCTGCCTTCTCAGACTTGAAGCCTTTGAAATAATAGAGCAAGCAGCAATAGGTAGAATGTTATCCTGATAGAATTTAGCACTTAAGGGCTTAGAGGAAGTTGGGCAGGTGATGGTGATGGTGATGATGGTGGTGATAGTGGTAATGGATTGAACCCCAGATCTTTTTCAAGGGAGGCAAGCACTCTACCATTGAGTTTTACTACAGCCCATTCAAAAGAGCAGGTTTTTAATGATACTAAATTCTCAGATTGCAAGAATTTTAGCCAAAGATCATTGGTGAGGGATCGCTCTTAAGCTACTTACTTTTGTTATTATTTCTGGGCCAAGTGCTAAGTACTAGACTTTACCCAGCTACTAGTTGAAGATACTACTAATGTTCTTGTTAGCGAGATTGTGAAGTTATATGCAAAAGGGATATCACTCATTATATATCTTCTACACACAGAAGCTATGATAGCCGGAACCAGCATGAAGTTATTCGCTGCTTGAAAGCTTTTATGAACAACAAGGTGAGAGTTTTCCTCCCCATTCTCATTCCAGACTCCATATTGAACCCCATTCTTTCTCTTCTGTGGACTAAACTCTGAAAAGGAAGTAAAAATAGGAGGTTAAGTCCTTTTAGCTTTCCCTTTTAGTATCATAACCATTATTCCCTGCCATATTCACTTGTTCCCATGGGCCTTTTTTCCTAATTTTAACAGAACTTTTACTTTGTATTCTTTTGCTAGTCTTTGGATTGCCTTACCAATATTGTTTGGAAGAGGTTCACTTTTTTGTTTATTTTGTTTCTCCTTTTTCAGGCTATTCCTACTTCAGAATTCTTTTGTCTTTCTTGTTAGTTCAGTATTTAAACCCAGGGAGCCCACAACTATTTCTCGCTGAGTACAAGTCAACTTTTTTCACTATTTAATTGTGTTATAATTAACTTATTGAATTGAGGAAGTATTAAAAAGAAACCTAAAAATTAAATATTTTAATCATTTGTGATTCCCCTCAAAAATTATGTTGCTATATTCATCTTTCTTGGTAGGGAGGAGGGTACTGAGGAGTGAACTTAGGGCCTTGTACTTGAGCCACTATATTAATCTCCATTTAGCTACATTAGGAAAAAGTATTGTACCCAGTGTTAGACTGAGTATCTTCAGTACCAATAATTTATTGTCTTGCTTCTGAGAACTGGAAATCCAAGATTAATAATGAGCTGGGTTGGTTTCTACTAAAGGTTATGAAGGAGAGTATATGTTTCTCTCTCATTTCTGATGGTTTGTTGGAAATTACTGACATTGCTTGTTTTGTAGTTGCATCATTCTGATTTCTGCTTTATGTTTCCATGATGTTCCCCTTGATGTGTGTTCTCCATGATGTGTGTGTCTGGATCTAAATTTTGTATTTGCTAAGGACCAGTCATATAAGATTAGGGGCTTACTCTATTCTAGAGTGATTTGAGATTTAATTAATTCTATCGGTAATAATTATATATTTGCAGAAAGGCCACATTCTGAGATATTGGGAATAGGACTCAATAACGTAAGGATTTGGGGAGAATTCCATTAAGTCCATGACTAATTGACTGCCCCTAAACTTGTACCCAGTTAGAGGTTGTCATCGTCAAGCCTCCCTTCTGTTTTCTTACCAGTTTGGAATCAAGACTATGTTGGAGACAGAAGAAGGAATCCTGCTGCTGGTCAGAGCCATGGATCCTGCAGTTCCCAATATGATGATTGATGCAGCTAAGCTACTTTCTGCTCTTTGTATCCTACCACAACCAGAGGACATGTATGTGACTAGTTTATTTCACTTCATATTCATTTTTACCATTTTCTCATAGCCTGGAGGAAATTTGAGTTGCTTAGTGGTCCTTTTAGTCTTAAATACTACATACAACCATATTTCTTCTCAGAAATAAATATAGAATCTTAATATAGGTTGTACATCCCAAATCCAAAAAATTAAAAGTGCTATAAACTGTGAAACCTTTTGAGCACCATCATGATTCTCCAAAGGTGAAAATTCTATACTATGAAACCTTGCTATTGTGCACAAAATTGTTTAAAATATTGTATAAGGCAGGCACAGTGGCTTACATCTGTAATCCAGTTACACAGAGATCAGGAGAATTGCAATTCAAGATCAGCCCAGGGAAAATGTTTGTGAGACCCCCCCCCACCTCAGCCAATAGCTTGGCATGGTTTCGTACACTTGTCAACCCAGTATGCGTAAGTCAAACAATCACCATCCAAGTTGGCATGGGCAAAAATGAGAGATTCTAGCCAGTACAAGTGGCTCATGCCTCTAATCTACTCAAGGGGCTGAGATCTGAGGGTCATGGTTTGAAGCCAGCCTGGGCAGGAAACTAACCACAAAAAGCTAGAAGTAGAGCTGTGGCTCAAGTGGTAGAGAAGTAGCCTTGAACAAAAGAAGTTCAGGGACAGCATCCAAGCCCTGAGATCAACTACCAGAACTGGCACCAAAAAACAAAAAAACAAAAGAATTTAAGAAGTTTGACTCATTGCTAATGTCTTGTTTCTTCCTGTGAAATATACCTATATTTGTGTCAGAGTACCTGAACAGTTCCCTCTCTTTCTTTTTCTTGGGCAGGAATGAAAGAGTTTTAGAGGCAATGACAGAGAGAGCTGAGATGGATGAAGTGGAACGTTTCCAGCCATTGCTGGATGGATTAAAAAGTGGGACCTCTATTGCACTCAAGGCATGTATACCTGTTGAAACTGGGCCTGAGAATATAAAGACTTCACCTTTTGGAAAGAGTTGAGATAGCATCTGCCTATGTATCCTGGCTAGCACGGTAACTGTATAGCCCAGACCGGCCTAGAAATCATGATCCTCCCTCCTGAATTAGTGTCCTGAGTGCTGGGATTACAGGCGTCTCCACCATGACTGGCTTCATTTGATTTTTAAATAAAATACACTGTTTCTCAGCTATCTATTTTATGTATTTCAGATTTGTTTTGAGGGGGGATTGATGAACCTTTTTCTAAAAAGCCAAAGAAAAGAGCAGTTTTTCTTATCATGAGATGAAAAAAGACATAAGTATCTATGTGCATATTAGGGAAACCAATGCTTAACAATAACAAATACCATCAGATCCTTGAAATTAAAAAAAAAAATGCAAACACTTTTGAGCCCTCTGCTCAAACCCGGTGTCATTACTCTAGTTGGGAAGATATTCTTCTAGTTCTTGTACTGCATCTTGTCATATTTGGGAGCCCCAGGGTATATATAGAGAATGGAAAGTTGATCTGTAGGACTTAGCATTAATATTAAGCTACTAAATTTTCTTATTTAGGTTGGATGCCTACAGCTGATCAATGCTCTCATCACTCCAGCTGAAGAACTTGACTTTCGAGTTCACATCCGAAGTGAATTGATGCGCTTGGGCCTGCATCAGGTGTTGCAGGTAAGCACTTCATTAGGAAGGCTGGTTCTTTCCTGCATTTACAGCCCCAAGCATCCCTGGAATAACTCTGGTTTTCAACTTGAAAACTAGGTGAAAGGGTTTAAGTCTAGCCACATAGGGCACTTTTGAGCTCCTAATTTCTTTTGCCATGACAGGACCTTCGGGAGATTGAAAATGATGATATGAAAGTGCAGCTAACTGTTTTTGATGAACAAGGGGATGAAGATTCCTATGATCTGAAGGGACGGTTGGATGACATTCGCATGGAGATGGAATATCCTTTTTGTAACTTGAAGATGAAACATTCATTGTATTCAGTTACAGACTGAATACATGGAACAGTGTAGGAAATGATGAGCAAAGCATCAGAAGCTTATGTCTTCTTTTCTTTTCTTTTCTTTTTTTTTTTTGGTCAGTTGTGGGGCTTGAACTCTGGGCCTGAGTGCTGTACTGAGCTCTTCAGTTCAAGGCTAGTGCTCTACCACTTCGAACCACAGCACCACTTCCAGTTTTCTCGTGGTTAATTGGAGATAAGAGTCTCATGGATTTTCCTGCCTGGGACTGGCTTTGAACCACAATCCTCAGATCTTTGTAAATGTTTGGACTGATAGGGAATAATGTCAATGCCTATTTGGTTATATTTCACAAGTAACTTCGAGGTGGTTCTGTTTTTAATTCTGTCTACTGCTTGATCTTCAGGCCAAGTAGTAGGAATCTTCTGTCCCTGTAGATAAGACTCTCTCTCTTTTTTTTTTTTGGGTCCAGTCATGGGGCCTAAACTCTGGGCCTGGGTACTGTTCCTCAGCCCTTTGGCTCAAGGCTAGCGCTCTACCACTTGAGCCACAGCGCCACTTCTGGCTTTTTTTTTCTGCTTATGTGGTGCTGAGGAATTGAGTCCAGGGCCTCAAGCATGCAAGGCGAGCGCTCTACCACTGAGCCACCTTCCCAGTTTCTAAGTATTTGCTTTCCTTAGCCTATTCTCCTTTCCACTGACTTTAGTGAAATCTTCCAAATTCTCTTAAACACAGTGAAGGATTCAAAAGCAGAGCCACACTTCCTATCCATCCTGCAGCACTTATTGTTGGTCCGAAATGACTATGAGGCTAGGTAAGCTGATGTGCTTATGAGAAGTTTTGGCTTGAGCTTAAGTAGGAAAAAGCAGAATCTTCAAATTCAAAGATCTCTAAAGGGAAAAGGAAAAGTTCAAGACCATGGATTTAGGGTCATTTGTCAAAGATATAAGGAAATTTGTCAGTTTTCCCTTTAACTGAAAGACCTATGGAAGAAATGTAGGAAGTAAAATGCTCTTTTTGGAAGGCTGTGGATGGGGTGGTATGGATGATAAAGGACTGCCTGAAAATGGAGATCCAGCAGTAACCATTTTTCACAACAAGGCTAAACCTAAATATTTAGAGGAGAAAGTATTAGGAAACAAGTAGAGGAGAGGGAGGGAGGAGAGAGGAAGGGGAGAGAATGTTGCAGGAAATTGAGTCCCTGTGCTTTACCACTGAGTTACACACTTGTCAGAAGTATAAAAGATGGAAGTTTGTGTGGAAAATGGTGATTTTTTTTTTTTTGAGAGGGGGGTCCAGTCGTGGGGCCTGGACGCTGTCCCTCAGCTCTTCAGCTCAAGGCTAGCACTCTATCACTTGAGCCACAGCGCCACTTCCGGCTTTTTTCTTTTTGCTTATGTGGTGCTGAGGAATCGAACCCAGGGCCTCAGGCATGCAAGGCAAGCGCTCTACCACTGAGCCACCTTCCCAGCCCCGGAAAATGGTGATTTCTTAGCATAGCAGTTATGCTTTTGTTTATGAAAAATTTCTTTCCAGAACATTTATTCTTAGGTTCTTTATTATTAAAGCAGTTAACTTTTCGTTATCCTGAATACTTTGATAATTATATTTTGATTGCCTTTTGATAATTCTGTTTCATTTTTTTCCCATAGACCACAGTACTATAAGTTGATTGAAGAGTGTATTTCTCAAATAGTTTTGCACAAAAATGGGGCCGATCCTGATTTCAAGTGCCGGCACCTCCAGATTGATATTGAAGGACTGATTGGTGAGCATTTGAATCTGTCTGGTTTCTCAAAATATGTGTTGGTTCTACCTTTCATTTTGCATCTTTTTCAGTGAAATTTCCAAACAGAAACCTTTCTTAGGCTTTAACCAACTTTCCTAGGAATATAGAGTCCTTAAACTTATTTCTACATAAGTTTAAAAACCTGTGCCTTTCTCAGCTGTTATCTATGCCTCCTGCTGGCCTCAGAGAATCGTAAGAATCATACACACTTCTGATAGCTTTACTTACACTCAGAAATTATGGTTAAACTTAAATAAAAGGTGTATTTCTTGGTCTAATATAGAATATTAAGAAAAAAATGATGCTGTTACTTGAAAGGACAGAAGACTGTTCTTTGACATATTGAAGGGTTTAGGAATGAGAAGACCAAAAGAACTGAAAGTGAACTTCACTTACTGATTCTTTTTTTTTTTTTTTTCAGATCAAATGATTGATAAAACAAAGGTGGAGAAATCTGAAGCCAAAGCTACAGAGCTGGAAAAAAAGGTAAGTTTGAAGGATAAGTGGTTATGCTTGTCTAAAATATGTGAGATTTGAACCTAGATTTGATCTCTAGCACTTCTCTCCAAATATTTTTTGTTACTGGTGGTGATATGGTGGTGATTTGTTTGTTTGGGATATATCCTTATTTGAGGATTATTATTTGATGCATTAGGTACATGTTTGTTATTATTCAAATACTAGGAACTGGTTCTTGGTTACCAGGCAGGATAAAAAAAACAGATGATAGTCTTATATATGGTATAACTCAAGTCCTCTTGCCCTGTGATATTAAGAATTAGAACTTGTCTGGGTTCTCTTTTTCTCTTTGGCTATTGAAGAGTGTGTTGTGCCTAATAGGTTTGCAGTCCTAGTGACTACCAGGATTCTTTTATCATGGCTATTCTGGTTAATGTCTTTTGAATCTTAGGGCTTATTTTTTCAGGGGGTGATGGGAAGGGGTAGTCTTGGGGCTTGAACTTAGGGCTTGAGTGCTATTCCTGAGCTTTTTGGTCAAAGTTAGCACTCTAATAATGGAGCTGCAGCTTTATGTCTGGTTAATTGGAGATAAGACACTCATGCCTGGGCTGGCTTCAAACTGAGACCCTCAGATTTTAGCCTCCTGAGTAGCTAGGATTATAGGTGTGAGCCACCTTGTTTGTTTCTGTGTTGGTACTGTGGCTTGAACTCAGGGCTCAGCTTTTTCACTTAGACCTGGTACTCTATATCTTGAACTATGCTTCCAGTTCTGGCTTTTTTTCTTGTTGTTAATTGGAATTAATTGTTAATTGGAAATAAGAGTCTTGCAGATTTGTCTGTCCCAACTGTCTTCAAACCAAAATGATTGAATCTCAGCTTGTTGAGTAGCTAGGATTATAGATATGAGACACCAGCAAGCTTGTAGGTTGTGTGTGTGTGTGTGTGTGTGTGTGTGTGTGTGTGTGTGTGGGTGTGTGGTCTATGTATTGTTTTGTAGAAAGACTAGTGTGTGTGTGTGTGTGTGTGTGTGTGTGTGTGTGTGTGTGTTGTCTATGTATTGTTTTGTAGAAAGACTATGAAAATTGTCTTTGTGGTTCCTCTCTCTTTGAACCTTGATTTTAAGGTCAGAATCGTGCTCTATGTGTGTATTCACATATGCACATGCCATATTCTTTTTTCTGAGGCATTGTCTGGCATCTGAACTACAGGTTATAAACTAGTAAACTATGTGGGATAGCACTTTGCTCCTTATTGAAGTAGAGAGCTTTCTGTGAACCTGTTTTCCTTTCTTCTTTAGCTGGACTCAGAGTTAACAGCTCGACATGAACTACAAGTTGAAATGAAAAAGATGGAAAATGACTTTGAACAGAAACTTCAGAATCTTCAAGGAGAAAAGGATGCATTGGATTCTGAAAAACAGCAGATTGCCACAGAGAAACACAACCTGGAAACAGAATTGTCCCAGCTCACAGGAGAGGTAACTCTGAACAGGGAAGACAGAGTTCTATAATTGCCCTCTACAGCCCCAGCCTATACAAATCTTAAAGAGCCAGAGTCTGTCATTTCACTGCTAGGGAAGAAGCAGCTACTAATACGTAGATGGTGCATATTTCTTAAATCACTTACTGTTTGGGGTTTTGTTTTGGAAATAAATAATACTAAAGACCAAAAGTTTAGAAATTACAGAAAGACATAGAACAAAAGAAGTATATTCAAAGTTCTTCCCTGATATATTTAGGAATAGCAATGGAATTATTTACTTACTTGCCAATTTTCCCTTATTTTAGTAGTATATGATTTATCCTCATTCTTTGCAGTTGTAATATTTAGACAATTTGTTACATGATATTTTGATAACAATAACTTAAATAGTTATATAATTACCTGTATATCTTTTAAATATTACTACAAATCAAAGGGAGAGTTTAACATAAAAGTTGAAAATTTTAATACAAAGCACACTGAACTAATAAAGTGAAGATTTGAGTTCTAGTTTTGATTGTCACTTTATAGCACTGGGACTTTAGACAAATCATGAGTTCTATCTGATTGTTCTCAGTCCATGTTTAAATAGGAATTTTATTAAGAGGTTTCATAGGGTCTTTCCAGCCTTAGTAGTCCCTGAAGTGGGCTGAGGAGAACTCATATCATTGTTTCTGTAGGTTGCCAAGCTATCCAAAGAACTTGAAGATGCCAAGAAAGAAGTCGCTTCTCTCTCTGCTGCAGCTGTTGCTGTAGCTCCTAGTAGTTCTGCTGTTCCTCCTGCCCCTCCTTTATCTGGTGACCCTGGCACTGTTGCTCCACCCCCAGCTCCTCCTTTACCTGGAGCGCCTAGTATACCACCCCCTCCTCCTCTTCCTGGAAGTAGTACTGTTTTTTCTCCTCCACCCCCCCCTCCTTTGCCAGGGACCTCTCTGCCTGGAGGTTCCAGCATCCCTCCACCTCCTCCTTTGCCTGGGGATGCTGGCATTCCCCCACCCCCTCCCTTGCCTGGAAGTGCTAGTATTCCCCCACCACCTCCCTTGCCTGGGAGTGCTTGTATCCCTCCACCTCCTCCCTTGCTTGGAGGACCAGGAATGCCTCCTCCTCCTCCCCCTCCTCCTCTACCTGGTGGTTCTGGAATCCCTCCACCTCCACCTCCATTTCCGGGAGGTCCTGGCATTCCTCCACCTCCCCCTGGAATAGGTGTGCCTCCACCTCCCCCCTTTGGATTTGGAGTTCCTGCAGCCCCAGTCCTACCATTTGGATTAACCCCCAAAAAGATTTATAAGCCAGAGGTGCAGCTTCGGAGGCCAAACTGGTCCAAGGTGAGACTGTCTATTCATTTCTTCATCAGCAGATCTTGAGAAATCACTTGAATCAGGTGTAGTGGTGCATGACTACAATTGTAGCACTTAGGAGGCTAAGCAGAAGGATTAGGGGTTCTAGGCCATCTTGGGCTATGTAGCAAGACCCTGTCTCAAATCTCAAGCAAACAAAACCTACCACTTCAGTTTCCTACTTTGTATTCTGTGCATGGGTAAGCTTCCCTTTCGTAGAGCTTTTGTCTGTCCATTTTCAAGTTCTACTTGCTATTGGATATTCAGATATTACCATGGAGAGTTCTGCAAGCCTTGCTCTTCTCATTAAGTTTTTTTTGCCTTTTTTCAGAAAATATGAATACTTGACATTACTCATTTTACCAGTGTGTAAATGACTGAAATTATGCTGATTGATTCCATAGGGTAAGAGGCCATTGTGTGGCCCATGATGCCTGTGATTCTGAGCCAGCCTTTTGTTTTTAGAAACTAAGTTAAAATAAATTGAAGCCAGATTGATGGGGGAAATGTAGAGCAAGAGCCGATTTCAAGTAATGCCTCAATACTTCTGAAACAAGGTTTGAGATTAGAAGGAGGACAGGTAGCATGACTGACTAATACTTGACCAGTCACCTGTAAACAAATAGGAAGCATTTCCTCATCCCCATGAAAGACATACTCTGTCTTAGGTTAGCCTTATTCTCCTAAAATGTTGCTGATCACAAGTATAGGCACCTCATTTGCCCCTTACTGAGTTTTCTAGGATTAAAAATTCATGGTTCAACCTAGGAACTCTTACCCATTCTGCCTGTATCCATAGTTTATGGCTGAGGACCTTTCTCAAGACTGCTTCTGGACAAAAGTGAAAGAGGATCGCTTTGAGAACAATGAACTTTTTGCCAAACTTACCCTTACCTTTTCTGCCCAGACCAAGAGTGAGTACCTTCCTCTTTAACGCCAATGTCTAGAATAAGTTTCCCATTCTTGTCCCTTCTCTAGGTGAGAGTGGGAAGATCATGTTGAGTGGAAGAGAGATGGGTTTTCCCATTTAGAAGAAAATAAGTTATTTTTGTATTATGGGATTCCTAGTGTTGTGCAATAGAACTGTTGTACGTAGGTATTCTGTGTTTCTTTAACTATGGGAATGTGAAATTATAGAATATCACAAGCTCAGTTTGAACCCTTTTCTTTCAGTTGTGGGGCTTGAACTCAAGGTCTAGGTGCTATCCCTGTGGTGCTCTACCACTTTGAGCCACAGCTCCACTTATGGTTTTTGAGTAATAAATTGCAGTAAGAGTCTAATGGGGACTTTTCTGCTCAGGCTGGCTTCAAATCTCAATCCTCAGATTTCAGCCTCCTGAGTAGCTAGGATTATAGGTGTGAGCCACCACCATCCATCTTGGATGCATTTTGAAAATCCTCTTGTATGAATTCTGTCACTGCCATCTCCAGCCTAGAGTATTTAATGAGTAATAGTCTTTAATAGGTTGAGTGGCTGAGCAACTAACTGTGTGTGATTCTTTTCTTTTCTTTCCAATATATGCTTTCCATCTCCTGGCCCTTTGCTCCTGCAGCTTCCAAAGGTAAGCATATGAAAGAACCTTTTAGTTGAATCTCTTGAATATTTGAAAACAAATGAAACAGAGATTTCTCTTTAGAAGCAGAGGCCAGAGATTGAGGGTTGGTTTCTCTTGCTAGATTTTTTTTTAAGAGTCCAGAAAGGCTGATAACTGTGGTATTAACTGACAAGAAAGGAAGTTATTTAAAGTTGAAGCTACTATGTACTTGTTTTTCCTTTGGAAGGTAAGTGGTAACTGAAATAGTAATGCCATTATGTCAGTGAAATCTTATGAGACAGGTATAGAAGAATGTTGTCTCCACTCAGCAGAACACATAGAATGGATAGATTACGTTCTTCAGGCTAAATAGCCAAACCTAGATTTTGTTCTTTTTTTTTTTTTTTTTTTTGCCTGTCCTGGGGCTTGAACTCAGAGCCTTGTGTGCTGTCCTTTAGTTTCTTTTTGCGTAAAGCTAGGGTTCTACCACTTGAACCACAGCACCACTTCCAGCGTTTTCTGAGTAGATTATTAGAGATAAGAGTCTCACAGACTTTTCTGCCCAGTCTAGCTTAACCCAGTCTAGCTTCGGATCACTGCCTCCTGTGTAGCTGTGATTACAAGCAGGATCTGCGGATGCCCTGCTGCTTTGTTTTTGTTGTTTTTTTAACTCCAGTCCATAAGTTTTGTATAAATTCTTGTTTTTCTTTTTTACCTTCATTTTTAGAAGCTTAGATTTTTTTTTTCTTTTTAATTGGGAAAGCAATTCTCAAAGCTTAAGAAGTAAAGGCACAATATTTCTCTTTGGTATGAAAAAGGGTTACTTTGTTCCCAGTGCTTTAAACATCACTAGCACAAGTATTTCAGAAAAAGACTTTTATCCTTAATCCATTTCAAAGTATTCCTTCTATACCAAAATGAATAATGAGTCAATTTAGTGTTTGGTTTGGCTCTGAGGATCAAACTTAGGGTCTTGTACAAATTACTTCCTTCACACTGAAATACACTCTCAGCCCCTAATACCTTTTTAAATACTAACACAGGTATTGTCAGATCTCTCATTTGTAGTTTTGTGTGTGTGTTGGTATACTGTGTATATGTGTGTTTTGTTATTGGGGCTTGAACTTTGGGCCTTGTACTCTTACTGGGTTTTGTTTTGTTTTGTTGCTCACAATTGGGGTTCTGCCAGTTGACCCATGCCACTTCTTCTGGCTTTGTACTGGTTAATTGTAGATAAGAGTCCCTCAGATTTGTCTAGACTGGCTTCAAACCTTCATTCTTAGGTCTCAGTCTCCTTTGTAGCTAGGATTCAAGGTGTGAGCTACTGGCACCTGGCTTCCATTCATAGTTTTAATGATGATACAATTACATGATAAATACTCATTGCTGCCCTATGAATATTCTATCATCCAGATGAAGAAATGGAGACATGGGTTAAATAACTTTCAAGACTATATAGTAAGTGCCACAGCCAAAGTTCAAGCTCCAGACTCTGAGGGAACTTTTTGCTCTAACCCTTTGCTTCCCAAAAGTGTTTGTACTTTCCCTATGAGCTTCTCACAGGTTAGATCCAGGTAATTCTGCAGGCTTACTTCAGCAACTGCTTCATTCATTTAGGAACAAACATTCTTTAATTGGCATTGACTCTTGTGGGTACAAAAGGATAGCAACATTAAATTAGGGAAAGTAGATTAGATACTGGCTATTTAGGGTTATAGAAGAAATATGTTCTGATTATGATATATTTATTTCTAGCAAAATTACTCTAGTTGTAGAAATGTCATATTTATCTAGTACAGTAGAAGCTTTTCTGAGGTGATTTCAGTATAGTAGTTGCCATTGTAGATGAGGAAGTTTTTTGAACACTAGGTTTTCATCATACTGCAGTACTTCCCACTTGCTTGCTAAACACAGCTTTCTGCTATTTGTTAAACATGCCTATATCTCCTGTATCTTGTTATCTTGTTGATAACTAAAAACTGGACACATACAACTTCTGTAAGAGTGGGCAGGAGAGAAAACACCTCATTGTACACTTCCGCCTTGTGTAGTCAAAGATGACTTAACCCACTGTTCTAATAAAGCTCAAGAATATGTGTGCCTCTGCCCAGCACAGTGGTGTATACCTGTGATCCCAGCTTCTGGACAGGCTGAAGCAGGAGGATGACAAATTTCAGGTCAGCCTGAACAACTTAATAAGACGCTGTATCAAAATAAAAACTTTAGGGCAAGGATGTCTCAATGGTGGAATACTTGGTTAGTCTGTGTGAGGGCCTAGCTTCAATCCTAAAGTGTGCCCCCTTATTAAGAGGTAGGA
Organism: Dipodomys merriami; assembly: GCF_024711535.1. Taxonomy (NCBI): domain Eukaryota; kingdom Metazoa; phylum Chordata; class Mammalia; order Rodentia; family Heteromyidae; genus Dipodomys; species Dipodomys merriami. The sequence goes on along the minus strand of NW_027204159.1, from coordinate 8,743,517 downwards.
ACTTAAGGATTTGATTTCTTGTTTCTGAACTCTTCTTACAAGTCAGGAATTAATTTATCCCTTGCCAGGGAATATATAAATTCAGATTTATGACTGGTACCCTTCCCTTTCTTTGCTCCCTCCCATTTCCCCTTTCCCCCTCCTTCTCAGTGATCAGTAAGAAGTCTTTTTATCATAGCTTAAAACTACCATCTTTTGAACCAGAAAATGGAGAGTTTGAGTTATGATTGATGGCCTGAAGTGACTTTTCTTTTTAGGTGTATTCTTTACAAAACTATTTTGGGGAAGAACTTAATAGATGTGAAATGCACAATAGGGAGCATTGGACCTGGTAGAGTCTGGAGTGCATTATAGGAATTCTGAACAACAGAACTGTTCTCCAAATGTTTAGTGGCAATAATTTAGAAAAAACTCTGAGCTAGGTGCCCATGGCTCCTGCCTGTAATCCTAGCTACTCAGGAGGCTGAGATCTGAGGATCACAGTTCTGTGCCAGCCTGGGCAGGAAAGCCCATGAGATTTTTATCTCTGGTTAATTATCAAAAAGCCAGAAGTGAAGATGGGGCTCAAGTGGTAGAGTTCTGACCTTGATCAGAAAAGCTCAGGGATAGCGCTGAGGCCCTGAGTTGAAGCCTCGGGACAACAAAAACCTGGCTAGCAAGTAAGATCTTGGTCAAGAATTGAGAGGTTGGTTAAAAAGAAGTTAGGATTTAACTGTGCATACCTTAAGGTTTATACTGTACTCATGTCTCAGAATTTAGGGATAATGAAGGTTTTTGTTTATTTGTTGTCAACAAAGGGTACGTTAACTTGTCTGTTGCACTTATATAACTTTCTGGTTTTCATCTTTAGGCTTCAAAAGTTGCCTATATTAGTGGGCAATCCTGTCTTTCCTGGAAAAATATGAGGTTTTTCTTTTTTCCTAAGATTTTCTTCTGTCCACTAGGGGGCACTCACTCCATTGGCTCGTTATTAGTGTTAGTGAATTTTTATAACTTTCCAGGAACAAGATTTTATAAGAGCTAAACCTGCCCCTCCTTGGTCAAGTGAGTGTCTTGTCAGAAAGACATCTGTTCTATTTGCTTTATTTCTCTCAAGTGTAGGGGATTAGGACCAATGGTACTACACAGCACTTTTTGTCTAAAAGATAAATTACTAATTTGTATTGGAGCTTGAGTAAGATGAGACTATTAGCATAAAGCACTTGGGAAGTTGAAGATAATAGTCTCTTGTGATCTAAAGATAATAGTCTCTTGTGATCTAAAACCATAAATCTTACCCTGTCAACTGTAGCTATAAGGATTCCTGTTCATAGAGTAAGTACCATGTGACCTCTGGGCCCTTATCTCCCTATCACCAGTGATATAAAAATAAATATAATTACCCCTTCACATATCCTTCTTTACTCTAACCATGATATCTTCTGCCATGAATCCACTGAATCCAATATTAATGCCTTTTATGTCACTTCTTAAGAAGGCTCAGACTTGTATAGTTCACTTTCCATTCTCATATTTCAGTCTCTATAAAGTTCTGTCTCCTCCCATCCCACCTCAGCTCTGTGCTCTCTGGAATTCATGGTCCATTACTAACAAAATCTCCTGCATCATTCAAGTTCCATGCTCTAATAGAAACCCAATCTCAGGACATTAGTTTATATCGTTCAGTTCTTTTGTTTGGGCTGTTGACCAACACTGCAAGTTGCTCTTTTCAGTAAATTGAGTTCCTGGTTCCTAGCCACTGCAATGCTATTTTTAATTTAATTTTTAGCAATTAAAAAGGATCTATGTTACATGCAAGAAAGAACTTACACTGTATTATATAAAAGAGTAATGATTCTGCTGATACTCTGTCCTCACAACTCTTTGAATTCTTCTCTTGATCTTGTGCTCACTCTGTCCTATCTCACTGGTTCTCTGTAATCATTATGAATAATTGCAACTGTTTCATAATTTTAGTTTTCAACCCCCCATGATTGTCTTGGCTTTGTGTCTGTCTAGTTCTCCTTTTATCTCTTGTTCTGACCTCATCAGTTCTCCTTCAGCATTGGTACTTGTGATCTGTTTTTAACCTTCATGACTTTACCTTTGGTATTTTTCTTCCATTACTTCTTTCTTGTTTCATCATGTTTACTTGGCAAATTCATATTCTAGCTAATTCCAGCTCTCTGTCTACCCTGCATTTGTAGCTATGCAACTCTAAACATACTCGAGAAAACCACACACTGACCCTCTTTGATATACTTTGTTCATTTGGCTTACAAATAACTTACTCTACTTCACTAGTTCTTCCTTCACATGTTGCTTGGCCCTTGATATTGCCAGGCTGTCATATTTCAAACATTTCTAGTCCTAATCATTTAAATTTCTTACTCTTCTAAATGATTGTCTTTTCTCTCCTCAAAGGCCCAACATCTCTCTCATTCTCAGTTGAGGTTGTTTTCTTTGTACTTCACTGAGAAAATTGAAGCAATCAGAATAGGAACTTTGCAAGACTGTTTCTTTTTCTTTCTCAATCTTCTTTCCTATTACTATGGTCCTGCCTAAAAGTATTTCTGGATTAATGTGATATCTTTAACAAATGTATCTAATACACTAAAAATATAAAGTTTTCAGATCTCCTTCTCTCCTCTACAGTGAGCATAGTTAACCAAACCTTGTATGTGCATATACTTTTCAGGTTCAGGTGTAGTTCATGTGAGAAAATACAGGAATCTTCCAAACAGAACCTTATTTGAGAATTAAGGAGCAAGGGATCTGTCACATGTTATATACTTACCGCTCTGCATTTACTATCACATGGTTTAGCATCTTTTGTGAAATTGCATATAAGTCCACCTCATTTTTTCTTTTGTGTAATTATTTCTAATGGATAGTTAGTTTTCATATGGTTAATATGTAACCACCATTGAAAACTTTACATTTCCATTTTTTGTATTATAAGCAATGATACAGGAAACATCCTATTATATTTATCTTTGCATACTTAGTTTTTGCACAGTAATTCGTTAAAAGTAAAATTTCTGGATCTAAATCACTGTGTATAGGATTATACCAATTTACATTTTCTTACCACAAATTATCCTGATATGTAATAGGGTAAAATAATACCTTAATCCACTAGTAAGATTACTAATAAGCTTTCCTTCATATATTCTTTCCTCAGCTATAAAATGAGATAAGATGAAGATAAGTTTTCAATTCTGAACTTATAGTGCTTTTGCCCTCCGTGATGTTGGTATTATCTGTAGTTAGCACAAACTTTTGAAAACTTTCTAAATTTTTTTGTTACTTTGTTTTTTTGGTATGAATTTAATTATCCTGTGACTGCACCAGGGTCAGACATCAGAAACTGCTGTTTTCTTACAACTAGTTTTTTGGGGGGATGTAGAACTAAAGTAGGGAATAACTTTAAAACCTGTGCTTGAAGGCTGGCAGACTTTTCCCCAGATGATTTACTGGTGGAGATTTAAGAAGAGTGTTATCAGATAAAGAAATTAAACTTTAATTTCTTCTAAACTTGATATATCTATTATTTGTCTGTAGAATTGTGCTTTTCTCCTTTTCTGCCACCAGATGGCACATGGATCTCTTCTGTTTTTGATGTGTCATTGTTACGCTTGGTAGTGATGCAGTCACGTTCAGTTGTGATGCAGTCACGTTAGAGAGTGGCAAGCTCCGTTGCTTTGAGATGCAAATTCTTAGAATACTGCCCTCTGCTGGTCAGAAAATTTATTTGGAGGACTGATCAGCAGTAATTACAGCAGGAAGCTATATATGCCTTGCCTTTTGTCAGAAACCTTGTCTTTCTGCAGTTAGGCTTTTGTTCTCCTGGGGAGTTTTTTCAGCCAAATTATTTTAAAGGAACAGTATTAATATGCTTTTGGAGGCCTTAAGACTGGAGAATATTTTTCTTTTTAATCTGATAGTTTCATGAAATCAGCTTTTCAGAGTTTAAAGAGATTAGATTTTTAACAACTTGCCTAGTTCACGATATAATCCCATTATATAACACATTCATAATCTTGTCTCTGTCACATTTCTATTAAAGAGCTATTTCAAACACATAGCAGAATCTATTCTACTGGGTACACATTGTGATTTATTAATTTCTCATCTCAAGGTAATGCTATATTTTAGAGCCTATTTCTAGCATTAAACTGCATTAAACTGTTGCATATATATGCAAGCTGAAAATTCCAAATTTGATTTCTTACAAAATGTCCTGTTAAGTCTCATTATTAGCACTTAGATCACCTACGAGGGGCTCATCATAAAGTTCTGTCATTTTGATGCAATCATTTCTTGCATTTACATGTCCATTGGTAATAGTAATTGTCAGGCTTTAGTATGCACAAGGATTACCTGAGATTGATGTTAAAGGAGTAGATTCCTCTCCACCTCTGGAGCATACAAATGGAAATGACCATAGAAGAATATATTTCTAATAAATAATTATTAGAAATAGTAATGACTTGTCCATTGCTTCAGTATTTATTTCTTCTTCCATTTCTGCTGTCTACTGTAGTCTATAAGGTACTCTCTGTTTTCATAATAACATTTCCATTCCTCTATCTGAGTAAATGTATGTGTTGTTCTTGTCTTTACAGAAATCATATGAAATTAATTGGGAAATGATTTGACATTTCCTACTTACTGCTGTTTTGGAAGCATTATTTCAGAGGCACTTGTTTTTATAATATTTTCTTCTTATCCTCTTTCAAGTCAATCTCAATAACATCTTAGAAGGATGTTCTGACAAAGTTTTCTGGAGTTAATGAAGTAATTGGGAACTTTTATTTTTATAGACTGACTAGGCTACAAGGATAGATAATAGGTAGAGAGCATTGTACTTGACAGTCTGTAGAACAAACAGGGAGCTATAGAAACTGGAAGAGATTGAGATCAGGATGGAGTGAGGTATGGCTTGCAGATACAACCCTTGTTCATGTTTCCTTATTCTGTTGTCATGAAGATCTAGGAGATATGTTTAGGAGGACAGATGGGTTCTTCAGGAAGTGTTAGCAAAATGGAGGTACAGGGTGAATAGAATATTGTTTCAGGGTTCTTTGCCCAGAGGTGCTGCTTCAAGGGGAATGCTTTATTGATGATTCCTTAATCAATCTTACATACTTTGGGGAATTTTTGCATCTGATAGTGATCAAGTCTCACAGTAACAAGTATTAGGGTATCTCTACCACAGTTTTATTTTTGCTTCTATATAATCTTTTTCTATACTAGGCAACACAAGCAACACAAGTAGTTACTAATTCCTATCCATCCATCCCATTTTCTCCATCCTATAGAGGTAACCATTTTTATTAGTTTCTTTATTACCCTTCAGGGCTTTCATAAGCAAATACTAATAATAGATTCTAATCCTTCTTGCATACCAAAGTAGGATTACCATATTGTTCTATGTTGCTTCTATATCCAGAAGATTGTTCATGTAAAGATCTTCCTTGGAAGTGGCGCTGTGGCTCAAGTGGTAGAGTGCTACAGTGCCCAGGCCCAGAATTCAAGTCCCAGGACTGAATCTCCACCCCCCCCCCCCAAAAAAAAGATCTTCCTCATTTAAAAAAATCTTAAATTCGAAGTCTTTTAAAAATGCATTCCTTTTTATAATAAACATGAGACTATGACAAAAATAGAGTAATGAAATCTGTTCTTTTTTGAAATAGTAGCCACATTATCCCATTTGCTCCAGCTACATCTTAGCTTACATATATATCCTTTGGTTCTCTTGGCAACTCTCTTATGTAATCATGGACTAAAGAGTTAATTGCCCATGCTTCCGGCTCTGTAAATGTAAAGCAGCTCACACTAGAGCCTTATAGTTATAATGGTGTGAAGAGAGAGTTGAAAATTTCTAAGAGACCTCTATATCTAACTTCTCCATCACTTGGACAGAATATTTGGGTAGGACCAGAACTTTGTTATCACTAACATAGGGACATTTCTCCATGAAAGCATGTGGCCTTTTTCTTGTTTCTGTCTCATTTTTGTTCTGGAGACAAATTGCTTTAGAATTAATTCTGTAATAATTCTTTACTTTAGAATTCTTGCCAATAGCCAGTGGAATGACAGAGAAGAACGCTTACTATTTGATGTTTGATGGGGAACATGCTTATATTACTTTTTTTTTGCTTTGTTTTCTCTGTTTTTTTGTTTTGTTTTGTTTTGAACCCAGGGTGATGCATGCAAGGCAAGCACTCTACCACTGAGCCACCTTCCCAACCCCCCATATTACTTTTATAACAGGAATAAAAGGGTTTGAAAGAAAAATTATCAATATCCAGAATGCTTGAAGAAGGGGTATGTAGAAATATGTGACTGTAATATTATCAACCACAGTACAAAGTACAAATACCTACATAAACAAGAGCTGTTATTTGCTCTTTTGTTGTTGTTGTTAGTATAAAGGTGATATACAGAGGGAATAGTTATGCAAGTCAACTAAAGAGTACTTTTCTTTTGGGTACTATCATCCCTTCCCTTACTTTCTCCCAGTTTTCAGCATCCTTTTCTTCTGTAATAATTCTCACCTGCTTTAAGAGCTAGTTTCTCTTTAAAAAATCAGATTCCAATATAATTTTTTTTCCTCTAAGCTCTGTTGTTCAAGGAAACTCCAGTTAAGTAAGAGGACATTGGTAACATAATTTCTGCAAGATTGGTTACAATTATTATTCTCTCTTGACCCTACAGTAATTCCAACTCTATTGTAAAAATCAGTGATTAGTGCTATGTGTATCTTTGCATTCTTTTTTGCAAGAAAAACTGCGAAAATTCTCTCAAAAGCAATGTCATTTTTCTATTCTGCTTGCAATTTTCTTTTCAGCCACGGAGTGTGCGCAGTTGAGCTGTTTTGGCTCAAGTTCCAGATTGTGAGGTCAGAGTCTAGGGATTGGAGGAGAAGATCAGGTGACTTTCAGTAACTGTGATGCTCATCCCACCCCTGTCCCCACCCTTTACTTCCCTCCCCTCCTCCTCCTCCACCCTTTCCTGGCTTCCATCTCTGGAACAAAGAAGGGAAAAAAACAGCAGTATGACGAAAACCAGCAGCTGCCTCTGCGGACTTAGACTGGGGGCTGGGTGTTTATTCCATCTGTTCTCTTTGTTTTGCTCTTACCCTGTTACTTCCTTTCCCTAACCCTGAATGAAATGGAGGGTATTTCTAGAATCCTTTGTTAGAGTGGATGGTTTAGAAATCTGCAGTTTACTCAGTACTTAGTGGGTATGGGTGAGATAATAGAAATAAAAATTGCTCAGAAACTCCTACAAATAATGAAGGTATTGCCTTCCTCCTGTTTTATTCATGCCTGCCTGTTTAATGTCAGATATTATGATGAGGCTCATCACCTATTTCTAATTCTGAAAACATTTCTGTAATGCCCTGCAGTATTAGCTTAGTTTCATAACCAAGAAATATGAAGTACAATATTAATGTGCCCATTGCTCATTAAGATCTTACAACAAGTAAATATACCACAAACTGAGATCTGGGGCTCAGAATGCAGCACTTGGTGAAAGAGAAACCTGAGATGCCTGCTCCAGGGAATGCCACGGTGTCAGTGTCCCTAGCTTTCACCAGTCCACAGTGTCCTGATTTCTTCAGAATACATTTCAAGGAAACAAAATGAGGTTAAGGGCAGCGTGTAGATTAAAAATAATTTTAAAAATATGTCAGCTAGCACCACATGGGGACCTTATTTAGATCCTGACTTAAGCTGTGTAAAACAAACGTGGAATTTAAGACGACTGAAAATTGATATAATAATAGGATTACAGCGTTTTTGTTTTTTTTTTAAAGCCATTATCTTTTAGGGATACATGCTAACATAATCACAGATGATGTGATGCTTGGATTTAGAAGCAGGTAGGAGCTGGTGAAAAAACAGTTGGCTTTGGATATTTGGTTTTTCCCATAGTAAAAATTATCTTTTAGAAAGGAAAATGAATTTTTTCTAGTCCTTCTCCCCTCACCCCCCAATACCTTTTTTCATACCCTCTGTCCCGTCCTTTTGCAGATACACCCAGTTCCATGCTTGGGGCAGTGTCTGTCTTTCCTGTCCCTGCCTACTCACATCTCAGGAGCAGATCTCTTTTTAGCACTCCCTGAGTCAACATCCTGGGTGTGCTGGGAAAGTGGCTGTGAAAAAATTCAGAAATTATATTGTCTGAATGACCAAACGTTTTGTGAAAACTTTGAGCCTGGCTTTTTTGCTCCCCTTTCCATACTTACTTCTTCCTAACTCTCATTAACTGGTTCTTATAGCTTTATGGTTCTGTCTTGCTTTGTTTGTGTCTTTCAGGTGTATTTATTTCTGACAGCTTACCTTATCCTTCCTTATCACCAGAGCATCCAGCTTGATTCAGTTCTGTGCCCTAGAAGTCAGTGATAGGAATCTGGTGACCTTTGGGCAAAGATAACCACTCTTAGGTGGGCCTGCTGTTTTCCTCTTTTGTTGTATACACTTTAAAGTGTGGAATTTTTCCCCCTCATGTAGATTACATCTCTGAGGAATATAAAGTAGAAATCCTCTACGTAGACTGTTTCTCTTATTAACCCATGACAAGACTCTTCTGGTCTTTCTTCCCAAAATCAGAGTTCACGGAAAGCTTACAATTCCATAGCTGTCTTTGTTAGGATTCATCACGAACATCTCAGGGCACCACTCAGAGGCAGGCAGGTACAAGAAAAAGATTATTATGAGGTTTATTAGAGGGGCCACATCTCCCCTGGGAGAGGGAGCAATATGGCATCTGCCCCTATATTGGTAAGTAGCTTTGGGGTAGTAGCCAGGAAAGAGCGCAGGTAGGTGGGGGGGGGGGGGGAGAGGGAGTGGCCAGCTATATGGCAGGAACTCTAGGGCAGAGAGGAGCTTAGGTCTGGGTGGAGCTAAGGACCAGAGGTGGGAATAATGCTAACAGTCTTAACTCTCATAGAAAGTTTGTTGCTTAGAATGTTATTAATAAGTATTCTAATTTTTAAATGTATATAGGAAATCAGGTTTCTTCCAAAAAGATTGATTTTCCTCAGAGAAAACGATAATAATGCCAAAATCCACCTGATTTTTAAAAATGATGATGATGATGGTATGTGTGTGATGCTAGGGACCAGACACAATGTCTCATGTATGGTAGGCTCTTTACCACTGATCTATGTCCCTACTGAGTATGATAGCCCCAACTGGCTTTTGTGTTTTTAACTTCCTGTGGTGCTTCTGTGCTTATGATATATGATTCTTATCACCTCCCTTTAGGAATGTTGGAGAATCAGCATATTAAGGGTTACCATTCGTGATTCAGATCTATAGATATTTCCACTTTTCTCTGCTTCACTGTGCATTCTTTTTAGTCTTTAGGAATTGGCAAACTCATTGGAGCTGAAGCATTAAGATTATGAACAATGTTCTCTGTAGAGTAAAAGCAAATAAATTATCTTGGGCAGAACAAGTAATGTTTTGGTCTTGAGTGAGTAATAATTACAATTGGGTGGAGTTGCTTTATAGTTTAGCCTGAATCTCTAGCTCTGCAGATATAACTGGCTTTAGAGATAGTCCGTTCCTAAAGTCCTTTTCTCCAGCCCACTTACTCATACTTACCTGTAATTCTTAGGAACTCTGTTTCCAGGATGTTAGGCAATTCCCCACTCCTCCACTTCCTGTTTGTGGTCTTCATTGAGAGAATCCTGAAACAGGAATTCCTGGGGAAGTGATGACTATAGCAATGAGGTGTGGGGCAGGGGAGGGAACCTCTTTTCCCTTCTGTGAACTCTGAGGAACTGTTACTAACCATATCCAAGCAATAACTGGGGTAAGGGATGCTGATATTTTGCTTTGACTCTTGTCTTTAGACACTGAAAATTGCTGTTCTCTTTTTGTGCCTCAATTTCTGCTTCTTAAAATTTAGACTTTAATATAGGTATCCAGGATCATGACAATTATCTGACCTCTAGGATTGTTTTGACATTAAAAATAGGGAAGATTGAAAAAAATATGGTCCCTATGTTGGACAGCAGGGGGTGCCCTTTCTCTTTGCTTTATTGCCTGGCACTCCCTGCTGCATTCAGCCATTTTAGACAGATTGTTTTGCTCCTAGCTAACTCCATTTTGTGTTTGTGACGCAGGAGGGAAAAAAAAGAATTGGGTAAAGGTGGAGTCCGATTGGGGGAGGGAGGGAAAGAGGCTGAGGCAAAGCTACAGACTGTTTTACTCAGCAGTGGCTCACAAGGGAATACCTTGCTTCAGGCTGCCTATCTGCATCCTGAGCAATCGATGCTGCAAGTCCCTGCTAGCTGAGCAGAGAGCAAAGTGATGTTTGCCTCCTGATGCTGCTAACAATAAGATGCTGGCTTTGGGGACAGAGGCAGGATCTGTCCTGTCTCATCTAGACTCTAAACCTCGATTAGGTGATTATGCTACAGAGATACTTAGAGTGGCATTCCCAATTATAGGATCAACAAAGAAAAAATACCTCCCTCTCAAAGAAGGAAAAAACGCACCCTTTTCATTCATCTGTCTGGGAAAAAAAATCAGAAGTCTTGATTCTTCTGAAATGTTCTGGATTATTTTTTTAATGTTAAAACCAAAGTGCATACATAATATGTATGCACACATATCTGTATATAAAGAGAATCATATAAATATCTATTTTTCCATTGTCCTGTTTAAAAGTTTATCAACCAAGCCGGGCGCTGGTGGCTCACGCCTGTAATCCTAGCTACTCAGGAGGCTGAGATCTGAGGATCGCGGTTCAAAGCCACCCCGGGCAGGAGAGACCGTGAGACTCCTATCTCCAATAAACCACAAGAAAACCGGAAGTGGCGCTGTAGCTCAAGTGGTAGAGCGCTCGCCTTGAGCTGAAGAGCTGAGGGACAGCGCCCAGGCCCAGAGTTCAAGTCCCACTACCGACCAAAAAAAAAAAAAAAAAGTTTATCAACCAGTCTTACTTCACACACCTGCATCAACAACTTTCTTGCCATCTAGTTTATCCTCATTGATCCTATAAACTGTAAGTAGTTCAGATTGTGTGTCAGAAAAACACTTTAAAATTACCATCATCACATACACATATTTTTAATTCTTTCGGATATCTATTGTTAAAATTATCTTGTAATTTTTAGTTAATTTGAATCAGAGCCAAAGAAAGACGTCACATGGCAGTTAGTGGTACATCAGTAGGTTCTTTTACAGCTTGCACTGCTCTTTTAATTAATTTATCTTAATTATCTTGCAATGTATTTGATAAAGATCTTAAGGAAAGAGAGAGGTTCAGGTCAAAACTGAGAAGATACACAGCATAGTCTCTCAGCTTGATTTACCCCCCAGAAGATGATGTGAAAGAACAATGCTCAAAAAAGAGCCAGACTCTTGTTCTACTAATATGGCAGTCTGTTGCCTAAAGTCTTAAAAATTTTCATGCTAGAGGTGTGGCTCAATTGATAGAGCACCTGCCTAGCAAGTATGAGGCCTGAGTTCAATCCCCAGTATTAGGGGAAAAGAAAAGTTTGCAGACTGTCTCTGTTTTTAACAGAGAACATTGTCATAAAAATAGATCACATCCTTCCTAGGAGTAAAAGAGATTTTGAGCTTTGGGGTAGAGTGTTTATCTCCTGTGTGATAGCTGCATTCTTGGGATGTTTGCCTATCAATTTTCTTACAAAATACTTTAAAAAAAAAAAAAGCAAGTTATCAGTCTTCCTGATTAGACCTAATAAGTTTACAACATTTCATGGACTGTTTTACAAAGATAACACAATAATGTTGTGTTAGTATGGGGTGGCTTTCATAGTTTTATGACTACATCCCCCCTCTTCATGCCATTTTTTGAGATTTCTGGGACTGTTGAGATGAAACCTCTTGCTTAGTGCTCTTTTTTGCCTTCTGAAATGAGTTGTGACTCTGACCTTCAGTGGCCACATTCTACTCCCTTGCTCTAAGACAGAGTACAGATTATAGAAGGAAAGTTACAGGGTCTAACTTCTTGGCAAGACTGTCAGAGCACTTGTAAAGTATGGTCCTTGGAGACGAGATTGGCTCCATGTTTAGTTTGGAAACTATAGTTCCTACTAGTGACTGACTTAGAAGCTGTTGAAGAGGTCACAGTTGTAGCAGCTAAGAAACCTGGACCTTGCCACTTGGTTGGTGGTGTATTTGTTTTGTGTGGGGAGTTGATTTTTTTGTATGTGTTTGGTAGTGTTGCAATTTTTTTTTTTTTTTTGGGTCCGATCATGGGGTCTGAACTCTGGGCCTGGACGCTGTCCCTCAGCCCTTCAGCTCAAGGCTAGTGCTCTACCACTTGAGCCACAGCGCCACTTTCAGCTTTTTTTTTTCTTTTTGCTCATGTGGTACTGAGGAATTGAACCCAGGGCCTCATGTATGCAAGGCAAGTGCTCTACCACTGAGCCACCTTCCTAGCCCCTAGTGTTGCAAATTTTAATTCAAAATAGACCCTCTGAAAATAATAGGTTTAAAAAGTCCAGCAAGCTCTCTGAATTTACAAAATTATACTAACAGCCACATACCAGTTTCACAAGCGCCTTGAAATACATATTAAACATGCCAGTGTTTGTATCACTTTCCAACTGTCATTCTCCATATAGTTTTAGACAGGCTTCTCCCAATGGGTTGACTCCAGTCTAAGTCAGAGGTCCACATCACTAGCTCTGGCATTTCATTTTCGTATGTGGAAAAAACAAGGTTTACTGCCACATGTCTTAGCCATGGTCACTTGAGTGACAATGGTCTCTTTTTTACTGCTGTCTATACAATCAGTCTTTGCAAAGACTCTCTTCCTCCCTCTTTGCTGAGCTACTCTGTACCCACTTCTGTTTTTGTCCTTTATGAGTTTTGTACACTTCTACATACTGACATTGGATCATTTTATTTTATTTTATTTTATTTATTTATTTATTTTTTTTGTCGGTCGTGGGGCTTGAACTCTGGGCCTGGGCGCTGTCCCTCAGCTCTTCAGCTCAAGGCGAGCGCTCTACCACTTGAGCTACAGCGCCACTTCCGATTTTCTGGTGGTTTATTGGAGATAGGAGTCTCACGGTCTCTCCTGCCCGGGGTGGCTTTGAACCGCGATCCTCAGATCTCAGCCTCCTGAGTAGCTAGGATTACAGGCGTGAGCCACCAGCGCCCGGCTGGATCATTTTATTTTGAGGCATCATTGTTCTGAGCCTTCTATCCTTGGCTTAGAAGAGCTAGAGGCTGGATCCTCTATGTTTTGACTTTGATGTTAATGTTAAGTGCTAAAATTTTGCTATCCTGAACTAATGCTACATTCTTATAGCAGGGCTGGGAAAGGAGCATCCTGCAGATACTCCATTATGACTCTGCTGCTGGTTGGCAACATTCTTCCTAATCCAGCATCAAAGCTGAACCAGAGCTAGCAGTCTGGGCATGTGAAAATACAATAGACGATGCCCAGAGAAATGCCTTTCTTACTCCTCTCACACTTTTCCTGTTTACATTTTACACAAGTGATATGTTAAAATCAAAGTCAAGCTGTTTTACTTTATCGTTATTCCATCTAGACTTTGCCTGGGCAGAATATATAGCTTTTACATGGTTGTAATCAGATATATTTGTATGTGTGTTTACATGTGTGGTATAGCATATAAATCATATGGGTATAAGCTAATGAACTTTCAAAAAACTAAAAGTGAAATTTATATCCATAGAATTAGTAACTATTATCCTACATGAAACACCATAGATTCCTTTTTCTGGATCCTATTATTCATGATATGTTTTCCTGTTTGCTTACTCTGATAATATACATTAAAGTATTTTTAACTCATGCCACTTTAAAAAATAGTTAAGTAGGGGCTGGGAAGGTGGCTCAGTGGTAGAGCGCTTGCCTTGCATGCATGAGGCCCTGGGTTCTATTCCTCAGCACCACATAAGCAAAAAGAAAAAAGCTGGAAGTGGCGCTGTGGCTCAAGTGGTAGAGCGCTAGCCTTGAGCTGAAGAACTGAGGGACAGGGCCCAGGCCCAGAGTTCAAGCCCCACAACCAGGCCCCCCCCCCTAAAAAATAGCTAAGTAGAATTCAATATTTGTTTACACCAAACTTCCTGGTTTATATTACATAATTCTGAAATTCATCCATTTCGATTTCTATTCCTACCAGAATCTTAGGCCATGCCTTCATCAGTTAACTGGAACACTATATACTATATACCCTTCTAATTTTTCTGAATCAACCTCATTCACAGATATTGTCTATTGCATATTAATACTTTCAAGTATTTTGCTTCTTTTTCATTTATGAATTGAAGGTTTTATCTATTGCCTCAGTGCTATGAGAGTTAGGATGTATGTGTTAATTCTATTGTTACCTTTATTTCTCTTCTTCAAACTATCACTTAATTTTTGTTTGTTCTTTTAATATTTAACTTGTTTCTGTTAAATATAAAAAATACAGAAAGCTACATGGAACAGAAATATAATTTAATGAATTTCATAAGGTGTGTGGTTTCATACATACCATGTTAGAAGACGCTTTATAGATAAAGTCCATAGGAGTCTCTCTGTGCTCGTCCCAAGAATGACCACTATCCTTGCCTATAGGATAACCACTTCTTTGTATTTCTGTTGTGCTGTATCTGTCACCAAAGTTTGCGTTTCTGAACACTACAGTTTAGTTTTGTCTATGATTTTAAGTTTTACCAGCAAGTTTTATTAATACGGATTAATGGATTTCACTGTGACAGTTCCATATATGTATTGATCATGTCTACCCAGCCCTCTCTTCCCATTCTCCTAGTTCCTCTTTGGCTTTCTCTATATAAGAGAAAATACTCAATAATTGTATGTCTTTTTTTTTTTCCTTTTTTCTTTTTCTTTTTGCCAGACTTGGGGCTTGAACTGAGGGCCTGGGCACTGTCCCTGAGCTTCTTTTGCATAAGGCTAGCCTTCTACTACCTAACCCTCAGGGCCACTTTCAGCCTTGGTCTGTTTATGTGGTACTGAGGAATCGAACCCAGGGCTTCATGCATAAAAAGCAAGTACTCTACTACTAAGCCACATTCCCAACCCTCAAAACTTGTTATTTCTATATCTAACTTTCCTTCATTTCATATTGTCTTCCAGTTCTATCTCTTCCTACAAATGACAGGATTTTATTCTGTTTTACTAGCCTGTGATCTTGAAGGTCCTTTCCATTTCCTTTATTCCATAGATTCCTACACCACCTCCTTTTACAAAATGACATACAGTCATTTTGTAAACACAGTTGAATTTGTTTTGTGTTATTTCTCATAACACGGATTTTGTCATTGTTATAATGTAGTCTGTATGTTTCTGTCACCTGTGTTTGCTGTTAATTAGTCATTTGATCTAAAGGCTTAATAGAATGGAGCTCTTTATCAAGACAAACTTCTTGACATCTTCGTATTAGGCTTAGGTTTTTATTGGGAAGACATGGGATTTCCTATTGCACCTTCTGTGAATTTAGAAGAGATTGATTTTCAGTATACAGAGCTGTTTCTTAAGGTTACAAAATGGTGGTAATCCTAAAAAAAGGAAGTCTTTATATATCTAGACATCAATTCTTTGGCAGTTTTACAAGTAACTTTTCTATGTTCTTACAGTATTTTAGTAAATGGAAGTTTTTGTAAAAAACTTGACTTTGCCAATCTTTCCTTTTGTGATTCATATTGTATTTTAAGAAATCCTTCAATCATCAACATAATTCATCCTTTAGTTTTACTACTCAAATTGTTTTTAGTTGGTATGATACTGGCTTATGTATGGATATGATTTCTTTTTTTCAAATATATGCATAGTGGTCCTGATTATTAGGAGGTCTGTTTTTTTTCTCACAGTATCTGGTGTGCCAGGTTTGGCACACCAAGTGTGTTGATTTGTGAATAGGTCCTTTTTCTAGAGTACTCTTTTTGTTGTTCATTTGTCTCTCCTATGCTAATATTACATGACCTTGAATATCACAGTTTTTTATTTTGTATTGGTATCACCCATCTTCTGCTGGTTCTTGAAAAATGTCCTAGCATGTCTGAAGATGTATCTCAGTTGTAAATGGTATGATAATCATGTGCAAAGCCCTGAGTACAGTTACCTTCGTAGGCTGAGTGTGGTGGTTTATCCCCGTAATTCCAGCTACTTAGAAGGAAGAGATTTGGGAGGATCCAGAATCAAGGCCAGCCAGTACAAAGTTAGGGAGACCCCATTTCAGTTAAAAAGCCAGATATATTGGTGTACTTTTGTCTAGGATGCTCAATTAGGAGGATTATTGTCACATTGGCACCCAGCAAAAACAGAAGACTCTACCTGAAAAATAAAGGAGAAAAAAGGAGTAGATGGGGATAATGCCTGCTAAAGCATAAAAACAAGTTCAAACTCGGTACCACTGACATGTAAATAAGTAAACCAGTCCTACCTCTTCTTGGCCCCCTCTTTTTCCATATAAATCTTAAAATTAGCTTACCAATTTGAAAGATGAAACCTGTTAAGATTTTTTTTTTATTCTGTTCATTCTATAAAGTAATCTGGGATGAATTGACATCAGTGAATTCAGCAAACCTCTGAGACAAAATATCATTGAACTGCATCCCAGGCCCTAGTCCAGTATTTTGTTCCTGATGTTAGCTATTCATTTATTTCCAAGTATTGAAATGAGTAATCAACTATCCAGTCTATCAACCCCTTCTCTCTCTCTTTTCTTTTTGGTCAGTTGTGGGGCCTGAACTCTGGGCCTGGGCGCTGCCCCTCAGCTCTTCAGCTCAAGGCTAGCACTCTACCACTTGAGCCACAGAGCCACTTCCAGCTTTTTCTGCTTATGTGGTGCTGAGGAATCGAACCCAGGGCCTCATGCATGCAAAGCAAGCACTCTACCATTAAGCCATCTTCCCAGCGCCCCCCTTTTACTTATTCTACTTTCGTTTTCAGTCGTTTTTCTTCATACATGCTTTTGAGAATATACGTTTCTGTTTAATTTAGTTTTAATTTTAATTTAATTTAATTTTTTGCCAGTCCTGCGGCTTGAACTCAGGGCCTGGGCATACTGTTCCTGAGCTTCTTTTGCTTAAGGCTAGTACTCTTCCACTTGAGCCACAGCACCATTTCCAGCTTTTTCTGTTTATTTGGTACTGAGGAATTGAACCTAGGGCTTCATGTATGCAAGGCAAGCACTGTACCACTAAGCCACATTACCAGCCCTGTTTAAAATAATTTTGTAGGTGCTTCACTTAAGTCCTGGTAGAAAGTGTGTTGCTTTTTCACAGTTCTAAAGGATAGAAATCTGATATAAAGGGGTTAGCAGACTCAGTTTCTTCTGAGGCCTTTCTTAGCTTGCAGATAGCCGTCTTTTGCTGTATCATGTGTTTTTTTTTTTCTTTCACATGCTTATTTCTAATTTTCTAATTATTCCACATTTTCTCCTTTCTTGTAAAGACATCAATCAGATTAGATGAGAAACCACTCGAATGCCTAATTTTTAACAAACTACAAGTTTAACAACATTCTGAGTTTTGGGAGCTTAGGACTTTACCATATTCAGTTGAGGAGAGCAGAATTCAGCCTACAATAGAGAGCATTTCTAGTTATCATTTAGTCCAGAAAATTTGTCTTTTTCTTTTTTAGTACTAAGAGAATAGAACCCAGTTTTGAATATGTTGACAAGCCTCTACCACTCAGCTACATCCCCAAACCTTTTCAATGGGTTACATATTAATTTCCACATATATACAGTGTATTTGTTTCCTATTGCTGTGAAAACTAGTTACCCAAACTTAGTTGGAACAATACAGATTTATTTTATTTTATTTATTTTTTGTTGGTTGTGGGGCTTGAACTCTGGGCCTGGGTGCTGTCCCTCAGCTCTTCAGCTCAAGGAGAGCGCTCTACCCCTTGAGCCACAGCTCCACTTCTGGTTTTCTAGTGGTTTATTGGAGATAAGAGTCTCACAGATTTTTCTTCCCCGGGCTGGCTTTGAACTGTGATTTGCAGATCTCAGCCTCCTGAGTAGCTAAGATTACAGGCGTGAGCCACTGGTGCCCGGCACAATACAGATTCATTACCTTTCACTTCTGGAGGATTTTCTTCTCTTTAAGTTCTGGAGGATATAGATCCTGAAGTCCTGGTGGTGTGGTGTGTTCTATCTGGGGGTTCTAAAGGAGAATGTTTCCTTGCCTTTTCCAGTTTCTAGAAGCTTGTCTGCATTCTTTGTCTTTGGCTTCTTATTACACACTAAAGCCAGCAACATACGTTCAAATTTTTCTTCATCACATCTCCCTGTCCCTGACCCTCCTGTCTCCTTCTTAAAATAATCCTTTCATTTATATTCTGAACAGTTTAGATAATCCAAAATAATTCTCTCATCTCCGATCTTTAAATTATTCACATCCATAAAGCCCCTTTCGCCAAGTGAAGTTTTTATATTCATAGGTTCCAAGGGATTTGGAGTTTTCAGGGACTTGTGTTGTTCTTATTTCTAGATATTGTGTTCTGGTCAGTGCTCTTGTGCTTTGTATATTTAAAAATACTTGAAGAGCATTTCTATATTTGTTTCATGAAGTGCTCTGTATACTTCCATTAGTTCCTTTTTGTGATGTTTACACCTTCCATATTCTTTTTTTTTTTTTTTGGGTCGGTCGTGGGGCTTGAACTCTGGGTCTGGGCACTGTCCCTCAGCTTTTCAGCTCAAGGCTAGCGTGCTACCACTTGAGCCACAGCAACACTTCCCCATATTCTTATTTTTTGTTTGATTGTTTTATCAGTTATTGAGAAAAGTAGTTAAAATGTTATATGCAATGCATTTTGCATTGTAGTGCTGTCAGTTTTTACTTTATGTATTTGAAGACATATATCATATATATATGTATTTATATGAATTTTAGGCTTTTTCTGTTTATGTGGTACTGAAGAATTGAACTCAGAGCTTCATGCATGCTAGGCAAGCATTCTATCACTAAGCCACATTCCCAGCCTTTAAGATATATATGTATGTGTGTGTGTGTGTTTATTTTTTTGTTTGTTTTTTGTTTTGTTTTGTTTTGCTCGGTTGTGGGGCCTGAATCTGGGCCTAGGCTCTGTCCCTCATCTCTTCAGCTCAAGCTAGCACTCTACCATTTGAGCCACAGTGCCACTTCCAGCTTTTTCTATGTATGTGGTGCTGAGGATCCAAAACCAGGGCCTCATGGCATATAAGGCAAGCACTGTACCCCTGAGCCACCTTCCCAGTCCCGACATATATTTTTTTATCTGGGTGCTGGTGGCTCACACCTGTAATCTTAGCTACTCAGGAGGATCTGAGTTCAGAGCCAGCCCAGCCAGGAAAGTCCATGAGATTCTTATCTCCAATTAAGCCCCAAAACATCAACAACAAAAACACCAAAAAAACAAACAAACACAGAAGTGGAGCTGTGGCTCAAGTGGTAGAACACAAGCCTTGTACATAAAAACTCAGGAATACCACCTAGGTCCTGAGTTTAAGCCTCAGGACCAGTAACCCCCCCCCCACCCCCCAAAAAATTGGCATTTCAGACTTTCAGAAAAGTTGTAGAATAGTATAGAAAAAAATCCTACACTTCACCACATTCTTCAAAATGTTTACATTTTCTATTTGCTTGATTTTTCTGTTTGCACATATGTTATGTATGTATATACATATGTTCGTTTTCTTCTGAACCATTTAAGGGCAAATTGCAAGCATGATGCCTCTTTATAATTCTTCAGTGTCCATTTTCTAATAAGAGGTTTACAAACACGGGATGGTTATCAGAAGTAGGAAATTAACATAAAAATAGTTATGAATCAGTAGACTTCAAGTTTTGCTAGTTCCCTCCACCCCTATCACCCTGGTCCTGGAGCTTGAACTCGGATCTAGGCACTAAATATCACTGAGCTTTTGTGCTAAAGGCTAACACTCTACCACATAAGTCACAGCTCCACCTTTTTTTGGGGGGGGGCGGGGTTTACAGACTTTCTGACTGGGCTGGCTTCGAACAGCAATTCTCAGATCTCAGCCTCCTGAATAGCTTTACAGGCGTGAGCCACAGGCACTTTGTGTTTTGGGGACTTTCTGTTCTTGTTGTTTTTGTTTTGTTTTGTTTTTGTTTTCCTTTTCTTTTTTTTTTTTTTTTTTTTTTTGTTGTTGTTGTTGGTTGTGGGACCTGTACTCTGGGCCTGGGCGCTGTCCCTCAGCTCTTCATCTCAAGTCTAGTGTTCTACCACTTGAGCCACAGCACCATTTCTGGCTTTTTCTGCTTATGTAGTGCTGAGGAATCGAACCCAGGGCTTCATGCATGCAAGGCAAGCACTCTATCATTGAGCCTCCTTCCCAGCCCCTTGTTTTGTTTTTTTTTAAACAGATTTTCTTGTAGCCCAGGCTGCCCTTAAACACATTATATAGCCCAGGCTACCTCAAATTTAGGATCTTTCTGCCTTAGCCTCCCAAACACTGGGATTACAGGTATATACTACCATACTTGCTTAGATGTGTATTTTTTAAAATTTATTTTTGATAGGGCCAAGGCTTGAACTCAGATAAAGTTAGTTGATGCTCTACCACTTGAACCACACTTTTAACCCTGCTTTTACGTGGCTATTTTGGAGATAGACATTCGTGGACTTTTCATCCTGGCTGAACTTTGATCCTCTGGATTTCAGCTTCCTAAGAGTTGGGATTATAGGTGCATGCCACTATGCCTGATTAAAATTCTTAACACCTTTTTTCTTTAAAAAAAAAAATCACAATAGAGGGATTATCTTTTATACTATTTTTGTTGCCTTAAATATTATTTTGCAGGGGGATTCTGGTATTAATGCAACTTCTGCTTTCTATTAGTATTTGCCTTGTGTAACAATAAGTCCTTTAACTTCAGTCTTTCTGTATTCTTAATCTAGATGGTATTCTAGTAAACAGCATATTATTAGACTTTTCCAGTTGACACACTGAAGGTGTGGCTCAAGTGGCAGATCAATTGCATAGCAAGCACAAGGCCTTCAGTTCAAACCCTAGATATGTGTGTCTTTAAAAAACACCCAACTTTCTTGATTTATTGAGTATGCGGTGTATAGCATTAGACACTAAGGGTATAAGCAAACTCTTCAAATGTCAGTCTTAGGGGAGGAGTCAATTTAGTACTCTGGGAAGCTTCTGGTCATGTGAAGGGACCACAACTGGTGATGATGGCCTTGTTGGCATAGTCTCCACAAAGCAGAGGATATCACATAGTGAAAGACGAGGAGCATAGACAATTTTGGTCTTAACTGGAACATGCAGTTTATTTCTATTTAACATGATTACTTGAAATATTTGTGTCTACCACTTCGTGTTTTCTACGTGTTCCATTCTATGTCATGTATTGATTTCATTCCATTTAAAGTATTTTCTCTTTATTTCCTACCTAACTTCAATTATTTAGATATTTATTCAATGTCCAAATGATTTGGGGATTTTCTACATATCTCTTAAATGAATTCCAGCTTAGTATTTCTAATCATACTTGTAATGATTTTTGTTCTTTGAAATCTGTTGAGATTTGCTTTTATGTAGCATATAATCAATTTTAGAGATGTGTTATGCACATATGAAATGCCTAAGCATTGTTAGATATATTTTTATGATAGTATCAATTAGATGAAGTGTGCTAGAAGTATTCATATTTCTCTATATCTCTGAAGTCTTTGTCTGCTTGTTTCAATAGTTTTCATACAAATGGTATTTATTTTTCACTACAGTGGTTGCTTTGCCCTTTAAGTCAGCTGTGAATTTTTTTTACATTTTGAAACTAAATTATTGAATGCATTTGGATTTAGAATTGCTATGTCTTCCTTGTGGAAAACTGTATTATACAAAATATGTTTATTCATGACAATAGTGATGGCTTCTCTGTTAATACTAGAATGGCAACAGCAGCTTTCTTTGGTACTTTGGCTTTCTGTATCTTCTGCCACTATTTTTCTGTAAACATATATGTGTATTTAAGATGTGTCTCTTGTAAGTAGCACATATTTCAGTGACTGGTCAGTTCAGTTTAACTATTTTAATTTTTTTTGATAGTGTGTTTCATCCATTTGAGTTTATTTACAACATATTACTGTTTATTTTCTGTTTGGTTTGGTTTTCCTGATTTATATCCTTTTATCCATTCTTGCCTTCTTATGAAATTACTTTAAACTTTTAAATTATTTTTCATTCTCCTATTTTTATGTTTTTACTATTGTATTAGAAAGTACACAGTTGATTTATACTCTACCAAATTACAATTTTGAGCATTTTCTACATGATACTAGAACTTTCCAACATTTAACTTATTCACTGCATGCTTTCCTTTAGAGTTATTAATATCCTTTTTTTGTTTGTTTGTTTGGTCGTGGGGTTTTAACTCTGGGGCTGGACACTTTCCCTCAGCTCTTCAGCTCAAGGCAGGCTCTCTACCACTTGAGCCACAGTGCCACTTCGTTTTTTGGTGGTTAACTGGAGATGAGTCTCATGTACTTTCCTGCCGGGGCTGGCTTTGAACCACAATCCTCAGAGCTCAGCCTCCTGAGTAGCTAGGATTACTGGCATGAGCCACTGGCACCCAGCTAGAGTTATTAATAGCTTGGATTTTAAATCTGTATATATTTTAAGCCTCACAAACATCTTTTTTTTTTGGGGGGGGGGGGGTCGGTTGTGGAGCTTGAACTCTGGGCCTGGGCGCTGTCCCTGAGATCTTCAGCTCAAGGCTAGCACTCTACCACTTAAGCTACAGCGCCACTTCTAGTTTTCTGGTGATTAATTTTAGATAAGAGTCTCATAGACTTTCCTGCCCAGGCTGGCTTTAAACTGCAATCCTCAGATCTCAGTCTCCTGAGTAGCTAGGATTACAGGCATGAGCCACCAGCACCCAGCTACACTGTTTTATAACATCAATATTCACTTAATATCTTTGCTGTGGTTTTCCTTCCGGTTTGCATTTCTTGATGTCTTTTGGAATATATTTTTTTCTTTTTTTTTGGTTGGTCGTGGGGCTTGAACTCTGGGCTTGGGCACTATCCCTGCGCTCTTCAGCTCAAGGCGAGCGAGCACTCTACCGCTTGAGCCACAGCGCTACTTCGAGTTTTCTAGTGGTTTATTGGAGATAAGAGTTTCACGGACTTTCCTGCCCGGGCTGGCTTTGAATTATGATCCTCAGATCTCAGCCTCCTGAGTAGCTAGGATTACAGGCATGAGCCACTGGCTCCCGGCTTGGAATATATTTTTTTCTTTAGGTTAAATAATTGCTCCAAATAGCATTGATTTTAATTCAGTTCTGGTAATGCATTTTTGTATCTTGACGAGCTGTATTTTCATTTATGTTTAAATGATATTTTGTCATCTTTTTCTTTTTTAAGAACTCCATTTGTCATTGTTCATTTGAAGATAATTTATTTCATTTCTGAGCAGGGGAGTTGGAAGCATAGATAAAGACCCAAAGTTCAAACACCCAATACTGGAAAAAGAAGAGCGCAAAAGCCATGCATACTGGCACATGCCTAATCCCAGCGTCTAGGGAAGTAATTGTGAAGATAAGGCCAGCCTGAGCAAAAATTTATAAGACCCCCCATCTCAACCATCGGGCATGGTGGTATACACCCGTGGTTCTAGCTACACAGGAAGCATGGGTAAGATTACAAGCTGAGGCCAGCCAGGCAGAAACATGAGACATTATCCAAAATATAACTAAAAAGCAAAAAGAACTTGGAAGCATGGCTAAAATGGTAGAGTATCTGCCTGGCAAGTGCAAGCCTTTGAATTCAAACTCAGTACCATTAAAAAAATGAAAAAGAAAAATCCTTTCAACTCTGATAATGTGCCCAGGTGTTTATCCATGTGTTTATCCTCGGATTTCTCTGGGCTTCTTCATTATGTGTGCTGAAATCTTTCATCAGTTTTGGGGTAATGCACAGCTATTTTCACTTTCTTGGCTTCTAGTTGCATAATCATCGAGTCTCCGGAGCTTTTCATTGTTCTCACGTCTCTTGCATTCTTGTATTTTCTATTTTTTTTTAACTCTGTTCATAAGTTTGAGCTTTCTTATCCTCTTCCAGTTCACTAACTTCTATGGTCTCTTAGGAAACACATCTGTTGCTCCTTTTCAGTTGTGATCTTTCTTAATTGTAGAATGCCCATTGATATTTTTAAATAAACTCCAACGCTGGTCAACTATCATCTTTATTTTTATTTTTCTCTCTGTTTTTACATTTTGATTAGCACATATTGATTTTACGAAATAATGGGCTCCATTTTGACATTTCTATACCTGCATTCATACTTTGCTTGTCCCATTACCTGTTATTCTAAGTCCCTTTCTTTTCCTTCATAGCCCCCTTTTTACTTTCATGACTTTTGTGTTTGTTTTTAATTCCTACATGAGAAAACATGGGATACTTTTCTTTCTGAGTCTGGTTTATTTTGCTTACTGTGATGATATTAAGTGACTTTTTAAAATGTTTTTCTTGAGACAAGATCTCAATTATATATAGCCTATACTAGCCTTGAACTCATGATTTCCTTGCCTTAATTGGATAATAGATATTTACCACCACAGTCTACTTGCTGCCTCCCCCCACTTTATTTCTTTTAGTTTTTTGATGATACTGAGGTTTGAACTCAGGGCCTCAGGCACTTTACCACTTCAACCATGACCCCCTGCTCTTTCCTTTTATGTTCTTGAATGTACTAACCCTAGATAGTTTAAAATTCTATGAGTAAGCCGGGCACTGGTGGCTCACGCCTGTAATCCTAGCTACTCAGGAGGCTGAGATCTGAGGATCGCGGTTCAAAGCCAGCCTGGGCAAGAGAGACCGTGAGACTCCTATCTCCAATAAACCACCAGAAAACCGGAAGTGGCGCTGTAGCTCAAGTGGTAGAGCGCTTGCCTTGAGCTGAAGAGCTGAGGGACAGCGCCCAAGCCCAGAGTTCAAGCCCCACGACCGACCAAAAAAAAAAATTCTTTGAGTATACTCTGCAAGTTGTGTCTGTTGTTTTCTTGTCTTCAGTTTGAACAAACAATCTTGCCTTTCACTATGAGTTTTGGTTTTCCCAGCTTAACCTGAAGAGCATCTCTTATTTAATACTTCCCATTTTGTGTAGTCATTGGACCTTGGCTGCAGTCTACCCTGGCTCCATAGAGCAGTCAGACTCGTATTAGAGCAGTGCTTACCTCTGTGAGGTACTTTACCACTGTCTTGTGAACTTGTGTTAAAGCTTGTTTCCAAAGCATTATATCAGCATTTTAAAATATCTTTCCATGGGGACTTAGCCTCATCATAACAAATGAAATTTGTTTTTGTTGGTATTTATATGATGATCTTCCCTCCCTCCCTCTCTCTCTTCTTCCCTTTTTCCCTCCCTCCCTTCCTTCTTCCCTTCCTCTTCCTCCCTCCCTCCCTCTCTTCCTCTTTCCCTTCTAGTGATTTATATTTTTGTATCTTAACCTAAGAAATTGTTGCCTACTATAAAGTGGTAGGCAAGTTCGTTTTGTCTTTTCTTTCTTTCTTTCTTTCTTTCTTTCTTTCTTTCTTTCTTTCTTTCTTTCTTTCTTTCTTTCTTTCTTTCTTTCTTTCTGTCTGTCTGTCTGTCTGTCTGTCTTTTTCTTTCTTTCTGTCTTTCTTTCTGTCTTTCTTTCTGTCTTTCGTGTGTGTGTGTGTGTGTGTGTGTGTGTGTGTGTGTGTGTGTGTGTGTGTGTGTGTGTGTGTGTGTGTGTGTGTGTGTGTGTGTGTGTGTGTGTGTGTGTCATGGGGCTTGGGCTCTGTGTGTGTCATGGGGCTTGGGCTCTGTCCCTGAGCTCTTCAGCTCAAGAACAGTGCTTTTATCACTTGAGCCACAGTGCCACTTCTGGTTTTCTG
The DNA here is from genome assembly GCF_024711535.1 of Dipodomys merriami. Lineage (NCBI taxonomy): Eukaryota > Metazoa > Chordata > Mammalia > Rodentia > Heteromyidae > Dipodomys > Dipodomys merriami. The sequence continues at coordinate 8,717,678 of NW_027204159.1, read as the reverse complement.
GTGGTTAATTGGAGATAAGAATGTCATAGAGGAGGTTGGGAAGGTGGCTCAGTGGTAGAGTGCTTACCTTACATGCATGAGGACCTGGGTTTGATTCCTCAGCACCATATAAACAGAAAAAGCAGGAAGTGGCACTGTGGCTCAAGTGGTAGAGTGCTAGCCTTGAGATGAAGAGCTCAGCGACAGCGCCCAAGCCCAGAGTTCAGGCCCCATGACCAACCAAAAAAAAAGAAGTGTCACGGAGTTTCCTGCCTGGGCTGGCTTTGAACCATGATCCTCAGATCTCAGCCTCCTGAGTAGCTAGGACCATCTGCATGAGCCACTAGTGCCTGGCTTGTTTTGTATTTTCTATTTAGAATTTTCTATAATTGTATATGTGACTGTGAATATGCATATAAATATTTATTGTATCAATAGAATTCACATAATACAAAATTTGTTACTTATACTGTAGTGGTTACACAGTCACTGCTACTAATTCTAGAACTTTCTCATTGTACTCATAGGAATTCTGACCCACTACTAGGCTCTACTTGTTTCCCTCAATATGGCAACTGCTAATCTTTCTGTTTTCATAGATTTGCCTATCATTTCATTATTAATATAATCATACAATACATGCCCTTTGTCTCTAGAAGTCCTATGCGCTATCCATTGCACCATAGAGCCACCTAATACATGACCTTTGTATCTGACTTCTTTAACTAATTGTGATGTTTGCAGGGTTCATCTGTGTTGCATGTATCAACATTTCATTCCTTTTTGTATTTATTGTGTGATAATAGTATATTTTGTTTTGTCATTTATCAGTTGACAGGCATTAATTACATTGTATATACATCTTGGTTGTTATTTGTTATGATTCTGCTATAAACATTTTCTTTTGGGGAGTGGTAACTAGGATTGCACCACTATACCCAGCTCTTTACTAGGATTATACCACTATACCCAGCTCTTTTTTTTTTAATTTTTAGAAAGGGATGGTTCTGAGGTTTGAACTTGGGGCCTTATTCCATTGCCTGGGCTGATCTTGAAACTATGTCTTCCCAATCTCTATCATGCCCTGTTCTAGTTATTCTCACTGTTTTAAAAATCATTTGCATGGTTTATTTATTCAGTATGTTATTTTGAGCGTACCTGTCTTTGAGCTAAATTTCTTTTTCTTTCATTTTGTGTGTGTGTATGTGGGGGCAAGGAGAAAGGAGTTAGTTATTGGGCTTGAACAAGGGCTTGGGTACTATCTCTGAGCTTTTTTTTGCTCAAGGAGAGTGCTTTACCACTTAAGCCACAGCTCCACTTTCAGGTGGGAAATGAGTCTCAAGGACTTTTCTTCCTGGGCTGGATTTGACTTTGATCCTCAGATCTCAGCCTTCTGAGTAGCTGGTGGCACCCGGCTGAAAATTGTTTTCTGTGCCACCTGCCCAATACCCTCCTCTTGCTTAAGTACTATTGCTGATTTTTTTTTAATCTCACTTATTTTTTAAAAATCACTTTATTGTACCTTTTCTTGCATGCATTTTATCCTTGTTTTTGTTTTTGAAGGCAAGGTCTCTCTAAGTAGTCCAGGCTGTTCTGGAACTCATGTGTAGCTCAGACAGGGCTCAGTCTTCTGAGTGCTGGGATTGCAACTATATACTAATACACTTCGCTGAGCATTTTTTAATATTCCACTTTGATTTATTTTCAGTATTTTTAAGTTGTTGCTCTTATAATAGACATGTACACTTTTATTTGTCTTATGAGATCAGTGTTTTGCTAATTTTTATGAAATATAGAAACCTGATTTCTATTTAATATCCTCTGTTGAAAAGCAACCAGTTTAGTAAAGTATTTGTTTGTTTGTTTGTTTGTTGGTCATGGAGCTTGAACTCTGGGCCTGGGTGCTGTCCCTCAGCTCTTCAGCTCAAGGCTAAACTTGAGCCACAGTGCCACTTCTGGTTTTCTGGTGTTTTATTGGAGATAAGAGTCTCATGGACTTTCCTGCCCTGACTGGCTTTGAACCATGATCCTCAGATCTCAGTCTCCTGAGTAGCTAGGATTTCAGGTGTGAACCACCAGCGCCTGGCTAGTAAAGTTACTTGATTTTCCTTTCAGAGCTATTCCCATAACTCCCATTTCTAAAATGTTGACATCCTATAGGAAAAATTATGTTACAATTATATCTGCTCCTCACAGTTTCTGTTTCCTTCTTTGTGCTCAACATCCTAAGAACCAGTGTCAATCATTTTTGGTGAATATTACTATAGGACTAGCTACTGAGGGAATGGTATAATGAAATATTATTTTGCTCATGTCCTTAAAGTTCAAAATCTGATGAGATGGACAGGCTAGGAATGTGTCTTAGTGATAGAGTGCTTGCCTAGCATGCATGAAGCCCTGGATTTGATTCCTCAACACCGTATACACAGAAAAAGCTGGAAGTGCCACTGTGGCTCAATTAGTAGAGTGCTAGCCTTGATCAAAAGAAGCACAAGGACAGTGCCCTGAGTTCAAGCCCCTGGACTGGCATTGAGGTGCATGTGTGTGTGTGGGGGGGGTGATATAACACAGGCTTTAAAAATAACAAGATGAGCCGGGTGGCGTGTGTGTGTGTGTGTGTGTGTGTGTGTGTGTGTGTGTGTGTGTGTGTGTGTGTGTGTGTGTGTGTGTGTGTGTGTGTGTGTGTGTGTGTGTGTGTGTGTGTGTGTGTGTGTGTGTGTGTGTTGAGACAAAGTATATACTGTATAAAGTAACACAGGCTTTAAAAATAACAAGAGGAGCCAGGTGGCTCACGCCTATAATCTTAGCTACTCAGGAGGCTGAGATCTGAGGATTGCAGTTAAATGCCAGCTGGGGCAGGGCAGAAAAATCCATGAGACTCTTTTCTCCAATTAACTACCAGAAAACTGGAAGTGGCACTGTGGCTCAAGTGGTAGAGCACTATCCTTGAGCTGAAGAGCTCAGGGACAGCGCCCAGACCCAGAGTTCTAGACCCATGACCCACAAAATAATAATAATAATAATAATAATAATAATAGGAAGAAGATTCATGGATAGGGATGAATATACTGCTTTGGATAAGAGTAGAAGGAAAGATGTATACCTTCTATGTATTCACCAGGGTGATGCTTGAACGTTAAGATCCTAGTAAGAATGTTATGCCATGGCGTTTGCAAAGATAAATACCAAAGCCCTTGTAGAGGAAAGAAGATACATGTTTATAGCAATATCAGTGAGAGGACATGCTATAAAGAGGTATTAAATTCACTGGGAATTAGGTGAGATCATAGGCATTTAGAGAAAGTTAGAAAAATTTTATATAGAGGAAGTCATTTAAATTCATGATAGAGCTTGAGAGATGAGAATTTTTATTTATTTATTTTTTTTTGGGGGGGGGGTCTGGTTGTGGGGCCTGAACTCTGGACCTGGGTGCTGTCCCTCAGCTCTTCAGCTCAAGGCTAGCACTCTACCACTTGAGCCACAGCGCCACTTCCGGCTTTTTTTTTTCTGCTTATGTGGTGCTGAGGAATCGAACCCAGGGCCTCAGGCATGCAAGGCAACCGCTCTACCAGTGAGCCACCTTCCCAGCCCAAGAGAGATGAGAATTTTTAATAGACAAAAGGATAACAGTGGAAGCCTGTGGCAATAGGGATTAAAAAGCTACTCTTCATTAATTGACTGTTTTGAATATTTTTATGAATAACATTTTATTAAAACACAGTATTTAGTGTCTTATGTATTCAGGCTACAGTAGCAGGGTTAAGAAATTGAGAAAGGCCATATGGCCTCCACTGCCTAAATATTATCTGGTTCTTTACAGAATGTTTTCTAATCTGTATAAATACATGGTATAGAAAACATATAGTAGGAAAGCATTATTGGTAAATTAAAGAAATGAAAATGATTTTCTAGTGTGGGAAGTCAGTAATAGAAGAGTGGCTAATGAAAGAGATTAGAAGAATACAATGAGGAGACCATTATAATGGAGAGAAGGTGAAAGGCCAGTTTGGCTGAAAAATAGTTCAGTAAGACAAAGGTGACTTATACTTAACCATGTTTTTCTGATCTTTCCCTCCTTAGCCAAGAAGGATCAGGAAGGTGGAGAAGAAAAGAAATCTGTGCAAAAGAAAAAAGTAAAAGAGTTAAAGGTGTTGGATTCAAAAACAGCCCAGAATCTTTGTGAGTAACTCTATAATCCTATTTGAAATATGAAGGAATTCTTCTCCAAGGACTTAATTCTCTTGAGTATATATACACCATGGAATATTACATAACTATAAAGAAAAATGAAATAGTGTCATTTGTAGGAAAATGGATGAAATTAAAGCACATTATATGAAGCAAAATCAGCCAAGGTTAAAAAGCCAATACTGGCAGGCATCAGTGGCTCATTTCTGTAATCCTAGCTACTCAGGAGGCTGAGATCTGAGGATCACAGTTCAAAGTCAGCCTAGGCTTTAACCACAACAAAGATGGAAGTGGCTCAAGTGGCAGAGCACTAGCATTGAGCACAAAGTTTCAGGTACAGCACCCAGGCTCTGAGTTCAAGCCCCAGGAATCTCCATGCGCCCCCCCCCCCCCAAAAAAAAAAGCCAAATGTTTTCAATTTTTTGTGGAAGCTAGAAGTAAGAGGTATATGTATTCATGGGCATGGACATATCTTTACACCTATATAAATATATACAATGTATATGTATACATTGTATACATGTAGGGACTGTTGAGGATAAGAAAGAAAGGAGAAGGGAGTGTAATGGAGGGTGAGTAATTTTGAATATTATGTCTGAATATAGCAAAAGGAATCTCAATGAAAGCTGTTGATCAGTAAGAGTTGTGGGGAAGGGACAAAAAAGCAATAGAGGTTAGTCTGTTTAAAATGTAAGTGCATGTCCATGTTGTGCATGTTGGTACACACAACAAAATGAATGATAGGAAAGTAAAACAGCCTCTTTTGAGCTGGGGGAAAGTACTAGTAGGAGAGGAGAGGGTTAACATAGAGGGTGAATGTAGATGAATATGATCAGAGTTTGCATATATGAAAATAGAACAATGAAATTTGTTGAAATCATTTAGGAAGTGGGTAGGGAGATAAGAGACATCGATAGAGGGGGTAAGTTGGATCAGGTTGCAGTCATTGTGTGTATAGAACTGTCACAGTGAAACCTTTTGTGCAATGAATGTCTGCTGATAAAAAGAAGATAATAAAAACAAATATGATAAAAATTTGATAAAACAAATAAACAATTTAAACAACAACAACAACAAGAGTTTAAATTGTTGAATTCAAGCCAGGCTCCAATAGCTCGCTCCTATAATCCTAGTTACTCAGGAGGTTGAGATCCAGAGGATCAAGGTTAAAAGTCAGAAAAGTTCATGAGACTCTTATCTCTAAAATAACAATCAAAAAGTCAAGTTGGAAACATGGCTCAAGATAGAGTGCCAGCTGAGCAAGCATGATGCCCTGAGTTCAAACCTCTACACCAGGAAAAGAAAAAAAAGTTGGGTTCAGAGATAACACATAATCTCTGTTGAGTAACTGAGAATTTAATTTTCTTGTGTCTAAGGTCCCTTGATATAAAACTTCCACTTGTTGAATTCCTGTTCTGTGCCAGGCAGCATAGCACAGTAAATTTCCAGCATCTAGTTTAATCCTTTTGGAAGCACTGCAAGTTATGTCAAGGAAACAGGCTAAGACTCAGGAATTTGCCTAATCATAGAGCTTGTAGGAAACTTCATTTCACAGCATCCACAGAAAATCTACCACAGGTATTCAAGCCACAGTATATTTCTTCCTTTTTCCCTTTGTGATCAGTAAGACAGATATTAGATTAGCTTCAATTAACTTTAAATGTACTCTGCAGTTTAGAATAATTAAGTTTTGTACTTCACAAAATAGGACATTACCTCCAGAGAGTATTGGGCTTGATACCAAGTTCTTTGCTTTTGAACTTGCTACGTATATTCAGAACTCTTGATTAAAAAAAAATTTCAGGGCAGAAATTCCCTCCAAAATTGATATAAGTAATATTTATTGGTGGTCAGATGAATGATTCTTTCTGTTGTTTATTTCAGCTGTTTATTTACTTTATGCTTAATAAGAGATTTAAATTTTTTTATTTTTAAAATTTTTTATTTTTATTTTATTTTTTTGCCAGTCCTGGGGCTTGAACTGAGGGCCTAGGCATTGTCCCTGAGCTTCTTTTTTTTTTGGGGGGGGGGGGTCCAGTTGTGAGGCCTGAACTCTGGGCCTGGGCGCTGTCCTTCAGCTCAAGGCTAGCGCTCTACCACTTGAGCCACAGCGCCACTTCCAGCTTTTTTTTCTTTTTGCTTATGTGGTGCTGAGGAATCGAACCCAAGGCCTCGGGCATTCAAGGCAAGCACTCTACCACTGAGCCACTTTCCCGGCCCCCTCCCTGAGCTTCTTTTGCTCAAGGCACTCTACCACTTGAGCCACAGCACCACTTCTGGCTTTTGTTTTATGTTTATGTGGTACTGAGGAAGTGAACCCAGGGCTTTTCATGTATGATAGGCAAGCACTTTACCACATTCCCAGCTGAAATTTAAATTTTTGTACAACCAAAAATTGAGAGATGTGCACATTATAGACATGTCTTTCAAAATATGAAAGGGCATATATTTCTGAACACTCACAGAGTTATAATGTAGTTATTGTCCTTATCTTTCCCAATGAGAAAACGGAAGTTTTGGACAAAGTCACCTATCTAATGACACTAACTTAGGGAAAAACAGTAAGCGTTATTCTTGAATGTATAATGTTAGATTAGTTATTATCTACAAATACTATTAAAAAGTGCCTGTGGCGGGCTGGGAAGGTGGCTCAGTGGTAGAGTGCTTGCCTTGCATGCATGAAGCCCTGGGTTCGATTCCTCAGCACCACATAAGCAAAAAGCAAAAAAAAAAAAAAAAGTGCCTGTGGATAAGTCCTTTTATGGAGACTAAAATGTTAGTTCCTCTTCCCAGTAGTATCTCTAGGAATATAAAACATGAGTGATTGTTGTTTTAGAAAGTGGTGAGACCCATGATGTAGTATGTTATTATTCCCAATAGAGTGATCTCAATATAGAAAACCAAATGAAAAAGAATTTAGAGCTAGGTGCTGGTGGCTCACACCTATAATCCTAGTTTCTCAGGAGGCTGAGATCTGAGGATCATGGTTCAAAGTCAGCCCAGGCAGGAAAGTCCGTGAGACTCCTGTCACCAATTAACTACCAGAAAACTGGAAGTGGCTCTGTGGCCTAAAGTGGTAGAGCGCCAGCCTTGAGCAAAAAGAGCTCAGGGACAGGCTCAAGGCCCTGAGTTCAAGCCCCACAACCAATCAAAAAATAAATAAATAATTGAGTTAGAGAGTAGGATGGTCTGGGGAGTGGAATTCAAGAATCTACTATGTAGATATAGTTCCTATCCTCTCGGACCACATGTCTGCTGGAAAGAGAAAGGTTAATAATAGCACGGATTGCTGAGTGCTCTGACAGAGTTACACTAGAAAGCTATAAGAACACTAGGATAGGGCATCCAAACAAGTGAAAAAAGGGCTGGTGTAAAATGAGTTGAAAAAGTTAAGAAATGAGGGTTGTTCATTTTAGGATTGGGACCGACCCATGTGAGATACGAACTATAATATAAAATTGTTTGTTCCAGAACTGCAAGTAGATGAGTATAGTTAAGTAAAGATAGAGAAGTTATTGAAGGGATTGATTAATTAATCCAGAAAAGTGAGTGTTATAATCCTATATAATTTTTAGGAGGGCTGCTTTGGTAGTGGTTTTTAGGCTGGATCACTGGGCAGGAAAAATAATAGGCAGGAAGATGAATGTTGTTATTGTCTTAAACAAGGTGAGGTAATCAGAGCCTAAAAGGGAATAGGATGAAAAGGAAGACACAGGATAAGAAAGAATACAGAATTAATGGGACTCAGTATTACGGGATAAAGGAGATATTCTGAATGTATATTTCTCTCCTTCCTCATTTACCTTCTCCCTCTCTTCCCAGACACCCCTTCCCTTCCTCTCCCTTTCCCTTGCCCCTCCCCTTTTAAAGCAGTACCATTTACTAGTAAAATTCACCAAGAGCAGATTCTCTGTCTCTGGTATCTAGTGGATATGAGTAAGAGATGTCATGGTTGAATCTTACATATACCCTTTTTTTACTATGTCAGTCAAAAAATAAACATTTATAAATGAAATGAAAGTAAACTATTAAATTTTCAGAATGTTATACAGAGACAGAAAGAGAGATGTTGGTAGTAAGACAAGAACATTGGAAAGGGACATTAAGGAGTGTTTTATTTTGGTGCTGGTTCTGGGGTTTGAACTCCGGGCCTGAGTGCTGTCCCTGAGCCTTTGTGCTCAAGGCTGGTGCTCTACCAGCCTTTTGGCTGGGGTAGTTAATTGAAGATAAGAGTCTTACACACTTTCCTGTCCAGACTGGCTTTGAACTTCAATCCTCAGGTCTCAGCTTTCTAAGTAGCTAAGATTAAAGGTGTGAGCTACCTGGCTAAGTTGTTTTGTTTTAAAATGGAGAAAATTAGCTGAGTACTTGTTGCTCACACTTATAATCCTGCCTACTCAGGAGGCTGATACTTAAGGATCAGGGTTTGAACCCAGCCCACAGAGAAAAGTCTATGTGACTCTTATTTCTCATTAACCAATGGAAAGCTGAAAGTATGGCTCAAATGGAAGTCTTGCCCAAAAAAAAAAAAAAAGCCAAGTGAGAGTACAAAGCCCCAAAGTTCAAGCCCCAGTACTAGAATTAAGAACAACAACAACAAAAAGTACACATAGATGAGAGTTGACTGTGTATGAGGAAGAAGTGCTGTAGAGCCATAGTACATGAAGTGTGTATATGCAAGTATATGACATTAAACTTAGAAGTATTGGCACAACTTTCTTCCTACTAATTCCAAAACAGTCCTTACCTAAGCCTTTTCTAGTCTGTCTCTAGCTAAGAGCCCTCAATACTCAGATTTTAATTGGAATAAGAACCTGGATAACGAATTTTATCAAATGCCCTAAGTTTTTTTCAGTGAAGAAAAGTAGGACTCATGTCTCTTTACTGAAAGAGCGAGTGGTGGGACAGTTGGGAGAGTGGGAGCTGTAAAGAGCATGGAAGAAAGTGATTGCAAAGCTGCTTGAAGCCCCAGCTATTTGTGAAAACATTGCAAATGCAGAGACTATTATATCTATCAGCCCAGGAGTATGAATAGAGAAATGAGACAACTAAGTTAGCCAGAGTGGAAGGAACAAGAAGCAAGAGCAGTCGGGGTAGGTGTATTAATGGTAATGGGAGTCATAGTAATAGGGAGCAAATAAAGCGAGAGACTGTGAGGTCAACATCGGGTAGGAAACAGAGTAGATGATCGGGAGACTGGAAGAGCCCCTGATAAGGTCAGAGGATTCGTTAGAGCTTAGAAAGCTTCAGAGCTTGGAAGGACAGGATGTGTTTGTTAGGGGATGGGATATGGCAGTTTAGGAATAAGCAGGTCAAGGCAAAGGCAGCTTTGAGGATGGAGTCATGGGACTAAGGAACTAAAATAGTGTCTTTGATGTTATAGATAGAGAAGACCAAAGACTTCCTGTGTGACAAAGGCAGGGAGTCATGATGTTGTGGGATGTTGAGCATGGAACAGTCTGTTCCTGACAAATGTCTGTTGTGCGACATAAATGTGGGAATCAGTGGCAGCTTAAATGCTGAACTCAGGAGCTTGGGTTTTATGTACATAGAGTGGTTTTCACAGACCCCTCTTGGGAAGATTAGCTACCGTAAGCTTGTTGGATAGGTTGGGAGCAGGGAGAGACTGAAAAAGACATGTTTTTTTGTCTCATTTTCTGGCAGCAATCTTTTTGGGTTCCTTCCGCATGCCCTATCAAGAGATTAAAAATGTCATCCTGGAGGTGAATGAGGCTGTTCTGACAGAGTCTATGATCCAGGTAAGGAGCCAGAGGGTTCTAGGAGAACTGGCTCTTCTGCACTACTGTACATCAACCTTACCTCCTCCCTGCTTAAGTAGGCCTTAAGCTTATTGTTGACTTGTAAATGCTAGTTTTGGAGAAGGTGCTATTTCTTTGGTGGTCAGGTTTATGTTACATATTATATAAGTCCCATCATCTCACTATTCCTGCAATCCCACCTCCGGCTATCTCAAGTTCTTTATAGTGGTCCTTGGACCAGAGGGTGGGGTGGGGGGGTAACAAGAGTCACAGTCTGCTAAGCTGGAGTGAGCTGATCCCTTTCACCAAAAAAATAAAAAATAAAAAAAAAATCCATTCTCTCTTTCAGAATCTCATTAAGCAGATGCCAGAGCCAGAGCAGTTAAAAATGCTCTCTGAACTGAAGGATGAATATGATGACTTGGCTGAGTCAGAGCAATTTGGTGTAGTGGTAAGGCCTCAATTCCCTGTTGCCCTCCTCCCTGGAGATGAGCCTAGACACTTGCTCCTTGCTTCTTGTCTGTTTTGAACGTGTCTTTGTCTTCTCTCTTCTCCCAGAGGAGACTCAGCCTGTATCTTTTTCTGACCTCTCTCTATTAGCTGTAATGGAACTGCTTGTCTTCTCCACTAGATGGGCACGGTGCCCCGTCTGCGGCCTCGCCTCAATGCTATCCTCTTCAAGCTACAATTCAATGAGCAAGTGGAGAATATCAAGCCAGAGATCGTCTCTGTCACTGCTGCTTGTGAGGAGTTGCGCAAGAGCGAGAACTTCTCCAGCCTCCTGGAGATTACCCTGCTTGTGGGAAACTATATGAATGCTGGCTCCAGGAATGCTGGTGCTTTTGGCTTCAATATCAGCTTCCTCTGTAAGGTGAACCATAGGGTTAGAGCAAAGAAACCAGTGGGAAAGCTACAGGCTACTATGAGCTTAGTGATGGCCTAAGGGGATCTTAGGCAAGCCAGAACTAATGGTTTCCTCTTTTGCCCCAAGCTTCGAGACACCAAGTCTGCAGATCAGAAGATGACATTGTTGCACTTCTTGGCTGAGTTATGTGAGAATGACTATCCTGATGTCCTCAAGTTTCCTGATGAGCTTGCCCATGTGGAGAAAGCCAGTCGAGGTGAGGCAGGTTATAATTAAGCTAGAAAGTGGTTCAGGGGGCTGGGAATGTGTCTTAGGGTAGAGTGCTTGCCTGGCATGCATGAAGCCCTGAGTTTGATTCTTCAGTACCACATAAACAGAAAAGACTCTGGAGGTCGCACTGAGTGTCAACTGGTAGAATGCTAGCTTTGAGCAAACGAAGCACAGGGACAGTGCCCTAGCCCTGAATTCAAGTCTCAGCACTGGCTCCCCCCCCCCCCCCCCCGCAAAAAAAAAGAAGTGGTTCAGAACCTCAAAAGTTTCTGCACAGGTGAAAAGTATAGAGTTTAGATCACTTTCAGTTGAGATGATTTTAAGTGGGGTGATGGAGGGCTTAAGCATGGTATGTAAAGCTCAAGAGAGGAGTGTAAGATTGGAAGTATTCTTAAAAATAATGGGAAAGGCAAGTGTTTTCAGTCTAGATCCATAGTTTCTGTGGCACAGGCTGGATTAACAAACATCAGGCCTCAGTGTCTTGGGAGTAGACAAAGCATTCAGTAGAAATAGGACAGCTTTCTGCCCTGCTTCTGTATTCCTATAAATATATCTCCTTCCTCCCAAACCTGATTCTCAAAAATTAAGTGAGATTAAAATCTCACAGGATTTCACAAATTTCTTTTAATGATGTCTATCTTCTGTTCTTAATACTGTACACTATGTGAAGGCTGGAAGTTCAGTTAGCAAATAATTACAGTCTTCCTGCAAGGATAAAAAAGTAAATATGTGAAACAGCTAGAACAGAGTTGCATATGAGAACTAAAGTGCCTCCTAGGGGCTGGGAAGGTGGCTCAGTGGTAGAGCGCGTGCCTTGCATGCCTTGCATGCCTGAGGCCCTGGGTTCGATTCCTCAGTACCACATAAGCAAAAAGAAAAAAGCAAGAAGTGGTGCTGTGGCTCAAGTGGTAGAGCACTAGTCTTGAGCTGAAGAGCTGAGGGACACAGTGCTCAGGCCGAGTTCAGGCCCCACAACCGGACCAAAAAATAAATAAATAAAATGCCTCCTAAATACCAGGACGTGTAGACAGACTGGAGAGTGAAGCTATGGGGTCTTCAGGCTGAAACTACCAGTAAGCTCTTGCTGTTCACTTTTGTTTCCTGTAGTTTCTGCTGAAAACTTGCAAAAGAACCTAGACCAGATGAAGAAACAAATTTCTGATGTGGAACGTGATATTCAGAATTTCCCAGCTGCCATAGAAGAAAAAGACAAGTTTGTTGAAAAAATGACTATATCCTTTCTTAAACCAAGAGTTGCTCCCTGAGAGGGAGAGATAGACACAGAGAGACAGAGACAGACAGAGACAGAGAGACAGAGAGAACAACAAAAACCCCAAAAACTTCCTGTAAGGGGAAGGGCTCAATTATAGCAATGTTTAAATTTTTAAAACATTTTTTCATTTAAATACATACATGGTCCTGAGAGGTTTCTCACTGTTGTTGAAGTGAAAGTAAAAATACAGATAAACTAAAAATCCCCCCCCCCTCAATTCTTCTACTCTGTGCTATTGCCATGACACACTCTTTCTCCACTCGTTCCCCTTTGCAGAGGTAACCTCTGCCTCTGATTTTTACAAAAAAAATGGCATTGTGTAGCTTTTTGCAGAATATATCTTTGCCATGTTTCTACAATAGTCTGCACAATAGCCTTTTTAATTGCCGTTTCCCATTCTATAGGTGTGATACAGATTATGGTTTACCATTCCACTCTTATGGATACTTAGATTGCTTCTGTGGTTTGCCATCATGAACAATGTTATTGGACATCTTTTGTGTGTCAGTGTGCGTGTCTGAGTAATTCTCTGAGCTTGGGGAGTGGTTGTGTGCTTCTTGGTCTTGATTCTTTACTCTGGACGTACAGCTTTGTTAAGGATGCACAGGAGCAGTATAACAAGCTGAGGATGATGCATTCTAATATGGAGACTTTGTATAAGGAGCTAGGTGACTACTTTGTCTTTGATCCCAAGAAGTTGACTGTGGAAGAATTCTTCATGGATCTGCACAATTTTAGGAATATGTTTTTGGTGAGCAAGGGCTATTTGTTAAATTCCTGCAGGGTTTACGTTAGTTGGTGTTGGCTATACCCATGTCTACTTCCTTCCCCCTCCCTCCCCCTCCCAACTCCAGCAAGCAGTCAAGGAGAACCAGAAGCGACGGGAAACAGAAGAAAAGATGCGAAGAGCAAAGCTAGCCAAGGAGAAGGCAGAGAAGGAAAGACTAGAGAAGCAACAGAAGAGAGAGCAGCTCATAGATATGAATGCAGGTAAGAAGTACAGAATGACTGATGAGTTGAGAAAGGAATGTTTGGGAGACTTCTCTAAAATCCAGAGGCCAGAAAGAATGTCTTAGGTTTGAGCAAGTGATTCTTGGCAAGCTTTCCACTGAGATCTTGATGCTGGATTTCTACTTCAGTTCACTTACTTAGAACATTCTAATTTTCCTTTCCTTTGCTGGTTTCACATTATATCTCACCTCTCTTGTGAGTTAATATTATTATAACTTGTACTCTTTCCTTCTTTCCATTCAAAGCTTCCTCTGGCCTGTTCTCAATTCCTCCATTAAGTCTTTTAGGTTCTTTCCCAAAAGTGTTTTCTTGACTCTCTTTCTACCTTTGAAAAGGGGCTTCTCTTCCCTTTTGGTTTATTTTTCTAAGTATAGTGTCCCTAGGACCTCAGCAGAATTACACATACCTATGAGATCTTAAACGGACAGCTTCTGGAAAGGAGTAGAGAGCTGGCTGCCCTCTCCTTTCTTCAGCAGTCTCTTATTTCACTACCAGAAACATGTCTTTGTTGAACCATATGGTCTCAATTACTGGCCCTCTTGTTTCCTGTCTCTGCTTTTTTCCTGCTGTAGATTCCCTGCCCCCTCTCCTCCCAGGCAGCGGAAATACAGCAAATACAGCATATGTTGCTCATGGCACTGAGCTGAACCTGGGGGGCCATGAGCCTTCTGCAAGGGAATGCTTCTCAATCTGTTAGAAATCATGGTGCTTGCTTTCTTTGCTGAGAGCAAGCAGCAAGGGCTATTATAATACCTCTGTTACACTTTTCTACAAAGTAGTGCCCTCCGTTGAATATAAATAGCAAACTTGTTCCAATAATGCCGTTAAAGGTCACACCAAGTATCCTTCATCGTCCCATTCAATCTGGGGTTTTTTCTCTGAATTGGCTAGGGTGCCCTAGGGAGGATGGAGTCTGTTTGACACATGGGATGAGGGCCACACCCGGTCAACAGGTGGCGTAGTGGACCCGGACCTTGTCCTGTTCATGGTACTTGGGTCAAGCAAGTGAGGTTAGAATGTAGGTCAACTGCACTGGTAATATTCAGACAGCAGGTGGCGCTAGGAGCAATGAGCCCTTCTTACAGCTGGCAGCCAACCTGCTCCTTGGGATTTCACAGTTTCAGATTTCACTATCCTGAGCTGTTACCATGGAAACTGAGCCAGGCTGCAACTAGGATTCTGCATTAACTCTTTGTAGTCCAGCCAGGCTGCCTGGTTCTCTTAAAAGCAGAACTGGCTTTTCAGGAAGATTGCAGCCACTGGAGGCAGTACTGAATTGAAATAACAATTACCCTCTCTGAATGAGAGCATTCAAGAGAGGTTGATGTATATTAGAGTAAAACACTGTAGGACAAAGGAGTGATACTGTTGCCTTTTTTGTTTGTTTTGTTTTGGATTTTTTTGGGAGGGAGGGGAGTCTCGCTTGGTCTCTAACTTGCAATCCTTCTGCCTCCACCTGAAGAGCTGAGAGTACAAGCATGTGTCACCTTGGGTGACATAATTGATTATTAATTTCACAATTGCAGACTCTCTGCTTATCTAGTCTAAAGAGACAGTTTTGTCATTTACTGTACAATACTGTACTGTATTTACTGATAAATATAGAGAAGGTAGCAATGAAGGAAAATATCCCAAGGTTTGCACAGAACAGTTGGCATTAAGCATTTTCACCACCTTTTTTTGGGGGGGAGGTCCGGTTGTGGGGCCTGAACTCTGGGCCTGAGCGCTGTCCCTCAGCTCTAAAGCTCAAGGCTAGCGCTCTACCACTTGAGCCACAGCGCCACTTCCGGCTTTTTTTCTTTTTGCTTATGTGGTGCTGAGGAATCGAACCCAGGGCCTCGAGCATGCAAGGCAAGTGCTCTACCACTGAGCCACTTCCCAGCCCCCATTTTCACCACTTTTAAACACAAGTAAACATAGGCCTGTAAGACTTGAGATTGGGCCTTCCTTGACTTTTCAGAGCTGTCAGCCATTGTCAGAGAGTGAAGCCAAGCAATAGGCATTTCATGGGAAGCTTGACATTTGACAGGTAGATCTGACTAAAGAGTTTACCTCTCTATCTTTGTTCATGACAGAGGGTGATGAGACGGGTGTGATGGACAGTCTTCTAGAAGCCTTGCAGTCAGGAGCAGCGTTCCGACGGAAGCGAGGACCCCGTCAGGGTAAGTAAGCAAATGGAACCCAGCCTGGTTGTTGAAGAGTGTGAAACCTCTGTACTCCTGGTACTGCAAGTATAGGACTAAAGAGCAGATAATGATGCTCTAGGGTTTAGAAATTTTTCCTATTTTTGCATGGAGAGTGCATTATCTAGTCTTTTTTTCTTCCACAATAGAAAGTTCTAACGTGAAAACTGGTAACAAATCAATTCATTTGACTCATATTTTTTCTAGAAATTTGAAACAAGGAAACCATGCTTTAGGACATTGAAAGGACTTAGTGGGCATTTGTGTACATGAAAAAATAATTGACCTAAATAGAGAACCATGTATTAGGTGTAGATTGAAATACAAAGGAAAAGTCAAAGACCTTATTTTCAACTTAGTAGCAAGTATAAAATTCTATAAGAGGCCAGGCTCAGGTGGCTCATGCCTGTAATCCTACTCAGGAGGCTGAGATCTGAGGATTTCGGTTCAAAGCCAGCCCAAGCAGGATAGTCCATGAGACTCTTATGTCCAATTAACCACCAGAAAACCAGAAGTGGTGCTATGGCTCAAGTGGTAGAGTGCTAGCCTTGAGCCGAAGAGCACAGACAGCGCCCAAGCCCAGAGTTCAAGCCCCACAACTGACAAAAAAAAAAATGCAAGAGGTAGTAAGATGTCATTGTCCTCAAATGTAAGAGAATAGAGGAACATCTCAAGGATTGTGCTTGGTCAAAGAACTGCCTTCTTCTTTGGATGCATTTACACTCCATTATCCTTGCCTTCCCCACTCAGTGCAACCTCCTCTACACTGAGCCAGAGCCTCTAAAAAGTTATGGACATAGGACATATAAATAATCCAGGCATTAGGATGAGAATTAATGGGTAGTTCAAAAGATATAGCCAAGGCTGCTCCCCATGTAGGGATGACCTGTATCATTGTATCTACTGAGGATCCTTTGGGGCTAGGAATGATGGCTTCTTTCCCAGATTGAAGGATGAGAGTTACATCAAAACATCATTAAAGACTCCTTCTTGTGAGGGAGTTAAAGCGAGGTTACTTACTCACTGGCTGATAGGCTTTGTACTTTGTGCTTTGTACTTTATACTTAAAGGTTATTGTAAAGAGTTTGGGGCAGTGCTAAGCTTTTTTTTTTTTTGTCGGTCATGGGGCTTGAACTCTGGGCCTGGGCGCTGTCCCACAGCTCTTCAGCTCAAGGCTAGCGCTCTACCACTTGAGCTACAGCGCCACTTCCAGTTTTCTGGTGGTTTATTGGAGATAGGAGTCTCACGGTCTCTCCTGCCTGGGCTGGCTTTGAACCGAGATCCTCAGATCTCAGCCTCCTGAGTAGCTAGGATTACAGGCGTGAGCCACCAGCGCCTGGCTAGTGCTAAGCTTTTAATACAGTGATGTGTCTAGGATCTACAATGCCTGTCAAAGCCTAGGAAGGATCAGGGGTTCAGAGTATACCAACCTACATAAACTCAGTGCACTGGCCCAAATTTCATAGATCACTATGCATTTCATATGTGATGGCTGACTTCTCCCTATACTTGGAATATATCCTTCTGAGAGGAGATATTCTGTAAGACTTTAAAAAGAAAACTCATACTCATTTTAGGGGTCATCCCCTTAGAACTAGATTGCTAGAGGGGAGAAGTAGGGATGAAGAACTTAGAACTCACTGAGTTAGAGCATTCAGTCATAGACAGGCATTTGGGTGGAAGACATGGCTAGTAATACTATTTGGTATGTAGTCTTTAGAACTTTCCACGGCATTGTTTCCACCCACCATGCAATGTGGTTTGGCTTAACATTAAATACAACAAAAACATTAAATATTAAGTCTAATGAAAAGTACTTCATCTTACTACACTGTCTTCCATGTTTCTCTCAGCTAAGCTCCAGCCTACATTCAACTTCAGTGGGGAATTCCCTTTTTAAGCCTTTTCCTGTGAAGCTATACTAGAATCCCAGATGCTTCCTGTACACAAGAAGCCAGACATCAGTGGCTTCCCTATAGTTGGGAGGCCCTGTTTCTACTTCTTTCCAAGTGGAAAACCAGGCAGCGGAAGCAGGGATTTTGTCAGAACCTACCCTTTCAGCACAGAACAACCTAAATTAGTCAAAATACTGTCCAAGGGCAAGAGGGAAAACAGAGAGAAGAAGGAGAATGGGGCGGGAGATGGATGGAGCAAGGGAGAAAAAGGGGGGGACAGAGAGAGAATACTGAATTGAAAAGAGGAAGATGAGAATTACATGGGTGTCACTCTAGCCTGTACCCTTGTCTGTCTCAGGGTATGCTAAGCACTCTGAGGGTGTCTGGGAGAAGCTCTTTATGGAGGCAAACTCTTTTTCTCTGGCAAGCTTCTTAGATTGTGGTACTTTCATATAAAGTAAAGTGGCCTCACACTGAACATAAAGAGAAGGTTAGGCATGAAGCTGGAGTGCAGAGCACGCAGGACTAGGGTGTGATAAAAAAGACCCCAAATCAGATCTAGTTCTCATGCTTTAAGGTTCACCTTAAAGAAGTACCTCTATGTTTCTTTTGTATAAAATAAGAAACTAGAATGCTTTCCAAGGTGCTTTCCAGTACTAGTATTTTTTTTTAATGCCATGCAGTAGGATTAAGAGAAGAAAGGAGAGAGAGATTGGAACTTAGAAGGCACAATTCTCTTAAGTACTAAGGCTCCAGCAGCCTAGGTTTCTCTGTAGGGCTTCTGGACCCAACTGTTCCACCCCTTGTCTAGCTCACTCTTAACTTCCTCTGATTGCTCAGAGCCAAAGAGCTAGAATCACTGTCAAGCATATCTTCCTAACAGTCTTTCCATTCCCAAGGAGGCAGCTGTCCCTATTCACAGACACTGGCCTTTTCCCCAGAGTCTGCAGGAATGTTAAAATCTTCCGGTCTCTGGAGATGGGAGGGAGTAACCAGTAGACAGAGACCCATTGAGGAGCTGGAAGAGAGGAGTTACTATCAGGGCTGTTCATTACAAGCAGCATTTAAACTGCTATGGTCTACAGGGTGTGGGAGAACAATGGTTTAAGTGTAAAGGGGAAGAATTCATGTGATTGTATTTCAGCTGCTATTTCTGGCCCATGATTGAGTCAGCTTGTGGTTTTAATGACTCAACTTTTATCTCCATGACTGAATTGTAACCTCTCATACACTGGCCGCTTGCGCACTGGGATATAAGACAAGAGAAAAAGAAATATATTGCTCTCTCTCCTTTCCTTCCCTCTTCCACTTCCTAGCAGGCCTCTAACTTCACCTATACTAATAGAACTGTCTAGGTTAGCTCTAAAGAACCTAGTGATTAGGATCTGACCTGCTTATAGATAAAAAGAATTAAGGTCTTGCCAAGATCTGTACACTTGGCTAATGATAGAGCCATGACTATAGTCTCCTTTTGTGAATTCATGTCCAGGGCTATTTCCACTGAGTCTACATGATTGATTAGACAAATGATGACATTGGCCTCTCTGTGTGGGCCAGAAATACTCTTTCATATATCTTGGACATGGTGAAATGACTTCAGGGAGATTTTTCTGGTGACCACCCCCCCCCCCCGTGTCTATATACAAGTGAATAACAAGGTGAATACCACTACTTACTCTTTCATCTGTTTTGTAAAAATAGGGCGGGAAGTATAATTAGGAGAGCTTTAGACAGAAATGAGTTATTTAGGATGGTAATGATTGTCCCATCTGTCCTAGTTTCCTCTTCCCTAAGGAAGCTTATTAAAAAGAGCACTTCTTCCTAAGTAGTGGTTCCTACCTAGCCTTTGTTTTATAAGGGTCTTTTCCAAATCATTAATCTCTAACTATACTCCTAGTATTAAATGGTTAATTTTGGAGATGTTTTTATCCTAGCCCACCCCCAACTTCTAGAAATCTAGCCTTAGAGAACTTTGACCAGTACCTCAAGTTTGTCTTGTTACCCCTTCCCCTAGTCTGAGAGCCCATTCTCTTATAAGTGAACAAATGAATAATCTCACATCCATCTGTTTAGTCAAAAAAATGCAGACTTTGTTCTGTGGCTACTTTTTAGTAGTCATAACAGGCTAAAAATTAGGAAAAAAGGAAGAAGGCCAGTTTTCCTTGGTTGGTTTTTCCTCAGCCTAATGGTGGCCTTATGGGACAGAGTGGTAGCTAGGATGCTTGGGTTCTATTGATTCTGTTGCCAGTTACAGCTAGAGTTTTCCCATCCTTGACCTTGGCTCACATCATGTTCATCCCCAGTGTACCCACTGGCTCACTTCAAACCAAGATCCTCACATGTCAGGAGCTAGGATTATAGGCTTGAGCTACCAGCACCTGGCTAAAACTTCCTGATGTAGAAAAATCCTGAAGCACCATTAAATTAGAAACCAAAGGAGTCTTCTAAGTTATAGAGGAAGAAACCAAGGAAATAATCAACTTAAGACTTACCATACCCAGGACAGGTGTTCTGTAAGACAGGTGTTATTTCAACACCTACACTAGATATCCACTAGAGCCAGATACACTCAGGTGTTCATGTGTACATATATACATACATACACACACACACACATACACACTTATAGTTGTGATACTTCTCAACTTCTGCAGTCTGAATTTAAGAGAACAGTAAAGGGGTAGTGATCCATCCATTACCTTTTGGAAGATGAGGAATGAGGCTCTGGAGTAGTGCACGCTTTAGAAAAGAGAGGAAATGCTGAAAAGGTTTGAAGCTGGCCTCTGGAAGATTCTGCCAGTAAGGAGAGAATAAGAAGGTAGGAGGGGGCTGGGAAGGTGGCTCAGTGGTAGAGCGCTTGCCTTGCATGCCTGAGGCCCTGGGTTCGATTCCTCAGCACCACATAAGCAAAAAAGAAAAAAAAGAAAAAAGCCGGAAGTGGCGCTGTGGCTCCAGTGGTAGAGCGCTAGCCTTGAGCTGAAGAGCTGAGAGACAGCGCCCAGTCCCAAAGTTCAGGCCCTATGACCAGACCCCCCCCCAAAAAAAAATAAATAAATAAAAGAAGGTAGGAGGGCCCACATGTCGCCACTATAGTTATACTCAGGTGGGTTGCTCTTCCTCACCTCAGTGGCTGAGGTAGTAGTGTTGGTGTTTGTAATCCACAGTGGAAACCCTGGAGTGTAGGTCACACCTCTCTGTTCTATTGCATGCGTCAGGGTCTTCACTGTTCTTTCTTCTCTTGGTAGATAACCTTTTGTGCTTTGGGGAAGAGGAAGAGGGGAAGGAGGAAGAGACCTTTAAGTTGGTAACCTGTGGGCATGCTGTGTGCTCCCTGCATGACCTGTAGTGTGAAAGGGTGGTGCTGGGTCATGGCTCTGCAGAGAGCCTGACAGCTCTTCTGAAGACTTGGCCTCTCTGACCCTGCTTGGTTTCTGCCTACCTCAAGCTTTTTGCTGGTCCAAAGGAGGTACTTTGTTCATGGCTCCTCTGGACTCTTCCTTGCTGCTCACATCCTGCAGCTTTCATTTAGGAGTACTAGACTAATTTTCATCTACTCTTCCTTAAGGAACTCCAGCTTTTCCAGGTCCCCAGGAAAAGTTGTCTCTCTTTTAAAATTTGAATTATAATTAGTTACTATGTCTAAAATTCATTTTAAGAGGTGTGATTCATAAGTTTTTGGTACAGTCACAAGAACATGCAACTTCAACCACTGTTTAATTATAGAACTTTTTTTTTTTTCTCCAAACCATCACTTTTTAAAAAATGATACATAAAAAATCTATTGGGTACCTAGTAATATTTCAGTGCATGTACACATACTCTGTAATGTTCAAATCGGGGTAAACGTCTTTCTCCTCAAACACTTTTCTGTCTTTGGTAATTAGCAGTCACTTCTGATTCTCCCCTCTCTCAACCAGGCAACCATTGCTTTCTATCTCTGTGGATTTGCCTAGGCTGAATGGAATCATGGCATATATGGCCTTTTGTATCTGTCTTCTTCAGCTAGGCTGCTCTTTGGGTACATGTAGTCTCTCTGTACTGCTTCTAAGACAGGAGAAGAGAGGACATTATGAAATGGGCCTGGTACCAAAGGGCTGCCAGATAAGATCCTAAGTCTGAATTCCATAAATGAATACAGTTGAAGAGAAATTCAATGGTTGATTGGTTTTTCATTTCCTTTGTGTGATGGCAACTAGAACTTCACAATTCCTTAGTCACTTGGGTTGAGATCTGCATCCCCTCTTGGCCATCCTTGATCTTCTGACTTCTGGCATACATTCATCTTTTCCCATACAACGCATGCATTAGGAGAACATAAGTACACACACACACACACACACACACACACCCTATACCTTATAGAGTCCTTGAGAGGTGGAAAAGAAGCAGACAGGGGGAGGATGCATGCAATATTAGTGGCTGTTGCTCTTCTTTACAGGTGTTATCTTAGTCTATGTAGGCCACTTTCTGCTAAGTAAGAGCCTTCCTGCGGCTGGCATGTGTTTTGGCTTAACAGCTTTCTTCAGTAGACCACTGAAAAAAATATTACCTATTAAGCTTTAACATATTTAATTCCAGTAAACTATGATGAGAAAATGACTTTGAGTACTTTTTCTCTCCAGTTCCTACTGTGTAGCTGTATTTAGATCTTGGTACCATCATCACACAAGGGAGCAAGGACAAGATTTGCCCTTTTATACCATATTCTTACATTCTTTTCCATTTAAAACTACCCCACATGTTGAGGCTCTGTTTCTCCATTTTCAAAGTAAAGTGCCTATGTGAACTAGACAAGGCAGCCATATGTGCATGGCTTCTGCTGAATATCTGCTGTAAAGGTGGAAAGAAATAGAAGGACCACAGTTCAAAGTCTCCCCTGGGCAGGAAAGTCTATGAGACTCTCATCTCCACTAAACTACCAAAAAAAAAAAGCCAAAAGTAGAACTTTGGCTCCAGTGGTAGAGCAGAAAAGCTCAGAGACAGAGCCCAGGCCCGAGTTCAAGCCCCAGGATCAGCACAAAGAAAGAAATTAGGAATATGAGTCTTCCATGGACAGATCTGTCATGTCTTCTCTTGCAGCCAACAGAAAGGCCGGGTGTGCAGTCACATCTTTGCTAGCTTCGGAGCTGACCAAGGACGATGCCATGTCTTCTGTTCCTGCCAAGGTGCCCAAGAACAGTGAAGGAATCCCCACAATCCTTGAGGAAGCCAAGGAGCTGGTTGGCCGTGCAAGTTAAACTGGGCTCTGTGGCCATGGCAGTTCCTAAATGGATCCCGGACTGTGCACCTGAAGCATGTGCCTAAAGGGCCAAGGGGACATTCCTCTGAGGCGGCCATTCCTACCACCTGACCCTGCCTTTCTGCCTGGCCTGCTGCCCTCTGAACACCTACAGCTTCAGCTGCCTGGAGGCCAGAGGAAAAGGGCAGTTTGGGAAGGTCTGAGCCCAACCCAGCCAGCCCTGGCTGTCGTTACCAAAGCAGGGTCTGTGTGTGCTGCCTTAACCCTGTCTCCTCTCTGTTACCCAGAGGGCCTGGTCTCAGGCAAGGTCCAGCCTGCTTTTCTCAGCCTGACTTTATAGTGGGCATTCCCTTAGGTCAATCTTGCTGATTTTGTGCTTTTCTTTTGTGGTTTCTCTGGCCCTGAGAAACAGCATGGGGCTTGTGAACCTATGGGTAGATCCCTCGTCTTACTGCTGTCACCTCGGCTCTTCTTCCTGGCTATTATTTATTACTAGTGCTGTGGCATTGGGAATTGCTTCTGAGGAAGCAGGGGAGCAAATCCCACCCTTAACCCCACCTTCTTGGGAAAAACCTCCTAAACAAGGCTCTGGACCACTTGTTCCACTGTGGCCCAGGCCTGAGCCCACAGGGCATAGTAACAGCATGGGGCCTGCCCCCAGCCTGCTGCTTGCTATGCTTTATGCCCTTGCTTCCCTGGACCCTCTGCACCAGCCCCCAGGCCATTGAGCCAAGGTCTCTTCTCACACCTTCCCTAGAGCTTTGGTGCATCTCATTTGGAGATAGGCTATAGTTCACCATCCCAGCACCTAACCCTCTGTCTCCAAGGATATGGGAGGTGGAGCCTCCTGGCTGAGAAATTGTTTTGCATATGGATCTATTTTTGTATGAAAAAAAAATTTTTTAAGATAACTTCCTTTTCCCTTCCCCCTCCATAATGTAAGAGGTTTTGATGTAGGTTCAGGAGTTCCTGAGGATTCTTCTTTGGCTTCCATCCTGAATATGCCCTAGACCTTGGCCTCAGCCCTTAAAACTTCTGAGGCCAAGGCAGATCACTCCCAGCACCACTTATGGGCCAAGATGAGTCTCCTCTGATTGGGCTAAGCCAGGTCCTCAGAATAGCAGGAGCTCTGGGGCCACAGTTTATGAATTTAATTATCAAGCCAAATGTGCAGATGCTAACTAGACGCTGGGAAGTGAGAGAGGGTACCCTGCACACTATACCCTTGCTCCCATCTGAATAGTGCACAAACCAAACTGCTTGGTGGCCCAACCTCAGGATCAGGAAGCTCACATTCTCTGGCTAAGGGTGACAGTTTTGCCCGCATGCTCCTTCCAGCTTTCAAACTACAGCTACTGAGAGTGGCACTGTTTGGGTTTGGCCCAGAATTAGAGCTGTTAGCCCAGGGGGAGCTTAGGAGACCCGAGGGCACCTACAGAAGGGGCTTTGTGGCCAGCAAGGAAGGTTGGGTTGCTAAGCTTGTGTCTGAAGGGGCACTGGAAGCTCCTCTGAATGATTCCTGGAGAGACTATGGGACAGGAAGGCTGTCGCTCCCCTGGGTCACCTACTTCCCCTTGCTCAATGACATCTGGGGCTTTGGCCCTTTCTTTTTTAAATCTACTTTAGTAAGATGCATTTAATAATAAAAAAAAAAAAAGGTAAGGGGACAAATGCAAACCTGTTCGCCTCGCCTCTGGGGCTTCTGGGGTGCCATCACCTCTGGTCTGATGGGTTTGTTTCCAACAGTTAATAAAACATTCAAACAGTGCCAGCTGCCTTCTTCACTCCAGTCTGGGTGCCTCTGCTTCTTCTGTGTCACATCTCTGGTTTATCTGATAAACTAGGCAAAAACTAAAGCTATCAGACACTATACTTGGGCCCAGGGCCTAGGTCAATATATTACTCCATGGTGTTTCTGAATGGCAGATCTTGCCTCGGGGTCATTTTCTCTCATTAATGAAATAAGGTAATCAGTTCAGCTTCTTGGCTCTTCCACATTGCTACCTCTTGGCATAGAGACCTTTAATTCTTAAATCTCACTTCTCCATGTCCCCAGATGTCATAGTTTACTTATGGTTACCTGTGCCTCTTGTGCAAAGCAGAGCATCTGACTCCCATTCCCATGCTTGGCAGTTCAGTAACCTCTGACCACATTCTAGGCTAGAGGGCATTAAGGCTAGGGCTGGAAAGCTGCAGAGGTCAGAGCCGGAGGTCGAACTCCAGATGACTTGCCACTACGGACCACACAAACCTTACAGCAATAAGCACGTCTAGTATGGACAGGGAGGGACCTGGAGAGGACTGCAAACCCACTTGTGCAGCCTCTAAAAACCCCTTTAAATAGTCCCAATGCCGGCTGGGGCAGCTGCCTCCCCGTTATAGCCAGAGGTGTGGGGGTGGCTGCCTGCCTCCACCCTTCCTCTCCCCAGGCCATGGGTTCTGGCTCAGACATTTACAGGCACACATACCAATTAGGGGACCAACCACTGCTGCTCATGAGCTCTCCCCGTCTGCTGCTGTGCCTGGAATAGAACCCAGGCGCCCGGCACCCCGCCCCTTTGCACCCCAGCAGAGAAACAAAACTCTGCTCCCATCTCAGCTTGCAAGCCACCCTTCCTCCCAAGCAAGAAAGTCGCCTCCAGATGCTCGGTTGGAAGGCTTGGTTTCCATGACAACAGACCTGAGGCGGCAGAACCTGCCTCAGAGAATCCTAATGGAGAAAAGCCCAGAGACCGCCTCCCCCTGCTCTGTACTTGGGCAAGCCTTCGCTGACCCTCCTAATAACCCCAATGCGTTTCTGCCCTTCTCTTCCTGATCCTCCTTCCCCTTTTCGGCGTTTTCAAGGGACTGCAGCAACCTAGCAAATCGATGTGCTCTGAGGGGTGGGGGATGGGAGAGCGGGGGGGGGGGGGAGGGGCGAATAGAGAAGCACCCCCGAGGTGGGAGGATGGGGCGAGCTGGGTCTGTCATTTCTTCCCGCACGTCCTTTTCAGTCCTCTTTACCCCCTCCAGAAAGGGATGTGCCCCCCAAGAGCCATGAACAGAAATGCAAATTCCAAATAGGGAACCTGAGACGCAGGCTATGGATCAGCCTGGAGAGAGAATCGCCTCCGCTTTCCCCCCTGCATTCATTCCCTCCCACGTTGCGGTGTTCCCCCAAGCCTCTAGGCAGCTGGGGGCGGGTTGAGGGTGTGTGGAGGGAGGCGGAAGAGAGAATCCATCCTCCTAAGCCCTAGCCAGTGCGCGGAGGGGGCGGGGTGGTAATGTTAGTGGAAAGGGACATGCGCTAAGGAAGCGAACCCTGCGTCCTCAGCGCTCCCCACCCCCACCCCCACCGCCGCCCCGCCCGCACAGGGGCTCCTCTTCTGCCCGGAGACTGCTGCCTAACGCAGACAGCCGCAGGCGTATTGCTGCGCACTCAATTGCACACGGACACGCGGCAGTCAAGCTCCCCGCCCCACGACGGACGCGCCAGCCCATCACACGCCGCATTCAGGTGCACAAGCACTCTTCCAGCCCATCGCACAGTTACAGATGCACAAAGGTGTAGGAAGCACGCACAGCCATATTGGATAGCCGTAGACACGGCGACATTCTCTGTCACACACACACACACACTCAATGACACAAAACCAAGACTCAAACTGTCATCTTCCCAAACCTGTTTTTTCCTACACAAATGCCAGGGACTCCATTTCTCCAACAGAAACAACCAGCCTTTCAGAAGAAATCTTTTTATTATTTTTTTTTCGAAGAAAAAAGCCATATAAATATTAGAGTATAAAACTTGCGTGAGATACAGGAAGGGAATGGGGGTGGGAGCTACGTGACTATGCAAAGAGAAGCGCTTATAGAAGAGTCAGTACCAGGGAGGGGGTCGCCGCAGCGCGTGGACACAGCACAAAACACAGCACGGGCCGCCGCAGGCAGATTCAAGGACAGACGGCTGCGCCAGCCTGCCGCCCGCTGCCCACTCGCCATCACGTAAAAGCACACCGCACTACACTATCGGCTATTCTACACCAGCCGGGGGAGGGGGCTCTACACTATACTGGAAGGGCTGGGATAGGGTTCTCTAGAGGCCCCGCTGGATGAACGGGACCACAGGGGCAGAAGGGAGTGGGGAGAGGAAAGTCTATACACAAGGAGGCACTGGGGGACTTTAACCAGGCTCTGGCCACTAGGGGGCGGAGGAGGGCCCTGGGCAGTGGCCTTCACCGAGAAGAAAGGGCACCTGGCAGGGAGAGTTTAAAACAGGCTTCAAGAGGGCAAGGACCCTGCCTGGAGAAGCCCCATGATGGGCTGAGACTTTCGGTCCATTTGGTCCCTGCTCTAGCTCCTTTGGCCCCAATCTAGGGATCAAGAATGGCCTCCTTGGGCCTTCCTTTCCCACTGGGGCTCCATTGACCCTTCCACTGGGGGGCACCTCTGGAGTACCCAGCACCCACAGAGGTTCCTCTGACCTCTCCAGAGGACCTGACCCTAAATCCACTCAGAGCTTCCTTGGACTGAAATGCCAGTTTAAATCCATTGGTCCCGGTAGCTCAGCCCCCAAAGCTGGCTGCCTAGGCTGAACCCAATATAGAAGGTGGAGGATCCAGCCTAGTACGTGTTTATGGCTGGAATTTGAGGATTTGGCTAGTATTCGGGGACATACAGAGCCTTCTGCAAGCCCCTGGTAACCTTGGGCCAACCTTCATCCATCCCCCCCCAGCCATATACATACACTTCCCTTCTTTATCTTACCACCCCCTACTGTCTCAGAACATGCAATGTAGTCTTGTTAGAGGAGTGCTAGGGAAGTCACAGCATGCATTGGGAACATCAAACAATGAAAAACAGAAGACTGGTCCCCAGGGCATTGGGAAGAGGCTTGGTGGCAAAATGCCTTCCCTAAATCCAGCAAGTATCAGTACCATGGGGATGGTGACTGTATCCCCCCATACTTGACCATGAGTCTCTGCTCTAGAAGGAGGTGAAAGGGTTGGCACCAAACCCTGCTTTGGGGGAAAATTGAGAACTGGAGGAAAGGCCAAGAGGTCACGATGCTCTTCCAACTTCAGAACCATGAGCCTGTTTAGGTTACCTGGTACCTCAACACCCCCCAACCACCTTGTTCAAGGGAACTTTTAAGAGTAAGATGGGATGGAGAGGAGGGAGGCAGGGGACAAATGGCCTAATTGAGTTGGAAGATGGAGGAGTTCAGCTGAAACTAAAGGGCGTGTGACAAATGGTACTTGGTGTCTACACTTGCCCCCACAACCCCCACAGATACAGCAATTGATTGGATGGGGGTTCCCAGCAGAACTCCCCTTGCATATTCAACCCCCCCTGTGGGCAGAGAAAGGGGGGGGATGTTGACTGGGCACTTGTTTCTGTTTCCCAAGGGGAGCATGGCCTTGGCCCCTACCAATATCCTGGGGGTGAGCCCTGGAATTCTGAGACCTGGGTACAGGTAAGGTGAAGCTGAGCTGGTTGGGGAGGGAGGCTGCCCTGTGGCTCTAGGCCTGGCCTCCACACTACTTCTTCTCCTTCTTGCCAGACTTCTTCTTGTTGCCATTGCCACCTGCTGGGGTTTTACCATCCCGCTTGCCAGCTGCATTGGTCAGTGTAGCATTGCTGCCTGGGATGTAGACATTCTGGCGGTAGTCAGGCACATGCTGCAGGGTGAACTGGGGTCCATAGCGAGCACTCAAGCCCATCGTGCCAGCACCCCCTCCCAGGGTGGAGCTTCCATCAGCAGCCTCTGCAAAGACAAAGAAAGGATCAGCAAGTACAGTGACAAAACCTAGGTTTGATTTCTAGGGGTGTTTTGTTTTTTGTTTTTATTTTGTGAATTCAGGCTCTTAACCTTGCTTGGTTTGCTTGTTCAACTACCACTCTATCACTTGAGCCATGCTTCTAGCCTAGCTTTTTGCTAGTTGTTTTGGTGATGGAATCTCACAGACTTTTCTGTCTGGGCTGGCTTCGCATTATGATCCTCTAGATGGTTTCTCCTGAGTAGCTAGGATTGCAGGCATGAGCTACCCAGGCCTGGCTTCTAGCTCTTTTTCTTCTTGTGATCCTATAGAAGTTTATCTAACCATCTTAGGATTATGATCTGCAAAATGGAGGCAAGAAAGCATATCCATGGTTTTTGTGAAAACTAAACAAGAAATTCTATGTAAATTACCTAAATAGCACCTGGTGAAGGGTAAGTGCTCATAACCTGCTAGCTAGTAGCTCTCTCAGGGTGGACCCCCAGGCCCTAAACTTTTGCCCTCACTTTTCGTGTAGGAGACTCTAGCTTCCATACTAGGCAGTGGTTATGATATATAACCAGTGCTTGTGATATATATTATATTATTAACCATAGTTCTGGTGTGTGTGTGTGTGTGTGTGTGTGTGTGTGTGTGTATGTGTGTGTGTGTGTGCTTACAGGCTTTCTTTTGTTCTTTTTTTTTGGGGGGGGTCGGTCATGGGGATTGAACTCAGCTTGGGTGCTGTCCTTGCACTCTTCAGCTCAAGGCGAGCCCTCTACCGCTTGAGCCACACTGCCACTTCCGGTTTTCTAGTAGTTTATTGGAGATAAGAGTTTCACAGAGGGCTGGGAAGGTGGCTCAGTGGTAGAGTGCTTGCCTTGCATGCCTGAGGCCCTGGGTTCGATTCCTCAGCACCACATAAGCAAAAAGAAAAAAAGCCGGAAGTGGCGCTGTGGCTCAAGTGGTAGAGCACTAGCCTTGAGCTGAAGAGCTGAGGGACAGTGCTCAGGCCCAGAGTTCAGGCCCCATGACCGGACCCCCCCCCCAAAAAAAAAAAAAGTTTCACGGACTTTCCTGCCGGGGCTGGCTTTGAACCGCAATCCTCAGATTTCAGCCTCCTGAATAGCTAGGATTACAGGCATGAGCCACCGGAGCCCGGCTCTTTCTTTTATTCTTTAAGATAGAGTCTTTGCAGCCCAAACTAGTCTGGAACTCATTATGTAGCCAGGGCTAGTAGCCTCAAGCTTACAAACCTCATGCCTCTGTTTGTCAAGAGCTAGGATTACAGGTATGTATTATACCACTTTGCCAGTCTCAAGCATTCATTTTCTGGTGTAATTTGACTACAATTCCTAGCTTCCTTCTGACCTGGGAATAGAAAGGGGAAGAGTTGAGATCCAGCATCAGAGTGCCACGATTCCTTGCCAGATGCCAGTGGCTCACCCCTATAATCCTAATTTCTAAAGAAGCTGAGATCTGAGGATCTCAGTTTGAAGCTGGGCAGCAATGTCCATGACACTAATTGTTGGGACCCAATCTTAATGTTAGGACCCAGTGAGCCTATGTGACTCCACCCTGGTTAAACATCCATCTTGTTTACAAGTTTAGGAAAAATGTGGATTGCAAGTCTCTGGTAACAGAGCCTAAAGGCCAGGTGGATGCATCATTAACGAGCACATATGTAACACCCCCCACCAAGGAATGCATCCCCCTCTCCCCACCCCTCCACCCAGGCCAAACCCGCGCGACAAAACTGACCAAAGTGGTAGGCTAGTTTAAGCAACTGCTTAGAGATAAGTTGTAACCTCATTGGTCACCTGCATGTGGCCCAACATAACTGTAATTTTGTGCGAGTGTTGCAATGCTACTGGCCACCTGCGTGTGGCCAGCCTAAACTGGATGGCCTGTTCCCTATAAAAGTTAGCCCGTGCAGCTGGGCTAGGTTCGCACTCTACCAAGGCGGCCCTGACCGGTCAGGTCAGTCTGTTTCTAGATGCTTGGCATGAAATATAGTTTTGTCTGATTTTCGCTTTGTTTCAGTCTCGTTCCTCTGATCACAGACCCCAATTTTGGGGGGCCACCCCAATACTCATCTCCAAGTAAGTACCAAAAAAAGCCAGAAGTGCAACTGTGGCCCACAATAGTAGAGCACTTGCCTTGAGAAGGGGTGGGGGGGTGGGGGAGAACACCTAGGGACAGTACCCAGGCCATGAGTTCAAGCCCTCACAACCAGCACACACAAAAGAAAAAAAGAGAGAAACAAGCTCAGATTCAACAGTGATTTTGGCTCTCGAGGGGAGAAAGAAGGCCATACCAGACAGTACATGTTACAGCAGGACTCAGGCCTAGTAATATCCAAGTGTGTGCTGGAGGAAAGTCATTTCTGTCATTGCCAGCAGCGTGAACCTTACACCTTCTCCAAAGACAAAGGAGATAGAACAGAGGCAGAGAGGCAGTATATTCTGTGAGACTAAGAAGACTACAATCCCAAGGACCAGACAGCTTAGGTACAGTGAAGATATAAGCTTGAGTGTCTGAGCCTGGTGACATTAGAGATCATTGTCAGTAACTTCCTACTACCATGCAGAGGAGTATGTATCATAGCCCTAGCTTACTTGGGCCCTTCCACACTCCCTAATAGGGCTGCAACAGAGCAAGGTCTCTGGGTGCTTTGTGTATATGGTTGATGTTGAAAGACAGGGAAATGGATCACAGGTTCTGGGTGAAGATTAAAGGAGGCTGAGCTTCATCCAGTGTCTGGCATTTAGTAACTCCTCAATAAATGCTACCTGCTGCTGTCATAGCTGTCATCCTCCTCAGTGTAATGGCCTCCACTCTCCCTGGAAGTGCAGAGGTTGCTGGAAGAGACAGTTTGACTCTGTGCTCACTGCTAATTCCCTGTGCTCACCCTAATTCCTCCTCTGAGGCCCAGCAGAGTTAAAAGCCCTAGGAAGGTACTGCCCAGGGAGCTCCTCCCAGCCTCCCCTGACTCCCACCACAGACCTTGGGATCGAGTAGAGACTGACTAAAGCTGGAGAAGCTGAGTAATCCTGGGACACTAACCAGGGATTGAGAAATGGAAAGGCAGGAAATATTTTTGATGTTTGGGTAACAGAGAGAATGCAAGAAAGGGAGGGTAAGAGAAGGAAGTGCAGAGATACTCTTCAGTCTTTTTCTATCAACACATCCCAGTGCCAGCATTTCCACAGCCTCCATTTTCAAATCCCCAAGCTGTGGAAGCTGAGAGCCTTCTGGAGGAGGTGGCGTACAGGAAGAGGGCCGGGGTGGGAGAGCGCAGCTGCCCACTTCCTCCGCTCCCTCCCCTAGCCTTTGTATTCCTTGACTTTTCCTCGTTTTTCCCTAATTAACTCCAGGAGGGAGCCAGTCCTCTCAAGCCAGCCCCTCCCCTCCAGCCGCCAGCCACTGGCAGCTTCCGCCGCCGCCTGAGAATGGAAGGGGGAAGGGCCGAGATCAGGCTTCAAAGAGCAAGGATTTCAGAGTGATTTAGGGGCTTCAGGAGAGGCCAAAGAGGCGCCAGAAAGTGTGAGACAGAGAAACTGGAGGAAGGACAGAGAGAGATAGAAACAGAGAAAGACAGAGACAAGAGACAGAGCTAGAGAGGTGTAGAAACAGAGAAGGGAGACAGAGAAAGGCAGTGTGGACCCAGTGGTCCATTCACACCCTACATGCACCCAAGATCTCTGAGAAGCATCCATAATAGGCAAAAAGGACAAAGCAACCCCATCATATGGGATTCCATGAAATTGGGATGGATCAAGAGGCAGAGAAAAGTGGGGAATCCAGAGTATAACAGACTGACACTGTGTCTGATTAACCATGCCATTAGGAACTGTGTGCTCTAGGTCCAGACCCTGGATCACTCAAGCAATGCTTCTCAGCTTCCCCATCAGGAGGAAAGACATTGTTCTGCCACCTTTGGTCCTCTGGAAATGGGTTCTTCAGTAGCTCCTTCTCGTATGTCCTCCTTTCTTCCAACACCTTATTCTAGGCATAGATTCTGGCTGGAAAAGGTGTGGGGATGCTGGCTTCCTATCCAGCTCCAGTTTACCACCTGTCCCCTGGCCAGGTTACCATCTGTCCCTTGGCCTCCCAACATTCCCAGTCCAGCCTGAGGCAAAGCCAGGAAGGCCTCATGAAGCTGGCTCAGAGCTGGAGGAGCTGCAAACTGCAGCCTCCTTGGGAGCACAGCTCCCCTGAGTATTTTTTAAAGTCTCCTAAGGAAGTCTCCCTCTCCACTCCGCAGCCAGCCAGGCCTGGTTGGGCTCCACTCCAGGAGCCTAGGAAGTAGGTGTGAAAGTGAGGGCAGGCCCTGACCCCACCACATCCACCCCAAGCCCATTCCCCAGGGCCCAGGCTCTGCCTTGGGTCAGGCCCAGGGTAGGCTGGAGGGTGGGTGGAGTCTGACAGGGGAGCGTGTTGCCTTGGCTCAGCTCTAGTGAGACCTTCCCGGAAGGTTTTGAGCCATAAATACAGCTTCCATTTAAGTTTTTAACATCTGGATTTAGGCTAAAAAGCCTATTTTCTGGCCTTAGAGACAGAAAAAGGCCTCAAGGCCACAAAAGCTAAATAGCCCTGTTTACTTCCCTCAAGAGCCAGAGTTGGCATCTCCCCAGACCCAGCCTCCTGTCTCTTTCATACTTACTGAGTACTGGCTTCTCAAAGGGTCAGAGGCCCCACCAGACCTGGGAGAGCTCTACCCCAGAGGCTAACAGCCCTGCCACCTGTCCCTTCTGTGGTCTCTGTCCCTGTTCTCTGGTCATCCATAGCCCTGACCCCATTTACCCTCACAGACATCTAGGGCAGAGTTGCCAGAAAAATGGCATATAGAAACTTAGGGCATTTAATTATACTTGCATTCAGGTTAACAACGAGTAATTTTTGAGTAGTCTGTCTCATCTGACATTTTGAAATGTACTTATGATAATACAGCACTTATTTATCTGAAATTCACTGGGCATCCTATATTTTATCTGGCAACCCTAATCTGGAAGAAGAATGTATATCATTAGGTCAGCCTCTAGATCAAGTAAGCTGAGAGGGGGGCAAATTGAGGCTGGATCTAAAGGCAGAGATTCCTTGTAGTAGAAAGGGTGTGAACTTGGGCATAGAGTCGGGTTAGAGTGGCAGCTGGACAGTTCAGAACTTTGGGCCTTGAGGAAGGTGACATCTCATGTTCCCCCTCTTTCAAGTGTAAATAATCAGACCTAGCTTGCAGACTGTGGAGATGAAACTGTGGAGATGTGAAAGTCCGTTTAGCATGTGCCCTGCATGGTTACAGTGCTATTTCTCTGGGTTCTCTACCTATTCATCCTCCAGGTTGGCTACAGAGCATGGCTCTCAGTGCCTTAACCTTAACCAGCCTCCCTGTAAAGCTCCCATTTGCTGTTCCACTAGTCCTTATTAATAGGCATTATTCTAAATCTGACCTTTAGCTCTGTAGGTCAATGAAGATAATGAGTAGTTTGTTACAACCACCATGTATTGTGCATTTATTCTCTGTCACCTAGCTGAGGGCTGTCACCTAGCTGATGCCCTCACATTACCATGAGATCTATTCTTTTTTTTTTTTTTGGTCGGTCATGGGGCTTGAACTCTGGGCTTGGGCGCTGTCCCTGCGCTCTTCAGCTCAAGGTGGGCTTGGGCGCTGTCCCTGCGTTCTTCAGCTCAAGGCAAGCACTCTACCACTTGAGCCACAGCGCCACTTTCCAAGATCTATTTATATAGTAAGTGCAGATGAGGCCCAGAGGGGCTTCATACCTTACCTAAGGCCTCACAGCCAAGTGTTAATACCAAGATCTAAATCCCAGGTTGGCCAGCTTCAAAACCTGTGCTCTTAGACACTGATGATATGATTCTTTTTCCCCTGCTCATGACCCTTGTGATTCTTTATGGACAGCCACCACTGGCTAGGTCTATAGTACACATGGGCAATTTGTTCACCTGTGGAAAAACCAAGTCCTATGTAGCCCAGGCCGGTCTCTTAATTCACAATCCACTTCCTGAATGCTGGAATTTACAGATGTGCGCCACTACACTCAGCCTATCTCCATTTTCTTCTTTAAAAAAAACTTTAATATAAATGTCTTTATTATCATTAAGTAGTTGTACAAAGGAGTTGCCATTCATTCTACAAAGCAGTTGATGAATACAATGCATGGTGACCAACGTCATCTCTTTCAACATTCTCATCCATCCCCATTTTCTTGCCTGGGGAAACTGAGCAAACTGATTAACGTCACAGGATGGTAAAAACTATACCTAGGACCTGACCTTACTGTCCCCTTCTAAAGTTAGACAGGTAACTACTACCCTCACTTCTTGATAAATTGCTACTCTAAGCATCCCAGAGCCCACAATCTCTCTGCTATTCCTTAGCTTGAATCTATGACCTGAAATCATGGAGCCTCTCTGACAAGCTGCAAGACCTACAGAAACCATTGTTAACCAGGTAGAAAACCAGCATTGAGGGCTGGGAATGTGGCTTAGTGGTAGAGTACTTGTTGAGCAGTCATGAAGCCCTGGGTTCGATTCCTCAGTACCACATAAGCAGAAAAGACCAGAAGTGGTGCTGTGGCTCAAGTGGTAGAATGCCAGCTTTGAGCAAAAAGCAGCTCAGGGACAGTTCCCAGGCCCTGAGTTCAAGCCCCAGGACTGGCAAAATACCCCACCAACCAACAAACAAAAAACAGCATTGAGCCACAGTGGCTGTGGAAGGTACTCCTAGCCCTCCATACATCCCACCCACATCCCACCCCATCTCACCACACTTACCACTGGCAGAGGCCAGGATCATTGCTTGCAGCATCTCTGTGTCAAATTGGTTGTTGGGCCAGGTGCCAGTTTCATCACCATTTTGGGAACTGGAGAGAAAACAGATGGTGAGCAGTGTCCCAGGCCAGCCCTGCTGCTCCCTACCCCTACTAGCCCCCTCCTAGGGTTCCCCAGTCTACTGTCCTATTCCCACCCCACACCCACAACCTTCGAGTGGAGTCAGAGGAGCTTACAGAATCTGTCAGAAGTCAGATCTGCAAACCAGTAGTGTCTTAAGGCATCTAATGAATTGTATCCCATAAGAGGGTATGGCTTACTGTCCGGAGACTCTCTCCGGAGGACAGGAAAAAAAGGAAATGGGAGAGAATACTTAAGAGTTAGAGAAAGGGTTGGAACCAGAGAGAACCAAAGAGGAGAGGCAGGAGACCCTAAGAGACCCTGGGGTAGTGAGAAAGGATTTCCTAAACCCTCAGAATAAAATCCATGGGCACCTCAGATGCTCTTCCTATTTCATCATCCTGCCCTCTGCAGCTCCACTCATCAGCCCTTCCCCCAGGCTCCTCCCTGTCCCTCAGGCTCCCTCCTGCTGAGCATCCTGGGTGGGTGGATGTGGTTCTCTGGAATGTCAGTCCTTGGCCTTTACCTTGGCAGCAAGAGTGAACTTTATCTAAGGCGATCTTCAGACTTATCCAGGCGGAGTCAGGTGCCTGCCCATGGGTAACATGGTCACCTGTGACTGTGACTCCTCTATCACCCTGACTTCGGGGAGGCAGGCCTTGTATCAGCCTCTACTAAAGTACCCAGTGGGAAGCCTGGCACCTGGACCTCATTGGGATGCTTAGAGGCTTTATGCATGGAAACCAACATGATGTGATCCATAATTTTTTAAACTATTACACTATAAAAGGAGCCCCAAGGAATTTCTATTCCATTTAGATTTTTCCCATGGTGCTAATTCCCATGCTGTTTGTGAGGGGGGTTGGGAAAAGGGATTCAAAGATCGAATTATTTTCATTTGCAGAGGGGAAAAAGGAAACATCCCTGACAGACATATCAAATCTAACTTGTTGCTAACTATTGGTACCATCTGGCACAGAGAAGTTCCTCAATAAACAGTTGTTGCCTGATTAGATGAGAAGAAAGGAGGCTGCAGGAAAGGCTTTGCAGGGATGCAATTGTGTGTATGTGTGTTGTTGTTGTTATTGTTGTTGTGTTTTTTGGTTTTTTTTTGGGTCCGGTCATGGGGCCTGAACTCTGGGCCTGGGCGCTGTCCCTCAGCTCTTCAGCTCACTCTACCACTTGAGCAGAGTGCCACTTCCGGCTTTTTTCTTTTTGCTTACGTGGTGCTGAGGAATGGAACCCAGGGCCTCAGGCATGCAAGGCAAGTGCTCTACCACTGAGCCACTTTCCCAGCCCCTGTTGTTGTTATTGTGGTATATAAACATACCAACAACTTTACAATTTTTGCCAGGTCAGTCATTACTTATGGATTCCTCTAATCTGGGACTCCCTGTCCCCAAGTAGTAGGTTCAGTTTAAGGCTCAAAAAAGAATACACAGTTACTGTGTCACTCCTATACCATCACAACAAATTAAAAATTAGGGATGGAGTTGAAGCAGAAATATTTTCCTTCCCTCCCAAGAGTGGGAAGAGTAGGGATTTTATGCCCATTTAATTCAACGAATATTTATTGAGCAATCACTATGTACCAGATACTGGGCCATAAGCTGGACTTGTAGCTGTGGGCATGACAACAATAGTCCATCTCTATGGTGCTCATAGTGCACACTGACAAGATAATGTTAAATAATGACACAATAATGTAATTGCAATTGTGACAAAGGTAACGGAGGCAA
Organism: Dipodomys merriami; assembly: GCF_024711535.1. Lineage (NCBI taxonomy): Eukaryota > Metazoa > Chordata > Mammalia > Rodentia > Heteromyidae > Dipodomys > Dipodomys merriami. The sequence goes on along the minus strand of NW_027204159.1, from coordinate 8,680,627 downwards.
AGAGCAGGGACCATTAGAGTGAATAAGGAGGGTCAGAGTGAGAGAACTCAGTCAGTCTAGGCTGCTCCAAGGAAAAGACAGTCAATTTGAATTTGGACAAATCACCCAGGTGACTTACAGGAGAATGACAGCTAAGTCAACGTAGAAGCAGTGACTGCAAATCATTACTTGATAACTACTCATGCAAAAATAGACTTAGGTACTGCTCATTGATGAATTCCAAAATACTACAATGAGTTAGAGACTTCAAAGCATCCTCCATAGATAACTTATTAGTCACAAATGTTTAAAAATATGTTCACGAGGCATGGTGACACAGGCCTGTCATCCCAGTGCTCGGGAGGCAGAGGCAAAATCTCCAGTTTAAGGCCGGCCTAAGCTACAAAATGACTATCTGGAAAACAAAAAACAAAAAACAAGGGCTAAGGTTGTTTCTTCATACTGAAATGCGTGCTTACTGTGTGCAAGGAAGGACCTGAGCTTAATCCCTGGCACCATAAAATGTAAAATAAAAGTATGTCTGTAAAGCTGGACATAGTGGTTCACGCCTATAGGTCTAGCACTTAGGAGGCTAAGGAGGGAGAATTCACTAAGCCCCAATGTTTGAAGGTAAGCTAAGCACTTAGGAAGAGACAGGAGAGATCTGAGGACACTTTTTTTTTTTTTTTTGTCTTGAACAAAAAACACTCAGGGACAGTGGTCAGGCCCTGAGTTAAAGTCCCAGGAATGACACACACAAAAAGAAAAGACATATTGGGAACATTGGGAAATTCTGCTGATGGATTGTGTATTATTAATGCTAAATTCTTCAAATATGATCATTGAGGTTACATAGAAGTCTGAAGTGTCAAATGTTATGTCTGAAATCTACTTTCTAATGATTCGGAAATAAATTACAAGCCAGGCCTGTAATCCTAGCTACTCAGGAGGCTAAGCTCTGAGGATGAGTTCAAAGCCAGCCAGGGCAGGAAAGTGAGACTCTTATCTCCATAAACTATGCCCACAAAAAAACCCGAAGTGGAGCTCTGGTTCAAGTGGTATAGTGGTATCCTTGAGCAAAAAAAGTTCAGGGACAGCACACAGGCCCTGAGTTCAAATCCCAAACTCTCTCTTTCTCTCTCTTTCTCTCTCACACAGACACAGATACACAGACACAGACACACACAGACACACACAGACACACGAAGTATGTGTATTGTTTGTGTACATGTGCATGTCTACACAGAAAGATAAAACAACAATGTAGTATATGAACCACTGATGAATCTAGGTTAAAAAAGTGCTTAGATGTTCATCATACTATTCCTTCAAGTTTCTGACAGGTTTCAGACATTTTAAAATAAAACAAGTCACCCAGGAGAAGTGTGGTACTGGGAAGTGCTTTCCAGGCTGGGCAGCAACTGGTCCTCAGCCCCTGAGGGGAGGTGGTATAAGCCTGGGACAGTGGAGTGGACCTGATACACTTTGGATCACGAGTTCTGAAGGCATTCTTCTATTTAATTGTTTAAAATTCACTCATTCACTGGGTGCCAGTGGCTCATGCCTATAAACCTGGCTACTCAGGAGACTGAGATCTGAGGATTGCAGTTTAAAGCTAGCGTGAGCAGAAAGTCTGTGAGACGCTTATATTCAATTAATCACAGGAAAAAGCCAGAAGTGGCACAGTGGCTCAAGGGATAGAGTGCTAACCTTGAGCAAAAGGAGCTCAGGGACAGTGCCTAAGTCCAGAGTTCAAGCCCAAGGACTGGCAAAAACAAAAACTCACTCATTCTCCTGCAAAGGAGCTGAGATGAGAGTCAGGCTCCCCTGGGAAGACAGGAGCCTAAAATTAGATCTTTAGTCAGTCACCTCTGTCTCCATGAAAATTAGGAAGTCCTCATTCCCAACCTGACTGAGCTCTGGGGCAAGTGAGCTCAGGCCCAGGTGACGGGGATAAAGTGGGGAGAGAAAACAAGATGGGCAGGAGGGAGGAGAGCTTTGGGATAAGAGGGAGACCCCATAGCTGAGTGGGGTGGACAGTGGTAAGGAGAGAGGACGTGAGTAGAAGGGCAGCTGGAAACCAGCCGTCAGGAGGATTCTTCAGGAGGTTCTTGAAGGCTAGAGGAAAAGCAGGTGGGCAGGCTGCCAGCTCTCAGAAGCAGGGCAAGAAAATAATCAGAGGGGGAGGGACTTCTTTGTAACCATTCACTGAGAGCTCCCTAGGCTGAGCACTGGGCCAACTGGGTTATGTATTTATCATCTGTTTTATCCTCAGATGAAAATACCACCCTACAGATAAAGGTTATGATTATCTCTGTTTTCTGACAGATAAAATCAGGGCTCAGAGGCCTTCTCAAAGTCACACAGCTGGTAAGTGACAGAGCCGCAACCTAAATGTCCTAATATGACCCCTGAGCCTGCAAGCTTACCCACAGTCAACTAAGCCTCAATGGGGAGGCCTCAGAACCCCAGAAGCAGATGTGGGGTCTCTTCCAGGATCTAGAGGAAGGGTGAAAGTGAATGTGGAGGCCAGGGACTACATGCAGTAGGCCATTTTTCTAAGCACCTACTATGTACTGGTGACAGACCCTAGAATTTCAGAGATGACACAGTATAAAGCATTTATGTCCTGATGCACTATGGTATATAAGTGAAGGAGGTAGTACCTCTAAAAAAAAAATGCTTCTTGCAACATGCTCAAAAATGAGCAGTCTGGGAAAGTCAGGTTGACTTTCAGCCTGATAACAGCCTGGATTTAACTGTTAAAATATCAATATCAGCCAAGTGCTGGTGGCTTCTATCTGTAATCCTTGATACTCAAGAGACTGAGATCTGAGGATTGTGGTTCAAAGCCAGCCAGGGTAAGAGAGTCCATGAGACTATGGTGGTAAAACTCTAGTTTTTGTGGGTTTTTTTTGGTCGGTCATGGGCTTGAACTCTGGACTTGGGTGCGCTCTTCAGCTCAAGGCCAGCACTCTACCACTTAAGCCACAGTACCACTTCTGGTTTTCTAGTGGTTTATTGGAGATAAGAGTCTCCCAGACTTTCCTGCCCAGGCTGGCTTTGGACTACAATCTCAGATCTCAGCCTCCCAAGTAGCTAGGATTACAGGTGCGAGCCACCAGTGCCCAGGTCAAATCTCTAGCTTTAAGAGAGAAAGAGAGGCTGGGAAGTTGGCTCAGTGGTAGAGTGCTTGCCTTGCATGCCTGAGGCCCTGGGTTCGATTCCTCAGCACCACATAAGCAAAAAGCTGGAAGTGGCACTGTGGCTCAAGTGGTAGAGCACTAGCCTTGAGCTGAAGAGCTGAGGGACAGCGCCCAGGCCCAGAGTTCAGGCCCCACAACCAGACCCCCCCCCAAAAAAAGAGAGAGAGAAAGAAAAGCTCTGGGACAGCATCCAGGCCTTGAGTTCAAACTCCAATATGTGCACACAAAAAATGAAAATGCATATGTAATTTTAAAATAGCAGGAGCCAATTAGCATCTAAAAATACACATATATATCCATATGAGGGACTACTATGCAATAATTAAGTGACTTTTGAAGATTTCTTTTTTGTGCTGACCTGGAATTTGAACCTATGGCTTCATAGTTGCTAGGCTGATGCTCTACCACTTAAGTCATTCCTTTACCTTAAAATTTGTATTAATATTGAAAATTTTTCCTGATAAATTATAAAGAAGAAGGGGGGAGGGGGAAACCCAGACTACCAAATAGGATAACCCTGTAGTAGTTAAAAAAAAAAACAAAACCCTAATATGCCAGGCATGATGAGCATACCAGCATTTGGGATGCTGTGGCTGGAAGCTCACAAGTTCTAGGGTAGCCTGGGTACATACAGAGTGCAAGACAAGATTAAGGCTGTATAGGGAGAACCTATCTCAAAAACCAAAAACAGGGGCTGGGAATATGGCTTAGTGGTAGAGTGCTTGCCTAGCATACATGAAGTCCTGGGTTGGATTCCTCAGTACGACATACACAGAAAAAGCCAGAAGTGGTGCTGTGGCTCAAGTGGTAGAGTGCTTGCCTTGAGCAAAAGAAGTTCAGGGACAGTGTTCAGGGCCCTGAGTTCAAGCCCCAGGACTGGCAAAACAACAACAACAACAAAAAAAAACAACAACCAGAAAAACCTTGTAAGAAATTTGACTGAGAATGAAACTTTTTTTGTTTTCTTCTTTCTCTTTCTCTTTTCTATTCTCTTCTTTCCTTCCTTCCTTCCCCCCTCTCCCTCCCTGCCCCCCTTTCTTTCTTCTTTCTTTTGTGCCAGACCTGGGGCTTGAATGCAGGGCTTGGGTACTGAACCTGAGTTTTTTTGCTCAAGGCTAGTATTCTACTACTTGGGCCATAGTTTTTCACTTCTGGTTTTTTGGTAGTTAATTGGCGATAACAGTCTTACAGACTTCCTGCCTGAGCTGGTTTTGAGATCCTTAGATCTCAGCCTCCAGAGTAGTTAGGATTATGGGTATGAGCCACCCCTGCCTGGATGTTTTTGTTTCTGTTTTTGAATCAAAGTTTTTTTTTTAATGGTAAGTGTAGACCAGTTTGTAACAATTCATTTAGATGGATCAGATTTTAAAAACAAAAACACAAATCTTGTGCATGCTGTTTGACCACATTGTTGAAGATAATGAAGACTCAGATGAAATTATGTTTAGAGAAGACTCAGATGAAATTGTTATATCTGAGATCTGCTTCAAAATAATGCAAAGGTGTCAGGAGGATGTGAGATACATAACACAAGGTAGGATGTGAGTTAGAGCCAAATAGTAGGACCACAGAGGTTCATCACACTACCTCACTACTTTTGTATCTATTAAATTTTTTCCACATTAAAAAAAATAAATTGCCAGGCATGAGTGGTACATGCCTGCAATCCTAGCTACTCAGGGCCAAGATCTGAAGGATGTCTGCAGAAAAGTCCATGAGACTCCATCTCCAAATTACCCAGCAAAAGGCTGGGCTGGAGTCAAGGCTCAACTGGTAGCATGCCAGCTGTGAACAAGGCAGCCAACAGCAGGTCCACATTAAAGCCTCATAATAATAATAGTGTTCTTCTTAGGTTATAAAAACATGAGTAGTTTCTCTTGATTATTTCTTATTTATGTTTCTATAATAAATATGTATTATTTTATAAGCACAACAAATGCTGTTACTTGTTTGTTGAATGATTGATTGCCTAATTGGAGATAGAACAGGAAGATTGTGTCTCAGATAGAAGAGGATTCACAGTTAGGCCACAGGGTGGAGAATGTTAGGAGAGTAGGGTGGTGTCAGAAGCCAAACACTAAGCTCTGCAGAAGCTGGGAACAGCTGCAGGGCAGGGCGGGCCTTGGTTACCCAGCTTTGCTGGCTCAGGGCTTGGGACAACAGCTGCTGAGATCAGACGGTAAAAGGGTGATCTAAGAATGTACAAGAAGCCTGTGGCAGGTAAGGGCTTCGGAATATTGTAATAGTTTTTCTTCCTTCTGTCTAGGCAGTGAGACCTAGTACTGGCTCTAGCCTGGGCCAGGTTTTCTGATGAATTCAACATAGGCTTGACTGATCAGATAAGCTGTCAGGATATGTGCATAATAATGGAAAGGGACTAGGGTAGGAAAGCAATGATGACTAAAGCCAGATTAGATTGAATAAGAGAAATATCCTCACTTCATTCTCTAACTCCAATCTGCATTTTTTTTGGGGGGGGGCGGGGAAGGGGATTTGAATTCAGAGCCTGGAAGCTGTCCCTAAGCTCCTTTTGCTCAAGGCTAGTAGTACTCTATCACTTCGAGCCACAGCTCCACTTCTGGTTTTCTGTGGTTAATTGGAAAAAAGACTCACACACTTTCCTGCCCTGGTTGGCTTTAAAACAGGATCCTTAGATCCCAGCCTCCTGTGTAGCTAGGATTACAAGTGTGAACCACCAGCACCTGGCTCAATAGGCTTATTAAGATGGTCACAACTTCCTGTCATTCCTTGATTCTGAGAAGCCTCACCATAAGGCCTTTGTATACTTTCATCCCTACAGCCAGAGTCCTCTTCCCACTTGTCTTCAACCTAGTTTGTACTCATCGTTCAGATCTCAACACAGGCACATTTCCTTCTGCATGGCCTCCTGCCCCCTGATTAGGTCAAATTCCCAACCCATGTTCTCAGCATCTGGTATTGCCATGCACAGCGCTTAGACAGTTGGAATCTTGTACTTGTTTTTGTGGTTGTTTAATCAGTATTGTCTCTCCCTCAACACACTGCAAACCTGGAGTGCAGGGACCATGCCTGATTTATCTCTCTCACACCTGGCACACTGTCTGGTCTCCAGAAGATGCTTACTAAGAGTTGACTGAATGATGGAGCGAAGCAGAAGTTGCTGGGTTAGACTCTACCAGTTGAATCAGAAATATTTGTTTTATCCTCAGTGACTTAACTAAGAGCTCTCCTGAGCTTTCTCCATCTCTCCCAGGCTACCAAGTCTCTCAGTGATTGGAAGGAACTTGCAGTAAGGGTACATCTCTCCTTCCAGGTCTGGAGGGGGTGCCATGAAAGGCAATTGGTGAGGCTTCCAGGCACACAAGTGACTTCTGCTTCAGAGTGGGTATACAGCTGGGCTGGGCTTGGCTGGGGTACTTATCAGAGCTGGTAGCTCAAATATCGCCTTTTCTGAGAAGCCTGACTGATCTTCCTCCCCATTAAATTGATTTTTTTTTTTTTTTTTTTGGCTAGTCCTGGGACTTGAACTCAGGGTCTGGGCACTGTTCCTGAGTTTCTTTTGTTCAAGGCTAGCACTGTACCATTTGAGCCATAGTGCCATTTCTGACTTTTTCTGTTTATGTGATACTAAGGAATCGAACCTAGGGCTTCACGCATGCTAGGCAAACACTTTACCACTAAGCCTTACATTCCCAGCCCTTATCCTCTTCTTAGAACATCCTGTGGTGGCCGGGCGCTGGTGACTCACGCCTGTAATCCTAGCTACTCAGGAGGCTGAGATCTGAGGATCGCGGTTCAAAGCCAGCCCGGGCAGGAGAGACTGTGAGACTCCTATCTCCAATAAACCACCAGAAAACCAGGAGTGGCGCTGTAGCTCAAGTGGTAGAGCTCTCACCTTGAGTTGAAGAGCTGAAGGACAGCGCCCAGGCCCAGAGTTCAAATCCCAGGACCGACAAAAAAAAAAAAAAGAACATCCTGTGGTTGTAACTAGACTTTTTTTCTTTATTGTGATTTGTTGCCAGTTTTTTTCTCCTTTGCTATCAATCTTGGAATTGGATTTGCTTGTCTACTTTTTTTTTTTTTGGGGGGGGGGTCCAGTCATGGGACCTGAACTCTGGGCCTGGGCGCTGTCCCTCAGCTCTTCAGCTCAAGGCTAGCGCTCTACCACTTGAGCCATAGCATCACTTCCGGCTTTTTTTTCTTTTTGCTTACATGGTGCTGAGGAATCGAACCCAGGGCCTCATGCATGCAAGGCAAGCACTCTACCACTGAGCCACCTTCCCGGCCCCTTGCTTGTCTACTCTTATAGTCCAGGGTTTACAAGAAGACTTGAATAGTTTCACCATTCCATGAAAGAGTACATGGATGACTTAATGGATAGCCTATAAGGAGGCTGGCAAGGAGAGAAGAGAAACAGCTGGAGTCAAAGTGGGGCAATAGCAGTCCAAGCCTCTGGTTTGCAGCATCTGAGAGGCCTTCTAGAAAGTTCTTTGCATTCCTGATGCCAGTGACAGGACTGTGCATGCCCAAGAGCTAAATCTGCTCTATATACCAAGACCCTTCAAAGTCCAACCCAAAGAGAGCCTGGTTGGTAAGAAAACAGGGGGGAAAAGCCCAATCTCAGGATCTGGGCAAACATTGGCAGCACCCAAGCCCAGCTTCTCTCCCTGGGTTCCTTGGACTGAAGCTCCTGGCATCTATCAGGGAGGCCTGGCCTTGAGCCCATCCTGCTCTGCTTAGACCCTTTCTGCTGAGGTCCCCCCACCCGCAGGGGGTTCCTGTCTTAGCAGGAATTCATAGGAGATTGAAATGAGCAGCTGGGGCAGTCGGAGTGGGAGGGGAAGTGGTGGGGAGCAGTGATCAAAGGCTTTGTGTGTGAGGGGCAGGAGTCGGGGACTGTGTGTGCTGGCTTGCCCAGAGTACAAAGAAATGAGAGATAGAGACAGCAGCTCAGAAAAGGGGACAAGCGAGAGAGAGAGAGAGAGAGAGAGAGAGAGAGAGAGAGAGAGAGAGAGAGAGAGAGAGAGAGAGAGAGAAGCACAAAGACAGATGTATAGAAAGATAAAGTTACAGACAGAGAGAAGATAGAGCATAGGAGAAGAAAGCCAAAACCGAGGCAGAGGGAGGAGGAGGCTGGAGACAGAAGAACATAGAAACTGAGAAATTATGGGAGATAGAGAGGGACAAAGATAAAAGGTCAAAGATACTGAAAGGGATGCAGAGACAGAGAGAAAAGGAGAAAACGGAAACTGAGACCAAGGGAGAGTGACATTTACTCACTCCTTCCACATTTATTGCGCACTCATGCTCAGGGCACTGGGTGTGTAAGAAGACACAAATGGTAGGGAAGACAGAACCTGAGAGAGAGACTAAAAAGGGAGAAGCAGAAACTACAGACTGAGATAGAGACATGGGAGATGGTGGCAGGGACACAGGCTGAAAAAAAAGGAGGAAGGGATCAAAGTCCTGCAGGCTGATGGGGCAGGACAAGTGAAGGCCGAAGGCAACTGGAGAAGAAGCAGGACAGGAAGATTTGCCCCAGATCTCCCGGGGCAGTTTTGTCTCCAGGTGCGCAGACATAGCTTTCACCACAGCCCCCACCTCCCTTGCCTCAAAGGCTCTGGGGGCGGCTCTGATGACTGACAGCCTCCTTCTGCTCCTCCTCACTCTGCTCCTGCCTCCCCCTTCTCTGCCTGAGCCCCAGGTCAGAGGGAGCCTGGCTCAAAAAGGAGGAGAGGATTTAGGCAGTTGATAGATAAAGAAAGCCTCCCCTCTCTCCAGAGAAAATCCTTGGAGCACTCAGGAGATTGGAAAATGTCCCAGTGGTGGGGGGAAGGGAGGATGTGGAGGTAGTATGTGAATTCAGCTTCCTAATTAATCAGGGAAGATGTCTATTCCTGCTGGGGTCTGTAACCCAGCCCCCAATACACTAAAATCTTCCTGAAATCTGAACCCAAGAAAAAGAAGGCATTTGTAGCACATGCCCAGCCCTCCCCCCTTTTCTTCCTCCCACATCACCACTGAGAAAATGCCGCAACGAAGAGGGTGGGCTGGAGAATCAGTCACCTACCCGCTGGTGCCGGGTCTCTGGGCCTGGGAGAAACGCCAATCCGTGTTGGGCGGGGCTTGCTGTGAAGAAAACAGAGGGAAAGGGGTTGAGTACCCACGTGCAGTCAGATTGTCATCAGAGCCCCTGGGGATGGGCTAGGAGAAGGAGAGGAGTGGGCAAGATTAGGAAATGTGGTAAAATGGAGAAGGGTAGACACATCTCCAAAGATGGGGGTAGGAGATGGCAGGAACATCGCCACAGGTCTTTGAGGTCTGAGGTACCAGAGACAAAAGCAATCAAACACACAACAACAACAACAACAGCAAACAAAACAGTTCATCTGATCATAATGAACAAGCCCAGATTTCTTTGCCAAAAAAATGGTCCCTTTTGAGGATAATGGGAGGTAAATATGATCAAAGTGCATTATATACATGTATGAAAATGTCCTAATGACACCCATTATTTTGTACAATTAATACACACTGATTAAAAGATGAATAGAAGAAAAAACGACTCCAAACTTCTAAGCCAAAATGCAAGAACTGAGCAGTGTCTTCTTAGAACTGCACTGGTGGTGGGGTTGGGAGGGGGGGATGAGGGAGGCAGAGAAGGCCCTCAGAAGTGACAGAGAAGGCTTTTCCACAGAATTCCACCAGTCCTGGAATAAAGTTATTCAGCTCCTCAGCTGGAAACAAAGCCTCCTCTCCAGCAAAATGGCTGCTACTCTGGGTAACCCTTTTCCTGCCAAGTTGTGCAATGACACATTCAGAGGGACACCCCCTCCAGGCCTTGGCTCTCAAGGATCTTTTCCCACAGCTAAATACATTATTAATTTAGGAGTCATGCCAGACTGGGCCTTTGCAGGGCATCCAAGCCCCAGGACACCTCTCACCCTTAGAACTCCATGCCACACAATGGCTTGTGACTGAGGAGAACAAGGCTGCTCTGTCTGGGACAGAGAAAATGGCTGGGAGGGAGCCCAGAAGGATCAAGATCCCACAACCTCTAAGCAGAGCCAACTATGTCTTCAGGGCCCCCAAGGGGCTGATCTGTAGTCATCTCTCACCTGGCCAAATGTGCCAGGGCCCTGCCAGGCACTTAATTTCCAAGTCCCTCTGAGTCTTTCTAGGAGGTGTGTGATCCTATCACACACTGGCACAAGTACACCTATAGCCAAGTCCTCATGGGTTCTGGGGTGTTCTGGTAATTAGTTCTCACACTCATTCCCAGGAGTGAAGTATGAGCATCTCAGATCACACTGGGGAGAAGAAAGCCCTAACACTTCTAGTCACACTAATGGCTCATAGGTGACAGTGCCAGAAGCTTCACTTTTCAGGTACACCCAGAGCTATACCTGATTCCATGGAGAAGGACATAGGGATGTGTAGGCCATAACCACTGTAGTGTGCACACACATGTATCAATCCTGGGGCTTGAACTCAGGGCCTGAGTGCTGTCTCTGAGCTTTTTTGCTCAAGGCTAGCTTTCTACCATTTAAGCCATAGGTCTACTTCCAGCTTTTTGCTGGTTAATTGAAGGTAAGAGTTCATGGACTTTTCTGCCAAGCCTAACTTCAAACCATGATCCTCAGATTTCAGCCTCCTGACTAGCAAGGATTACTGCTGTGAGCCAGGGGAGCTGGTCACTGTATTCTTTTTTTTGGGGGGGGGGGTCTGGTCATGGGGCTTGAACTCTGGGCCTGGGTGCTATCCCTCAGCTCTTCAGCTCAAGGCTAGCACTCTACCACTTGAGCCACAGCACCACTTCCGGCTTTTTTCTTTTTGCTTATGTGGTGCTGAGGAATCGAACCCAGGTCCTCATGCATGCAAGGCAAGTGCTCTACCACTGAGCCACCTTCCCAGCCCTCACTGTATTCTTAAACACAGCAGAATCCATGTGAAGATCATGATGGCAGAAGAGGGAGGTGGGCAAAAACCATGGGTCCAGGTTTGTTCAGTGAGGGCTGATGAGGAGCTCTCAAGACCTTCTTCTACATTTAGGCTCCCTATGGGAAAAGGATGTCAGCTTTCCCCATCCTCGCAGATGCCCACTATCTCTTGCCTCTTTTCCCAGTATTACAAATGCCAGGCCATTCACAGCACACATTTGAGTTCAACACACCTGGGTCAGATGTATTCTCTATCACTTACTCTGAACTTAATCCTAAGTGGCTTGACCTCAATGAAACTAAGTTACAAGGTTGCTAGTACCCATCCAGCATGTGGTAGGAAGAACAAACTAATATCTAGCTCCTTCAAAGAGGTGGTTGGTGGTAAACTTCACCCAATTAGCTATCAGAAGACCCTGAAGACGTTGTGTCAAAATATAGCCTAAGCCTGGCACCAGCCCAAGCAGAAAAGTTCAATTCACCACCAAAAAGCCAGAAGTGGAACTGCGGATCCAGTGATAGAAACAACCCCGCCCCCAACGTCCCCACCCAGGCTTGAGCAAAAAAGCTAAGGGACAGCACCATCTCTGAGCCAGCCAGTCTCAGTGCTGGTATGCAGACACACACAAAAAGCCCATACAGTAGGGACCAGGTGGCGGGATAGATATAATTTAGAATAAAACCTCCTAAGGTTGTGGACACTTGCACTATTATAGTTTCCCCACATATGAGAGTATCTTTGGCCACTAGCAAAGGCTCGTGGTTTTCCATTTGCCAGAAGAAGAAGAAGAAAGTTTCACCAAGAGTCTCTGATACTTTGGTCACCAGGAAAGCCCTGAGCCTACATCACTGGGCACATAGTGTTCATGACAAAGCCAAAACCTATTTCTAGAGGTCCAGAGCCTGGGAAGGGATGGGCTACTGGTGCTACTGGGGTCTCAATCCTATTGAAGCTTGTACACCCACCCAACCCAGACCCTGACTCTCCTTGGCCTATACTGGCTAGGCTTGCCCATCAGTCTGAGGCTTCTAGAAGGAGGGGACTTCCCATTTGCATAGAGCCTCAGGCCCAGCAGGATCCAATGACCTGAGAGTCAGGAAATCCTGCTGGCCCTGGTCTAAAATGCCCAGTGAGCTCCTGCTCCAAGGGCCACCGCAGGCTCAGGCCTTAGGGGCCTGGCTCAGTGCAGGGTGTAGGCAGGGTGGGGAGAAGCTCTAAGTCCTCGATCTGAGCAGTAGAGACCTGGGACGCTCGATCTGAGCAGTAGAGACCTGGGACGCTCGCTCTCCAGGTGAGTACGTCTGGGGATGCTGGGCGTGGGCCCGTGTGCAGCTGGCAGGGGAGGCTGCCCACGCACTCTTGCCCGCAGATGAGGCCGCAAGTGCGGCGGGTGGGGCCCGTGGGTGTGGTCTGCGGGGAGGCCACAGGTGCACCTTCCCGTCAACCACTTCCTCTCCAGGATTGGCTGGGGAAGCCTAGAGAGCGGCGGGGGCACACTGGGGCCAATGCTTAAGAGGATCTGTGACAGTTTCCAGTGGGGACCCTAATCCCTGTAAAAAAAAAATCGCTAGAAATCCCCCAGGAGCTTGGCGGTTCCAGCCTTTCTGGGGGTGCGGGCGGGGTCGGACCCATCTCCCCCGCGCCCACAACCACCATCACAGCTTCTCAGCACTGGGAACCGGGTGGCTTGGCTCACCTCCCCCCACCACTCTGATTCCCGGCGGCGCAGTCGCAGTCGGTTCCCATGGAACCCTCCAGAAGCCGAGCCGGCCCAGGAGGAGTGGATGCACGGTCCAAGCCCTCACCTGGCTCCGCTCCCGCAGTGTATTAGAGCGGGATCGGAAGGTGTCAGGCTCCAGCGCCAGGGCCGAGGGCTGCTGAACGCTGAGGGGCCTGAGGAAAGTGAAGTCACTGCCGTCGGAGGCCGGCGAAAAGCACGTCCTGTAGCAGTGGCTCTGTGAGTCTGTGGGCCGCAGGGTCACCTCCATGTACTTGAGGGTGCCATCTGAGCTCACCTGCAGGTTGGGGCTGGACTGCTTATAGAATTCCCGAGAGGGTGAGTCCTGGCGCCCACAGCACTGGCCCCCGCCCCCCTCCCCATCGGGGTGGCCCCGAAGGCACTTAGCTGACAGGAAGGTGAAGGTGACTAAGGATAAGAGACTGATGGCTGCTAGAGCCACGATGAGGTAAAGGGTAAGGTCTGAGCGCTCGGGAGGGTGTGTGAGGAAGTCACTGGATTTGGGCATTTCCTCAGCATCCTCGTCCTCCAGAACCAGCAGCACCGTGGCTGTAGAGGAGAGCGAAGGGTCTCCATTGTCCCTCACTAGGATCACCACCTGCTGGGTGTCAGAGTCATCCTCCAGCAAGGCTCGGGCTGTGCGCACCTCACCGGTGTGCGCAGACACTAGGAATAGTCCTGGGGCTGTGGACTGTGGCAACAGGGAATAAGAGAGCCACGCATTGTGGCCTGCGTCAGCATCCACGGCTGTCACCTTGGTCACCAAGGAGCCAGCAGGAGCAGAGCGAGGGAGACGCTGGGGGGCTGAGAGTTCCCTGCCAGGCCGGGGGTGCAGCACGGCCGGGGCGTTATCATTCTGGTCAAGGACAAACACATGGAGAGATGTGTTAGCATGCAATGGGGGAGAGCCGGAGTCTCGAACTCCCACCACAATCTGCAGCATCTGCAGTAATTCATAGTCAAAGGTACGCTGGGCAAAGACCCGTCCATCCTCCGGGTTGACATACACAAAGGAGGAGGCTGGCGCTCCTTGAATCTGACTCCCTACAATGGAGTAGGCGAGGCGGGCATTATCCCCAGTATCTGGATCTGAGGCAGCCACAGTGCAGAGAAGGGAGCCAGGAGGTCGGTTTTCTGGGATGTAAGCTGTGTAGAGCTGCTGGATGAAGTGGGGTGCGTTGTCATTTACATCTGAAATGTTGAGTCTGATGGTGAGATGGGTGTGCAGGGGAGGTGAGCCAGCGTCACTGGCCAGCAGCTCAATGATATAATGGGACATGGCCTCACGGTCCAAGGGCTGGCTGGTAAGCAGTGAGTAGTGGTTCTCAGAAGGCTTGATCTGAAATGGCAGGTCTGGAGAGATACCCAGGCTTACTTCACCATTTCTACCTGAGTCTCGGTCCCGCACATTAAACAACCCCACTACTGTTCCCATTGGTGTGCTCTCTGGGACAGGATTGACCAAAGAGGCCAGCAGCACCTCAGGAGCATTGTCATTGACATCTCCTACATCCACTTGAATCACACAGTGGCCCTCCATGGCTGGCTGTCCTTGGTCTCGGGCTCTTGCATGGATTTCATAGAAATTTGACTCCTCAAAGTCTATTGGACCCAATACACGGATTGCTCCACTGCTAGAGTCCAAGCCAAAGAGACTCCGCACTGCCTCAGATGTATGGTCTCCAAAAGAATAGACTAGTTGGCCATTGGTGCCCTCATCTGGATCAGTAGCATTGAGGCGGAGCAGCAATGTGCCCACAGGTGCATTCTCTGGGAGTCCTACACGTAGTACTGACGACTGGAAGGTTGGAGCGTTATCATTGACATCCAACACGGTGACTGAGATAAGGCTGGTCCCTGAGCGGGCTGGGGTACCTCCATCCACAGCAGTGAGCACCAGCTGATGTCTTGCCTGGGCTTCCCGATCTAGCTGCTGCTCTAGCACCAGCTCTGGGAACAGCTTCCCATCTTTTAGGGTCTTCACATTCAGAGAGAAGTGGCTGCTGAGGCTCAGAGTATAAAAACTCACAGTATTAGTACCCACATCAGGGTCCTGGGCACTATCCAGTGGAAATCGTGCCCCAGGTGTAGCAGATTCTGAGATGCGCATCTCTCTCTCAGGAGTGGCAAAGCTTGGGGAGTTGTCATTGAGATCCAGGATCTCTACCTCTACACGGATGAGCTCCAGGGGGTGTTCAGTCACCACCTGCACTGGCAGCAGGCAGCTGGTGCTGGTTCCACATAGGCTCTCTCGGTCAATCTTTTGATTCACTGCCAAAGCACCATTCGTCAAGCTCAGGGAAAAATAGCGCCCATTCTCCTCAGAGCCCAGCCGCAGTCGGCGGTTCAACAGATCTGTCACCCTTAAGCCCAGATCTTGAGCAACATTCCCCACCAGCGTTCCCGGCTCTGACTCCTCCACCACTGAATAACGAAGCTGCCCAGACACCCAACCCCAGCAGCACAAGGACAACATGCACAGCACTTGCCATTTCCCAGCGAGCTGTGGGGGTGTCTTGGGCCCCATGACCCAGAAGTCCCTTCCTGGAGGGTAACTGTGCTGTCCTGTCTCCAAGGCAGACCCAGCTCTTGGGATGCAGAAGCTGAAATCTCTTATGTCTTCTTCTAGCCTCTAAAATTGTCAGAGGTTTGCCTGCCTGCAGCAGTTCTTAGTCACCGAATGGCGGGGGTGGATGGGGGGAAGGCGAGTTAAATATGAGTGGAGCTGGGGAGCTGGAGGAGGAGAGGCGGGCAGGAAGAGCAGATCTCCCACCTCAGCTCTGAGTTTGATTGGCCAAAAAGTCTGTCTGCTCTCAACCAATTATGAAGTCTCTTTAGTCCTGGAAACCTTGGGAACAGGCGCTGAAAATCTGTGTCACAGAAGTCTCCTACCTCCCCACTCATTTCGTGCTACAAGTTGATTCAGCCCCCTTGGCAGCAAAGTTTGACAGCTCAGATGGTGCTCAACAGGGAAGACAAAGTGGTACAAAACTCCTCAGTGTTCTGTCCCAGCAACTTCCTGCATGATTTCAGAAGCTTCCACTACTTTGCTTGAATCAACAAAATTTTGTTCTAGGAGAAACAAAACCTACACATTTCCCTCCCCATTGCCGTCTCCATCCCTTATCCCCACCATGCTGAATCTGATAGGATAAAAGATTTGTTACAACTTTGTGAAATGTTGCCCCAACTCTCCCACAATGCTTTGAAGCACTCTCAGTACCAGCTGATGGTTGTGAGACTTAGCTTTTCTGAGACTGAGGACTCAGAGTATAGAATGAGCATCAGAGGGGCTGGGAAGGTGGCTCAGTGGTAGAGTGCTTGCCTTGCATGCATGAGGCCCCTTTTTCTGCATAAGCAGAAAAAGCCGGAAGTAGTGCTGTGGCTCAAGTGGTAGGGCACTGGCCTTGAGCTGAAGAGCTGAGGGACAGCGCCCAGGCCCAGAGTTCAGGTCCCAGGACCAGAAAAAAAAAAAAAAAAAAAGAATGAGCATCAGAGTTGTGAGAAAGGGAACATTTCTGGGGCTAATCTAGGTTACCCAGGAGAGTGGTTTCTTGCTTTTATGATTTCACCAAACTCAAGACTCTATTTAGAGACTCCCAGAATGGCTGTCTATGACTTCCTGTAAATAAATTTTCTGATTTTGAGTTCACTTACCACTTTTCCCCAAAGAGGTCAGGAAAATACCCTGCTTCCAACTCTACTAAATCTAGTTCAAATCCCTGTAGGGGCTTGATCAAGAGTCCTAAAGATAGAGACTAAAAGTTTTTTTGCTATCACTTTGATTTGTACCTTCCTTCTTCCTTGGTTTTCTCCTCTTTTGGCTCTCTGCTATGCTCCAAATACAGTTCCTTTCACTGTGGGCCAGGGAGTATTAGATAGTATGGAACAAAGATTTTAGTCTTCCCCCAATCTCCCTGGGAAATGGTAACACGGAGTTAGGGTTCACCAGAACCTAACTCCCTCATTCAGAAAGAATAGCCTGGGTATAGGCAATTGCCCATGCACCCCACCCTTGTGCATTACAGCCTTCTGTGCTCCACTCTGCATTACCATGCTTCTATACAACAGCCTGGTTTTTGAGCAACAATTGCTTTCATGCCTTACTGTTAGATACAGGCATAACCCACCCCCAAATGCTATAACAGTCCTGGTTATGCCACAAAACACTTGTAAAGCACAGCATCTACCATATAATTATTCAAATAGTAACTACTCACAAAAATGGTGCCGTCACCATGTGGTCTCACAGGGAGGCCAGTAGTCTCTGGGATGTGGCCCAGCCATATGCCTGGATCAGAACAACCCTCAAGCACTGACTGAGCCCACCAGGGTCTCACCTCTAGCCCATAGAGAAGATCAGAGGGTGGACAGCTTGGGCGAACAGGTTCCCCTGCCATAGGTGCACTGGGTGACTTCACCATCATGAAGCTATCACTCCGAGTGGGTGCAGAAGCCAAGGGTGTACAGCCATGAGAGTGGCCTCCCACATCCACAAACTTGATAGGATCATCTGACCCTAGCTGGATTCGGAGAATCCCATTGGAAGGAGGAAGTCCCTCCCTCCTTCGAGATCTGGTGAGACAGGCACAAGTGCCAGCAGGAAAGCATGTTACTCCGCAGGCAGCCCCACGCAGACACTTAGAGAGTAGCACCACAAATGAGCCAAAGGAGACAAAGCAAATCGCCACTAGGGACACAGCTAAGTAGAGGGTCAGGCGGGACTCTCCTTCCCTTGGAGCTGAAGATTCTCGAAGATCTGGGACAATTGGATGGGTGTCTTCCTCTAAGGACACTAGGAGAGTAACAGAGGTAGACAGTGGTGGGCTACCACTGTCTTTCACCACAATGACCAGTTTTTGTGGTGGGAGGTCAGCTGGGATGGGAACAGCTGTCCGCACCTCCCCAGCATATCTAGACACTGCAAACAAGCTGGGATCTGGGGCCTCCAGAAGCTGATAGGAGACCCAAGCATTGTAACCTGAATCCAAGTCCACAGCAGTCACCTTTGTGACTAGGTGACCAGCACCAACTGATGGGGGCAGTGCTTGGGGACATAAGGAGCCAGGCCTGGCCCTAGGGCGGAGCACAGCTGGGGCATTGTCATTGAGGTCCAGCACAAATAGCCGAACTGTCACAGTGCTGCTAAGAGGTGGGTTGCCTCTGTCCCGGGCTTGAACTTCAAACTGCAGTGTCTGTGTTTGCTCATAGTCAAATGATCGAGTTGCGTGAACAGCTCCTGTCTGGGGGTTCAGAGAGATGAAAGAAGAAGCTGACACATCTCGATTTCTAGGCTCTAAGAGAGAATAGGAAATGAGCGCATTCAAGCCAGAGTCTGGGTCAGAGGCTGCAAGGGAGCAAAGCAGGTCCCCAGGGCGATTGTTCTCAGGAACAAACACCTCATGTGACCTCTGGAAGAAAGAGGGTGGGTTATCATTCACATCTGAAATGTTGAGGAAAATAGTCCTGTGGGTACTCAGAGGAGGGTTCCCAGCATCTGAAGCAGTGACCATGATGTCATAACTGGATTTAGCCTCCCGGTCCAGGGGCCCAGCAGTTACGAGGGAGAATTGGTTCCTGAAGGCAGACTTGAGGGCAAATGGCAAGTGGTCGGGAATACGCAGACTCACATCTCCATTTGACCCCGAGTCGGGATCCTGCACACTGATGAGTGCCACCACAGTGCCAGGTTCTGCGCTCTCTGGGAGAGTCCCAAGCTCCGAGGTGACGGTGATGTGGGGGGCGTTGTCGTTTACATCCAGGAGGTCCACCCTCAGGCTACAATGTTGCTCCATGGCTGGTGAGCCTCCATCACGCGCCCGCACATCAAATTCATAGTAATTCTCGCTCTCAAAGTCTAGGGGCCCCTGAAGGGTCAGCTTCCCAGTAGTGGGATGCAGGCTAAAAAGGTTCCTCACACGATCAGGGGTGTGACCACTGAAAGAAAAGGTGACGTTACCACTAGGACCCAGGTCTGGGTCAGAGGCATTGAGCTGGATGAGCACCATGCCCGCTGGCGCGCTCTCTAACACGCTGATCCTGTAGCTGGGTTGCTGGAAGGCCGGGGCGTTGTCGTTTACATCCAGAACCGATACCCGGAGCTCCGCTGTGCCAGATCTAGGGGGGTTCCCTCCATCCACAGCGGTCAGCACTAGGCGGTAGTCCGATTGCTTCTCCCGATCCAAAGGCTTCTCCAGGAGCAGCTCTGGTACCAGGCTGCCGTCGCTGCGCTTCTTGACATCCAGTGCAAAATGCTCATTGGAGCTTAGTCTATAGCTGCTAATGGAATTGCTTCCCACATCTGCATCCTGAGCCTTTTCCAAGGGGAAACGCTGTCCTGGAGGAGCTGCCTCCCCGATTTCCAAGTCCAACTGCTGCCGCGGAAATCGGGGGGCGTGATCATTCACATCTACGATCTCTACCTCGGCTCGGTACATTTCCAAAGGCCCTTCGGTTACAAACTCCAGGGGCACGATGCAGCTGGCGCTGAGCCCACACAGTGCCTCTCGATCGATTGGATTCTTGATGAGCAGGGCACCGCTGTCCAAATCCACCCGAAAGTGTCTTTGGTTCACCTCTCCAGCGACCTGCAGCCTGCGAGCTGACAGACTCTCTGTATCCAGCAGGAAATCTTGGGCGACATTCCCTACAAAAGTCCCTTCCTGTGACTCCTCTGGGACTGGGTAGCGGATCTGCCCACAAACGTAACCCAGGTGGCAAAAGAAGAACAAAAGGGTAGCCTCACGCCAGATCTCTACCCAGCTTCTCACCTTGCGGAGCATTGCTGCCATCCGCCAAGTCCTACTTGGTCCTGAGAAGCCGAAGAAGCCGACCCGCCCCAAACAGCCACAGCAGCTGGAGACACCTATCTCCCTTTCCCCGCGCTAGCTCTGGCGCGGCTCAGCCGGCACCGCAAGGGTTACGCGCCGTTTTTTGCTGGTGGCGGGGTAGATTTGTCTGCCTTTCACCATCCGATTGGCAGACAGCAGTTCCTGGGCTCGACCAATAGGCTGAGCAGAGAACGTCCCAATAGCAGTAGGGTTAATGCGTCGCAGCATTGGAAGAAAAAAAAAAAAACCAAAAATATAATAAAATAAGATTAAACCTAAACCGATCTTTTTCACCGTCTTCCCTATCAACTGCCATTTCTTCCCACGGATCATTACCTCTGTGAGAAGAGGCAGACAATATATATGTATATTATATATTTATTTATATTTAACACACCAACTCACCCCGCCCCTTTCAGTGGAGAAAACAGCGACTGCCTGAGCCCTAGCAACCTCAGCCCACAGCGTGAGTGGCCATTTGAGACTGGTCACTTTGTTCAAGCCTGTGTTGTCATCAACAGATACTCCAAAGGAGTAGCTTCTGTCTCTGACTGATTGTATTAGAGCAATAGCTAATTAGAAGCACCGCCATATACCCCAAACTCTGCCCCTTTGCAGATTATTTCTTCGCAGAAAAGGCTCACACGTTAATGTAGCCAATTAAATTTATGCAGCACGTGTTTTGATTGTAACAGGAGGCACAGCCGGAAACCAAACATCTCTTAATCAGGCATTTGTTAGGGAAACACTAAATTTACCATTCATTGATTTCAAGGGCAGTCTGGAAGCAGGGTGGTGGAAGACAGAAGGAGATGTTCCAAAAAAAAACTGTAAATGTGTGGCTGGGAGGTGCTGAGGGCTAGGTTTCTTAACCTGGCCAAATGCTAATGTTCACAGATTGAACAAGCTTTCTTGAAAGCCGGGGATCAACTACCCAAGGCATTGTTGTCAACAAATCCTCTTTATTTGACACTAAGGTATTCTAGATGTGTTGTTAATTGCCAACAGAGACCATTTCAAAAGAATCTGCTTTTCACTTAGCCCCAGGGGACCTTTTGTAACTGGAAACCAGATCTCACCCCACCCCCACTCTTATCCGGACCTCCTAGCAATGCATACTACCTTGCATTGGTGCAGAAACCCAGCACATTTTACCCTGTAGAAACCTGAAAGCTGTAATCTGAATGTCAAACACATTAAAGCACTGAGAAAGAGAAAAATCCAGGCTGAACTGAGCATGAGATATGTTAATTCATCCAAATTCAAACCTAGGCTACCACTGGCTGCCAAAACCAGGAGCAAAAACTGATGTTTTTATCCTCCTACAACACCCCCCCCCAACCCCTGCCCCCAAACCTTTGCTCTTCAGGAATGTCCTTGTGTCTATAGTGAAGCCAACAATCAACATTACAGTTTCAACATTACAGTTTCATTCTGAGTTCTCATTCAAAACAGAACACCACTCCCATAAACAACAATAACATCAACAACAAAACCCAGTATACCCTCTCTCCCACGACTGAGGTGCACATCATCCTGACCTAACAAAGTGCTTATGACAGAATTCACTATGTGAATGGCACCATTACTTGGCTGCCTTAGCCAGAATGATAGAACAGATGTCCACTCAAGGGTGGACTCTTCCTGTTCTTTGCTTCCTATATCATACCAATCACCAAGTCCTAATGATTTAATTGTAGTCATTTTCCTCCATCTGCATTGACACTGCTGGCCCAAGCATTTATCAGTCTTCTCAAATACTGCAACAGCCACCTGACAGGTCTCTGTCTCCAACCACAACTGTCTCCAATCCATTTCACTTTTGGCTGCCAGAATAATCTCTACAACAAACAAGAAAAACCCTGCCTACTTGCTTCACTTTATAAGAGGTGAAGACTTGCAAAGATCACACTTCAAGCTCAGCAGTAGTGAGATACCTTTATTTCTCTGCCTGATATTTCCTGCAAAAGCCCCTCACTGACCTCCTTTCCATAAGCTACTACTCAACCTTTAGCTCTTAGCTCAAGCATCATACCTCCTCTATGAAGTCCTCCCGACTGCCCCAAACTCTGGGTGTTTCCTACCCTTTGCTACTTATAGAATGCAGACCTTCATTATTTTATCTTTTTGCACATGTCTCCCACATAGAACCCTGTGAACTAATAAGTGCAGGAGACTGTCTTTTCACCTTTTACAGTGTCTAGCCACAGGGATGTTAATAATGACGCAAGTATGTTGGTATTGTCATTTGTCACCTCAACAAATGCTTATTAAATATTTACAAAGTAGGTGTTTACTTTCTGATGAGAAACTTGAAATTCAGAGAGGTTAAGAGACTTGTATAAAGTTAAACAACTAGTATGTGCAGTATTTACTTCTACTTGCAACTTTACACTACAAACACAGGCTGCTTTACTAGAATTGAAGCATTATACAGTTTTTGTCCCACATGTCCTCCACTTGAGGTTTGTTTCTGTTTTGTTTTGGTTTGGTTTTTTGTTGGTTGTGGGGCCTGAACTCTGGGTCTGGGAGCTGTCCCTCAGCTCTTCAGCTCAAGAATAATGCTCTACCAGTTGAGCCACAGGGCCACTTCTGGCTTTCTCCGCTTATGTGGTGCTGGCGAATAGAACCCAGGGCCTCCTGCATGCAAGGTGAGCACTCTACCACTGAGTTACCTTCCTATTCCCTAGTTTTTTGTGTGTTAATAAAGTGGTTAACCCATATCTACATTTAAAAAGCAGTTTTATTGAGACTTAATTGATGGACCATACAGTTCCACCTAACTGTATGATTAGAGGGTTTTCAGTAGTATATTCACCTATACTGAACGGATACAATCACTGGTTACAGATGATTTTAATGATCTAATTATAGAATGTTTTTCACCTCTGAAAAAACCAACTATTCAGTTCTAGATTTTTAAAGGACAGTTGCCCAAGTGCTAGTGGTTTAGGAAGATTTTCTGTTTCAGTGACTGAAATACCATCTTATGTCTTTCTTAGTATAATCTCCTAAAGCTAGCTACTATTCTGCCATACTTTAAAATTGGGGAAATTATAGTCCAGTGTTTTTGTTTTTGTTTTTTTTTTTTGGTCCAGTCTTGGGACCTGAACTCTGGGCCTTGGCGCTGTCCTGAGGGACACTTGAGGTTTGTTTTTGTTTTGTTTTGGTTTGGTTTTTTGTTGGTTGTGGGGCCTGAACTCTGGGTCTGGGAGCTGTCCCTCAGCTCTTCAGCTCAAGGCTAGCGCTCTACCACTTGAGCCACAGTGCCACTTCCAGCTTTATTTTTTGCTTACGTGGTGCTGAGGAATCGAACCCAGGGCCTCATGCATGCAGGGCAACCACTCTACCACTGAGCCACCTTCCCAGCCCCTAGTCCATTGTTTTTAAGTTGGGCCTGGTCTAATACAGCTGGCATCCAGTTCTGTAAACACTAGAATGACCTTTGCTACAGAAATATGCTAAATGATGGACTTGAAGACAGTGGTTTTCAAATTTTTCTCTAATTAGGATCAACTAGGGATCTATGAAAAGTACTGATACTTGTCCCACTCCCAGAAATTGTGCTTAAACTACTCTGGGGTACTGCCTGAGATTCAGGTTTGTACAATAGCAACTAAGTTCCAGAACATGGCTCCAGGGAAAATAGCAGTTTCTAGAATGACCACAAAAGCAATTCTATCTG
Organism: Dipodomys merriami; assembly: GCF_024711535.1. NCBI lineage: Eukaryota > Metazoa > Chordata > Mammalia > Rodentia > Heteromyidae > Dipodomys > Dipodomys merriami. The sequence goes on along the minus strand of NW_027204159.1, from coordinate 8,657,269 downwards.
GCTTTCATCCTTCCTTAGCTTTTCCCTATGAACTTCTACTTCATTACCTTAGGCTGTCTTCATGTCAAGGTGTGTTTACTGGACAAAGAACTAATAAGTAATAATAGTAATAAATAATAAATAATCATGATATGCCAGATACTGTGCTAAATACCTTGAATATAGTATGTAATGCAGTAGTACTATAAAAGTCATGATGTTCTCTTTTTGCCTATGGGAAAGTGTCTTACAAAGGAGATAGAGAGAAGTGCTTAAAGACTGCCAAATGGAACATTCCATAGCAGTAACTCACTTAGCAACAAAATAACAGAGTTTTCACCACAATTAAGAGTATGTGTAGGTTTCTTTCCAAAGTACAGGCCTTGCCAAGGCATTCTGAATGAAATATACTTTTCTAAGGAAATGAATATATCTATTTTTACATTATGTCTGAATAACACTAGAGGTCCATTTATAGTTTCTTTTGGGCTGTCTAGATTATTTACTTTTGTGCCATCCTGGGGCTTGGACTCAGGGCCTGAGCACTGTCCTTGAGCATTTTGCTCAAGGCTGGTCCTCTACAACTTGAGCCACAATCAACAGCTCCACTTTTGTCTTTTTTTTTTTTTTTTTTGGTAGTTACTGAAGATAAGATAGTCACAGACTTCCCTGCCCAGGTGGCATTGAACTACAATCCTCAGATCTCAGCTTCCTGAGAAGCTAGGATTATAGGCCTGAGACATCGGCATCTGGCTTTTTTTTTAAATAAAATTTTTACTTTTATAATTTAAAATAGTTGCATTTAGGTTTGGGGATTATAGTTAGTTGAAATTTTTTCTTCATATGTTTCTGTATTTTCCAAATCTTCTACAATGCTCATCCATTGCTGTTATAAAAAAATTCTGTAAGTAACATGCCCATTAATTATTTCTCATAGTGTGCCTGAAATAAATGTGAAGAGTATCCAGATTTATTTTATTCATAGGAAATTATCTGGAAATGAGACAGAGGACTTGTGTCGGCAGAGGAAAGTTATTTTAAAAACATTCATTTTGAGAAAGAAGCAGTAAATTGGAGGTAATTTTTAATATTCCCAGTAGCTGCCATGAATTAGATATTTGTAATAATTCATTTCCAAAGCAAATGATAGAAAGCTCAACTCTGTTGAGATCTTGAGTTAAGCTCAAGTTTACCTTTGGCAAGATTGGTTGCTTGTGATGCAAATAAGTGCTGAAGTACGAACTGAGTCTACAAGTGAATTAAGTAACTTCACCCTGAAATAAGACCTCAAATCTAGCGGCCACCCTCCTTCCAGAGGCATCTAGTTTGATATAGGAGATACCAGGTGAAAGCCTTGATGCATCAACATTAAACAGCTCAGAACCTTACAGAAAGTGGGGCAGGAATCAACCAGCATTAAAACATTTCAGGGATGACTTGCTAACTCTTACCTGTCCAGGAGGGGAGCTCTCTTCACCCAACACCTGCCTATAGAATACAGGATCACAGCTCCTTAGCGTATTCTGGCGGCTGGCCAGTGGGCTGGCTGCACCAGGTTTCTTCAGCAGGGAAAGGCTGCGGCGCGAGTCCGTGGTCAGATACACCTGCTGGTAAAGGTGCGGCGACATCAGACCTCCCCGCACGGCGTCCGCGTGTAAGGAGGGCCCTGGTGTTCGGTACAGGGAACTCACCGGGGTTCGGTACAGGTCCCTAGACTGCTTCCACTTGTAAACTTTGAATATGATCACCCCCAACACTGTGACTGTGAACCCCACGGAGACCAGGATTAGAGAAAGAAGTAGATAAAAGGTGAGGTTTTTATTCTGCTCTCGGGGGACAGAGCCAGAAGGGAACTCGGCCAGGGCTTCAGGAGATTCCTCCATCACTGACACAGTTAGGGTAGCTGTGGTGGACAGTGGTGGCTTTCCATTGTCTGAGATCAAGACTGTGAGAATCTGCCTAGGAGAATCTGTGTCTTGTACTGGGCGCACAGTGCTGATTTGACCTGTGTGGAGCCCCACGGCAAAAAGGCTCTGGTTGGGGGCTCCCAAGAGACTATAGGAGAGCCAGGAGTTGTGTCCCGCATCTGCATCCCAGCCTACCACCCTCGAGACCACGTGGCCTGCAGCTGTACCTCGAGGCAGTATCTCCACTGAATTCTGGCCTGGCCGGGGGTATAGGACCTGGGGGGCGTTGTCATTGCGGTCAGTAACAAATATGTTCACGCTGATGTTGGTGGCCAGGACTGGGGTGCCCCCGTCGTTGATGTGAGCTGTTAATTCGAACTCCCGCCGGTCTTCGTAGTCCAGGGGCATTAAGGTTGACAAGATGCCACTGTCACGATTGATCGTGAAATAGCGGCCCACTAATCCGGTTTCGGCTCCTTGTTCTAAAAGAAAGAAGGAAAGGCGTGCATTGTGGGGGGCGTCGGGGTCCCAGACGCTCAGATTTAGGATGGGAACTCCAGGGAGGTTGTTTTCCTCCACGTAAACGTCGTAGGAAGACTGGGAAGACTGGGGAGGGTTGTCGTTGATGTCAGACACTTGGACAAGCACTGTCGTAAGGGCTGAGAGGGAAGGGGATCCCGCGTCTCGAGCCGTGATGCTGAGGTTATATTCAGGCACGGTCTCCCGGTCAAGCACTGCACTGGTTTTCAGAGTGAAGTAATTCTTGAGGGAAGAAGTAAGGCTGAAAGGGAGACCTGATGGAACCTCGCAAGTCACCAATCCGTTCTCGCCGGTGTCCAAATCGGTGACACTGAGCAAAGCGATGACAGTCCCCAGAGGGGCATCCTCAGGGACTGGGCTGTACACGGAGGTGACCGTGATCTCAGGGGCATTGTCGTTCACGTCCACAACCTCGACCAACACTTTGCAATGTGCTCCTTCGGGATTGGAGCCTTTGTCTTTGGCCTGGATGTAAATCTCATGGAGTTTTGTGTCCTCGAAGTCCAGCCGGCCCTTGATTGTCAGCACGCCGGTCACCAGGTCTAAGGCGAATAGTTCCCGCACGCCAGCTCGGTTGTGGCTGCCGAAGGAGTAAACTATTTCCCCGTTGAGGCCTTCATCCAGATCCGTCGCGTGGACCTGCGCCACGCGAGTTCCGGGGGACGCATCCTCCAAGACGCGCGCCCGGTACAAGGACTGGTTGAAGGCGGGCGCATTGTCATTCGCGTCCAGCACTGTGATGTGAATCGGAAGGATGGCGGAGCGAGCGGGGGTTCCTCCGTCCAACGCCGTCAGCACCAAGTGGAGACTTGATTCTCGTTCCCGGTCCAGGGCGCGCTCCAGGACCAGCTCTGCGTACTTGGTGCTGTCCTCCCGCGTCTGTACCCGAAGCGCAAAGTACTCATTGTGGCTCAGCTCATAGGTTTGTAAAGAGTTGCTTCCCACATCGGGATCGTGCGCGCTCTCGAGCGGAAAGCGCGTCCCCGGCGCCATGGCCTCGCTAATCTCCAATTTCATTTCCCCGGTGGGGAAGGAGGGATTGTTGTCGTTGATGTCCTGAATCACCACTTCCGCGCTGAACAGCTCCAGCGGGTTCTCCACCACCAACTCCAGAGTTACAGTACAGGAGGGCAGTGTCCCACACAGCTTCTCCCGGTCGAGACGGTCGTTCACGAACATCTCCCCGGTCTCCCAGTTCACCTCAAAGAATCTATGGCTCGCCCCGGACACCACCCGGAGCCTGCGGGTTGACAGGCTGTCCAGATCCAAACCCAGGTCCGTGACCACGTTCCCCACAGTGAAGCCTTTCTCCCTCTCCTCCAGAATCTCATAGCGAATGACGGTGGAAGCCTTGTTCAAGGCAGCCAGCAGAAGCAAAACTCCCACCGCTCTCCGGGTGCTTACCAGTCCGCTCCAGCAGGCCGCTGGGACCATCTCACTTCAAAGGCAGTTCCTCTCTTCGCGGGGTCCCGATCGTCCCGACGGGTTCTCGGAGAAACTTTCAGCGGGTTAGCGCTAGGGCGCTGGGCGCGGAGTCGGACATGGCTTTCTGACTGCCGCTGATTTGCTCGCCGGCTGTTCAGTCTCTGCCTCATCCCGGGGCGCCGAAAGGGGACGGGCCCGGGCCAGATCTCCAGCGTCTTCATTGGCCGACAGCGGCACACAGAGTCCCAGCCAATAACTGCACGAAGAATGCGCTAGCGCCGGGCACTTTGAGCAGGACACGCGCTAGCGCCAGGAACTTCACTTTCCTTTGGCTGCGTTCCAGAGTTTCCGGCCAAAGCGCCTTGCCAGTGATTTGTGAAAGGGGGGGAACCTACCTCAGCCTGGAAAGCCAGCAGCGGGGCGAGGAAGCGGGGCTTCTGCAGCTCTCCCCGCCAAATCAGAGCCTATTAAACACTTTAATCGCTCTCCCTGATCACAAGCAGAGGGATCAAACAAAACCGAAACGACACCACACTGTCTGGAAACACACCAACAAACCTGATTTGTTGGGTGGACAGACAAGCAGCAGAACCCTACTTGTAAGGAGGGATTAGCATTTTTGTGGGGATGTTAATAACTTCAGTTTTATAGGTCGAGATGTTAGAGCTCGCTTAGCAGTGTGGGGCTCTGGGTTCTGTCATCAGAGCCCTCCTTAGACCAATGCTTATCTGCCTCCAAATGAGATGTAGAATTTCCTGTCATTTCATCAGTAGAGCAAATCAATAGTAGCTACTGTCTGCTGGGTTTAGCTTTGTCTTAGATTTTAAAATGAAAGCCATACTGTTTTTTTTTAAACGGGATGTTATTGTTTAGATTCGTTTTAGTAAGAATCAGGAAGCAACATGACATTTCCCTATGCCATCTTTCCCAGGGAACACAACTGTTACCCTTTACTTGATTAATAATTTTTTGAGATCATTGAGAAGAAGTTACTAAGAAAGAACAACTTTCCCAGGGAAGGAGGGAGGGAAGGAGAGACAGAGAGAGAGAGAGAGAGAGAGAGACAGAGAGAGAGAGAGAGAGAGACAGAGACAGAGACAGAGACAGAGACAGAGACAGAGAGACAGAGACAGAGAGACAGAGAGACAGAGACAGAGACAAAGACAGACATAAAACAGAGACAGAGAGACAGAGAGATAGACCATCAAGGCAGGAGCCAAGCCCCCTGGCTTCCATACCACCCAAGATTGATTGATTGAAATCAAATAGCAAAGCTATTCCTAGAATAAAGACTCCTGAGTTTTCTGTATTTGGGATTATAATCAGCAAACAAAACAGCAATGTTTAGAATAATGAATAACAATAAAATAATCCAGAGATGAATCCCATGTCTTGGACAAAAAACTAACCTTTAAGGATTCCCAGATTTCTATTCTATTAAATAGATTAAGCAGGTGAATAAATATCTAGTACAGAGTGTCAATTAATAATGCAAACCATCCTATTAGATACAAAATGTAGAGTTTTAGAGCCTCATACTCTTCCTGTGTTCTTGTCTTGGGCATCATTTTGGCTGCAGGTAGTTCTTTCTGAACAGCAACTCAACCTTAGTTGTACCAAATATATGTGTGTGTGTGTGTAAATATCACATATAGACAAACATGACATATATATGAAATATATATCTAAATAGGATATTTCCTAATGAAATGAAAAAGTATTTATGACCTGTCCCTTCATGTCCTTAATTTTAATTCACTTTTTAAATCCCTGGTTTTAATTTCAACTCAAGTTGACAATTGACCAGACTACCAAGAAGTGTAATAAGCTGTCTTCTAAGACAGACAATATTAGAATTTAGAATATAGACTATAGCTTAATCATTTGCTACACAAACACTAAGAACCAAGGAATAGGTAGGCTTGCAGAACTTGTCAGAATGAAAGAATGATCTACTATAGATACATTGATTCAGAATTTGCATTTAACAAAATATCTGAGTGATTTGAAGATATGTTAAAATTTGAAAAAAATGACAACCATTAATCAGTGGGTTATTTGCAAGTAATACTGATTTTACATTTTTAATATTATTTTTAAAAATAAATATTGTACAAAGTAGAGGGGTTCATTATAATATTGCCATATATACATATATTGTACTGTGATTGTATTTGCCACCTATTGTATTACTATTTTTAATTCCCCCTTTTTCATCTACCTCTGCCCTTTGTGTGCCAGTTTTGGGGTTTGAACTCAAAGTCTGAGTGCTGACTCTGAGCTTTTATCCTCAAGGCTAGTACTCTACTACTTGAGACACAAGTGGTAGAACAAACTGGTGGCTAATTGGAGATAAAATCTCACAGACTTTCCTGCCCCGCCTGGCTATAAACTGTGATTCTCAGATCTCATCCTCCTGTGTAGCTTGAATTATAGGCATGAGCCACCAGTGCCCAACAAATTAATGGTACCTTCCCTCTCTTATTTTTTTTACAATTATAATGGGTTTCATTATGCAATTTTCATACATGAATACAATATATTTTGATCATATTCATCTTTCTATCACCCTCTCTTTTAATGTAGCAATATTTATGCCAACATCATAAAAACCAAACAATAAAATCTATTTATATGTATTATTTTCTCTAGGAGTAAGCATATTTTGAAGACATATTCATTTACACTTTTTGTTTGTCTGTGCTGAGGATTGAACCCAAGGCTTCATGAATGCTAGGCAAGTGTTTTACTAGTGAGCTACACCCTAGCCCACAGATTGATCCATTCACTCGTTTTGTGTGTGTGTGTGTGTGTGTGTGTGTGTGCGCGCGCGCGCGCGCTATTCATAAGGCTTGAACTCAGGCCCTTGGGTGCTCTCACTGAGCTTGTTTGCTCAAGGCTAGCACTCTACTACTTGAGTCACTGTTCCACTTTTGGCTTTTTAGTGGTTAAATGGAGATAAAAGTCTCACTTTCCTGCCCCCCCAGCTGGCTTTTAACTACTATTCTTAGAATTCAGCTAAGATTACAGGTGTGAGCCACTGGTACCTGACTTATTCACTTTTTTAAGCTGTCAGCAGAATTAATGAACTTAACCTTAATGATCTGAAGAGAGAATATTGCTTGATAAAGAGACAAGGTGTAACAACTTGATATATCCCTGTCTAAAGGAAATGGAAGTTTAGTAAACAGGATCAACACTGTTTTTTTGTTTCTTTTGATAACTTCGCTGTTTTATAATTGTAAGCGACCTTCTGACTAATAAGATATAGAAAAAAATTAATATAATTTTAAAATAGAAAGTGCACATATTACAAGGTCAGAAGTGAGGCCCGTGTGTCAAAAACCTTCTAGTTCTAATACTGACAATTACACTTAGTAGCTGCTTAACCATGGAACTTTTCTTTATCTTTTAAAATCATTACAGTGCTGGGGATTGACTCAAAGGCCTTATGCATACTGGGTAAGCACTGTAAGAGTAAGCTAACACCCTGAGGCACCCAAACTTTTCTTTTTGTCTTTTTTATTTTTAAACAAAATGATTATAAATGATTATATTATAAATAAAACAATGACATTGCTCATTGATATAGCCACAACCATCTCAATCACTTCCAAAATATTTTAACAGTTTTCAACATACCATACACAATTCAAAAGTAATTCAAGAATTTTTCATAAATTTATACACTCATGTAACAAACTCCATGATCCAGTTTTAAAATACTACCCCGACTCCCAAATTTTCCTCATGATGGGTCTATACAATCAATCACTCCTCCTACTCCGCTCTCAGGCAACCCTGATTTACTAGGTGGTTTTGTAACTCCTCTCCTCTCCCTCTCCTTTTCCCTTCTCCCCTCTTTCCCCCTCCTCTCTCTCTCATTAGGGATTGAATCCAGAACCTCACAAAAACTAGGCAAATGCTTTACCACTGAGTTACACCCCAAGTCCCATGATTTTTCCTCTATGATTCTATTGA